>NC_133389.1:23747500-24372500 GCF_047511655.1 Castor canadensis | reverse complement strand
GGAAGAGTTCTTCTCAGACTTCCTTAGCTCTTCCTTTTCATACTTTTTTAATGGGCATCTCTGAAACTTTGAAACACACTGAAAGAGCCCATTTTTCCAATATTTTCAGATTAAGAAAGAAATGCATAAAAACATTAGTAGATCTGAATATGGTTGCAAAACTTGAGAATTGCAGCACAAATATAAAGGTACAGAAGTTCTCACTTGTAGACAGATGTTTTCCATACTGTTCAGGGATCCTCTATCACACAGCTCTAGACCGGGGTTCATAAAGCCAGTGCCTGGAGCCCAGGTAGTTACAGGGAATGAAGCAGGTGGTGAACTGAGAAGCTCACACTGTGCATAGCAAGAGCAGATGTTACACAGTTTTAGATGAGGCTTGTCATGAAGAAAACACGGCCTACTATTCCTTGACTTTTCTCTTTTTTCGGCAGAAACTGTAAAATCAGAACTTAAGTAACATAAGAATAATAACTTAATATTTATATTAAATAGTAATAATAAAATATTGTTTTACAGATTAAACAAAACACATTTTTAAGCCAAGTTCATCAAACACCACTAAATACTAATGTTAAGTTCAATGTTGCAATGTTGAATTATAAGACATACTAAAATTTTAAACATTCCTGTGGTTAGATTCCTGGGGTATGCATGACAATTACCTTATGAACAATCTTTAACACATCCTTATTGACTTATTTAATAAATATTAATTTAATTGAGGATCCACTAAGCAGTTAACTGCTGTGTGGAAGCTCAGACTCTCAGATCTCCAAGGGCTCCTACTCTAGTGGAGAGAGACAAATATAGAAAGAGGTATTTGCAAGATGATGAAAGAAGCCAAGGTGGAGGTGTCCCTATGGTGGTGTGAGATAACTGGAAATAAAAAAGATCAAGGAGTAGAGGATAAATCACACGCAAGGATAAGTCATGACTTGATGAAGGAAATGAAAGTAGCTTGGCATGACTAGAAGACTACAGAGGATAGTGAAAAAGAGGAAGAAGAAGATGAATGTTTTACAAACTATACTAAGGAGTTTGAACTTTATTGTGTAGTTCCTGAGACAATATTTAAAGGTTGTAAATTTTATTCTCAAGTGATAATTTGAATAATATGTATGAATTAGGAGGGGCTGAGAGGAGGAGGGACCAGTTATTGTAGTATTCCAGGTTGCAATCCATGAGGGCTGCAAAATTGGTGAGATCAGAAGCATGCAGGGAAACAATTTGTAGCAGTAGAATAAACAGGGGCTGGTTGTTGATTGATTAAGAAAGAGGAAAAAGAAGTATTGAGGAGAGCAGAGGCTCAGGTTTCTGCACTGGGAGCCTGCACTGACTGTGGCTGATTTAACCAAGAGAGAAACTCATAAGGGGAGGAAAGTGGTGTCAGCTCAGAAAGGCTGTGGTGCAAGGCTGCCTGTTGGGAGGCTGTCAGTGTCCCTCAGTGTTTACAGTCCTTGGCCTGAGAATTTCACAACTAAAATGAAGTGTTTCCCTAATTTTTTCTGGCATATTCCAAATATGAACTAAAATAGGACTTTGAAAATCCAGACATCTTCATAAGAATGAAAAAATACTAATCTTATTAGAAATAGCCCTATTGTTGGATGACTTCTATGCCAAGATGCTTAAAATGAACTGATTTTTTTTTTTAGCATAACACATTTTATTTCTGAAAACAAACAATAGCAAAGCCAATAAATGCTTGCCAAACATGACCAATAGTATTTCACGGCTGGTTTAATGAGCACTGAGCTAGAAGACTGAGACAAAAGCAAACAAGAGTCTTTCTTTTTTTCAAGACTACAAATTTAACCTGTTTGGCATTTTATATTGCATCTGAATATGAAATAGCTGACTTTAGTTTATAGCAGGAGGGAAAGGTTAAAAGACATTTTTTTCTCCCCCTGAGGCCTGTGATCTAATTGTTTTGAAATCTACTGTTTTCCTTCTTTAAAGGAAAAGATCCTGAATGATCATCTCAAAAAACTCATCATCCAAAGCTTTCAGCTTGCCTGCTAGATTTAGTGGCATAGTGATCTGACATAACAATTGACCACTGTATTTTCAAATAAAACAAATCCAGACATTAAGTATGGTGAAAAGCAAATGTAGTTTCTTTTGGTGAAAAGTTCAGCATTGTAGAAACACAGTGAATCACTGTATAATTCAAAAGTAAGGTGCCTCAGTGATCAGTGCCTTTTTTGTAGTCGGACTACTATGCTTTTTTAATTCACAAAAGCAATGCTTAAAACAAGACAATTTAGAGGGAGCGGGACATTCAAGGTAGAAACAAAGGGGGATTCCATTGAACATTTGTAGTAAGGACATACCGAGGTGAATAAAGGAGAGAAGAAACCAATCTGATAACTTCTAGTGAAATCCCCAAGTAATAATTCCTTTCAAGAGAATTTATAGCTCTCGATAACTAGCAAATGGCAATACAGTGCACTCAACATAAGAATAATAACACCTAGTAATAATAACAATTTCCAATGAATGCAGTGCTTCCTACAGTCTCTGATTTAAAATGTAGGTTTTGGAACAGCAGGAATATTACAGATTATATTTGATTTTCCAAGAGAATTATCCATAAAAAATCCTGCAGCTGCACTTATTTACCTCTCTCTTCATAGCATCATTATGCAGACACTGATACGGAGAAAAACACTGTAACGAAATTTAAGAGACTGCATAATTCTTTATAAATACACCCACTTTATATATTCACATATATTGTGTGCTCTTCAAATGCAAATGCTGTATGTTGTTTATCTGTTATTTCTCTCCTTGTGTCTCTGTGTGCAGTCTGTCCTTAAGGTAATAATAAATTCAGATGTTCAGTTTCTCTAACACAGGAACAGATTTTGAATATGTGAGTTGGGGATTTTTCAATGAAATGAAAGGACAAAAGAGAGCCAGACAGACTCATGCCTTGCTTGGGAATGAGTTAGGATTCAGAGTTGCCCTCAGATGTTAAGCCAGGACCCTGATTTTCTAGTAACTGTACGCTGGTTTGGGAATCTGACATTCCAGGTCTGTTGTGGGAAGAGTAGTGGTTAAGAAATCCTAACTCTTCAATCTCCTACAGCCTGTAGTGTCTTCAGTCCATTTTCTGACCTCAGCCTCTCTCTCACTGCTACACAACATGTGCAGTATTCATTTTAACCTGGATTAAGAAGGAAAGATGACAATAAATCTTGTAGGATGTTTAGAATTGTGGATACTGCTTAATTATAACCTGTATAATCCTCCAAGTCTAAAATTCCTTGTGATCCTGCAACACTGATAGAAACCTCACCATCGTTCTGCTTTTCTTGACTTCAGTAACTTAACCAATAACTTCTTCAGGTCAGACTGGATTGAACCTTCTATAGAAATGCATCCAAAGGGATGCTTTTCTTATTTTTCAGATAATTCTAAATATCACTTTCTAATAGGATCTTATTCTGTGGGTGTGACATTCTCTTTCTTATTCTGTTCTGTGTCTAGCTCACTTGTTTTTTATGAGTCATTGGTAATCTCATCTAGCATTCTCCCTCTTGCCACTACCTTGTTGGTATTGACACTATTGTGACAATTTGCATATGGGTGTCACAAACTCATCCTCCCTTTTCCATATTGCTACTATTGATATGAAAAAAAGGTGGTGGTAAACTCCCCGGCTCCTTAAGACTCCTCATCTCCTTAGCAGTTCATTTTGAATTGAGTTGAGCAGAAACCCATCTCCAATTTTAAATCCTGGGGTTATATTAGAGTCAGCATAATGCCCAGAGAGACATTTGGATTCATTGATTGATTTTTGTGTTATACTCTCAGGAGTACTGTTTGCCAGTTTCTATCCTTAGTTCTACGTGGGTAGTTCTGAGAGAGTTACGGTGTTCTACAGTAATATCCTCAGAACAATTTCGAGTCCATTCTCTTCTCCATATTCTTTAAAGGACCTCAAAGACTTCAGTCCTCCTGTGAAAATAAAATATTTCTCACAGATGGAAGAAACACAAGAGAAAACTTGGAGTGCCTAAGGACTTCAAAAGATGAAAATATGGCTCCTTTATGGGAGAAATAATACCCTCTTCTAATCCATAATACTCTCACTCTTGTAGTCCTTTGATATTGCTATCAAGCAGTATTCAAAAAATAGCCAGTGTTAAAGGTAGTGGGGGAATCAAAGAGGTGTAATTGGCTTTTGCCTTCTAGAAATCATCATAGTTAGGAAGACTAAATCTAAAATTTTAAGTATTTAAATAAGTACAAGGCAGTATTGTTAAGTATCAGTGGTGCAGGGCTAGGCAACAGTTACAATACAAATTAAAAGGCTGGCGACAGCAATGTAACCTGGGTGGGTAAAACAAGCTTTATAGAGGAGATGCTACTTACTTGGAATCTAAATATAGATTGACACAACTTCATCAGAATGGAGACATTTGAGTCTGGGAATGGCAGTGTATCCTAGTCCAACTGTGGAGGTAAAATGGTCTTTGTTTGGTAGATAGTGTATACTGTTTTATATTGGGTAGGTCGCTCATGAATGAAAATAGTTGTAGACAAATTTACAGAGTTTTTAGTGACTGGTCATGAATTTTTAATTTTATTCAAGGGAAGTGGGTCATTGAAGACTTTTGAGGTGAGAGAGGTTTTCTGATATTTTTCTGCCTGGAATTGATTGACATAGGTAGGTGGGTGGAGGCAGGTGTTGGCAGGGGAGGCCAATGGGAAGACACATTTCACTGGTGTCGAATAACTTTCATTAAAAATTTACAAGCAAGAGCCTGGATACTCAGATTATAATGGTAACAATGAAATCAGTAGACTTGATCCATATGTAATTGCTACTTTTAGGAGACCCAGGTCATTCTGAATGGTGTGTGTACTCTTTGTGCTTTACCTTCCCACCAATGTCATCTCTCATACCAGTTGCCCCAGTGGCTTCCCAAGTGAATTTGGGGAATTGTTTCATGGGAAGTGAAATGGTGAACTTAACATTTGGTAGTTTCTTTCCTTAAAATAATAGTCTTAATCGCAGAGCCTTTTGAGAACTAGAACAAAAGTATGAAATCTAGCCTAGAGGAAAAAAATATACTCGCAAACGAGATTGTGCATACAGTTTCAGGATTTTTATGGACCCTGATAAACATTATGGATGTAACTAAGAGTCTTTAGAGCAGTATTTGGTCCCTACTGGTTTGAGCAGGCACATTTTGCATTATAAGTAGAAGACCTAGGGTGACAATGGCATTTGTTCTTATTCAGAGGGAAAGGAAGTGGCAATGAAGTGTTGATACTTGGGATAGCAAACCTTTAAAGGAAGCAGCATTGGGAATGAGCTTTTATATTCAGCTGGAGAAAAACTATTGTGGAAGATCCAATTTCATAAGCAAGCCTGTCTCAAACAGAGGCTGAAATAGGATAGGGCTGCTTCCATCCATGTAATTTTCCTAAGTGATCTTTCAGGAGTTTTGGCTAATAGCCACATTGTTTTACCATTTTGCAATAGGAAGTAACCACGGTTTAATTAAATTTGCTTATATGAATGGAGAAGAGACTGAAAAGTTTGTTAGGGAATAATTTCTGTTTTCATTAGTAAATAGATGTTTCTTTTTATTTATACTTTTCAAATTTAATCCGTAAATGATTATTAAGTATTTGGTATGAACCAGACTTTGGCTTAATGATAAAGTGACTGTCTATTTGGTTTGCTCTGGGAAGGTACAGATTTATGTCTATTAACCCTGTGCAATTATTCTGAATGGTACTTGAATTCTCAAGTGTCCTATTTTGAGCAGTAAATTGTGTGGTCATTCTAGCCTTCAACTTTTTGGGAGATATCACCTCTGAGGAAACCTATTTGATCTGGCAAAACATGCCTTACAAGGCCCCAGAAGATTGCCTGTAGTATTTTGGATATAGTGTAAACCCCATGAGACAAGAATCTCATATATTCAGTTCATGATACCTTGTCTGAGCCTAACTTATTGTTGGAACATAGTGAACACTGAATTAGTATGTGTTATGAGTGAACTATTCAAAACACTTTCTCTCTTTGAAGAAATTGCTGCCACTGTGGTCACCCACCATTTAAGAACAGAATATATCTATCTGACAAAGCAATCTTCATTTGAAGATTTAGAAAAAAAATTAAAAAATGGAATAATTCAAGGCAATTATTTTTGATATGATTTTATTTCAGAAATATTATTTGAAGATGCTTATATTGTTTCTGAAATCACTTTTTAAGTAATTAAATGTAGAGATGTTAAAATGCTTTTCTTAGTTATTAAAGTTTTGGAGGCCACCTGTTGTTGAAATAACCATGCAAATCATGAGTATTTCTTTGTTGGAATGCTGTGAGGCAGGGCTTAAATATCCATGATTGAGGGACTTGGTCAGTAGTGTATCTGAACAGCAACAGACCCCTAGTACATCTTTTCTCCCCTCCTTCTTTCCACTTCTCAGGACTGTACTGTATATAGACATCACATTTTGAGGCAGTGACCTAGGGAATATGAGCCATATTCTTATTTCATACAGAAATCCATCAAGCTTGGTTATCTCGTTTCCCAGCCTCCAGAAGATTAGAAGCAGAAAGTTGCAAAGAAAGCTGTTAGAGTCAAACAGATTTATGGTAATGGGAGAGATTGAGAAACCTCAAAGAGGAAGCTGGGGATTCAAAACACATCATTTCTGAGGTCATTTGGGAAAGAGATAAAGAGTCTTGCACACCTAGCAGCCCAGAAATCCTCACTGTGTTAAACCAGTTCAGAGTGGTTGTCAGTAATGATGACCCCAGGCAATCAAGAAAAGGTTAAAGTGAGTTTACTGTGCTCTGCTTAATAAAAGTACATAGTTTATAATCCATTTCAGTGATGCTGGTGTTTTAATTGGGCTCTTTCTGGTGCAAGTGTGAGGGAGGACTCAAATACATACGAGGGGTGTGTGTGTGTGTGTGTGTGTGTGTGTGTGTGTGTGTGTGTGTGTTTGTGTGTTTTGGAAATTGGTTGCAAATTGGAAGTCAAAAAGTAAACTTTATCAGGAATTGAGTAAGCCATAGGGATGACCACTGTGTTTTGTAGGTGTCTAATATTATTTTTTTTCTGATAGCTGTGTTTAATTTTTCTCAGTTCAGTCCCTCATCATTTTGATGGCTAACCTCTCTTTGGGCTATTTTCTCTACGGCTCCATTTAGTTTGAGCTTCTGCTTCTGACTTATTCTCTCTGGGTTTTTTTCTTGTAAGATTCCCATAGTGAGAATGTGATGCTTCTAGCTCACTTTTTCACACTGGCAACTGCATGGTTTGCTGACTGCCCTATGCTCTGACTGCTATGAATCAGTTGCCTCATCTTGCTAGCATTTTCAGATATAAAGAGAGAGTGGATTTAGTTATCTGGTTTGGGACTGATAATTTACTAGACAGAAGCTGCATATAAGCTGGTTTCAGATGGACTTAGCTATAGGCATTGCATTTAGATAACTAAACAAATCCAAAAGTAGAGAAGTTGCCAAAGTTTTGAGATTTAGCTCAGGTTTTTGTTATCTAGAAAATTTTTTTTTGTAGAAATGCACCTCATTAATATTATACAAGTAAAATCTTACTCTACATATACTTCAGATGAATTCGGAGCTCTAATAAAATATTAATAACTATTTTGAATTATATGACTTTATCCTACTGGCATTTTTTTTTCACTAAATATCCCAAAAGAATGCCTATATTCTTCCCACCTGGTATTACTCATTCATAAGTGTATTTCTAGGATCCTCTGATCCTGGATGGATGGTGTATGCTTGACCCACATCAATTTTTCCTTTTCTCCCAACCCCCTATTCAAACTCAGCCAAACAGGGGTGGATGCTTCCACCTCTGAGCAGGAAGGTCACTGTTCTACGAATGGGTGTGTGTGCTGCCAGTGTTATGAGTACTGGGTTTTGCAATAAGAATGTAATCCTGTGCTCAGAATGGTGATTCATGTCACAGCCATGTTGACATTATGCTAGAGGTAAGCTATGCTGAGACACATCTCACCTGTCACCAGTCCGTAGCACACTGATACACTTATATAAAGCAGCACATGTTCAGACATCAGGGAGTTCTAGTTTAGAGTACCAGCAAATCTGGGACAGAAAAAGTTAAATTCACAGTTTGATCATTTCGACTAAAATTTCCTAAAGTCACCTCATAGAGGTACTTTTAAGCTTGAGTGTAAGTGCTTTTCACGTACATATGGGAAGTGCAGTAGGGAATACCATGATCATCTGCTATCTTAGGCACTGTCGATTCTTAGCTGACATTCACTGAGCACTTCCCAGGTGCCAAGATTGTTCTCACACTCAAATAACGTGCTAATCTTAAGCCTCACAACAAATCCTATGGAATGGGAGCTAACGACACCATTTTACCATTGAGGATACAATGGCACATGGAGGTTAAACACATTGCTCAGGATCACAGAGCTACTAACGAGAGAAACAGGTTCCAGCCCAGCCACGCCTAACTGCTCCATGAAGGCCCCAATTTGTGCCTGATCTCCGCATACTACAGGGAATTGAAGGTCACAGGCCAAGTCTGATTCCTTTACAATCACTGAGTCCTTGTCAAACTTTCTCATTTTATACATTCATAAAGACAAAGATGTGTGCTTCAGGTTGTGGAGTTGGTTAGTGACAGAATTGGACCTGCTTGAGACAAGAAAAAGTAGAAAGGAATTCCTCAAAATAGCAGTGGATTTTGAGTGAAAATCTAATGGCTCAGAGGTATAATGAGTCTCTGTTGCCTTTGAAGGATCAGGGAAGAAAAATTAATGACGTGAATGAAAGGCTAGTAGGAGAATGAGCTAAAATGTGAGAAAATAAATACATTGAAACAGCGTGATGGGGATTCATGCTTTTGATAAACAAATCAAAATATAAATTAAATTAGAATTACCTTTACATATGTTATCAATCTAAGTTTTAAAAAATCAACAAGTTCTTAAGAATCATACCAATACTTAATTCAATAAAGGAATTTTTATCTTTACCGCATATTTTAAGTTCATAATAGACTTTAGTGGTTAATGCTACAACAAGAAAACATTAAGATGAATAAAGCAAGATGAAATGTAGTTGGAAACAATTGCACTAATGCAAATTGAATCATTTGAATAGTATAATGGTATTTTTGGTTTACATAGGAATTATATGCTATGGTACTCTGACTAATGCCAGCCATCTTGCCATTAAGGTGAAAGTATAGTCAGTAAACTATAGAAATGCTTTATTCTTCACAAGAATTAGAAGTGTTATGGCCAGTGTTAGTGTCAAGGTCCTTAAAAAATGTTAGAAATGAAATTAAAATGTCACCTTCCAAGCTAAATGTTAGTTAATGCTTCTATTGAAAGGCATACAGAAGAATCAATAGCACACTCACAAAGGATAAAAGTAATTATCAATAAAGGGAAGCAATAACATCACAAATAAAAGTACTTTAGACAAGTTGAGGTCAGGTTTCTTATTTTATGTTAATGCAATAAGTTGATGAACTGTATAGTGACCATAGTCAATAGAAGTGGAATTCATTTTACAAAGTAGTTATTTCTGCTAGTGATCACAAAATAAAGGTGGTTCATAGTACAATTGATGAGAAAAAATTGTCTTGTTTTTGGGATATTCTCTGATCTTATGAAACTAATCTTAGATACCTCATGATGAATACACTATTGATACACATTTTGCATTATTTGCCAAAGTCACCCTCAAGGTATTTGTGTGAGTACTATGTTATATGTCTTCTCATTGAATGAAAGTAAATTTCAGTCTTTGCTTTCATGGGCTCCAGTGTTTCAAGCTATCTGGAAAATCTTTCTCTACTAAATTTACTGAGGTTATTTTAGAGCTCTTTTGCTCCAAAATACTATGCATGGGAAAAAAATCATAGCAAGAAAAAGCTCCAGAAGTTCCTTCCTTAGTGTTTATTTTTAGGCTTTAAAGCTGATATGTAAGAAGCTTTATGTTTTTCTCTACATATTGAGGGAGCTGCTATGTAGAGATCTCATGCTTTAATCATCCTTCCTGACCCCCAAATGAAGAAAGATTTGAAATATTTGTGCATGTGTTATTAGTTCATTTCCTATGTTAGATTCAGTGACAAGAGAATAAAGAGACTTCTAGGGACTTGCTCTGTGACTACTAATTCTCTCCTAAGATGCAACAAGTCACTTCATTTCTGTGAGCCATTGTTGACCTCTCCAAATTCTGGGGTTAAATTCCTAAGTGTTGGAAATGGGTTCAGACTGAATTTGAGGTGATAGAATGAGAAAATATAAACCAATTTATCATGGAATCAAAAAATGTGAGATGGTAGAGGAAATATCTCTTGTAGGTGAAAATCAGTTAGTATATAACAACACATTTAAATTCAGTTGCTGTACATTCTCAGAATAATAAGGGGCTATAATAGTATAATAACAGTTATAATAGTATAACTGTGGAATCTATTCCTGAGACATTAAGATTTTTTTGTATAGTTTGAAAGCTACTGACCATTTTATTCAATTACTTTGGTCTGCAGAAATGCATGCTTAATTAATAAAGTCAGGCCATAATCATTTATCTTGTAATGAAACCTTTTATGGATAGCCACTAATGAAGATCGGACTGCGCCTTTCAAATTGTGCCCGTTGCATGGTGTTGGAGCACCCTGTATGATGATTGAGGGACAAGGAGATGCTATGTGCTACATCATTTGGAACTGTCATTAAACATCCACACATCAATTACGTTGCACCGAAGTTTATTAATGATGTACTTATCAAATATTCATTGTATGGCACTAACATTTAAAGAATGTGTTCTACTGAGCCTAATGAATCTGTGCTTTGACTGCCTGGGTTATTTAGTGAATTAATTCCAGGGAACAATTTGAAATACTGGAATCTGAACTGATATAGTATGTCATGTTCTACAAGAACCTTTCCGCTCTCTTATGTTAGGGTAATTATATGTTTTATTGATAGAGGGCAGGTAGGTAGTGGGTGTACTATGACAAGGAGAGCATACAGGTTCACCAATGCATTCACATTCACTGTGTATACACCACTCCATGCACAGTGCTGCCCCCAAACTGGGCTACCACTTATTATTTAATTTAAAATGCTAGCTGTTGTTATATTTAGTCTTAACACTAAAATTGTCTGAAATGATTAAAATTAGTAGCCTCAATCAGGATCTCTGTGTGAGGTGTACTGCTTGTTCTATAAGTGTGTGTTACTAGGTTTTTACTCTTGGAATGTAAAGAGAATTGCCGCTCTGCTTCTCTGATGAAAACAGATTTCTGCTTTCTGCCTTATATCTATCTAATGTATTGTAGGTGTCTGTCTAAGAATATAATATTTATTTAATGATAAATCTTCAAATATTTCTGGAGGTTTTATCTGAAGACTTGGGTTCACATTAAGTTGGATGATCTATCGTATTTTGGTAGTAATGAAAACTGATGAAACACTTATTTTATAATAATATTAATTTTACTGCTATTAATGTCATTATTTTAGTGTTATTATCATTATGGTTTTCAGAAATAAAAATACTACTGCATTTGTCCTTATCTATCACAAATAAATATCTAAGTGTATATTAATGGACTGTTGATATCTGGTCACTTTCATATAAAATAGGTGAAGTAATTGGTGTCTTCAATGCTAAAGGTGGACAGTAGACTCTTTTCCCAGCACACCTTTAAGATACAATAAGGTTGTTCAAAATGCCTGATATTTAAATGAGAATTTTGTTAGTATCCTGACTTTGTTATATGTTAGGTGACAAGTTTAAACAATACAGATTAAGTCTATTTACTGGTATTCAGGTTTAAAAAATTAGTTGGAGTTTTATATTCCATATTATAAAAGGCTCAATATGTGATTTTGAAACTGTCTGTTTGAAGTGATGATCATTTTAGCAAATGAAAATACATCAAAGACCAATTGCTTATATAAGATGGTGGTGATTTGAATCATGTGTAGATTACTTGAGCATAGGTTTTATAGAGTCATAGATCTTAACTTGACTCAAGAGCCATCTGGTCAGAACTCTTGTTTTCCAAGTAACTTCC
This sequence comes from Castor canadensis, assembly GCF_047511655.1. Classification (NCBI taxonomy): domain Eukaryota; kingdom Metazoa; phylum Chordata; class Mammalia; order Rodentia; family Castoridae; genus Castor; species Castor canadensis. The sequence goes on along the minus strand of NC_133389.1, from coordinate 24,360,411 downwards.
TCTAGAAAGTGTAAGTGACCAGTTAGAGATGGCAAAGCACAATTCAGAATCCTCTGTTTACCAGCATTGTCTGAGTTCTTCCCAACGTACAATTTTACTTCCAAAGGTATTAGTCCTATAGAGAATTCATCTAGCATTTTCACTTTCAGATTCTTTAAAAAAGAAAAAAACAGGATTTCCACTCTAATTTGTATTTAAATGAATAGAATTCCTATTATACTGCACTTTATGGAAATGCAACATAAGAGAGCTTTTTGTACTTGCTTTTTATTTCTGGTTCTCTTTGTCACAAAAAGCTCTTCACTTTTGTTCTTGGAATCATTTGTAATTATGAACTGTGCTTTTTAAAAATTTATCAATGAAATCTTTGACTTAAAAATGAGGTGCCAAAAGAAAGGCAGAAAAGGATTCAGTGGAATTTAATGCCATATGATAGCTATAGAAAAGTCACAAACAAAGACACCTCATCTAAAGTGGTGGCAGGAAAATGAAGCTATTGCATTCAGTTATAATTTGGAATTTGTTGTCCAGTTTTATTTGATGTAGGAGTACACAGAAAATACCTTTATATCACATGATAAATATTTATCATCCATTAATATATCTATCATGCAATGTTCAGAGGAGATAGGCAGAAGTTATCATGTATACAGTGACAGAAGACACACATATTGAAATAATCTTTTTTTTCTGTTGTTATCTTTAATTCTGACCTATAAAACAAAAATCTTTTAAGGATCATAGTTGTACCAATATCTATTAATATTATATTCAGAGTATATCATGGTAAGAACAATCAAAGAAAGAGAACTGAAGGAAGCATATGCTTAATAGGGTCAGAGTGAAAAGAAAGTATCCAAATATTTTTATTTATTTATTTTTTTGATCCTCTGTATTATATATTTCCTTTTTTTCTATTCATATTTGCATACAAAGTTTGGGTCATTTCTCCCTCCTTCCCCCACCTCCTTCCTTACTCCCGTCTCCTCCCTCTGCCCCCCACCCCCTCACTACCCTGCAAAAACTATTTTGCCCTTATCTCTATTTTTTTTTCTTTTATTATTCATATGTGCATACAAGGCTTGGTTCATTTCTCCCCCCTGCCCCCATCCCCTCCCTTACCACCCACTCTGCCCCCTCCCTCTCCCCCACCTCAATACCCAGCAGAAACTATTTTGCCCTTATTTCTAATTTTGTTGTAGAGAGAGTATAAGCAATAATAGGAAGGAACAAGGGTTTTTGCTGGTTGAGATAAGGATAGCTATACAGGGAGTTGACTCACATTGATTTCCTGTGCGTGTGTGTTACCTTCTAGGTTAATTCTTTTTGATCTAACCTTTTCTCTAGTTCCTGGTCCCCTTTTCCTATTGGCCTCAGTTGCTTTTAAGGTATCTATCTGCTTTAGTTTCTCTGCGTTAAGGGCAACAAATGCTAGCTAGTTTTTTAGGTGTCTTACCTATCCTCACCCCTCCCTTGTGTGCTCTCGCTTTTATCATGTGCTCATAGTCCAATCCCCTTGTTGTGTTTGCCCTTGATCTAATGTCCACATATGAGGGAGAACATACGATTTTTGGTCTTTTGGGCCAGGCTAACCTCACTCAGAATGATGTTCTCCAATTCCATCCATTTACCAGCGAATGATAACATTTTGTTCTTCTTCATGGCTGCATAAAATTCCATTGTGTATAGATACCACATTTTCTTAATCCATTCATCAGTGGTGGGGCATCTTGGCTGTTTCCATAACTTGGCTATTGTGAATAGTGCCGCAATAAACATGGATGTGCAGGTGCCTCTGGAGTAACAGTCTTTTGGGTATATCCCCAAGAGTGGTATTGCTGGATCAAATGGTAGATCAATGTTTAGCTTTTTAAGTGGCTTCCAAATTTTTTTCCTGAGTGGTTGTACTAGTTTACATTCCCACCAGCAGTGTAAGAGGGTTCCTTTTTCCCCTGCATCCTCACCAACACCTGTTGTTAGTGGTGTTGCTAATGATGGCTATTCTAACAGGGGTGAGGTGGAATCTTAGTGTGGTTTTAATTTGCATTTCCTTTATTGCTAAAGATGGTGAGCATTTTTTCATGTGTTTTTTGGCCATCTGAATTTCTTCTTTTGAGAAATTTCTGTTTAGTTCACTTGCCCGTTTCTTTATTGGTTCATTAGTTTTGGGAGAATTTAGATTTTTAAGTTCCCTATATACTCTGGTTAACAGTCCTTTGTCTGATGTGTAGCTGGCAAATACTTTCTCCCACTTTGTGGATGTTCTCTTCAGTTTAGAGACCATTTCTTTCTTTGAGCAGAAACTTTTTAGTTTTATGAAGTCCCATTCATCTATGCTATCTCTTAGTTGCTGTGCTGCTGGGGTTTCGTTGAGAAAGTTCTTACCTATACCTATTAATTCCAGAGTACTTCCTACTCTTTCCTGTACCAACTTTAGACTTCAGGGTCTGATATTAAGATCCTTGATCCATTTTCAATTAATATTGGTATAGGGTGATATACATGGATCGAGTTTCAGTTTTTTGCAGACTGCTAACCAGTTTTCCCAGCAGTTTTTGTTGAAGAGGCTGTCTTTTCTCCATTGTATATTTTTAGCTCCTTTGTCAAAGACAAGTTGGTTATACTTGTGTGTCTTCATATCTGGGTCCTCTATTCTGTTCCACTGGTCTTCATGTCTGTTTTTGTGCCAGTACCATGCTGTTTTTATTGTTATTGCTTTGTAATATAGTTTGAAGTCAGGTATTGTGATACCTCCTGCATTGTTCTTTTGACTGAGTATTGCCTTGGCTATTCGTGGCCTCTTGTGTTTCCATATAAATTTCACAGTAGATTTTTCAATCTCTTTAATGAATGTCATTGGAATTTTGATGGGAATTGTATTAAACATGTAGATTACTTTTAGGAGTATATGCATTTTTACTATGTTGATTCTACCAATCCATGAGCATGGGAGATCTCTCCACTTTCTATAGTCTTCCTCAATCTCTTTCTTCAGAAGTTTATAGTTTTCCTTGTAGAGGTCATTCACATCCTTTGTTAGTTTTGCACCTAGGTATTTGATTTTTTTTTGAGGCTGTTGTAAATGGAATTGTTTTCATATGTTCTTTCTCAGTTTGTTCATTATTAGTGTATAGAAATGCTAATGATTTTTCTATGTTGATTTTATATCCTCCTTCCTTGCTATAGCTATTGATGGTGTCTAGGGGCTTCAGAGTAGAGTTTTTTGGGTCTTTAAGGTATAGGATCATGTCATCTGCAAATAGGGATATTTTGAAAGTTTCTTTACCTATTTGTATTCCTTTTATTCCTTCTTCTTGCCTAATTGCTCTGGCTGGGAATTCCAGTACTGTGTTGAATAGGAGTGGAGATAGTGGGCATCCTTGTCTAGTTCCTGATTTTAGAGGGAATGGTTTCAGTTTTTCTCCATTAAGTATAATGCTGGCTATAGGTTTGTCATATATAGCTTTTATAATGTTGAGGTACTTTCCTTCTATTCCTAGTTTTCTTAGAGCTTTTATCATGAAATGCTGTTGGATCTTATCAAAGGCTTTTTCTGCATCTGTTGAGATGATGAAGTGGTTTTTGTCTTTGCTTCTGTTAATGTGGTTTATTGCATTTATTGATTTTCGTATGTTGAACAAACCCTATATTCCTGGGATGAAGCCTACGTGGTGAATGTTCTTTTTTGATGTGTTATTGAATTTGACTTGCCATTATTTTATTGAGGATTTTTGCATCAATGTTCATTAGGGAGATTGGCCTATAGTTCTCCTTTTTGGAGGTGTCTTTGCCTGGTTTTGGGATAAGTGTAATACTGGCTTCATAAAATGTGTTTGGCAGTTTTCCTTCCCTTTCTATTTCATGGAACAGTTTAAGGAGGGTTGGTATCAGTTCTTGTTTAAAGGTCTGACAGAATTCAGCAGAGAATCCATAAGGTCCTGGACTTTTCGTTTTGGGGAGACTCTTGATTGCTGCTTCGATTTCATTTTGTGTTATAGATCTATTCAGGTGATTAATATCCTCTTGGTTCAGTTTTGGATGATCATATGTATCTAGAAATCTGTCTATTTCTTTTAGATTTTCAAATTTATTTGAATATAAGTTCTTAAAGTAGTCTCTGATGATTTCCTGGACTTCAATGGTGTTTGTTGTTTTCTCCCCTTTTGCTTTCCTAATTCTACTAATTTGGGTTTTTTCTCTACTCATCTTCAGCCACATTTTCATAATTCAAGGAAATAGCACCAGTGGTTCATCCAGAATAAAAAAAAATGCTTAAATAAAACATGTCACCTCTCCTCTGAGAAGGAAAACTCTGGTATAAAATTTTAGATTACCTCTAGTAGGTGGTTAATCTTTTCTGTAGCGTGTATCATGTTACATGTAGTTTTTACAATTTTTCTCTTTTAAGCAACTTAAATTTAGAGTTAAATTAACCTAGTGAGCTATTTAAACTATTCTCACTCCTGAAAGGGAGACTGGCAAAAAAAATACTAAATTGTCTTTTATTATTGTTTTTGTTTAGAATAATTATGTGGCTTATGTCTTGAAAATGAAAGGGAAAGTTAAGACCTAACAACTTCTGCTATGATGGGCCATGTGATTTGCATACCAATAAATGTATGCAAACCTTTCAGCTTTGAAACCGTTCCTAATGTAGTCCTAATCTTTTCTTGCCCTGTGGTCACAAATGGTTCATAGCAAAACCTTATATCAGCCTCCCTTAGAATTTTCTCATGTTAATAAAATCAAAACCATCTTCTTTTGATGGCACTTCTTATGCCTTTGTAGATCAGAAAATTTGAAGAAATTTTTGATGTTGTTTGAAATGCCTCTCCTTGGATTTTTCTCAAATTGACTCAATTTTTAGCAACAAAACTGCTTAAAATCTCCAGTCACCATTGTATATCTATACTCAACACTCAGCTCTCAGCTGTTGTCCTAGCCAACCTCTCTGGAGGTATTTGATCCAGTCATGTCATTCATCTTCTTCTTAACTCTTCCTTCACTGAGTTTTCAGGATACCAAGCTCTTCTGCCCATCCTTATTTTTCATTGGTTGTTTTTTTAGTTTATTGTTGGTGTCTCTTCATCTTTCTGATCTCTCAATGTTGAACCTCTTTTTTTAGCCAAGTGTATGCTTTGATGACCTCTTGCAGTATCATGACTTTTATTTTCAGTTCACACCTCTCCCCCAAACACTAGACTCCCTTTTCCAGCTGCCCACTTGAATGTCTAATGGGCACATCACACTTACACTATATAAACCTGAAGAGGTGATCTCTTTCTCTTCTCAACTGGCTCCTTCTGCAGACTTCTCTGAATTAGTGGAAGCTATATCCTTTCAACTGCTTAAGTAAAAACTTTGCCATCTTCTTGATTCTTCTTATTCACACTCTGTAATTCATCAGCAAATTCTATTGACTATACCTTTAATTTCTACATAAAGTTCAACAACTCAGCAATATTTGTCCTATTCTACTTAGGGCCACCTTCATTTCTTATGGAAATTATACCAATAACATCTCAAGTTGTCTCTTGGTTCCAACCTATGGTCCACTACGATATTCTTAGTATAGCAACCAGTTACCTTATTGACATTTAAGTGATGTTTCTTTATTTACTTGTCTAACTGCTGCAAGGGCTTCCCATCCCAATCTGAGTAAACATCAAAGTCCTTGCAGTATCCTGAAGACAATGTACAGTCTGTGTCCTTACTTTATCCCTGAACCCCTGTCCTATAATTCTCATCCTAGCTCACTCTGCTCCTTCATATACTGACCCATTTTCAATCCCAAGCCTTATTACTTGCTTTCCATCTGCCTGTCATCCTCCTTCCCCTCATATTGCCACTCAATGAATTCACCTCCTCCCTCTTTGCTCAACTATCACTTTCCCTGTGAGGCCATTTCCATCCTCCTTTTTCAAAACTACATCCTCTCCCCATAACTCTAACTCCTTTCTTTATTTTTCTCCAATAGGACTTACTATCATTTTATATTCCATTTATTTGTTTATGTCTTCTTATCATTTATTTCCTGTTTCCCTCTATTGTAATGTAAGCTCCATGATTACAGGGATTTCTGTCTGTTTTATTTGCTTACTCTTCAGTACCTGGAACAGTTTGGGTACAGACTGACTATGATAAATTATTTATTGAGTGAATGAAGAATGTATGGGTGGATTATAGGAATGTCCTATTTACATCAGTCTTTCTTGGCCATTTCTCATAGTCTATAACTAGCCATACAGAGCCCTCTGGGATTTCTTTTCCATGTCTAGTTGTGAATCCTTAGATTCTCAGGAATCCCAGCTGAGGCATTTCTACTGCTATGGCTGCCATATTCTTTTCTTTGATTGTGTCCTCATGAGCCCTATATTTCTGGGTTTCTCCTACTGTAATCCACAGTGGCCATTGCTACTGTCTGAATTCTAATATCTTCTGCTGCACCAGCCACCATCTAGAGTGACTAATTAGGGACAAGATAGACAGATATGAGGAGTGTGGGAGAAATATGAGGCTAATAGAGGGGTTGATGCTTTATTTGGGGATATAAAAATAACAAACATTTGCATATATTTAGTATATACCCAGAGTTATGGACTGTGCAAGAACTATGTCTTGTTATCATCACCATTACTAACTCAATTTGAACACAAATGGATTGAAGTTTTAAAAAGTTAAAAATTGGTTCAAAGTCTCTCAACTAACTAGTGAAGACTGGTTCTAGAATTTAGAGCCCAGTAAAACTCAGAGCTGTTTATCATGAACACCATGGCCTAAGTCAGAAGTTTCTGCAGGAGGATTAATTGGGTCAGTACTTTTCAAGTGCATGCTGTGTTCCAGGCACTAGACTAAGTTCTGGGTATGTAACAAGAGCAGAAAGAGGAGAGCTTCTTACCCCATCAAGTCTGTGATCTACACCAAGTGGTATAAATTACATGATCATAAGTAAGGCCATAATTACTGCACATCTAAATCTTCAAATGCATAAACAGCTATAAATTTGGGTCACTTCAAGCCTTCAGAGTCTAAAATCTGTTGAAGAATGCCTTAAAATACTTATTGATTTAGTCTTTATATTTTTCTTCAAAAACAGGCCAACCAAACTTGTATAATGAGTCCTCTTCAGTACTTCTCTGGTTATTTTGTGTTTTCATGTGCCTGCATTTGGCTTGCTTAACTATGTTACTTTATCAACCTTTTGGATGCAAGGATATGCTATTTATTTCATTATTCATTTCCCTAAGAGTCTTAGTTCTTTTTCCTACAAACAGAATGTTCTCAATATGTCCTCCCTGAATTCTTCCTGGGTAAGAAAATGTTTTATATATATATATATATATTTCCTTTTGCATGGGAAAATGAAAGTGTCAATAGGGTAGAGTAATTTATCAAAAGTCCTTTGCCTGGGCATGAAATCAGAACACCCAAATTTCAACATGTTGGATCCAAAGTGTATAGTTTTGTCCCCTTCACTCTTAAAAAGAATATTCAGATGTCAACAGTAGATAAATTTTATTAGATGAGGTATAACTAAACTCACCACATAAAGAGCTCGGTTTTGCAAAATTAAGCAAGTGTAATCCTTAGGAGCTAAGGATTGGTGAGTTGCCCATCAGATCTGTACTAAGAGTGAGAAGCGACACAAAGTGCTGGTTTTATATTTACAATAATAATACTTTACACATTCATCATGTGAAAATGAAGATTTCCCAGAAGTGGGAGATCCATGAACCTGTACTAGTAGTTCTAAAACTTTTAAACACAAAATACCGTTTTCAACTGGCATTTGAAAAAGTAGAAAGTTAGAAACTAGAGGGAGACTTTCTGCAGGCAGTTGGCACGTTGGCACTGTCTGTTTTATTTTGCTGTTCCTTTTCTTTTTCCTCCCCATGGAAATTGTATTTCTTATACTTTTGTTTACTGTGTAAAATGACTTTTTTCCTGGAGCAACAGAAAATCTGTTTGTGCCATCACAGATGTTTTTGAAGGCAATTGGGACTGAAGGTGACTTGTTTCTTTGTTGGCATCTCTCCCTCCTTAATTACTTTAGGTGAATACATAGGAATCTGTGGACTTTGAAAGAGGCTATCTTTGGTCTGAGAATTAGTTCAACAACATGGAATTATTCTTCAGTCCTAGGGAGACCTACTATCCCAGTTTTCCTAGGGCTCAGGGCTCTTCTGGGATATAAGATTTGCTATAGAGCTAAACTAAAGAAGCAGCAGGCACATTGGAGTGACCTGATCATGCTACTTAGGTCACTCTGCTAAGATTTTTAAAACTTCAGTACACTAGTTAGGAGGGAACCCTACCTAGTAAATATTAGAAGTTGATAAGTATTTAGAATGAGTCTATGGAGGAAGGGGAGATAAAGGAGAATGATGGATGAATTCAAATGATATATTGTAAGAACATTTGTAAATATCACACTGTACCCCCAGAACAACAGTAATATAATTAAAAAAGAGAAAAAAAAGGAGAGAAAAGAAAAAAATAGAGACAATATATTTTCCAAAATTTGGTGGTGGGACAGGGATTCCAAAAGATTGGTGATGCAAATAACTACCAAGCAGGGAACATATATCTGTTGTTGGCTCTCTTTTCATTGTTTCCCTTAGTAAGTTTTCCCTTCATGTGTCAGAGCCCAAAGGACATTTTCATGGCAAGTGTGCTCACACTGCTGTTCTTTTCATCTCTCAGGGTCCTTTATTTCCTTAGTCTCACAGTCATTAGTTGCACAATAGCTACCTCATGTCGCCCTGATGCCTAGAGTTTTGTGCCCAAGGGACTTGAACATCACAATGGCTTCTCAAAGAAGCTGTCCCCTTATAATGACAAAGGAGCATCTGGTAGAGGATATTTGCCTGAAGTACATCTATTCAGGCTGAGGCCACTAACTGGCCCTTTTAAATTACCAACTCTATTGTTCAAGGCATTTCTTGAAAAGAGGAATACACATGCCCTTTATCTTTCTTTATTTAGTTAATGCTGAAAAAGATTAGTCACAATAATAACAGTAATCTTATTACCAACTTAACTTTATGTAACTCTTCCTGCCTCTCCTGATCCTAACAAGACAGTATTTTTTTTCATTGTTGTGTGGACACCAGGAAAACAATTCTGATGATAAATTATGTGCGTTTTAAAAATAAAATATGCTTGATTCCTCAAGCTCAGATGAGCTGGGCCATGGTAAAAATTATCCAATGCTGATTGATCACCTCTATTATCAGAATTGATGATTGGATTGTCTCCTCTTATTATTTGATATGCAGGTGATTTCATAGTTGAAGTCAATAAGAACAGCTTTTGAGAAGTCAGATAGGCGAGGTGTGCATCTGTTTCTCAGTTCCTAACCCTTTTTAGAGCAATAGTACTTTTAAAGGCCTTTCTTCTGGCCTTCTGGCCTAGTTTCATTTCTCAAATAGGGATGTGCAGCAGGGGGCCATGAAGACATTGGATAATTTGTCCATGGTTGATCTTACACAAAAATAACAGGATCGTCTAATAACCACATTATTTTATGCTGAATCAACAGTGGACATGCTATGAAATAAAAGGAAAATCCACATAAAATTTTAATGCAGTGCTGGAAACTTCCAAGAACATTGAGCCTTAGGTGGGGTGGACTCTGTTCCTACCCATTCTACCTTCTCTGTTGTTTGAGGGAAGAGACCATTTCAGACAATATTTGTTGGAGGAGGTGGTATGATTTAAGGGAACAATTTAAAAACCATTGATTCTAGTCCAGATCTGCTTTTTGCACGTATGCCACGTTGGGTAGTTCTCAAAGGATTTACTGACCTTGTCTGAGCTCCGTAGTATTTATCTTGTCTGTAACAGTATTCACTGATAACTTTTCTTGTTCCTGGTTTAAATAAGACTACATTTAGACTTCTGCAGGTTTCAAATTAGAACACATTCTACAGTGAGACTTCTGAGTTTTTGCAATAAAAAATGTACCAAATATTTACTGAATGGTCACTGCGTTCTAAACATTTTGCTAAGCACTTCATATACATTTGTTAACAATTGCTATAAATTGCCTTTTTATCATCCTAATTTTGAAGATGGGAAAACAGAAGTTTTCATCCTGCTCAACATTACATATCTAGTAAATGGCTGACCTAAGATTTCAAACTCTGGAAACTGAAGTTTGAACCCAAACTAATTCACTTAATTTTCTGTTTCTTTTCCTGTAGAAGTGTTTTAAAAACAATACCTTATATAGTTGTGTCTGAATGATGAGCTGTTTTGCTTTGGTTATACTTTTACATGCACGGATGTTTAGATATTCATCATAATCAATTAAGATAGTTTGCTCATGAATGAAAGTTTTGAATCCTATTCATATGCCATGAATGCAGATCTCTGAGGAAGGCAAGATCTCTTAGGGTAGCTCACAGACTAGTGTTGGAGACAGATATATAAATACAGTAAAATAAAATATAAATAAAATGAGATATAAAATAAAATATAAATAAAACAAAAAAACAATGAAATCATGTCAGGATGAAGCAATCTGTGCTGTAAAAGAGTCAAATAGATTAATACAGCCCAGGAATACTTTACCACATGGACTTAGAATTCGACTGGGGAGTTGAAATACTGCAGTAACTATCAAAAAATTTTTTCTGCTTCTCAAGAAAAGAACTGATAAGAGTGGAGGACAAGGAGGAGCAGAGCTAAGGAAAATTTTGATGAAACATTTGTTAATTCTTACTAGTTTCTGAAATCACTTTCCTTGGCCAATCTCATCCCATGCCTTTAAGCAAAAATTCAGTTAACAGTTGCCATTTGTTTCTCATTAATTTCTTTGCTTTTCTTAACAGCCATTTTGAATGCTTACTAATAGTTAATATGTTTAGCAATACAAACACTTGCATTAATAAAACAGATGCAAAATTACTGCACCAGCCAACAATAGTGATAATAAAGAGCCAGTACATTTCAAAGAGAAGTAGAATTGGATTGAACTAAACCTCAGAGAACCAAAAATGTCCCTCCAATTGTCTTCTTCTCCAATGATTGTAATCTATACAGCAGTTAGAAACTCATAGAGATGATTCTACATACATTAAACTCTTCTGGGTTTCGTTTTTCTTTTCTTGTATGGTGCTGAGATTTGAACTCAGGGCCTTGTGCTTGTTAAAAAGGGCTCTACTATTTGAGCCATACTCCCAGGCTTTTTGTTTTAGTTATTTTTTTATAATGACTGACACTTATGCCCGGGGCTGTCCTTGAACTGTGATCTTACTACTGAAACCTTTTATGTAGCTGTGATCACATGCACATACCACTGACCCAACTTCTTTAAATCTCCACCTTCCAAGTATCTGAAATTACAGGCATGCACCATCATTCCTGGCTGTGACATATGGTTGTCTTTGGCCAACCTATGTTTTTATAAAGTGAAAGCAGTAAACTACTTAAATTTAGACTTTGACTCATATAAGAAAAATATTTTTAAACTTTTTCCTAATGGTGTTGATCTTAGCAAATAGTTTAGTTTAGATTATATAAACATGTTTGCTTATAGGTCCATGTTTATTCAGTTTAAATATCTGTATGTACTTATTTAAAAAATGAACAGAAAATGGGTGATTGGTGTTTATACCAAAGATTAATTAATATAGATTTTTCAACTTGCACTAATAATTACAGAAATAATTAAGCTTAATATAAATAGTGAAATGTTAGCTTTAATTGGATGCTCATCTGACTTGAATTGTTGTATTAATGAAGATATGCTAGCTGCTGTATCAAACAAAATCTCCATAAAAGTTTTTAATCATTCATGTTAAATGTGATTCCATACAGTGACTCAGAGAGTCAGGCAGCTTCCTATTGGTGGCCATGCTAGCTAGGGTTCCACCTTCCTCCATCAGATCCCTGGCCTAGGAGATTTTTGGGGAAAAGCTTGGAGCACCCATCACATTTGCTCACATTTTTGGGGTACTTTCCAGTCACATGACAGACGTACCTAGGACATATCTTAGGCATGAGAGGGAAAGAAAATGTCCATATTATGGCAATTACCTCTGGCACTGTAGGTCAAATGTGTGTTTGAATTTGAAGACACAGGAGAAGATTTAGGGACACATAAAATGATGGAAATAGAGGGCAAAATTTTCTTAGCGAGGAGAATATAATCAGGGATTTGATACTCTTTGGCACGTAAACAATAAACATGATGCTCCTCTGACTGTTTCTAGGCAGCTCAGTTACATGTATGTGGGCTAATGCAAATACGTACAGAAGTAGCTTTCCAGTAGGGCTACAAACAGACTTCCATTTGAAGAAATTGGGTTCTAGAGAATTTAAAGAAAAGGTATGAATTGTGAATTTTTTCCAACATGCTCTAGCATGTACCTGACAGCATTCCACTTTCTATCCCATACCCTAGATTTTTCTGTTTGACTTTCAAATCTCTGTTAATGTGTAAGAAGATCCATGTCTTTCAATTTAGATCCTATGTCCATCAGATGGACAATCACACCACAATAATGCCCACAGAGAGAGAGGAGTACAATTACAGAATTATAGGATAGAAACATTTCATATGAATAATTTTCAATGGGAGACAAATTCATGTCAGGAACACTGGTAATTTCCTCATAAATGTCCCTTTGTGTTTGCTAAATCTCAAGCCATGAAATACACAGTCCCTAATATGAGACAAAATATCACATTTCCTGACAGGTTTAGAACAATATAAAGCCATGAATCATCTGTTGATCTTTTTAGCATACTTATTATCTCTAGAATTCAATGCTGAGTGCTGGAGGGCAGGGGCTCTAAACTTCAAATCAAATTTTGTGTCACAGACATCCTAAATGTTAAAGAACTGGCCATTTACAGTGACAGATAAGCAGAATCTGCCATAAAGCATTAAATAAAGAAGACTATACACTAATTCTGATCTTTTAAGTGCTACAGCAATCCTCAGTATTTGTTGGGGGTATAAAGAATATGTAGTTTTGTGGTTCTACTCTAAGAACCATACCTTGAGCGGACACACACACACACACACACACACACACACACACACGGACAACCACCTCCACTAGCTGATTTCCTCTTTGATGTGAAAAAGAAAAAACACTCTGACTTTTTTGTTAGTGTATATCATTGTTAAGGGTTGTCATTTATGTTTCAGTATTTTGATTATATTAAATGAATCATCTATATAGATTGCATTCTATTGACCTAGGTAGATCTTAATCAAAACAACAAAAATTATTTTCCTTAAGAAATTTACTTCAGTAGCACTTCAGTATGGGTTATTGTGAGAACTTGAAAAATATTTTTAATCCCAAGATTCTACAAGAGGAACAAGAAATTATATGGATGTAAAAGCAAGTGAATGTACTGGACAAAGATGAAGAATCCATCTTTCTCTCACAGGTACTTCTGAACCCTGCCATCAGATTAGTCCTACAGAACTTTTTTTAATCCTGGAAAATGCTAATAAAATATTGACATTCTCAAAGGTCTGGGAGTACTTTATGTGTCCTTACGGAACCGTGAGTTTTCATTATTGTTTCTTTCCTATGGAAGTATTCACACATCTGTTTTACTTGAAGGACAGAGAATCTTCAACACTGAAATCAGTTTTCCCTGCTCAAGAATGACCTCACTGCTTCCTCAAGCACCAAGGAGGGTGGGCAGGGTCTTCTCCATGCCCTCCAGAAGTTTTCGTGAGGCTAAGGTGAGATAACACAAAGCATCCAAATGTACTTCATGCTAGGTTGTCTGAATAAAATTTTGTAAAAGTAAGAAGGTTTTGAAGTAAGTGTGGTGAACACATATAAGATTGCTGTTGTATTGGTTATGTGTATTGTGTTAATGTATGGAAAATTGTTGTAATAAGAATTATTAGCTAGTGTGTGTTAGGACTAAGAAACCAAGCCAGAGAATGACAGGCTGATATGCAAATGAGCCAAACCTAAGATGGCTAGACCTATAACACCAACTATGAGGTCACCACCAAGCATAAAAACCTGAGCCTCACTACCGCTCATTGCTCGCCTTCCGACTGCTGGAGACTGTGCTGTCAGAGTCCATCCCGAAGCTCCAATGCAGAGGCAGCAGCCACTTGAGAGCACTGCTCCTTCTCCCGAGGACGGGGTGTCTCCAGTGAACTGCGAGACTGGACCTGCAACTGAGATCGGCCATAAGGATTCCCCAGAGCTCGGCTGGACTCCCCTTATCGGCTAGAAGACGTCACATGGTGAGTGAGGCTTGGGGAAGGCTTGAGTAAGTTCCTGGCTGACTGGGTAACAGAGGACAGGACATTAGGATCCATGTGAGAGTGCCGTGTGGATTTGTTTGAATAAAAACCTGTTCTCTGAAGTAAGAGTCTCCTGACTACTGCTTACCTGTTCTCGATTGGTAATGAGCCATAAGTGCTTGTGACAGTAAGTCATGATAATCTTAGTGGTGAAATGTCAGAAATGCCATGATATCGTTTTTGCCCTTTGTAGGTAATGCTTCCGGCCCCCACACCTTATTGTCCTCTCCCCTTCCTCCTTCCAAGGGATTCCCACATCTCCCCCTAACCCAATTTCTTTCCCTGTTCAGCATTGAACCCACATGACTTCTCTGGGGAGAACCATTTCTGTCATTCTTCTACCCCACTGAAGATGATTAGTTTTAGCTTCTTGACTTTCAGAGGTCTGCTTGGTTGACCATAGAAAATTTGATGAAGGAAAATGCAATGTTGTGGTTGGAGTAGATTTGCCCCCTCCATGTACTTCTCACTTTGTTCTATTTTCTGTGAGATATCCAAGTGAATAAGCCATTATTTGCTACCAAAATGCACACTGCTTTTTAACTTAATATATATTATCTCTCTGTTAACATATCTATATTTTAAAGGACCTTAAATTCTTAGGGCCTTAAACCAGAAGAATAAATAGTGTTTACTATTTTAGTCAGAGCTAACAGTGATACATCAGCTTGGGGCCTGATGGTGTAGAGTGATTGAGAAGCTCTTAGAACTAAAAATAGAGATAGTAGGACTGTATATGCAATAGCCAACCACCCAAGCTCTTGAAGCTCAAATTTTAGCAATTCATTCTTGAAATCACTTGGTGATAGTGGGGGTCGTGGTCAAGGACACAGTAGGTAGAAAAAGCTATATTTTCTGTAGTCACCTACAAAAGCAGCAACCATGTAGCATGTTAAAGTGCTACATGTCATGAATAGCTATAGCCTTCTGTCACATCTTATATCTCTGTAAATTTGTGAGGTTGAGTTTTAGTTACTGATTCAGTGCACTGCACTGAGATGGAAGATTAGAAGCCCAACATTGAATTTTACCTTGAACTTCCAGTCCTGTTGACTTGATGCCAAATGGTGCATCATTTTCATGATTAACTATTTTTATTCTTTAAGTGAAAGGATGTTCCTTGGGTGACTTGACACCAACCAGCAGATGAATGGCCCCTGGTCAGGTTTGCAGCCAATCATTCCAGGATACTTTAAACCTTTTAGTTAAGGATGGTATTTGACACAGCCTTGATATATGTAGAAACAAGTAGCCATGGGGCTGGAGGCTATGTACTAGCAACTGTTATATGAGAAGGAAGACAACAAAATTCTCTTGATTAGATGAATTGTTCCCCTCTATTCTCAGACAAAGGAATAGGATGGCAAAGTGAAAGGATGGCAGTCATTCCTATCTACATTAAGAAAACTTACAAGTCAAAAACTAAAGGGTTAAATTTAAAATTTTCTTCAGAATACTTCCTACTGGTGAGGAAATAATGACAGTTTTCAATGACACCTGTTATTTGAAATTCACTAGATTATACAGTTGTTTTTAGAAGCTGACTTCTAGTAGCTCATGATTTTGTGGAAAATCATGAACTAGGAGTCAGAATCAGTGTGCTCTGGGCCCTGATACCAGCTGTGTGGCTGTGAAAGGTCTCTAGGCATTTATTCATAGCTTCCTGATAGCCTACCCACTGGGAAAAACCAGGAAAAAGTTGCCTTCTGTGTTGCTTCTTAAAACTCTAAGATTCTAAACATTGGGCTATGATAAGGGTCTCAGAAAACAGATTGAACAAATCAATTGACATCTCCAAGAATACAACACTTTACTTCTTGTCTGACTCAAAGAGTCATTGATTGTGGCAATAAACACAATACCTCCTATTGTTTACTATTGAAATGGTGAGTTGGAGAGCTCACCGAAACTCCTACAATTCTTTCCTCTGTCCTTTTCAGGTTCAGCTATGACCCTGAACTCAGCTTACAGATCACATTTTTTTAAAATTAAGTGATAAAATACTAAATCCTTTGTAGTGTCTGTGAAGTCTTTTAAGATTAATCATATTGAACCATTAGGTGGACTGCCAACTGCAGCCCAGCCTTAAGCTACATGGACAACTAAAGCAGGAGAAAAATCACTTTAACTGTCTATACTTAAATTCTAATAAGCTTATTAGAGGGGGGGAAAAAGAATTTCACACTCTGTTAGCATACTGATTTAAAGGTGGAGTGGAAGTAGGAAAGAAGGAAGCTGTCATTGGTAGTACAGAGATTAGGGGACTTGTACAACTCATTAGAAGAGGGAAAAGGGAAAAAACATCCAGAATCCCAAATTAACCAACTTTTCATGCTTCCACCCTGTGTTCTCCAAGTGTTTCTTGCTTCTTCAAGGCTGTAAGAGGTGTCAGTTGAAAATAATAATAGATTTTAATGACAGCCCTTATCATTATTTGACCTCGGCTGAACTCTGTCTAGTGATGAAAGTAGAAACTTCTATCAGGGACTGAACTCATGAGGCTGCGACTCCACCTTCCCCACATCTGTAGCAGGTCATGGTCTCCATTCTGAGCAGCCATTCATGTAGAGTTGCAGAAATTTGTAAGTGAGGAAATGGAGTACAGAGAAGTGAAGTAAATTCTCAAAGATTACACAGCTTGCTAGATGCAGATCCAGGAAAAGAACTCCTATCTCTGCACCTCTGTCTACTTCTTTTTGTATCATGATGCTTTTGTCTCAAAGAATCAGGGAAAAGACTTGCTATTTTATAAAGACAATGAGGCAGGCCCCCCAAACTAATAATTTTGAGACTGATGCTTAACAGGCTTTATCATTTTACCATTTTGTCTTTAAAATTCTACTCATCTCCTGATTTGGTGTCTATTTAATAAAACTTAGGTAAATAAATCATTTCTCTCATATTATTTATTCTTTAAAGCTTCCTTAGTTTGAATAAGAAGCATACAGAAGATAGGAGAGAACTGGTTACTTTAATTTTAGCCATTATGGTCCCAGCTCCTCACCAGACCCTCCTTGTCAAGTAAAGAAACTGGCAGCTAAACAGAAATTCTGAAGGGAAACCCTGGAAATGCTTACTTGCAAGTATTTTACTTTATCATTGGGTATGGATGATACTTACACAACTTTATGGGGCTGTTTTAAGCCCCTTTTACTAACTTCCAGATGGAAGATAGAAAGTGTTTTTAAAATGCTCAAATTCAGTGGGCACTAAAGCTAATATGAAGATAACTGCACTCAAGAAAATGAACACAAAACTCCAATAGTGGCAGAAAATAATGTGTACAATGTGGATAATAAATAATACTATTAAACCCTTGTTCCATTTCCTCTTTCTGTCAAGATAAAAAGTGTGGTATTTATTGCTGGGCCCATAGTTACTTTTATGCTTGAAATAGGAAGAAATGGGGTTGAGGATACAGGAAGGTATTAGTCAAGTGTTTTTTTTTTTTTGGTTTTTGTTTTTTTTTCCTGTAGAGATGAGATGAGGTTTCACTTAAAGGAAAGGGGTCCTTCATATCATCATCTTCTGTCTACCAATCTTTAGAAAGAAAGAAAGGGTTTTGTCATTTCAACCATTGGAAGAGATTGATTCTCCATCATCCTTTTCTGAGCTTTGTATTATAGAAGAGGGAAGGGGGAAAGAGGATTTAAGATTAGGATTTAAGAAAGATATGTAGAACAAGATAGATTATTAGTTTAAGGTTTTAATTCTGAATTTCTTAAAACAATGTATTTGTTTGTGGAACCAGATTGATTATTTGCTATTACTACACCAACTTCCATCTTGATTTCAATCAGGATTGCAACCTTTACCTGTCCCCATTAGAACCTACTCCATCTTCTGTTACCTTCTACTTTTTAAAGAAAATCAATTGGAATAATCTCACCAAGATCAGCTTTTTCCCCCATAGATAGGAGCAGCATGCACTATTTTGGACAGAACTTTGATACCATCTTCAGATATTTGAATCCCGAAACAATGGAAGCAAAGCTCCAGAGGTACATAGAGGCTAACAATTTCACTGAAGTCGGCTTCCTGTCAACCACAGCACTGACTCAGGAAAACACCAAAATCTGTCCTCTGTGAAGTTTAAGGCTAAAAATGAGGATACTTGTAGTTTCAGCACCTGAGGGCTTAAATCACATTTTATATTCTGTATATTGTGGCCACATTGTCTCTTTTCTCTTTTGTTCTTTTTCATTTCTGTCAGAAGCCATTTGAAGTTTTATTTCAAATCAGGCTGTCGGCATAATGAACACCGGATTCAGATTTGTGATTGTTTAGGGTACGTGTGTGTGTGTGTGTGTGTGTGTGTGTGGATTCATGTGAGTGTTTAATTAAACTGATGTGAAATGCTGTCTGAGCCGAAGGCAGTGATTTTTCTTCTACTCATTTAGTGTTGCACAGATTACAGCAAGCTCTCAATGTATATAATCTTTCAAGTATGCTACTGCATTTTAAACATGCAGTTTTAGTCAAAGGCATGCATTTAGAAAGAATAAAGTTTAATTACTCTCTTTCACCTTTACACACTTGTTACAAACTAAGGTAGTGTATTGCGGAGGGTACTCTGAAAGAGCAACAACAAGATTCCTATTCTGAAATTGGCATCTAGTAAATTGTGTGTGACACTGGATAAGTCACTTCCTATATTAGGGTAGGCTAACTGCAATAAAAAGTAAAAGAAGCAAAACAAAAGACTTAAAAACTTCAAACCTAATTTTATTTCTCTTTTCAGTGAGTCACATACTGCTTTTAGCTTAGGCATGAGAGTCAGGCAATGCATCACTTATGACCGCCTTGGAAAAAGATAGGGAGCAAGATAAAGTTGGGGAATTGTGAAGATTTATTCCATGTTATATATTTGTATGCAACTATACCCCAAATTTTCCTAGATTAAGAAAATTTGAGCCAATGGTACCTAAGGCAATCTGAGTAACATGAAACCATCAGAAGGAACAGCCTCATCTTGACCTTGGGAACTAGGACCAGGTATTGGTGTGACTATAGGATTCTTTTCCTTGACTCTTCTCTCCACAGGTTTGAGTCTTCTCCAACTGTGAATCTGTTTCTTCCACCATGTTATGCAGAGGAATGGTGATTGTTGCCTCAATTTATGTACCAAAATCATTCATCCATCTTCTACAAAGGAATTGACTTGCCTTAATCATGTGAAAGGGTGAATTCTGATATGGTTGGGAGTGATGTACCACAACTGTGCACTGTGGCCAAGGGACAGGGTCACCCTGCAGTAATATGAAGGATGCTGTGGAGTTATGTAAATCAAGCAGAGAGTTAGCATTTTCTCCTCTATCTGAATTGCTATCTTCCTGACTAGATGGCAGAGGTCCCTAGTTTCCCATAATTATAGCCTCATTAGTAAGTATTCTATACTATGAACATTGACTTTCTTCCTTTCTTCTATCAAATTTGTCTTTTGTTTTGACCTAGCTTTCAGATCCATGTTTTCTGCTAGGTTAATCTGATAAATTAATCCTTGCTGAGGCTTTATGACTAATCATACCCATGCCTTAAGGAATATAATCTTCTCATGGGTTTTGCACAATGTCTTTCACTGTTGGAGGAATACTCAGTGTATACTGACCACTTATTACTTGCAGAACTCTATGGCAAGAAGTGTGAGTAATACAGAATCTATTGAGAAAGTGCTTGGCAGGTGTAAGGATTAAATTTATCTCAGATGTGAGAATGGAAAAATGTTCATCTTTGCCACCTGACAGGTATTACACCTGGATAAATTCCTTGACCTTTTACTTTGTTTTCTTCATTTAAGACTACCTCAAAGACTTATTTATGCAAATTAAATGATATGTAGAAATATGTGCAATGCATAGTTGCATAGCAAGGATCTCATTGTATAGTTCCAATGCTTTTTAGCTTTTAAATACTAAAACATACATAGATGGATTTCATCTGTTTTCTCAAGCTGCATTTCTAGGTAAACGATTTTGTTGTCATCTTTTAAGTCGCTTTCTACCAAAGGTCCATTTTACCATCTTGGAAAATATATCTTAGCACTTTGGGAACTTTGGGATCATTTTATTCACATTCTCTTGGTCTTTAATTGAGAATTTTATTTATAGTTTGTATAGGAATGGTTTTAGGGATGATTCTGGACAATAAAAGCTACAGAGATATCTGCAAAATCTGTGGCACACCAATCTCCCTCTCCTTTCGTCAGTCCTCTCTCTCTCTTTCTTTCTCTCTTATTCTGACCTCCTCTGCTTTAATTATACTAAGGAAGAGTATGTCTCAGACTTTACTCAGACCTTTGCTATTGTTTGATTTATAGCAAACCATATCTTGATAATATCCCACTACTCATAAATAAATACTAGTATTTATGGAGCACCATCTCTATGGCATACACTCTGTATGGATCTCTTTATAACACAGTCAAATGAATTATTAATTCCTGGGCTAGTCAGCTTCCCTTCACTATAATAAAATTCTTGAGATTATTAGCTTATAAAGAGGAAGAGTTTACTTTGGCTCACAGTATTGGAGGCTCCAGTACAAAATCAGCTGGACCCATTCCTATGAGCCTCTGGTGAGGGTATTGATGACAATGGTGAGAGCATGTGATGGAGCAAAACTGCTACTTCATGGACCAGGAAGCAAAAAGAGAAGGAAGAATAGAATTAGGTCCCACAATTTTGTTCAAGGGCACAACCTCAATTATCTAAAGACCTCTCACTAGGTTCTACCTCTTAATAGTTCCACCATTCCCCATTTCTGTCACCCTGAGGAGCAATCCTTTAACATATGAACTTTTGGGTGACACTTATCCAAATCATAGCAACAGCAAGGCTCAGAATGATGAGGGAATTTGCCCCAAGTTGCACAGCCAAGGAGTATAAGAATTGAAGTTGGGTTCTGAGTTAGCTGAAATGTAAAGGATATACACTTCCTAGTCTACCATCCTCACCATTCGAGACTACATCAGCCCAATGTTTCACAAAGGAAAACAAATGAACAGCTAATCAATTCATTAAATAAAGATAGTGGATAGCTAGGTATACTTTGCTTATCAAACTATTTTAATAACGATGGTTTAAACAGAGGATTCTTCTCAGGTCTTTGCAAGTTATTAAAGTGAGACAAGGAATAGAATTATGAATGACAGACATGTGCCCCCTGAACATGTACTTCCTCCAAAAAGGCACATCTTTCTATGAAGTTCTTTCATTAACAGGTGAAATATATTCCTCAATAGTGCAATAGTGGAGCGCCCAGCATCTGGAGCTATCAATGCAATTTGATGGTCCCTCTGGGCTTCTCCATGCCACTTTCCATAAAATGATGATATTAATAATGTTAATTTTATAAGCTGTGAGAAATAAATGATTCAGTACATTTGTGGAGCAGTTAGAATGGCACCTGTTCCAATAAACACTCATAAAGTATTAACTATCTCAATTATTAGAAATATTAGAAGTATGTCTTTTAGTTTTCATGCTGAATTTGCCCCTTTGACAGCAGAGATCTAAAAGATATGTAAATTTTGAAGCTGTAATAATTTAATTCTATTTGGTTTTCTTCATGATCATCCAAACTAGCCAGTTTACTATGGTATTTGGGATGTAGGTCTATTTTGAAAATCTAGTTTTAAAAAATGTAATTCTAAGCTTTAGCTAGGCCCCTTTTGCATATACTTGTTTTAAATGTCCAAATAATGAGTAAAAGCGCTTTAAAATTTTCAAGAGAAGAATTCATTCCTCTTTCAAAAGTTTCTATCCCAATATACTATCTTAGAGGTTAAATTAAAAAATCTATTACTTCTAATGAAGCTATCCCTGAATATCTTCATCTACTCATTTCATATAGA
This sequence comes from Castor canadensis, assembly GCF_047511655.1. NCBI lineage: Eukaryota > Metazoa > Chordata > Mammalia > Rodentia > Castoridae > Castor > Castor canadensis. The sequence goes on along the minus strand of NC_133389.1, from coordinate 24,338,263 downwards.
ATGGAGATAATTTTCATATGTAAACTCAGGCACAGCTAAAGAAAGTAAATATATTCATTGAGGTTTAAATATTTTGCTTCATTTTCATGCAAATTAATTTCTTCAAATTCTTAAACTTTCTTAGGCTTACACAGGTGTTGGTTCAATTTATAAGAATGAAGTGTTGACACAAGAATGCAAATATTGCAGAGGTGTACCTTTTCTTTTTTGGTCTACACTTTCGTCACCTTCTGCTTTCTGCTTGCAGCCCTATGGGTGGCATTTTCCACCTTACAACATTTGCCACTTGAAGCCACTGACAGTGGATCAGACTAAGGATTTACTTGGCCTGAGAAATTTCGCCCTCTTATTGCTATACTTCCTTCTGGCCCCAATTCCGGATTTACTCTGATTCCTAGGCAACACCAAAGAGTAACAACTTTTGACTTCTGACGGAATATTTCCAGTGTGTTTTTTTTAAAACCAAAATTATATGCATACATGATTAAGAGTCTACTGGCTCTACAAGGTTTGTTAAATAGTGTGCCCGGCTTCCCTTCTCAATATTTTCTTTCATAGCAATATCCGGGTGAGTGTAGGAAGGGTGATGCTAACTACTCAGGTTCTAAATCTGGTTCTGAGACTGTGTGTGACAAAATAGCCTCAGTAAAATGAAGACAATGGTACCTTCCCATAGGATTGTTCTGAAGTAAGTGAATTCCCTTAAATATTTGACATATTTGGTGTACTATTAAACTTACTTAGTTTTTATTAAATGTTGTTTTACTGAATATTGAAAACTTTACTGGTTTCTTTAAAGAATTGGTGCTCTGAAGAGATAATGATTTTCAGTTATTTAGATGATTCTTTTAACATTTCCTACTACATGTCTAATTAACAAATGGCTTTTTGATTCAGTTTTCAGTTTTAGGGTTTACTCAATTCCCACCTATATTCCACATACACATAACCCCCACCCGCCTGTACACACATAATCACACCCACTTACACATACTCACTTCCATCCCTAATCCTCTAACAGAGCTATATCATAATTTTGATTAGAGCACTATTTATTTCTTACATTATAATGACCTTATTGTAAATTTTATTGACCTCCAAACTAAAATTTTGTTTGCTTAATTTCCTTTGTACCTCAACCCAACCTGTTTAATTGCCTAAATCTTTTTTTGAAACATCTGTTGGTACCAGGAAGTAGTCAATTAATGCCATAGCCTTAGGTTATGCTGTTGCAACAAATTGACATTGGTTTAAGTGACAAACACTTATTTCTCATAGTTTTAAAGAGTAGGAAGTATCTGATGAGGGCTGAATCCTGGTTTGCAGGTAGCCTTCTCATTGTATCCTCATATGGTAGGTAGAGAACTCTCTGGGTCCCTTTATAGGCATAGTAATCTTATTTATGAGGTCTCCACATTTATGACCTAATTATCTCCCTACAGCTCCACCTCCTTATCACATTGAGAGTTATGATTTAAAGACTGGATTTTGGGGAGACAAAGACATTCAGTGTGAGAGTCATCTTGAAGCCTCAGTGCCAGTCTGGAGTTGTTTCACAGTTGTCTTTTTGGGACCTCCTTTCACCTCCATCCTCATGGTTGTCTCTGCCACTTTGCTATTTTGTATTTCCAATTTCCTGAATCTCTTTGTACTATTGGCCTAGTAATTTTGTAATAAATTACCATAAACTTGGTGACTGTAAAGATAAAATTATGCAGAAATTTATTCTTTTACAGTAAGGGACTGGCAGTCTCAAATCACAGTGTTTCCATGCTTTCCCCCTGCAGGCTCTGGAGGGGGGTTCTCCCTTGCCTCCCCCATGCTCCAGCTCAGTGTTACATAATTCCAGTCTCTGTCTCCCTCTTCACATGCCCTTCTTTTTTGTGTCTTTGTGAAGTCTACCTTCTTTGATGAGGACACAAGTCATTGGATATAGAGCCAATTCTAAACCTAGGATGACTCATCTCAGGATATTTATATTAATTACTTAAACAAAGACCCTTTTTCCAAATAAGATCATATTCATTAGTGTCAACGTATCTTTTGAGGAACTGCCATTCAGTCTGCTGCAACTTTGTCTTCCTTTCTTGTTTTACTTTTTCAGTTTGGTAGAATGTTTTCTTCAGTAGCTCCTTGAGTAAGAGAGCATGAAAGGTAAATGTCTTGATACTTTTCATGTTCAAAATGCCTTTATTCTATTTTAAATATCATCACCAAATTTTTTGAATAGACTGATAGGTTAAAAATTGTATCTCCTCAACATTTTGTAGGCATGTGCCTGTCTAGTTCAAATCCATTTTAATGCCATGCCTTTCTCACATGACACTTTTCCTCCCTAGAATCTTGTGATTCATTTTGCCTCAATTGGTCAGTCTTTTTATAATAACAAAAGGGCCTTTTATGTAATTGTACTAGGCATTTGCTGGGTCTTATTTCTGAAAATCCTGCTTTTTAGTTCTGGGCAAATGTTCTTGTAATGTTTACTTGATGATTCCTCTCTTGTTCTCGTTTCTCTCTCTGGTTATTATTATTTGACATTGAGTTATTATTTGACATTGCTCTCTTAAGTTTCCATTTTTTATAATATTATTTTCTGATTCAATGGGTATAATTTCTTCTCTTATCTCCATGGGAGTATAGGTGTTTGTTTTATTTTGTTTTGACTTTCCTTCCCTGTTCCAAGTCTATGTGAATGGGTGAGGAAATGATAAATGATACCAACAAAACAAAACAAAGCAAACAAAAAAAAATACTTATGACCATCTGCCTTTGGTAATGTGATTTTTTTCTTCTTTCCATTAAAACTACATTCTAGTTTCCCCTGCTTGAGGTAAGGGTCATTGAAATCACATTAACTCAGTTTACTCATTCTTGGGGTTTGGTAGTGCTTTGTATGCATCTGATTTTGGTTGGTCATAACTTCTCCTGCCATATTTTCAATTGTATTATAATTAGTAGCCTACTCTAGGAAGAACTCTATTATTCTTTTTCCTTTCAGCATTCCTTGGTCAGCCTTGTTTTTTTGTACAATTTAATAGAAAAATCCATGTGCCAAGGGTTAAGACACATGGAAATTCAAGAAATTTTGTTGTCCATAGTCTTCAGGGTTAGAGGGCAAGTGACTTAGTTCCATTACAGGTTTGACATCTGTAAGGTGTAAAAAGGTTGCATAAACTGGAAGCTTCTAAGCTCAGCTAGGTATTAGTTTTGTGGACTATCAAGGAAAGGGAAATAGAATGACAAAATGAAAGAATGACTCTCCCTTTTCCTCCATCCAAAGCAGGTCACTTGTGTGTATTTCCATGTAAACCTCTAAGGTTTTGTTATTTTTTTTATATCTTTTTTTACATTTACTCATGTGTATACATTGTTTGGGCCACCCTCCCCCCCACACACACTTCTGGGAGGGTTATGTTATTTGATTGCCTCTTTTGGAAGATCAGGATTCCTTTTCCTAATCCCCTATTTTGTTTCTAAATTATCTGGTCTTGGTCACTCAACCTGTGTGTCTTTCTGCCTCTGAAATCCAGTGATGTGGTATAATACTATTGCTTTTCTGACCTTTGAAACTTGAAATGTGTGTTACATTTATGAAAGCAGTAACAATCCTTTTCATAACATGACATGTGGTTTCTTTGGTTCTAGAATTAGACTGTGTATAGTGCTGAGGAGTCTTGGCAATCTGCTTAAATTAATAAAGAAATATGCCAACAGACAGGAGGTCCATGCTGAAGGGTTCAAAAAGATTATAATGGCTCCAACAGGGTGGAAATGGTTCTTAACTTTTTAAAAACCATAGAACACCTCAGCAGGCGGATGCTTACAGATTAATAATCACTTTACAGCACTGTTGGAAATCAGTTATCCATCATCACAATATGGACTATGTTGCTAGAGAGAATTTTAGGAGTTTTAAATGCAGAATGCACTGTGAATGCAACACTAAAAGAGTTATTTCTTTCATCCTATGAAATGTATTTTAGTCTAGCAGATAAATTGTGTCATTAGACAGTTTTATGTACTGTCTGGCTGTGTACTGGCACCAATAGCTTTTACCATTCCCCACCTCCTTTACAAAATACAAGAGAACAAATGGCAAGTCTTGTTGCATAGCAGGAGACCTGGGGAATAGTAAAAAAATTAAAAATTAGCAGACTATCTAATGAGATATTTGTATCCAAAAAGAGAAAAGAATGTTTCAGTAGTTTCTGCATATCAGTAAAGGAGTAGCTAATGTTAAAGAAATAAGGAAAACAATTGTGTAAATATTATGAGTATTTCATTTGGTGCTTTATATTTGAATAAAAATTCCAGAATAATTTAAAGTTATTATTAAAGTTATTATAGTTCAAGGGCACATGATATAGCTTAAATAGCAAAAGAAGTGTGGTTTAAAGTGCTAAAAACCTCTTCCCTTACAAGGGAATAATTTAAAAGTGGAAAATGGTCTATGAAATTAATCAAAAAACTAGAATTGATAATTTTTATTTGAAAAGTAACCATGCTTTATATTACAAATGTAGTATAATTTTATAGTAGCAAAATCAAGCTTTCAAAAAGAAGAAAAATCACTGTGGTTTTCCATCTTTTCCCTGCTGCCATTTATTTTATATCCATATTTTACAAGGTTGTAGACATACTTTAGGTTGATGGTTCTCAAACTTTAGCAAGCCGGAAGACTTGTTAAGATCAGAAGGAGGTCACCATAGGGTTTTTGATTCAGATCTCTGGCCAGGGTTTTGAATCATGTCTGCGTATGGGTTCTGGTTCTAGTGTCTCAGATGTTAAGGTTAATATCAGTGATTATGGTCCACTGACTGACCATTTTGAACTGCAGGTGTAGAGTTCAGGGATACAGACTCTTAAAGATAGACAGCTGGTCCTGATATCACATCATACCCTCCAGTTGGCTTCACAAAATAAAAAACAGTTGATTTAAAAAATAAACTCATATTACATTCTATAACAGATTGTGTAATATCAAAGAAACAAATAATCACTGAAGATATTTGTTTCCCTTTTAATTACCAAAGATAAATAATGTAGCTTTGCCACTGTACAAATCAAGAAGAATGCTTACAGCCCTGGAAAACTCTCTGGCTCATTTTTTTCATCACTATGTTTTACTCATCATAAAGATAGAGTATGAACCACAAATCTGTGAGTCTTATATCTGTTAATTATTGACTCAGAGAAGGCTGTATGGAAAATGGTGGGTTTCAGCTTTAATAAATAATGGGGTTGCTTTGCCCAATGACAGATGTGTGTAATTCTCATTAAATTCAATGGCAGTTGTACAAACGAATCAAAGCAAAATGGTATCTTTTACAGAATGTTCTGATTTGGTAAATTATTCACTATCTCTCAAACAATAAAGACATATGCTATTGTTCTCTGTGGGGAGCAAGAAAAACTTGTTTAAGACAGGATGCAGCTACAAATTTTAGACTTAGAATATGCTAGTAAGAGAAAACATAAAATGATTTTACCCAGAAACTATTAAATAAAAATGATTTCTTAACTGTTTTTGAAGATGCTTCCAGATATTGTGTTGTGGACTGAGAAAGTTGGTGGATAATTGGATAGATACCTGCCTGTCTCTGGGTTTTCCAAACATTAAGTTAGTCCATCAGTCTTTACCACACTGCAGCAATAATCAAGAGCATGACAAGAAATCACAAAGAAATTGGAAGGGAATCCCATATTGTAAAATGAAGGTGGAGCTATGTTCAAATTCAAAAGCAAGTTAAGGACTGTTAAATTCAACTCTGTTCTTTATCATTTCAAATGTGCTGCACCTTGAAGTACTTTCATTAACACACCTAGAAAATGTGCTCTGCCCACTCTCTGACCCTAAGATGCTGTGATTAACAATAACAAGAAATGTGTTGAAACAATAAAAAGCAGTAAATTAATTAGTAGAATGAATTTCGAGGAAGCATTTGAACATCCACTGTAACAGCTTTTAGACAATTGCATAAATTTACTCTGTGTTTACAAGTTCCTTAGGGGAAGAGTCTGCTTTGCAAAGGTCAATCTTTCAGATTCTGGGATCTTTCTTATGCCACATATTTAATCACTAAAGAAAACAGTGGCAGAAGTTTCGTTTCATGTGCATGTGAGCTGTTGTCTCCATTACAACCAAATGTTTCTTTAATTCTTAATCAGCAGTGCAGGTTTGGGAACAGAAATAAAAGGAAAAACTTTAAAGAGAAAATACTTTCATGTATTTATTTTCAGTTGGCTTGCTTCTCCTCCATCTTTTGGTGCTGGGGATTGAACCTAGGGCCTCTGGGATGCTAGGCAAGAACTCTACCAAGTAAGCCACTCCCATACACCCAGTGCTTTTGTTTGTATTTTGTTTTGGAGACAGGGTCTTAGAAACTTTTCTCAAGCTGGCCTTGAAATCACAATTTTCCTGCCTCTACTACCCTACTACTACATGGGATTACAGAAGTGATCCTTCATGCCTGACTACCATCATTCTTTGTCTCCAGAATTATTCCTCATTTTTTAAAGATTCTTTTTTGGGTTTTCTTCAAATGCTCCAGTGTTCCTTAATTATTTTATAGTTCTTAACAAAAAAATTTAACTGTAAATTGCTGACTAAACACAATTTAATGGTTTCTTTTTTTGTTGTTATTTCAAAATAAACCTCAGATACTAATGAAGCAACAGAACTTGCAAAGAAGGTAGAAGCAAAGTCAATGTGGTTGTTGTACTTCTCCAGTATTAATGTGCTTTTGACCTAGGCATTAATCTCATGCCCATCCTCTCATCACAGGGACTTGGAAGGCAGAGATCAGGAGGATTGCAGTTTGGGGCCAGCCTGGGCAAAAAGTTATGGAGACCCTATCTTGACAATGAGTCCAGACCTTGTAACTCATCTCTGTAAGTCTAACTATGCAGGAGACATAGGTAGGAGGATTGCAGGCTGAAGCTGGTCCCAATCAAAAATTTGAGCCCTTGTCTGAAAAATAACTAAAGCACAAAAGGACTGTTAGCATAACTTAAGTGGTAGAGCACTTGCCCAGTAAGCACAAGGCCCTGAGTTCAAACCCAGTATGTCCTACCCTCCCCAAAATACTGTTTTGTACGTTCTTAAGAATATTATTTGGTATAGGAATGTAAACTGAGGCAATAGGAGAATTTTAACTGTGTTGCACATTGTCACTGCTTGTGGGACGCAATAAAGGTAGAAGATTTGAGGAAAATGCATCAACGAAAGCATATTTGTCTGCCACTTTGCCTTTTCTCTAGAAGTCTTAACGTGAACTGGCACTGAATAGGCAATGACTACTATTTAATCTGTGAGACCTCCATGCTTATTCTGAAATGCTGCTGAAGTCTTGCCCTGTAGACATTGACACTTGATTATTTAAATGCAAAGTTTCAAGCTACAGTGAAAGCACCTGCCACATCTTGTTGTTCTAGGCAGGAGGCATCTCTAAGATTATTTTATTAAAGCAGAAGGACTAGAGATCAAAGAAGTTCCTTGTGTTCTCTGCATGCTGCAAAATTGAAAAGGTTATCTACTGTCAATTTGAAATCAGAGGTTTGTTTCATTTTAGAGAAAGTTTGGAAAAGAGATTTATAAAATCACTTCAACAAGCCACATTTATCCCCTAGAAACTATTCCTCTTCCTACTTCTTTTCCTTCTCCTCCTCTTCCTCATTCTTTTCCTCTTCTTTCTTCATCTTCCTTTAGTGTTAAGGATCTTGCAGTATTCTGATTAAAGTTTGCAGGTAGACACACACCTGCTTTCCTTCTAATCCATTGTTGATCAATTATTAATTACTTAAAGCGTGGATTCTGAGTCAGTCATTCTGGGCCAGGAAGAGATCCTGCATTCAAAAAGGTCCCAAATGATGCTTCTGCTCTTGTCCAGGGAAGACCCCATGATGTTAAGAAAAGTATAGAGTTTAGATTCCTTATAAGTTTTGGCTTCTATGGGCAACTCAAAAAGATTGGAAATGAAAGATTCATATTGTGATTACATGAGGTTTTCTACAAATATTCTTACCCATTATAGTATTTTTGTATATTAGGAAATAAGGTTTAGATGTAGAAGACTAAGAGATTGCTGATTCATTAATATTATGTTAAGGGAGGTAGAAATAAATGTTATATGCTGAGAGCTCAAAAGTCTAAGAGGTAAATCTTTCTGTAGCTTTAGAAAGATTGATTCTCAATTGCCTGTGGCTTGGAGAAAGAGACCCTTAATTCCTGACCTTGAATCTACTCATGACTGGCAGGTGACTTTTGCTTTTTTTGTAGCTGTTTCATCCATAATGGGTGTTTTCACTGGGTGGCCCCCACACTCACCTAAGCTCTATTTCAAGTGTGAATGAATTCTATCCCACTTCCTTCAGGTAAAGAGTGTGTTCACCTGTCACCATGCTAGACAAGACACACAGTGGAAGCTGCACCTTGGAGTGAAATTCCTTTCATCTGAATTTCCTGGGTTAAAAAGTCAAAGACCTGATATTACTCATCACCCTGACGTGATCTTGTCTGAGTGCATTCTCTCTAACATTATATGCTCTTTCTACAGAAAATGTGAAATGAGAATGCTTCTCTTGCTGCAAGTATGTATTGTGTGCACCGTAAACATTTTGACACTAAATTCTTCTTTTATAAGTTTTCTGTAAATACAATTAGAGTAAATATAAATAAAAATGACGGCAGTCCTTCTACAGTTTTTTGAAGTTCCCAGGAGTGCTGTTGGGCTCTTTAATTGCTTACTAATGTAAAAATATCATTGTTAGTAAAGCATAAATCATGGCAATTTTGCCCCACTAGAGGCTAAAAGCAGCACAAGATGTGGTAATTAAGATATACTAATAGACCTGGTAATTTCTATAATAGGAGCTTTTAACAAGGTAGAAAAAAAAAGAATGTCATCTCTCAAGCTACAGTGAAGCAATAAAGAAATTATGAAATTTTCTTCATGCAAAAGAGATCATCAGCTCAGAAAACAACAGCCAGCAAGCAAGAAGCATGAGAGTGTTTTTTTGTTTTTGTTTTTGTTTTTTTCTCATTCTCTTTGTGTCTTCCTAGTCCCAAAGCAGCTTAAGAATACAAGTTTAGGTTGGTAATTATCTTTTTCTTAAGTTAAAAGCATTGAAAGGGTCTTTACTTTGGAAGCTAATTTCTTTGTTTTCATGACCAGCATATTGAGACTAAGCAGATAAAATATCTGATCTTTGATACTGGAGAAGAGAGCTAGGACTAAAAACCAGATAACTAAAAACCAGCAAAGGGCCCTTTCTGAATAGATACCTGGTCTCTCATCGGAGACCCTAACAAGTCTTCGGACTACGCCTGTTCTTTTTGTATTTTGTAGACCTCTTCCCTTTTCTGTGATGTTAGGAAAATCTATTTTTAAGAATTTTTGGAGCTCATTACTAGTGCTTTTAGGATTGTATAACATGAAATTATTAGACTTTGGGTAGTAGGATCAGTAAGGACCCTGTGCTCATTTTGAAGGACAGGGAAAACACTAAGTCCCCAGGTCAAGGCTAAAGCTTCCTCATGTCTTCTGAAGTAAACAGGAAAGCTTATGCTAAAATGAGTTGTGCCTTTCATCCCTAATGTTCAGGAGCCATATGAATGACACTAGCAACAACAACTATGGCCCATTTCCCCTTGACACACATTTAGGTCAAATTAGTATTAATTAGAGCAAGCAACTTCAGTTCTCCCTAATGCCTCTCTGCCCTTACATGGAGCCTTTCATCAGAGTTCTCAGGACATTTTCAGACCATGAATATTTATTTCTTATTTTACTAATTCATTCCTCTTATTAAAAAATTGTTTCATTTATTCATTGGTCCATTCAAATGGATCACCTGCTATAGGGCGCATGTGATGCTCTTTGCTGGGTAAAAGGGTTGGAAGATCCAGGCCTACATTTGACCTTCTGTTCCACAATTTAGTCTTGTGGAAGACAAACAGAGAAACTAGATGCAAACAAACACATACATAAATGTAAATTGTGGTGTGATCCATGAAAGGAAGGTCAGGAGCTAATAGAGAATAGGCCTAGATATTTTATAGGATAATCTGGGGGTAAGAGGTGAGGTAGGGAGAGAGTACTTCAGATAAGAGAGATGAATCTGTGAGAGTGCAGGGGATGAGATGAGGGCCTGGTCAGCCTGTTTGGGGAATTGGAAGAAGACAAGTGAGATTGGAGCATGGAAAGTGTGGCCCAGAATCACAACATGAGGTGAAGGGAGGGCAGGGAGCAGATCACATGAGCCATGGCAGAGTTTAGATTGCAGTTTAACTAAAGTTTGAAGTTGGTAATGGGAATAGTTAAGCCAAGGAATTGTGATGATCATTTTAACGTCAAAGGGGTTTCTTCTTTATAGTAGTGGCTATATGAATCTATGCATATAACCAAGTGACAAAGCACGACACACACTCATGATCCAATTTCCGGGTAATGGGTTTGAAACGTAGATAGCTACGTAAGACATAACTGCTCTAGGAAACTGAGTGAAGAATATGGAGAACCTCTCTGCAGTAATTTTACAACTCCCTGTATATCTGTAGTTATTTCAAAACAAAATAGTGAAAAAAAATGTCTCCAGATGCTTAAAGAGAATGGATTGCTGTGGCATGAGTTCAAGCAAAGATCATTAACAAAGGCATTCGATATTGCTAGTGAGAGAAGGAAGTAGCCATGATGATTGAAACAGTAGAGACAAGGAGATAACAGAGAAGAAAATGCATTTTGTAGGCAAAAATTGACAGGATTTGATGAAACAATGGATGTGTAGAGCATAGGAAGAAGGAAACTCAACTATGATCAGGATTTTACTTGAGTAGTTGTCAGGGTTTCCAATGTATGTTAATTTGGGCATGCTTGGAGAATATAGGTTAGGGGAAGTTTGAAAGTTTGGGGTATCGCTGAGCGATTTAGGTGATCATCCTTATCTGGAACTCAGAAGAGTGAGCTGAGGGTATGTGACATAAATTTGATGATGTTGTAGGAAAAGGTACCTAAGACCATGAACTGGGACATTCAGTGATTAGAAGCCAAGAGAAGTAACAAGAACCATTGATGATGTAGGATGCAAACTAGGAGGGAGTGATGGTATTTAAAACAAAAAAGGAAATTATTTCACAAATGAGTAGTGAACTATAGAAATATTTTTGAATGGTTAAGCAGGAAATTCTTGTTCATTAAATTTAGCAATATAACATCATGATTACATTCCTAAGAGCAGCTTGATGTAGAGTACAAGAGTACCCTCTCCAAGAGTATCTTGTATGAGAGTAGCTTGATGTATGAAATTTTGAGAAAAAATTAGGTAGACAACTCTTGAGAGGGTAAAAAAGAAACATAGTCATAACTGGAGGTAGATGGAGAATGAAAATAGTTGTTTTAAGAAAAGAAGAGGAGGGAGAAATGACCCAAACATTGTATGTATATATGAATAAAATTTAAAAAAGAAAAAAAAAGAGAAGAAGAGCACTTGAAAATACTTATAGTCATGGTTAGTAAGGGAGTTGGGGGACCAATGATGTAGAAGTAAAGAGAAAAATTGCTACAGGCAAAAGGTCTTTGAGAGAAAAAATGACATGGCCTTAGAAGAAACAAACAGTTTCCCCATTGACACATGACAAAGGAAGAGAGGTATCTTTGTAGGCAGGTTTGAGTTTTGATGGATGAGGATAAAATTATTTGAATTTCATAATTCCTTTTTGCATTGCTGAAGTGGGAGCGGAACTGTGAGAGTAATGGAGAGGTGAATATGGAGTAAATTTTAATTTGAGAAAAAAGACATTTGTGATACTTGCATGATCAATTTTTCCATCCTTAAAATTCACAGCTTTCCAACTGAGGCCAATAGGAAAAGGGGACTAGGAACTAGAGAAAAGGTGAGATCAAAAAGAATTAACCTAGAAGGTAATATACAAGCACAGGAAATCAATGTGAGTCAATGCCCTGTATAGCTATCCTTATCTCAACCAGCAAAAACCCTTGTTCCTTCCTATTATGGCTTATACTCTCTCTACAACAAAATTAGAAATAAGGGCAAAATAGTTTCTGCTGTGTATTGAGGGTGTAGGGGGGAGAGGGAGGGGGCGGAGTGGGTGGTAAGGGAGGGGTGGGGGCAAGGGGGAGAAATGACCCAAGCCTTGTATGCACATATGAATAATAAAAAAAAAATTCACAGCTTTCTTTGTCTATATTGGCTAGTACTGTGATAATCTTGATATTTTGACTATAGTGTTTAAATAATTCAAATTTAATTACAGATATAGTTGGGTATATTTTTACCAAATTACTTGTTTTCCATGTTGCATTTTTTTTTTTTTTTGTGATTTTCAGTGATTTCAATGTTGTTTTTGCTCTCCTTTCATACTTTTTAAATTTGGCCATATTATGACTATTCAGATCTCCTTTCTATGAATCTGCTACACATCTGCTTACCATTTATACTAGATATATTAGAGATAACAGCATTTGACTGATTCATTATAATGAATTAAGTTAATTAAAATTATCATCAATCATAGCAAATTCTTAGAATACACTTTCATCACTTCTTGTGATATTTGTTATGCATTTTAAGACCCATTTTATTTTAATTATATTTTAAGACCCATTTATATTTCCATTGAAATATAAATACTCATATATTTACCCTGTTTTTATTCCCTCTGGAATTTGTTTTTGCCTATTTGAATAAATAATTCTGTTTTCAGAATTTCAAATTCTGATTTTAGAATTTCAAATTCTGATTTTAGAATTTCCTTTGATGTAGGTTTGCTACCAATAAATTATCTCAGATTTTATTTTCTGAAGATGAGTATTTTTGCCTTTGCTTTTTTTATCAGAGTAGTTTTGCTGGGTATAGAATTCTAGATTTGAGATATTTTGTTTTTAATTTCCATCATTTTTATTGAGGAGTCTTACTATTTATTCATCCTTTAAGAGGAATGTCTGTCTTCTCTCTTTTAAATATTTTGCTTGGTTTTACCTTTCAGCAGTCTGATTAGGATATAGCTATCTTTCTGGGGTGTGTGGATGGGTTTATGTCCTGACACTCATCTTGAGAAAAGTTCAGTGGATTTTTTAATCTGAGAGTTATTTCATTTATCAGTTAAGAAAGCCCTTAGCCATTATGTATTTTAATATTGAATTTTACCTCTTCTAATAGCATTCTAATTATCTGTACATTATACATTTATACTGTGTTCCATTCTTTTATGTGATTTTCTATATTTCCCATTTTTAAACAAATGGCTATTGACTTTCTCCTGTTTTATGCAGTGTCTAATTGATCAACTCATCTATTATTTTCATATCAGTTATTATGTTGTAGATCTCTAGCATTTTCATAAATTTTATAAATTTCAATTGTCTGATATAACTCATTCTTTGCATGTTTTCTATAATTTCCCCTCTATGTTCTTGACAATATTAATTATAGATATGATTAACTCCTTGCCTCCTAATTAAAATTCCTTGCACACTGTGGGCCTAGTTCTAATGCCCTTTTTTAAAAAAAGATGCATATGAATAATATTGTCCTGTCTCTTGTCATACCTAGTAATTTTTCAATGAATGCTAAATATCATATATAAAAATTTTAGCTTCTTGAGCCTGTATCTTCCTTCAGAAGTTCAGTCTTTGCTAGAAAGATAGAGTGGTCACCGATCAAGTTAATTTAATGAAGAACTGAGCTGAATCAATGCTGGCTGGTACATTTCTCTTTGTTCTTGGGATGTAGTCATCAGACTTTTCAGAGGGAAGCTGCTGTGATCCTTTGGGTTTCTCCCTGGATGGATCTCACACTGTAATCCTAGTTTCCAGCAACAAAGGGCTGACAGAAAACCCCATTCTGCTTCTCATATGGTTTCAAATTAGCGTCTTCAGACTTCTCACATGTGCTTCAGAACTGGCAAATGTCTTAAGGAGAAAACTAGCAGTGTTTTAGTTTTCCTTCCATCTTCTCAGTAGGATCCTGACTGTTCATGTGTCCATTTTTGTTGTAGCAGGGCAACAAAAAACAAGAAAGCAAACAAAACTATTGGTTTCTGTGTCTACAGTATAGGACTTTGCCTGAGCAAACCTTAGATTCTTAAGTTCTTTCTGTGTCCCAAGCATTGGCATATGCTCCCAAGGAAAAAACTTCTATTAAACATCACCTCATCTTCATGTAAGTTCCTTCTCTTTAAATGTTATTTTTCTTTGTTCATTTTTTTATTTGTCTTGGCAGGAAATGTGGTTTGTTGTAAGCTACTCTATCCTGCCATAAGAAGCAGAAGTTTCAAAACAATGCCATTCGCACAATAAATCTTCTTCAGGTGTTTGCTCCTAAATTGAGTGGGCCTGGAAATTGTAAATGCATTGAATGTTGACTATATTTTTTAATAATCTGAGACAGTATAATTAGCAGCTGAGAGTAGTGGGTTTGGCATCCGGGAATTCCAACCCTGACTAGGCTACTTTTATCTGTGCAACCTTAGCCTAAGCACTGCTTCCTAGATCTCACTGTTACCCTCTATAAAAGAGATAGCTGCTTCTTGTATTTGTAAGGATTATCCCATGATAACAAGCACACACACACACACACACACTCACACACACACACACAAAATCTTTGTGCTAGGTACACAGTAAGGATTCAGTAAGTGATATTAGTGTATTACTCATCCTGATTAAAACCCAGCCTCTATTTTGGCCTCACTAATCACCCTATGGTCCTATTATTCATCCTTGCCCTTTTTACTTCAGAAATATGGACAATATAAGTAGAGGCCAAAGATATTTGTTTAGCTTAGCTTATGATATTCATACGTTTGTAACTGGAGTTTTGAACTCAAAAAACAAAGAACCTCAGAAGAGTTCTTGGGGCTTAATCTTTAAAATGCCGGGTTTTATTTTTTTGGTTAAAGTGACATATTGAGTTGCTGCCTGGTGACTTTAAGCCCAGGCAGTGGCACATTTGTAGTTCACAGGTTGGGGAGGATGTAGCTTTGAGTTTCAGTCGCCTCTCCAGTGCAGGAGGCTTGTTTCTGGCCCTGTAGATCTGATTTGATGACATCTATTAAGGAGACAGTGGAGAAAAGATATGCATTTGAAATCTCACTGAGTACAGACTGCATTTCAATGAGCTGAGACTGCTGTTACCTTGCCATTTATTTTGTGGCCTTTGGGGGTTTGACAGGCAATGCCCAATCTGTTTCTCATCAGTTTTAATCTCAATATTTACTTTCAAATGTTTTACTTTAAAATCTTAAAAAGAAACCTGAAGAATAGTGCTTGTCCATGTCATAATGATTTTGTTTCTTTTACCCATTGAAAAAGTGGTTTGAGTATACTCAAACCACTATAGTACTTTTATACTATAGTATAAAAGTGAGAGAGAGAAAATTACAAAGAGGAACACCATAAAAATTTGTAAAAGAACTGAATTATTACTTTACATAAGGTACAAATGCTTAGTTTTTACATGTTTACATGTTTTCCTTTTTACAGTGGCTTGTTATTGTTAACACATAAACTGGGGGTTCCTCTTCTATTTTCATCCTATCCCTCTCCTGTTATGAACTGATTTTTAAATTTTAGGATGAATCCCAAGAAAATTGCTGCTCCTAGTAGGTGTTGATTACCCAATCACTGAGATCATTAAGGAAGAATTCCCCTGAATGAAAATCTGAATCTTACATGAAGTGGATCTTGTACCTCCCTAATCAAGTGGTCATCCACATAGAGTATCAGCAGCAGCATGTGGAACTTGTTAGAAATGCAGAATCACAAACTTCCAACCCACATATACTGAATCTGCATTTTAACCAGATTTGTAGCTGATACAGATGCACAATAAAGTCAGAGAAGTGTCCATGTCTAGACCAGATGTTGACAAACTTTTCCTGAAGAGGGCCAGAAAATAAATACTGTAGGTTTTAAGTTCATGTTGGAACTACCCAACTGCTGTTTAACACAAAAGATGCCATGGTTATGCTTCAATGAAACAATTTATGAACTCTGAAATTTGAATTTCATATAGTTTTTACTTGTCACAAAATGCTGTCCCTCAGGTTTTTTTCCTGATCATTTAAAAAAGTAAAAGCCATTCTTAGCTCACAGACCATACGAGATAGGTGGTTAGTGGGCTGGATCTTGTTTGTTGGCCCCCAATCTCAAGGATATCATTTTCTTTACCTCCCTTCAGGTTGTACCTACCCTTTGTGCTATATTAGACTGCTCAGGAAGCAATAACAAGACACCACTGACTGGTTGTTTAAACAGCACAGATTTATTCTTACACTGGTACAGAGGCTGAGAAGTAACAGATTAATGTGCTAGTATGGCTGGGTTAAGACTCAGGCTCTTTTCCTGGCTTGCAGACAACTGTCTTCTTGCTGTATCCTAATGTGGTGGACAGAGACCTCTGGTGTTTCTTCCTCTTATAATAAGGGCAGCAATCTTACTGGATTAGGAATCCAATCTTACAGCCTCAATTAAGGTTAATTATTTACCAAAGGCCCTGTCTCCAAATATGGTCATACTGTGGGCTTGGGCTTTAACATAAGAATTTGGAAGGAGGGCACTCTCAATTGACTTCCCAACAATATGCAGTGGAGTTTTCTCTCTCTGAACAACTTCTTTGTACCACCCATAGACCTCCATCTTTGATGTCTCATTGTCCTTGCTAATTGTTCTCATTTTTGGTACTTAAACTTGGCCTTATAAATTTACGATTGTATATACTGTTCCTTCAGCTAAATTGCAAACTCCTTGAACATAAATAGCACTGATTAAGGATTAAGGGGCTCAAATAAGCAGCCTAAATTACTGGGTTTAGCTTAGAATTAATGATTGCCAACTAGAAATGATGCAGACTGACCTGTCAAACTCTTGAGTATCCCAGTTTGCTAAGTGATTTCAGGCTTCCTAAGTATTCTTTTGGCCTATTTTCCTTATCGCCATATTGAAGAGAGTGGTGAGTATTATGATATGTGTATCTCCTTTACAGAGGGACTAAAAATGATTCTTTAGGGTCCATTCTGAAGGGCCAGTTTACTACAGTACCTGGCTCTTAGAAGTGACCTAGACCCTAGTGAAGGCTTTGCCTTCTATTTTTTTCATATTTGCCTACTATTTCATTTGATTTTCTGATGAAGTAAAAAGAGCAGGTATTCCATTTCCTGTCTTTCAATGCAATCTCTTTTTTTCTTTCCTACACTTCCCCCATCAGATATCTATTTGGCAGCCGTCATTAACACAAGGTCCTTGTTTAACAAAGACCTTTCATGGCATTTTATTTACCATTAATGTTTTAACATTGTCAACAACCAATCTTTAATACTAGGTCCCAGAGAGCTAACTCCCTAGAGAACAATTCTGTATTTCCAGCTGTATATTTTCTTGGATTTTCCCCAGTACCTTTTAATGACTCCCATACAGAGCTTCCTTGACTTGCTTTGGAAATGTTTGCATTAGTGACTCATGGTGCAAACAGATGGGGACTTGGGTAGGGTCCCCATAAATCATTCACAAGGGTTATCTCTGTTACAATGACAATTTAAAGCCTGAAGAGAGTGGATGACTTATGGATAAACTCATATATTATCTGATCTGCTTTACTGAAATTGGGTTGAAATTGGCGTGAATTAGTAACTTTCCCTGCTTCCACTCTTTATACCCTCAATTTATAGCTGGGGTTAGGGTCCCTGATTCCTTTATAGCTTTAGACATGCAGGCCATTCTAGAAATATCATTGTCACTAGGTTTGCTGCTCACACCAAGGGGAAATGCAGGTGACAGGGCACACTGTCACCTGTTCTTGATGCATTGCCAACATTCAGCACAAAGTGGGCTGCAACCTGTATTTCCTGCTGGAGGTGAGCTCTGTCAACTGCCTGCTAACAATGCAGTATCGAGTCGGGGTGCAAGGACCCATATAAAAGATTCATGAATGGCAAATAAGGCTCTGAACAGAAATGCTTTCAGCAGGAGTCATGTATTAGCATCCAGAAAATGTTCTCTTAGGGAGGAATTCCCCTCTAGATATTTCATTAATTCTGGATTTATCATGTGAGAAAGACAGCAGGCCTGTAGGATTTAATTTAGAATAAATAAAACAGAAATAATAGAGGCATTGTAATACTTGTTGCAGGCAGTGTCAAACAAGCTTCCTTTGTTGTGCAATTATTTTCTTGCTAGTAAGTTTATCTCTATAGCCTTCACATTGGCTTCTTAGGTATTCTTTTTCTCCCTTGTCTTTCCATGCAAACAGTTTGAATGAGTAAGATTTCTATTAAAAATTACCTATATCATTTAAAATTGGTGTACATTCACTTGAATAACATTTCTTTAATGCCATAATTCTATAAAGTTACTTCAAAATATGTATTTTATGGCCATGACATAATGTTTTACCTTTTTAATCCAGATGCAAGGAGAAAAAGATAACAGTTATGAATTGTGTGCTCTTGGATCTTAGGCCAGTGACAACCTTTTAGATTCTTAATATCATCAGTTGAAAAATTGGGATAAAATATTTATTTCCCTAGATACTTGAAAGCTTTAAGCAATTTATGCAAAGCATATGACAAAGTAATTGCCATATGTACATATTAGATGATTAATAACTGGTGATGGTTACCACAATTACTTTTAACATTCAAAACTTACAAGTTTTTCTAACCTGGAAGCTGAGATCATGAAGATCATGGTTCTAGCACACCCCAGACAATAAACATTTGTGAGACCCCATCTTAATGAAAAAAAACTGTGATATGTGTGTCATCCCCCTACAACTTGAAGCATAAAATAGGGGATGGTTATCCAGGCTACTCTGGATAAAAATTGAAACCTTATTTCAAATATAACTAGGGCAAAAAAAGACTGGAGTTGTGACTCATGTGGTCTAGTGCCTGCCTAGCAAGTGCATAACATCAAATTCAAACCCCAGGACTGCCAAAAAAAGAATGCTATATGAGTGTTAAAATTATGGTAATATCCATTGATTTTTATAATGACACAGATCCTCCAAATAACCATGTAACATTGAGCAGAAGTAAAAAAGTAATCTCATAGTATGAACATCTTTATTTGAAATCTTTGCACTTTGGTAATTTTGTATTAGAGATTTTGTTCATCAGTTCTGTTCCGCCAAGTGCAGGGCATTACACATTGTTGCTGAAATGATAAGCAGCAGCTCTCTCATTCCTAAAGACTCTCAGCACACTTTTATTAAAGATAGAGCAGGTATCTGGCAAAGAATTGGAGTATAGTAAATCGGGCAATAAATGGTATGCCAGAATCAATTTACTGCAGTCTCCCAAATACAATCACTTTCTCTTTACCAATTTCCAGCATAAACCCCTAAACATACCTTATATGCATGTATCACACATAACTGAACACTTTTATGGTGTCTCTCTAAGCAGAATTTTACGCCACAAAAGATAATGTAAAAAAAGAAAAAGAGGAGAGAGAGAATACTTATCAAGATGAATTTCAATCTTCTGAACTGTTACTTAGGAAAGGGGTTGCAGATAGATTAGGGTATCATCAGTGTATGTGCGTTTGATTATTGGTGTAGCAGTTTAACCAGTGAAGAAACTGAGTCACAGTGAGTTAAATTGTGTTGGAGAATGCTCCTCAAGAGTGGAAGAACCAGAACTTAAACCTATTTCTGTTATCCCTGAGATCCCCTTTTCTTTTCTGTCTAATATGTTATAAATGTTTCTGAGTGGATATTTCTCACATTCCATGTTATACACAGTTCTTCTGTGAGGAATGATGAAAAACTGACTTAAGGTGTGTTCATCTAATGAGTGCCCATTGTTTTATCTGCAATTTCTTATTAACTTTGGTTAGTCCTTGATCTCTTGATTATATGAATCAAACAATTAAAAAATAGTTTAATTCTGTTTCCCCAAGGCTTACAGCTTGTAAATCAGAATGAGATCTTAAAAATTGTCTGAACATCTACCAGTTATTGGAGGTAAAAAGTTAGTAGGTAAATAGAAATTCTAAATATAAGTAACCCAGGTAATCCTAACCTCCAGCTCCACATTAGCACGTAAGTCTAGAAGAAGACATAGAGCGTCAAGAACTGGATTTTTATATTTCATTTTGTATAAAAATTTGTTTTGGAGATGTTTCAGTGGCTAACAGTCCTGAACTTTTAGCTTTGGCAGTTATAATTAGAGAAATTATAATCTTAAAGTGAAATATCAGTATAACTACAGTATTTACCTCTGTGGAAACAAGAGTATTGAATATATCTGAAAGACTGTGAGTTATCTTAACTATCTTTGTTTCCTTAGTGTGGGTGTTCATTGCTAGCCCCTTCCCCATGAAACCATGCATTCTAAAGTTTCTTTTATTATAGACACTATTTAAAAATTTCCAAATACGCTCTCTTTCAAGAACAGGAATAGGAGGTATTCTAGCTTATCGATGGTCTTTCTTTAAATTTTGTTTTGTTACAAGATATAATGATGAAATACACCGGTCTACTGCACATTTGGAATTGACCCTTCCATCCATTGAACAGGTGTAAAGGACTTTTGCATCATTTCCACAGAAATAGCAGGGTCACAAATAGCCAGTCCATTGTTTCCAATTTGAAAGCTGACAAATACTTGCTTTATTGCCCTGCTACATGTGAAGTCTATCTTTTTGCCTATGTAGCACAAGTCACTAACGTACATAATTCTTCCTGGATATTCTAAAGGCCCTGAGGCAAAAATTCATACTATATACATTTGGCATTCGAAATTGGATGTGGAAATGCATTCAGTGACAGACTGGGAAAGTTTCCAAATAATCTGAAACAATCTTTTTGCAGTTCATCCTATTTACATTCTTTAGTTTGTGTTGCCCTGCTAATATTTGCCTTTGTCACACATTTGCTATTTGAAATTTTGATTCAGCAATGTTGTATTTTAACTGCTTCACTTCTCACAGGAGCCTGTTGCGTTTCAGGGAATGGAAAAGCCAATTCAAGCTCTTTCAAATTCTCTTACTCATATTTTTTAGACCTAAGCCCCATGGAGACACCTTAAAGTCACTTTGATTTCAGGTTGAAATAATCTATTAGTAAAATGGTGAACAAATAAGAATCAGAGAATGAGTGACTATACAATTAATTGCTTAAACTAGAACATTCATGAGAGTGAAAAGGGTGGCTCTCAGTCATCACACTGCACATGTTGTAGGCAAATGGAGGCTAAGAATCACCCTTTTGACATGTGTTACTTTGCTGATCTGTAAATGCACACTGGAGCTTTCAAAAAGAAGGCTAAGCAAAGCAGTGTGATTGTTTTACTAAATCTAAACCTCACTCCCCTCAAAATTCCCTAAGCCAGTGTGTATCTTCACATTTACCTGTGCAAAATTCTCTATTAAATAAAGCATGTGGTAAAGATCATTGTCTGTGTGCCTGAGTTCAGCCTATTTTGTGTTATCTTGTAACTTTGTTCTCATCTGCTGAAATGATAACAGTCTATCTGCTCTTGGCTTTTGTTCCTGTTCTATGCTGACATCTTTGAAGTGACTGTGAGCACATCTGAACATTAACTACTCAAGCCTCTTTTGATTGCAGTAGTCCCCCATGGTAATTGAGAGGCTCCTTTTGGTTCTCTTATGTTGGTATCTCATTTATACCACTTATGGTCACTTGAGAAGATAGTGAATGCTTTCTGAGCTCTGTTGGAGGAATTCAGGTTAATCAAGTAATTGTGTTAGATACATCTTATCTGGTATCCCATGCAGGTGACTCTCTTGTACCCTTCTATGTCATGGGGAAATGGAGAGCTCTTTAATTCTCCACTCTGTTGTTTTAACTGTTTCAGATGGGATGCAGAGCAAAAGTGCTCTACCTTTTACTTTATCAACGTAAAGCTTCCCACCTTCAGTTCTGCCTATCATCTGTAGTGGTAGGATGGGGGTGATTACTGGGTAGCTTGGATCATTCATTTCAATATCTGTATTAACACACACACACACACACACACACATACATATGCACCTGCCTAAAAGGCAAGAATTTAACAATTTTACTCTCTGGTTTATTTTTAGCACAATGGAGCTCTAGTGACTGCCTGGTACTTCCTTGTATTGTCCTGCCAGTACTCTGAACTTCTAAAAGAAGGTGGACACATATCTGTTCACCTTTTACTCCTTTTCCAATGCCCAGCTCATGAAAGATTATTCAGAGAGCCTCTCCTGAAGCAGATATTAAAGCAAAAGTAAAGCACAAAGTACATGGGTCATTCCTCAATGTCATACTGGCTCACTTGGGATCCCTGATCCCTGACACCCTAGCTCATTCTTAAAATGCTCAGTATAAAGCACTTCTAATTTTTTAAAAGAATGCAACTGAAAAACTGTGTGGGATATTTAACCAAGCATCTCTTTGCAGAGGAAAGAGAAGGAAGGGAAAAGCCAAGAAAATACATGAACTTTCCACAGAGGCAAACTTGAACAAACCAAGTTTGATGAAATGGTCAGAAAGCAGGTGGCTTTGGTATATCTCTATTTGGTTTTCAGCAGTGTTCTGTCCAATTTCCAACTTAAAATATCTCTTGTTTTGGAAGCATATTGCTCTATGCTTTCAAAATAATATTCTTGAATAATTTGTTTTTTAGAGACCCCATGTGTTAAGGAAGACAATTCTTATTTCCAGAATTTAACTAACAGGAAACAGAGAAAGGATAAAGGAATGCCTTAGTTAACAATGCTTCAGAAGAGTTGAGATTTTGATACATCTCTCCCTTGGGTTCTTATTCTTCTCCTACATGTTTTTTTTTTTTTTTTGAAGAAAAAGAGTGTTTACAGAAAAGATTTAAACTGTACCAAAAGGCAACACAGACCATATATATCTACACACATATATGTATACACACATATATGTGTGTGTATGTGTGTGTGTATATATATATATATATATATATATAATCAGGGAAAATTAGATTACTTAATCAATTTCTATTTGTTGAGGGGGATCAAAAAATATCTGGTTAAAGAACACAAGTGGAGCCAGTAGGGGTGGTACATGGCTGAACTGCCAGCACTCCTGAGGCAAAGGCAGGAAGATTGTTAGTTTGAAGACAGCATTGTTTACATAACAAGACTCTGTCTCAAGGAAAAAAAAAAGAATGGTAGAGTTTACCCCTTACATTTGTCTAGTCCATCATAGAATTGAGTTCAAGTCAAAAACTGAGGAAGTACAGGACTTTTATGTTGTCTGTCATGTAGATAAATTAATTTCTTATGGTAAGAATTTGCTTTGGAAAATAAAAATCGCAAAAATAATGAAATGGACATTGAAAGCCTGACCACCTGTCTTGGGTACATCTTATGATGTTGCCAAAATGTCATAGTTTTTATCAAAGAAATTCTGAAGCAGCTGTGATATTTTTGTAGTACTTGTTAATGCATATCTGTTGTGCTAAAAAGGTCATTTATAAAAATCTGCAAATTTTATTGAAATCCTTCTTTTGGTGGTGCAAAAACATATTTGCACATGTCACCATGTTCACAGAACTGCCTGCCAAGGTTAAGAAAAGTGTGAATTCCTTAATGTGATCACAGCATCATCATATTTATTGCCTAGGCAGTATCAAATTCCCATAGGAAAAGTATTAGGATAATATGTTTCCCCTTTGTTTTCCTTCTAGGCATTCTGAGTCTCAACAATTACAGTTTAATGGATAAATTATTTTGCATAACTCTAGACTATGTGATATATGTTTTAAGGACTAACTGATGAAACTAAAATTTAGAAATATGTCACATTAATTCACTATGTTAGAATACCTCCTTAATGTTCATGATTCAATGCAAAAGCCTTCATTTATTACATAGGACTTAGAATCTATTAGAATTTTAAAAAATATTGATAAAAATATTAATATATGGGAGATTCCAAGCCATGTAAACATGATTCATGTTATAATAGGGTTTAACTAAATGGAATACAGTAATGAATAAAAGGTGCACAAACCCTTAAAGTGCATACCCATGAAAATGGATGGTGTGTATTTTGGTCATTGCCTTTGTGTTAGATTTTGGTTGCATGTTCTCAGAATTAATAAAGCAATATCTATTGTCTGGTATTATAAAATTATTAACTCAAGGGTGTTTTCCTGTGTAACTTAAATATTAGTCACTATGATGAATTATGTATGCTGTTTTTTCCCTCTAAAAATCCACATTTAAGCTTAAAACTTCCCTCCCTGTCCCCCACCTCTCTCTCTCTCTCTCTCTCTCTCTCTCTCTCTCTCTCTCGAAGTAGGCAGGGCAAGGTCTTCTTACCAAGGAGTAGATATTGAGCATTGCTATTAATAAAAACCATAATTACTAGAAATTGCTATTTTGTCATCTCTACTGTCACTGCTGGTCATAGATATAATTATTTTCCCATTTCAGTAAAAATTTAAAAGAATGATTATTAACAATAAACTATATGTGGAATTTAAGGTGACATTTGTTACAGTTAAATCAATCACTAAGACTTTAGATAATTGCATTTAAAGTTCAAATTGGTGATGGATTGTATTGATTAAAGATGGGAGATAGACATAAAAAGAACTCCTAAAAGAGAGCTTTGGAATTAGTCCAAAGATAATATACTGCATGAAGCAAAAATGGACACCAAATAGTTAAAAAGATTAATATAACAAGGCTGTTTGTTAACTTGAGATAATCCCTTAGCACCTAATAGGAATCTCATATCCTTTCTTAAGCATCTTACTCTCTGTTTGGCTTTAGTATTTGGCTTCCCATTATTATTATTATTATTAAACTGAGCTGATCAAGTTGAACTAATTAATTTCTGTCAAATGAATCCAAGTCTAGTATACAGCACTAAGATGTGATTTTTCTAATCATTTCAAATTTCTCAGAGTCAAATATATTAGCATAGTGCTTGTAAGTATATTAATATAGGACTGATTGCACTGAGGTTTGTGTATAAAAATCAGAGACCATGAACAGATGAAGCATTTGCATTCTTTACATGCAAATCATAGATAGGAGATTGAATAGTATAATAACTGAAGATAAATCAGAGACTGTTAGTCCTCCAAAAAAAAGAAAAAAACTTACAATGTAACAGAAGCTTCTCTTCCTGAATTCAAAACTTAACTGATCCGTTGCCAAAATCTAAGTTTAGATGGTGTCCGTGGAAAGTGAAATATTATATTCCTATGTTGCCAGCAATAGCCAAAAAAGTGAAATTGACCCAAGAAGTAGGTCTTTTCTCATTAATATTTTTCCCAGCTAGAACTTTCCTATTTTTCTCTCAAATAAGTAAAAAACCTACCCTGTTTTGGAGGTAAATGAATGATCAGAACATATTTTGTTATTAAGGTGTTTTTCTTGTCTTTCTTTTTAGGTGTGTTCACACTATTAGAAAATATAATAATTATTTAATCCTAACCTATGGGGATCATTAGCTTTAAATGGTTCTCTTACTTCAGAGAAGGGGGATATCTATTTTTGTATTACATTTTGTTCTTAGAGCACTGTTTCACCTAACAGCAATTTATGTTAAATTTAAGGTTTCTTTGTTTTGATGTAGTTTCAAAGGTGAAATGGGGAAGCACTTTTATATATTTCATTATTAGAGAAGATTTGCAATTCCATTCTATTTGGAGAAAAAATCCCTATCTCTAGATATTTATAGTTTCATATTGTGCAACATGTTTTTATATTTAAATAAATATTGAACCATACCTGGAATATTGTTTACAAATTTGATCAATGAACCAAATAATAGATATGAAAAACTGGAGAAGACCCAATGAACAGTAACTTGACTGAGGATATAAAGTGATTCCATACAGAAATTGATTTTAAAATGTTGGGGATTTCTATTCTGAAAATGTTAAGACTTACAAATGACATAATTAGAAACTTTGAAAGCATTCAAAAAGAAATACTAGAATACTAGAGTAAGAAATTTCTTCTTACAATTTAAAAGATGACATTTTCAAACAAAATGCTACTCTGCACAGTAACCCATGAAATGTTCAAATACCTCTGCAGAGATAAAGTTAAAATATGGACTGGCCAATACATGTGGCTTGTTGAGGACCTGGAATTTGACAAATAGGAATGACTGAGACACTAACCTACAGTGTTACTTAATTTTAGTTTAATTTATAAGCTAATAGTTCAGTTATTATAAAGCAGTTTTCAAAATATATTTGGAACAACTTAAATACGTGAATCTATTTTTTTCAACTGTAAATGTTATAAAATCCATATACAGATTAAGAATTTCCAACAAAAATTTTGTATCTGAATTCAGATGTACTCTAGTGTGAAAATATACATTCACATGCAACAAGACTCATACTGATGAAATATTGGTGTAATAGCTTGTTAGTGATTTTTTTTTTTTTTGAGACACGGTCTCATATATTATAGACTGGATGCAAACTGAAAATCCTTCTGCCTCATCCTCCTAAGTATTGCAACATTAGTAACTTTTTAATACTAATAATATTAAATTAATAGTATTTTAGATATATTAAGTTCAATAGGTTAATTAAAATAATTTCACTTGTTTCTTTTATTACCTTTTTGTAGTAACTTCAAAACTTAAAATTACATGTATGGCTCATATCATGTACTTTATTTCTATTGGCATGCAAATATATTCCAATTGAATATTGCAATACTGTGATTTGACTATGAATTGGAGTAGGCTGTCATGATGAAGACTAAAATGACAGAATTCATTCTTCACACATTGTAGAGGAAGCTGTAAACACTATTTCTCAAGATGAATGTGACAAGCCATGTCTAAAGAGAGAATTTAGAAAGAAATTCCATAGCCTGGTTTTGCAAAGGGAATAATGTAGATAAAAGTCTTGGGAAATAAATTGGAAAAAATAAAGAAAATACTCTTAGGTGCATTATTTAGTATATGCACCTCTTTCATGTGGAAAATGAAACAATGCACCCAAAGTGTGAGGCAATCGTCTTCAATTGGGACAGGGTGATTATAACCCCAGGGGACCTTTGCAGTGCCTAAAGATATTATTGAGTCAGGATCTGGTGATCAGAGTGATGCTACTGGCATCCAATACATGGAGGCTAGAGTTGCTTCTGTATCTCCTACAATGTACAAAACAGCCTCTCAATAAAGAAGTGTCCAGCCCCAAGTGTCTATAGCAATGAGGTTAGCAATCACTGTTTTAGACTTTACCTACATTTTATTTTCACACATTAATGGACTGGAAATTCTAGACTATTGGATACACTTCTTGAGTTTTTAATCCCAGGGCTATATTAAATGCCTTATTTAAAGTAGCAAAACTAATCAGAAATGTAATTGGATCAGAATGTGAAAGTCCATTTCAGTGAGTCTCTGTTTCAGGACTTGTTTCCAGTGCTAACACAATCTTATTGTGTGTCTGTTCTGAATTTCTTAAGAAAAGATTTTGGGTTATTAAAGGGTATGGCATGTTTTCTATTTGTTTATATGACATGTAAAATTTCTGATTTCTATGGAAATGAGTATCTTAAAGAAAACCGCCATTTGACATTGCTGGCCTTTATGAGGACAGAGGAAGTCTAAGTCACTATTTCAACTTTTTTCTAAAGAAGCTGATCATTTCCTTGGGGAGAATGAAGTCAGCATTATGAGAATATATGTAATAGATTTGGGGTTTCAGCCTCACTCTCCCAGATATAAAAGAATTGCACCAATTTGATATTTTGGTTACTGAGCCTTATATAGTTGTATATCTATTGTTGTATCCCCATCCCTATCTAGACTTGTTTATTAGCTGCTGCTTTTTAACTGAGGAAATTATTTTATCTTAATGTCACTATCAAATGTGCAAGTCTTCATGCTTTGTTCCACTTCCACATGATCACAAGATTATAAGGGCAAAGTCTAGCATCCACCTACAGGCGTTTCTTTCTTTGCAACTTTTAACTAGTTTTCTGGTCATCACAAAACTCTTTTGGATTTTAAATTTTAATGAAAATTTGGTATGCATTTGTTAATTGATTTTAAATTTGTCATGGTGTCATGCTTGCAAAAATTGTTACTGTCTTTACTAAATAGTCAATATATGCCAGAAAAAAAATTGTGGATACTTAGGAACCATAGCCAGAAAGCTCTGTGCTTGTGCTGATTCCATTTTAATGAGGGATACAGACAATAAGCAAGAAAATATAAGTCATAGCACTGAGGCATGACAAGTTATATGGAAATATAATAACACAGTGCAAAGGGATGGAAGTTGATAGTGTTTTTTCTTGAATAGGGTTGCCTGGGATGACCTCTTAGGTGTGGTATCTGGGGGAAGAGCACTCTGGTTGAAGCATAGCACACTTAAAGACACAGAAATAGAAATGACTGATTTATTCAAGAAATAACAGGAAGTCATGTGTGGCCAGTGAAGTTAAGAAAGGAATATGATAGATAAGAATGGACAGGGAGCAAAGAAAAGAAAATACAAATCCTTGTAAGCCTGTGATTCTGTGATGCCTAAAAGAACCACTCATGTCTCTGAGTTGAAAGATTGTTCAGGTAGAACAAGATGGAAGTGAGAAAATCTGTTAAAAAGCCGTTGTAGTCACAAAAGGAGGAAGTGATGTCAGCTTGAAAAAAGAGGGATAATAGTGGATGGATTGATGGTTTTCCTGTTTTTCTAAAAATGCTCATAATATTAACCCAAAAATACTAATAAAATTATCTTTTTTTATATTGGTAAATTGACTTCCTAGACTATAGGATGAAACTTTCTGGGTTTTTAAGCCCAGATCCACTTATTAGCAATATAATCTTACACCTACAACATAATCTTACTGTGATTCAGTTTTCTCTTCTGTCAAATGGTACTGATAACATTACACACATCAAAAGACTGGGAGATTTGTTATTTATGTAAAGTTCTTAGATTTTTTGCAGTTTCTATTAAATATTGTGGTATTATATTATTTTTGTTTCTCAAACAAATCTGTGAGATAAATATTCCTTTCCCAACTAGTGGACAAGTAGATATAATGTAAAATATGTGCCGAATAGTTAAATAAATGACGCTTATAGGTGAAGAGTCATGATCAATAACTAGTAAATGAGAGAGTGAGAACCAAGTCAAGGACTCCTGACTATGTACTGAGGACTCTTTCCTCCACACTTCGTGGTGTTCAGGTTATTGGATTATACCGAAAATTACTGATGGGTCTTGTGCACCTCAGTTCCCTGTTAACCTCTCAATCAGATTCTATAAATGTCCATCAAAAACCCTTACAGTTTTGTTTTATTTAGCTTAACAAAGAAGTTTTACAGCAGGGGAGGATGGTGAGAAGTAACCTTAAGTACACAATGCCGTCAGGACATTTTTTTTTTCTCAATGTTTTCCTTTCATGTTCTCAAACTGTCATCTGTGCCCAGTACTTTATTTTTCTTGGCTTTCTCATATACTTACCTCTACAAGATAGTTAAGACACAAAGAGCATATTTTAATCCATCAAAGAAAACTGTTCTAAGAGTTGAACTCATCTCATTCCAATATAGATTGCCACTTGACGATTTTATACATGCATGTATTCAACATATGCATGTTACATATATATCCATGTATGTGCGTGTGAATGTGTGTTACCGATTGTTTTTGATCCTCTCTATAGGGTTTGAGACTATAGGTGAGGAGGGTAGCACTCTGAGGAGGCATGAGAGTCAGTATATGCTCTCAAAGTTTATAGTTTTATAAGACAAAACTATTACTGAAAGGAAACTATTACTGAAAGGGATCAAGGTAGGCATCCCAAGGAAAGGAGAAATCCAAAGTTTTGACCTTGCAGATTGAGAGATTATCTTTATAAAGGAAGGTAGTGTATTCAAAGAAGGAAAATATGAAAAGACATGGAGTAAAATATCCATGGTTTGGGTGAAAAAGATTTGTGTGAAAGAAAACCTGTCAATTACTCCTTATATAGTTAGCTCTTAGGTTCTCCAGTTGAGGACTGGATAGCCAGAATGATAAAACTGAAATTTCCCAGCCTTGGTGTATTTTAGAAAACTTAACAAGAAGACTCTGCTTGTCTTAGCAAAAGTGCAATGCATTGGTGGAAGTGAATGCAGATGAAAAGCCACCCATATTTCTTTCCATTTTCTCTTTTCTCTTACTCTGTGTATGTTGCATGCCTGAAAAGTGAACAGTGCTGGCAATCATTGAGACTGTTCTTAACGCATAAGCTAAGGATGTTTGGCAACAGAGACAGGAAGAGAAAAATGACTGGATCCCTATAGTGTGTTTTCATTTTAGTTGCATTTAGGAAAATATCTACCTACCTGTGCATGCTAGCTTGGGGCTCCTTCTTATTTTACCTTTCTCTCAGGCAGATTAATCACCTGTCTAAGCATTTGAGGTCCTAATTAATTTGTGACCTTGAATGAAGGCCAGGGAATTCTAACCATTTTCCCTGAGTTGAAATAGTTCAGTAGGTGGATAAAAATCCATCTTGCTAATTATGTTTTTTGGTAACAGATAAAAACACTATGTGGAAAGGTTTTCTCTTCAGATGATTAGATCTTTCTGAATGACAATTTTCCTATTTATTAGCTCTACATGCCCTTGAAAAATGTGCTCATATGGGAGAGTTCCAGAATGTACTTGGCAAAGGGGAAGCCCACCTCGTAGGAGCTCTTGTCTGTCTGCAGCTCACCATGCAGTGTCCCAAGTTTCTGTTCCTGTTCTTGGTGTTTGCTCATTAAGTAAAGTTTTGCATGCCCCAATGTTAGAAATAAGACCCCTGAAGACCACCAGGGTCACAGTTTAAGACACATAAATGGAATATTTTCTCAGAAAGGCAACATTTACTTCTGTAGAAGGGTGGGTAGGGGCACCAGCACAATAAGCATAGGAGCAGGCAATGATCCTCCTTTTTATTTCTAATCCACTGAGCCCTGCCTCTTTACTCAGATTGGTCGAGCTCAGGTACAAAATCTGCTCAGATTGATTAATGTGACATTTGGAATCTGGGAGTGGAGTAGGTAGTAATTTCAGTGAGAAAATGGAGCTGCAAGCAGCTAAGATGGAGATCAACTCTGATAGAAAAGACTGCTTTCCTCACACCAAGGAGTAGTCTGCTTTGTTAAATGTAAACTGCGACAGAGTGAGAATCTTTTTTATTTACATGAATAATGGGAGGAGGGACCCCAGGGAGTGGATAAAGGAGAAGAAAAGGGATAGGGTATGTCTCAAGAGGTACAGCACCTGCCTAGCAAGTGCAAAGCCCTGTGTTCAAACCTCAGTACCAGAAAAAAAAATAATAAAGGAGAAGTGAAAGATTCTTCACTTTAAAAGTCAAGCACGATTGTTTAGTTATCTTCACTGGCTTTAATATTTAGGATGCCTGCAATGAAAATCAGGCAGATGATGTGCTAGGACAAGTAAGAAAAGATCAGATAAAAGTCAAAGTATTAGGGAAGAACAGAAGAGAGGGTTTGGTTACATTTGCCTTTGTGCGATGAATCAAAGGAAATGGTAGGATGGAGGATGGCTGACATCTGGCTAATTGTCATTGGAATTGGGAGATGCCTGACACCTGAGTGGAAAATGCTTGAAGATAAAGAATTTTCCATGTAATATGGATAGCAGTGGCTGAGCAAAGATGCAGAGTGAGAGGAATAAGAATGAATAGTAGGAAAATGTCACTTGTATCCTCTGCTCACTTGGCTTCTCCTCCACTTGTATCTCAGCAGTAAAGCTTGCTCATTTAATGCCTACTGGTTTGCAACAAGAAAACAATAAGCCTAGAAGCAGAGGGGAATTTGCATGATGGAATCGCCTTAATTTTGACTTTATTTGAAGCTCACTTTAATACCAGTCAGACAGGTGTCTTTCCAGTTCCCACAAGTTACTTTGTACCTGGCTATCCAAAGTGTATCTCTCTAATGCTGTCCTTCACAGTGATAGCTCCATGGATTCCTCCAAGCACCTAGGGCTGAGAGATGACTTTTCCTGGATGTCAAGTGTGGTCATTTCTGGTTTAGCTTGCTGAACCCTATAGCATGTGATATCATTACTACAGTGAAATGAATCTATGTTAATTTACATTTCCTCTCTTTATGCCTTCTGTCCTCCTAAAAGAATCTTCCCAGGTCACAAGTATACATTTTCACTGTGATTATGTGAAAACCATTGCTGATCACTAAATGGAGTGATACTGATGGGAGGGGTTTCTGGAGACTTCTAAGTTGGTGGGCAATGTCCCCAAAAAAGAAATTCACGAGTAGATTGTGCTTTATGAATGCCCTATGTCACTTCAGAATTGGGGAGTGGGTAACCGCTTAGGTGATCTAGTTCTTCTTCTGTGCATTTTTGTTCTGATCATAGTTAAAATCCTGGAAGTTAGGCTTGAAATACTCTTTGGTCCTGTTATGATCAATTACATTTTATTTCATGAATATAGGCAGTAATTACTTGCATTTAGAATTTCCTAATAAAATGTCAGAAAATCAAAATATACTTTTCATATCATAACACTCCAATGAAAAATGTCTTATAATGATACTTTGTGTTTTGTTGATTTAGTTGGTGTTGTTTTCGTACATAAGTTGCATCTCTGTGGTCTAACTGTGACCAAACTATTTGGTTTTACATGCAGATTTGGAAATATATTTTTCTAACAAGTGACTTTAGATTCTCTTCAATTATGCAAACTTAAGGAGTAAGTACATTTAAGTACTTAAGTATTTAAGGAAAATAATTTATTCTTCCAGACAAAAATAGACATGGTGGTTTATTTCAGGCCAAAAGTTGTATTTAGAGCTTTTCCTGTAGTAAATAATCTTCCTTTTGCTTTACTCATTTTATACATATGCATTCAGACAGTGATGATCTGGCCAGGAAGAAATGCATACCCTATTTATATTTATATTTGTTTATAATTTCAAAATTAATCTTTTTGTACCGAGTACAAATTAAATATTTTGGAAGAAACTCAACTCCTTCATGTGTCAACCTAGGAGTCTAATAGACTTAATAGAAGTTCACAGTACGCTTTGCAGCATGTTATTTGAATGATTTTAAGGCTATCTTAGCTTGGGTTGCCTTAACAAAATGCCATAGACTGAATGGTTTCCCTACAGGAACTTACATTCTCCGTTCTGGCAACTATGAAGCCCAAGATGGAGGGCAGGCAGGGTTCAGTTTCTGATGAAGACTCTGTTTCTACCTTAGAGTTGGCTACATTCTTACCATGTGCTCACATGGTTTATACTCAACTAATCTTTTTATGAGGTCCCCATCTTTATGTCCTCATGCAACCCTAATTACCTCCCAAAGAGCCATCTCCAATGCCATAACTTTCATAGTCGGAGATTTAACATACTAATTTTGGGGGCACGCAAACATCCATTCCATAACAAAGGCCTATTCAGGGATCTAGTTCTTTTTCTATTTGGTTGTTGCTAGGATAATTACAATCTATTTTAAAGGTCTGTATTTACTTTCATTAGGAGAAAGGTACTTAGGAATATGGGTTATATTATTTTGAGGAAGTTGTCGTGACTTTAAAACTAAGCCAAAAGACAATTTTTTGTCAGTTTATTTATTAAGAAACAATATTTATGTTTTGTGTTGTCCAAATAAGATATAAAACTTCATATTGGTATTTAGCTGAGGTCCAGTCTTTTGTATTTATACTGCCTTTCAAAGCAAATCAAATTGCAGAGTTAAGGATGAATTCAATGAATGTTTCTTGGGATAATGAATGAATGAATGAATAGTTTAGGCAAAATGAAAAAGCATAACATATAAAACTAAACATAAAAAACATAAAACTCAGTTCTCAATCTCATTCAACTATATTTTCTGCAAACTTACTTTCTAAATGTCAATAAAGTAGAAATTCCCAAATTTTAGGAAGCTGATGACTTAGTCAAGAAATTAGGAGAAATATTAAAAAATGACTAAACAGTCAAAAGACAATACTCAAGATTAGGTCATAGTTTGCAGTTACTCAGAGGTAACATGGCCCAGGGATCATCATCTATAAACATCCATGGCAGTATCTACAGTCACATAGGTCGACCATTTCTACGCATTTTCATAGGTGTTTAGATGCTGTGGCAACAGTGTACATACTCAACATTAGCCAAGCTGAGGGATTTGTCCTCTTATGCCCTCTACATTCCTAGGTACAATAGCTTACTGATACCCAAGCTTCATAGCAAATCCCCTAATTAGGTCTACCATTCATGTTTAACAGCATTTTTCTAAGAAACCTTCTCATTATTATATACTCATGTATAGAAATGGAAAAATGAGACCTGTTAAAACTATCCTAAGAATGGGGGGAATGAGGTAAAAGAGACTGTGGGGAGGAGGGACTGAACTTAGCTAACATGTATTGTAAGTATGTTTGTAAATGTAACAATGTACTCCCAGTACAACAATAATATAATAATAATAATAATAAAACTAAAAATCTCGGATTACCAGATATGATACATGACACCCGGTTTCATATGAACAATTTTTATCATAAATATACCCAATTTTGAAATATTTGTCTACATTAAAATCATTCCATCTTATTTTCTAAATGAGCAACCTTATTCAAACCCATCTGAATTGCCATTTATCACTGCATATAATTTCAATCATCTTTCAAAAAGTGTGTCTTTGAAAACAAAAGGTCAGTCTGAGGTACAAATACTTGGTAGCTACATGAATGTATACACATTAAAGGTATTCAAGGGTCAGTTGTGGTGATACATGTTTGTAACCTCAGCTACTGAGGAAGCAAAGGTGGGAAGTAAAGCTCCATCATCGGAGGATTATGGTTCAAGGTCACCTGGGCAAAAAAAGGAGCCCTTATCTGAAAAATCACTAAAAACAAAATGAACTGAGGATTGGACTCAAGGGGATGGAGCAGTTACCAAGCATAAGACCCTGAGTTTAAGCCTCAGTACCATAAAAATAAATGAATAAATAAATAAGTAAATAAAAATGTACTCATATTTGAAAGAGGAATTTATTTCTCTAGAGGGAGAGTCTTTTGTAGGGGTAAATTTCAAAGAGACATTTTACAATGCTCTACCTCAAAAGAAATTTAAAACTTTCTCAAGTTGTAACTCAAAATGACCTTGGGGACAGTATTTCTTGGGGATCTATGAAAATGGTAATTCTGGCATCACCAGATACCTGGGCAGGCTTCTTGTTCTCTTTGAAACTCAAATTCATCATTTAAATTGGAGATCATAATAATACCTACCTAATAGGATTGATGTAAGAATTAAATAAATTAATATATCTCAGTGCTGAGAACAGGATCTGGCCTGTAGTAAGCATGTGCAAGACAGGACACCAATTAAAATTATCCTGATTAACACTGATATGGAATCATTTGCTCTTAGGTACAGAACATTTATTACTTTTACTTACATACTGGTCTTTAAAGTATGAAGGGAGAATTTTGAATAAGAGTAAGGAAACAAATTGTAGTCCTTGATCTACCACTCATTTTTAGGTAACTTCAGATGATTTGGTTATCACTTTCTCATTTGTTGACACTACATAATTGGATTTCAACCTTAGAATATGTAAGAAGCAACTGAGGTATTTGGAGGAAAGTGTAGATTTGTAGGTTCTACACCAGACCTTTGACTCTAAAATCCTAGAAATGGGCCAGGAAGAAGAATATTCTTCATAAACAAGTTAATCTGGTGTAGGACCACATGTTGGGAAACTTGGACCTTTCAATCCCGTTCCATGTCTTAAATATGGACATCTCTCATCCATGGTAGTAAAAACCATTTATCCAGAGGTTTAAATACATCTTATAGTAATCCTACAAAATGCATAAGGGCTAATTTCAGAAGCTATATTAACTCATTGTGAATGCCTCTGGCTACTTCTTTATTGGGCAACTTAAATCTAGAAAGGCTCTTTTCATGAATTTTCATCATTTTTTTTAACAAAGCCCTGTTATAAATGGTGAATTATGCATTAACATATGTTCATGCTAATTTGCATACAAGTGACAGATTTTTGGCATGGGATCAATAGCTTGCAATTATATTTTTAAAAGTTCATTTATTAATACCATCAAGGAATTGGGATTATCATTTAGACAACAATGTGTCATTTGAATTTAATGTAAAGAAAAAGCAAATTCTGCAGTTCTATGATGTTGGCATATTTGTTCAAGGAAAACAAATGAATCTGAAACTAACAAGATGAATGTCTTCTGCTCTTCTCAATTAGCAGTTTTATAGCCCTTTTGGATTGTCTATTGTTGGTGTCTTGCCATTAGACATAAATGCACAATGCTGTTACAGTTTCCCTAATGTCCAAATAATTATAAACTGGACTGTTTAGGTCATGACACTTCAGATAAAATTATAATTTTGACTAGACTCTTCTGAAAATGTAATCTAAAATTTTGCTTTTGTATATTCTTCAAAGTTAAGACTAAAATTTCTACAAAGAAATACAAGTCATGCTATTATAGAACTTCTATAATATGGTCCTAGCTCTCTTTTGTGCTTTTATTCAAACACAATTTTTTTAAAAGAAAACTTTGATTGGAGAAGCTCTAGTGCACAATAATTTTTGAATAAACAAGTAAATTAAAGGATAATGATTTGCAAGATTGAAAGATATTGTGTTTTAGAAATATTATTGTAAATCCCTTGAAGAAGCTCCTACTTATTATACTTACATGTGATTTATCTCATAATTCTATGCCAACTTTTTGGAAATAGATTGTTATGCAAATTTAGACTTGGCTTATCTATACACAACAAGTATTTTACCCATCCTACTATTAATTTGTGGAGATGTATCAGCTACCACCCTGATAATTATATTCAAATATTTATTTTGAAGAAAACAAAGTTGCTAAGACAAAAATCAATTACATGCTCACTTTATCCCTCTGGTGATGAGCAGTGGAGTCAACCTCTATGCATCCATATTAACATCTCTGCAAGTGTCCCTTGCTGAGGGTGAGGAAGAGAGAAGAAAGGGGCACATTACTTTTTTCTAATTAGCATTTTCATATTGAATAGCACAATCTCATGGAAAGCCAAGGCAAAATGACTCCTATGGCAGGAGTATGTAGGTTTTTTAAAACTATTTGTATTAATTCATAGAAAGAACATAGTTTTGTATAGCAAAGAAAGCTAACTTAAAAATCTTGGTTCTTTCAATTGTTAATAGTATCAATTATATAACTTCTGTGAGCTATGACTTCTTATCTATAAAATAAAGATTATAATGTTCTCATTAATAGCATATCTTAAGGATAAAGTGAAATTGTCTTTAAAAATGTTCTAAATACTATCTGGCATTTAGGAAGCAATTAATGATCACCCAAGTCTGCAGTTCCTTCCACTCGGACATAATGAAAATTTCTCTATTCTACTGATTTGAAGGTAAAGCTATCCCCATCACCTACATGGAGGCTTAATCAATTTGATACCATTCTGCATCTGTTGGTAAGTTGCTTTACATTGTTTGGTAAATACATGTGAGCATCCAAATGAGATCAGTAGAAATAGAGCTTCTTCCATGCTTATCTTCCACCTTTTGTACCCCCAAATGCATAGCCTGCTCACCTATAGATATTATTACCTGGGTTGGCAAACCATGGCCTGCAGACAAAAATCCAGATGTACATCTTTTTTTTTTTGTAAAGATTTCTTTGAATATACCAATACAATATAGTTAAACTTTTAAAATGTAGATGATTGGAAATTAAACACGTGTTGACAAATAGATGATGATTTAGTGGAGAATAGAAAATGTGATAGTTCTTGTCATAGATTTATTAATTCTCCCACTAAGAATGATGACAATGAAGACAGAGAAATAGTGGAATTGAGGGGAAATAGCACAGAAACATGAAAGCCAGAGGAGATGAGTTCTGTCATTAACTGGTGTTGCACCTTGAATTATGATGCCTTGCAAGCCTCAGTTTTCCCATCTGCAGAATGAAAGTGTTAATTTCTGCTCATGGTAATTTCATAAGGTCCAAATTAACACTACACAAGCATATGAAGTTTTAAAGCCTTTATTTTGGAAATATGATCATGGCCCTGATTAAAGCACTTCATCTATGAAGACTTACTCTTCTTTTCTAGACATTTCAGAGGAAGTGGTATCCTTGGGGAAGATGTGAGGTAAGCAAAGATGAAACAAGTGTGCTTAGGCAGCATTTGATGTAGAAGCCTTAGTTAACATGGAACAGAGTTTTTAGAAGGCCCAATGGACAGAGAGAAGGAGGAATAAAGTCAGAAAGAGAAAGCAGATCTTGGAGAGAGAAGCACTGTGAGGAGAAGAGAGATAGCTGACCTTGCAATGAGTATATTAAATCTGGTGAACATAGCTTTCCAGTGTTTCCCACAGAGTCGGTGATAGCCCCACCCTCAGACAGGAGAGCAAAGATGAAGTCTTTAAGTACTATGGTGGCTAGTATATAAACCTGGTAGTTAGTTAATTACAATTTAGAAGATTTAGCTCTTTAAGGGACTCCTTGGATCAAAATATGGTCACTGACCTAGGAGGAAGAAGTCCTGGATTTGAGGCCAAAATTTTTTGTATATTGTGTCATCATGGGCAAATCTCAGGTTCTTTGCATATTGAAAATGTCTTCTTTTTGTATGTCTTGAGACTATTCAAAGAGTTAAAGAGGCAACATATCGAATATGTTTTGAAAACTGTTCAAATACATTGTATTTTATTGAAATATCTGAATAAGAACAGAAATACATGAGCTTCCAGTGGACTTCCAGTAGAACTGATGGATTTGTATCTATATGTGCAAACACACAGATTTTTTTCATAGGTCCATCATTTTAGGTGATGTGAATGCAGGGATATAGCAAAGTGCCCTGTGAGTATTACTGTCATGAAACAAGTGTTACTGGAGATCTTAATATATTCTGTAGGCAGTGGCACCTAAATACCCGAAGTCACACATTAAAATATTTTTACCCAGTGAGAAAACAATAAAGCTCACTGGAAACTCTTTCTGTAAGATTGGTGGGAAGGGGAATATCATTATGATAGGTATATAACCTAAGGCTTTTACTGGGTTCATCTACCTGGATTAGCAAAGAGCCATATTGAAAATGATTCTGTCCCCTCTGTGCTGAAAGAAATGATCACTGAGAGGTGATATCATGTCATAAGTATAGAACATTAGATTTAGAGCAATTTGTTCTTCCCCATTTTCAACTCTACAACAATATATCCACACACTGTGTTTAGTCTTCTGGGAAATGTGATTAGGAAGAAACAAATATGGCCTTTCTTTAAACAAAGGGATATTCTGTACAATACAGGAAATGCTGGTTCTTTTGTTTTGATGGAAGCATAGCTAGTGATTCCCACTGGTGAGCTATTGGTTGAAATGTTTTATTGGTCGTGATTTATGGATGACAAGTTTGAGTAATTATTAAACTTAATTGCACTTAAATGATAGATTTTTCCTCCCAATTGTTTATCATCAGGGCAGGGATGAAAGCAAATGTGTTAGAAAAATGCAGAGTTCAGTGGCTGCTAAATGAGCTTATTAATGTTTACACATGTAGCAATTTGGGCCATTATTATGTACATATTGGAAGGAGCTGACCATCTCAATCTCAATCTGCAGAAAATCCTGCACAAACCATTGGTGTTTTACTTTTAGAGGAACACACAGCAATTCCACCTCAGGCACAAGTTCAGAGGTTAATTTTGGTCTATTTGTGACTGGTAGGAATATTTTCAAGATAATGAAATTACTGCACCTACTTGCATTCAATAGTGCATTAGGTCAAGAGCATCCAGCCACTGCCAAATCTGAGGAGCTAGGGCAACTCATATGATTCTCTGGGGTTTTGCTTTATTTCCACAGAATGATTCCAGGTAGCACATTTTACCTTTAATATGAAGGGTCAACAAGACAAATTTGCCTGCTTTTGCAAACGCCAAGATGAAATGATGAATTTCTAAGCTCTAAAATCTTGTTGCTCCTTACTACTAAGGAGCTAAAGATAATGTAGAATCTTGTTATGGACTTTATGATCAAGGGGACAAGCAATTTAAAATTCTCTGATAAGAATACTTGTGTAATGATCATCATGAGTTAGGATGATTTTTTTGTGTGACCAAAAAACCAATCTTTCATTTCCCATTTATCTCAGTTTTCTACGGATACTTATTACATAAATTATAACATTATTCAAAATAAGGTCTCTCTATACAGAGGGATATATTTCAGTTGGCCTGAGAAATGAGATATTTATTAAAAACACACAAATGGAGATAAATACATCAGGGATTTTGACCTCACATCTGGATTTTATATAAGAATCTACAAAAGTCTGTACTGCCAGGTTTCAAGGAAGAGCAGAGTATGGCTAAATTTCCAGAGACTAGAGCTTTTCTCAAGAAATGGATGGCAAAACTGGACATACAGCCTTTTACTATCCATCAGTCCTACCCTAGTGAATTGGTTGTCACATTGTCTCTGAGAGCCAGATTTCACCACTTCCCACTACAAGGTTTTACATTTGGGAGCTACCATACTCTCTCCACATCTGCTTCTTTGCTCATACTTTAATTAACTTGTATCCTGGAGCTTTGCTCACTGATTTTTTCTGCATACTCATTGTTTTTAGCACCTTAGATTCTATTTAGTACCTTACATATAACAGTTTATTCTGCACAAATTTCCTGAGGTAGAAGATATGATTTGGTACAGTTAGGCCATTTGCATTGGCTATTGGTACAGTTAAGCTATTTGTTGGCATATAGATTGACTACAGTTGGGTCATGTGTTCAATACTTACCCATCTGCTGTCACCAAGTTGAAGCAAATGATAAACTATGGCCACCAATGCTATTCTGTACAGGAGGCTGTGGGCATTTTGAGGCTCAGTCTGTCATTATGATGCATTTTTCAAATGACTACAACAATTAGAAGTGCTGATATTTGGGGATGGCTTTCCAAGAAAAGAAATACATCTCTTCTTAAATTTTCTTGTTATTCAATAGTAAACATTTGATATCTATAAAATTAATTAGTACTCATGGTTGAGAGTGGTTTACTCAGACTTAAAACCAGCAATCCCTTTCCTGTTCCCACTGGCACATAAAACAACTATTGATAGCTTTGCTAATTCCTTGATTCCTTTCAGATTCTTCAGCTCCATGGCAATGCACATTGCTTAGTTTCAAGTTCCAGATCTGTTCTATTCACTTGTGCTGAAGAGTTGGAGATGCAACATTCTTCCTGATCATGCAAGTTCTGCCACCTCTAGCTTCCTTTTTATCTACCAAGGTCATATTGTGGATACAAACATAGAAAATACCTGCTTCAGGTGGATGTCTTATGCTGTGATTCACAGAAAGGAATGCATCAACCCTTTTAAACCATTTACCTTTCTGGAAAAGGACCATGTTAATTCTTCTCTCTTACAAAATGGAAAATTTTAGCAAAGTTCTATAACACAAACTAATAGAAATCTAGAGTCAAATAAAAATTCTCAAAATTTGAATGTGACTGAAAAGATACTGATATATTTCAGTAAAATTCAAATATGTATAGTACAAAATATATTACTAAAATATTAACATGCTAATATTTTTAACCTGCAAAAATTTTGAAGTGTGTTGCTGTATTATATTCTTTCACTAAATGTTCAATAGACAAGGATCATCATCTACATGGTACAGACATACACACACACACACACACACACACACACATGCACACTTTTTTGATGTGGAGCTGCACAGCCACAAGTAATTTAATGATCTTTCTAAAGTCATTGAGAAAGAAGATCAAAACGTTAGAGTAAAAGAACATGAATCTTCGAGTGTCACTACAAGGTCTGACTCTAGACTTTCATTGCATTTGTACCTCTTTCTACTTGCAGGACTTGCAGATGGTTTCTGAGCATTTATAAAGAATCATTCATTGGTGTCAGTTGCATGATGAAGATGTACAGAGGTGTCCTCAAAACAGAGAGGAGATAATGTATGTAGAACATACCTGGTAAATGGCACCAAGCAGGGGCCCACAAAAAAGAGATAAAAGTTTTCTTCTTATCTGCAGTGGTCTCTTATTCCATTGTACATCAACTATTAAAAATATCCTCTCATAGAGAAAAGGAATGAAGTTACCAGAAACTAGAGGGAGATACATCTTCACTATCGATGTCCCCAAAGCATTTACCTCATGTCCAAAGCCAGTTCGAGGGCACACTACTAGACAACAGATATATTCAAATGTCTTCCTTACTTGCGCAGCAATTGCAAAGTACCAAGAGGACCACAAGAGCCACCACCTATGCAGCTTCACACAACAACAGTCTAAATTATCTTCCTACGCTTTAGTGACCTCAAAATTAGCAGACAGTGTTCAATATAAGAGACCTAGACAGATGGTTTCAAGCAGAAGAAACACTGAAATTTCAAAAGACATTGTAAAGAAATAAGGATATTATGGTTTTTAAACATCTTCCACTGTTTAGTTCACAGTTTGGTATCATTGGAATGCTTTTCTGAGAGCTCACATATCTACTCTGAAGTAGTCATTGCTTATAAACAGCATTGATTTTTCTGGGCTTTTGTGGGGGAAATCCCTTTTGTCCAGGGCTGCCTTTAAACATATGAGTTGAGCTATTTTCTGGCGTATGATTAATCCCTGCAAACTTTCTCCAAAATGTGTGACACATTTAAACAATAGAAACCTACTTAAGGCTTTGCTCTACAAGGATTTAATACTTACTTGGCTCCAGAAGAGAAAGAAGACACTATAAATCCTGAAAAGCAGACTGAAAAAGGCTAAAGTTCTATTCCAATTTTACCTAAAAAGTCATTCAATATCAGCTTTAAATAAAGAAATTATGATAGTTA
This sequence comes from Castor canadensis, assembly GCF_047511655.1. Classification (NCBI taxonomy): domain Eukaryota; kingdom Metazoa; phylum Chordata; class Mammalia; order Rodentia; family Castoridae; genus Castor; species Castor canadensis. The sequence goes on along the minus strand of NC_133389.1, from coordinate 24,295,392 downwards.
AAAGATAAGCCAGTTTAAATATATTTAAAAGTAAGGCACTATATTCCTTACCAGATGGTTTAGACTTGGCATTTAAAAATATCAAACTTATTTCCCTAGAGAGATGTTTAATATATCGTACTTCCTCTTTCCTAAAAGTAGACCATTGAACTATGTTTCCTTCTCTCCGATCTATAGCCTTTCTGGCCCGACTAGTTTAATGAGTTTTCCCTTTTTGCTTTTTCTTTCTTTTCTTTTCATTTTCTTCCTTAAAGTCATCCTGGCACATGAACATTACTCAAGGCACTGTCTTAGAATATTTCAATCACCTCCCGTGGAACCCACACTTCCACCTCCTTTTGTAGTTTCTTCAGCTTCATTATTACCTATTGTCATCATTTTCTCTGAGGCTGAGTGCCTGCATTAATACCTCCTAAGGTGCTCTGGAGTAATCATGCCTGATCCATCTTTAATCTTGATCTTAAAAAATACATAGATAATAAAAAAGAAGAATTAAATCCCCCTAAACCAACCCACTATCTTATGCAACTGTTACCTCTGTGAGGCAAACTCATTTCCACAACCACCCCCACTCTTTCACTTGCATGATGCAAAAGGTAAAGGTGTCACTGTATTTTTATGACAGTGATGTGGTTACCCCCACAGCCATCACCAAATCTACAGATCAATCCTAATGGCTTCTGGGCATATAATATATATATATATATATATATATATATATATATATATATATATATATAAAACATATGATGGGAAATGTGTGTACAGAGCTTAATCTAAATTGAAAAATCATCCTACCTTTGCGTTTCTTCTATTATAGAAGGAAAATGTGCTAGCATTTAAGGGAAAATGTTCCCAAAAAGCTTACAAGGCATATGCATTATGCATAGGATTAACGACAGGAATTCACATCAAAGCTGTATCTATTAGTTCTTAACTTCTTGTTCTCTTTTTTTTAAATTGTGGAAGCCGAATAGGATGTTTTGTTAAGTTTCAGGCATGTATTTATCATGCTTTAATCAGATTCACCTCCACAAATACTTACTCTTTATCTATCACCCTGCTCCCCTATTATTCAACATTTTGCAGTACATTGCATTATATTCCCTTCACACACAAATGCAAATTTGCAATATTTTTTACTCTTTAGAGTACTAACAAGTTTTACCAAAATATTTTCAAGAACTTGACTCATTGTTGCAAACTGTTCAAAGTACAGAGTGCTATTAACATTAATTTGCATTCAAACAATCTTTCCATATAAGGAAAATGGCATTTTTGATACATATTCTGACAAGTTGATTTTCTGCTTAGGTGTGTCTCAACAGGAAGACCACAGTTGAGACATGTGCATCACCATTCATTAAAGAGTATGTGTGGGAAGCCCCCTCCCCTTTTTTTTTCAAGTGAGTAATTCAAAGAAGGGTAATGGCTTTTCTAACCCATAGAGTAGCAAGAGAGAGAAAAGAGGTGACTAGAAACTGTCCTATTCTTTTTCATTTTCCTGAGGGCCACCTTCGCACACCTGGAGACAAACTGTCACAGACAGCTGAGATGTAATTTTCCTATAAAGGATATTATTCAGTGATCGTTAACATATTCACCATACTGAGAAATCTGCTATGTAATTGCAGACAATTTTCATCACCTTAAGGAGAAGCATTATATCCATCAGCAGTTACACCTATCCCCAGCCTCTGCCCCAGCCCCTAATCCATTAATCCAATTTATGTTTCTATGGATTTGCCCATTTTGGACATTTCATATAAATAGGTTCATATAATGTTTGATCTTTAAAATATTTAATAGAAATTTTATTGAAGTAATTATGGATTCAAATGCTATTTCAGAAACACTACAAAGAAGTCCTGTGCACATTTTCCCCTATTTTCACTAATGGTAGCCCTTTAAATCTCTGTGGGACAATATCAGTATATAAACGTGGATGCAACCCAATTAATCTTATTCTGTCTTTCCCACGTTTCCTTGTACTCCTGTATTTGTGTTCATGCACCACATGTGCATTTAATTCTAAAAAAAATGTTACCTACGTAGGTTTGTGTATCAGTCAACACACAAAAGGATTTCGGTATCCTAAGGATCCTTGTGTTCTTGTGTGGCTATTTGATCTGTTCCTCCCTCAGGAGTTAATCACTAGGAACCATGAATCTGTCCTCTACTTCTAAAACTTTGTTACTTAAAAAATGTTTTATCAATGGAATCAAGCAGTATTTAACTTCCGATATTGTTCATCCAGGCTGCTGCATGTAAATGTAGTTATTGCTGTTTATTGCGGACTAGTCCTGGTATATAAGGACCAGAGTTTAAGCATCTGCAACTGAAGGGTATCTAACCTAATTCAAGTTCTTAGCTATTACGAATAGAGCTGCTAAACAGCGTTCTGTAAAGGATCCTTGTGTGAATATAAGTTTTCAGTTCTCTGGGATCAATGCCTAGGAATGCAATTACTGGACCATGTGGTAATTCCATGCAAGTTTTATAAGAAACTGATGAAATGTTTTCCAAGGCTTCTCTACCATCCTTTTTACATTTACACTGGCAATGGATGAGTGATCCCGTTTCTCTGCATACTCTGATGCTGCTACTGTTTTTTTAAATTTTAGCCATTTTTGTAGATATGTAATGGGAATTGTGACTTTCCCAACTGGCTTATTTTACATGGCATGATATTTTTAGTGTTTAGCTACATTGTAGGATGCATCAGTAGCTCAAACATTTTTTATCTATAATGTTCTATTGTATAGATATAACACATTTTGTTTTTCAATTAATGAATTAATGAAATAATGTCTTTGGTAGTAAAAAAAACTGATTCCTGAATTTCTTTGTATTTAAGTACTGTTTACAAGAATAGCCTCTGTTTTTTTAAGTACCAGGAACTATACTAGATGCTTTATGTGTATTTTCTCATCAGAGTTGATGGAACTTAGTTGATCTAAGACATAATGGGCAAAATGGAAAGTAACACATTAAGTTTATGGGGAAAAAAAGATAATAAATCTATTGGGAAGACTTACTTTGTTTGGATAAATCAATTTTGCAAACAATTTTTCTTTTTTTGGTGGTACTGGGGCTTGAACTCAGGGCTTTGTGATTGCTAGGCAGGTGCTCTGCCACTTGAAGTATATCCCCAGCCTTTTTGTGTCAATTGTTTTTTGAATAGGGTTACTCACTTTTGTCCAGGGCTAGACTTGGACTGCAATCCTTCTACCACCTCTGCATACCAAAGATTATAAGTATGTACCACTCTGCCCACTTGTTTTATGAGAAAAGGTCTCCTAATTTTTTTGTTCAGGCTAGACTTGAACCATGATTCTCCCTTCTCCATCTAAAAAAAATTTTTATTTCCTCCAAGTAACTTCTGACCTGGCCTTGAACCTTCTTGCTTTCCATTGGATGAATTTACATACTTGGCTTCCTTGTCCTAATGAGAAATATCAGTTTGCCATATCTGAGTTATTTTCAACACTTTTTTTTTTTTTGCGACACTGACGTTTGAACTCAGGGCCTCACGCTTGCTAGGCAGGTGCTCTTATGGCTTGAGCCACTCCACCAGCTCCTGAGTTATTTTCTAAGCCATCATGCAGATAAAGAAATTAAGATTCATTCATTTCCTGCACAAGTATTTGAGAGCCTAGCATGTATCGGAATTGCAGTAGTTGCTGTGATTCAGAAAGGCTATTTAACTTAGATCAGGTCACAAATTTAGCAAAAGCAATGATTAAATACTACATTGCATATTGAGAGTAAAATTTTATCTTTAATACTTATTCTCTATGGATCCTAATTAGTGTAGTCCAGGAAAATGTTTTAAACTTGAAGTATTTCATTATGGTCTTTAATGTTTTATACATAAGTGCACTATTGAGTATTATTTTGCAAACATAATTTATATTTTACTTGTCAAGTTCAACATATTATTTAATGTGACTGGCAAAGAGTCTGATAGCTAAACCACCTGAAATGTTGGCTTCTTATTGTGTTATCCATCCTCATTATGTATAGTTAGAGTACAGATATTGGATGTAGTATATCATTAAGTCACTAATAAACTTCAGTCACTCCATTAGTACTTTCTTCCATCCCCCACTGTCAATGAGTAATTTATCTTGAGTACCAATATGCATAAGTTACCTTCAGAAGGAGGGGCATAGCATTGTTAGTCTCTGCATGGACGAGTTATAGCCAGCTCCATCATGGACGAGAACAGATGATTACAATCAATAATCAATCAAAGAACCAGTGACAGTAATCATACATCACCTTCCACTGTGGAATCTCCTCTCAAAGCATAATATTGCAAGATCCAATTTCTGGGTATGTTAGAGCTCTGCCATTGTCCTGAATCTGCCCTTGGTTAAGAAGAAGCCTGGAGTGTGCATCACCTTACTCGAGCTTGCATCCTTTTGAAACTTTAAGCAACAGCAAAACAAAATCTGATGTGAGAAAAGAAAAGAACAAGTGTTCTAGTCCTTGTCTGAGTCCTTATTGCTCATTGCACCCCATGTTGTATATATGGCTAGGATTGTACTTGGTGTTACATCATACTACATTCCTTGTTAATCAAGCTGGTATATTTTGTGAAACTTTTTAGCAGAACTTATATAACTAAGTGTTGGAAATTATGTTTAGCAAAATATACTGTCCAATAAAAGGTATGGTTCCCATTAAACCAGAATTAATTTGAGGAAATTGTCTGGGAGGCTTATTGGAAAGTGAATGTGTTTACAAAACACTAAAACAATTTTTTAAGGGAAACAATATAAAATACAAAATCCATTCTATTTGAAACAACAAGAATATATTCTGAGAAAATTGGTTCATAGGAATTTTCTAAACTCAGCCATCTGATAAACATTTGCTTTGCATCCATTATGCACTGGGAAAACATAGATTCTTGCCCTTAAGGAATAAAATATTTTTTGTAAGAAAAAACAGATGCCTGATCATGTAATGCAAAATGCATAGTGCTGTGAACGACATTGTTCAAATTGCTTTGTGCATTAGATAGGACTGGGGGAGTCTAGACCCTTCTAGCCTGTCTATGAGAAGGTGGCTTTTAAACTGAGAATAAAAAAAAGTTTGAAAGTCGTTCCAAACACAAGTTCAGACAGATAGTGCCATCGGGTAGAAGAATGAACAAAACGGTATGGCATTTTTAAGCAACAGTATTGTCTGTGGTTAGAAAACAGAGGAAAGTTGCTGGTGAAGTGGCTCAAGCGGTAAAAGCACCTGCCTAGCAAGTGTGAGGCCCTGAGTTTAAACCCCAATACCACCCAAAAACAAGAAAACAGAGGAAAGGGCTGGGAATATATGGAAGAAAGGGAGCCACTGGTGTATGTTAGAACCAGATTGTAAAGGGCTCATATGCCAGACTCTCTTAGATGGAAGGACAATAGAGCAGCTTAGTACCTCAGGAATCACTTGGTTCTGACCATATCCTAGGAGAAAAGACAAAAATGGAAAGCCAAGGCAGGTGGAGTAAGAAGCTGTCACTTCTAACTTAGGTATTTTCACTCAGTGCAATTCATAACTTCCTCCAACAAAAGGACTTCTTAGAGTTACAAACTTCACCAGAGATGTCTTTCCTCACAAATCTAAAGAATTTATTGATTAGGAGAAGACACCATGCATCAAAGAAAAGATTTTCAGTAAATCTCAAGATATCAATCAAATTAGAACTTAAACGTTGTTTGGGAAAGATGGCTTCTCTCCCAGATCTCTGACAGGGCTTCCAATATAAAAAGGCAAGACAAAGGTTGTTGTATTTGATTTAAATCCATATCTATATTTTCTTTAAAAATGAGGGGAAATATTCCCAAGTCCATCCATCCCCAAGATATGTTTCCTTTCTTTCAAGCTAGAGTGATTTTTGTTTCTTTTGTTATTATTTTGTTTTCTTTGAAGAATCATTTCAGTATTTTATGAAAGAAGCTTAATTCCCATGAAGACTCCCAAACATTTTTACAGAGAAGTTTGAAGCTTTTAAAATGATCCCTCCACTCTGTTTGTGTATTATTAACAATCAGGTCTTTTCAAAGAACCAGGTTTGATTACTATTTTCTTCATGTAAGATTGAGACTGAGTATAGTGCCCCTGTGATTTTAATCATCCTTAAGGAGATAGAAAATGTCCATAAGAGGGTATGGGAGCCTGTGCTGTTAAAAATGTGGGATTATTGGATTTGATTCTTTTTATTCTGGAGAATTTAATCATGAACTCTGATTTTTCTTCATCTGAGTTTCTCCCCATGATCTTACAGTATCATGGTAAAACCATCTCTAGACCAGAGGACAAACACAAACCAAAAACAATAAGTTACTGTGCTTTTGCTTCAGGAAATAAATGAATAAATGCAGTAAGAAGTAAACAAATGGATAAAGTAATATTTGAAATCTCCTTTAAGATATATTTAGACTTGACTTGCAAAACATAAATGAGACTGTTGGGAAGAATTGTGAAATTATTAGCTTTCCTCTGTTCTAAAATTAAGCTGTTTTTGGGGTAGGATTTTGGAAATTAGCTTTTTTTAAATGATGTTTTCCATTCAATGTGGGAAAGTAAACATAGTGCCTGTTGAGGCTGCTGCCTGGAGGTAAAGACATAGTTAGCTGAAATCTTCTTCCAGTTATAAATATCTCCCAGGATTTGTAACTTGGACACTTCAAATTACAGTCTAGGGAAGGCAGCTACAGTCCACAGCATGTATACATTCTTGGACCTCCTATGACCATCTCGTCTCACTAAATATTATAAGCCTGTAAGAAAGAAAAAACAAACAAACAAATAAAACAGGAAATAACACAAAGAGACCAAAGATGTAGATTCCTAGAGACAATAGCATATGGCTTTCCTCTGTTGATACAGAGCGTTTACGTCACTCTTGAGAGACTGTGATTAATGCTTCACACTAGTTATTCAAAACCAGTCAATGGTCCTCCCTGGTTTTAAGCATCCTCCTTACCATAAGCACCTTCACGCCCTGTTTGCCTTTCTGTCAAGAACAGACTTTACCCATGAATACCAGGATTTTCTGTCTTCTGCCCTTACCTCATGATTCTCTTTTCTTGCCATCAACCCAAATCTTATACTTTCTTTGAGCTCTAGCTGCTGCTGCCTCACTGAACCTCCTATGCTGCATTCCATCTGCCAAGTAATCAAACCTGGGAGGGTCATCCTAAAATGGACCTTAGCAATTTGGCAGTTCTTCTTCTATACCCAGTAGAGACTCCACTCTCCACACCTATATCCCCCGCTCCTCCCCTTTTACCTCTAGCTAACACTAAATACTTCTTAGGGCCCTGATAGCTGTATCTGATCTAATACCTTCCTTCTCTCTTTCCCACTTCTAGTCCATCCTAATGACTTTTCATTTCTTACACTTTCAAACCCTATTTATTGTAATATACTCTTCTCTCCCCCAACATAATACTTTTATTTTTTACTTTTCTTAACTTCATCATTAGTTTATAATAAAGTAATATTTTATAATAAAATACTATATACACACATATTTCATATTTTCACCCACATCTGTGAACTCTGTTCTATTATAACCTTCTCAACTTTATTCGTTCCTTTTCTATTTTGACTATCCTTTGTTTCTATTATTTACTCCAATAATAAATTCTGTCTTGTATTGGGGCTCAATTTGTCCGTCTCTTTCCATCTTTTCTTCCTCTGGACTGGAAGCAGTTCAGTAGATGAAGTGAGTCTTCCTGATGGTATCATCTCTGGTAGTTCCTTCAAAGGGCCCAGCTCACAGGGCAGGCTTTGCCAAGCTGTCACGTCACCAAAGATCTTCTGACCCTGTGGCACTGACCTCCCTGTGTTTTCCTCTTCAGTTTCTTATAACCAGGTTTTCCCTTCCACCTTGATTATAAACTCCATACTGGCGTTACCTGTTCTCCTTTGCTATTTTCCTCAAAAGCCTTCCTTACAAAGTATCAGAGTTGATTTTTAAATAAAGTATATTGAATGGATGATTGATGTATGGTGGGTGATATGACCCCAGCACTGAGGTTGGCAGCTGGTCTGATGTTGACAGGCATATAAATAAAAATCGAAATTAGTTTATTTTTCTTTCCAGATGGAAAGGACTCTGATTCATGCAGTTGTATATCAATCAGCAATTTGAGAATGGATGTTAGAACATGAACTGGTATTGGGATTTTTCCAAGTTTTATTTCTGAGTCATGTATATTTTGAGTTCCTTCTTTAATCCAAGATTTTGTGGGGCTTAATTTAAACTGTAGTAAACTTGAAACAATAGGATTAAATGAATCCCTGACAATGTTCTCAAAGTTCCTCAATGAAATATTGTCTACCAAGACCCAAGAAGAATTTTAATGGAAATCCATAAAAAGAAATTGATCTAAAGTTTACAAGTGATCTATCATATAACATGCTGACTATAGTTAATAACTATGTGTTTTCTTCTTTAAAGTTGGTAGGGAAAAAGATTTTTAAGTACTATAACCACAAATATTAAGAGTATGCAAGATAATACAAATATTAATTAGCTGCATTTAGTCTTATACATAAATATACATTATGCATATACCATCTAAAACAACATGTTGTCCATTATAGATAGATAGATGTAACTGTCTATTTTGTTGTCTATACTGGTGTTTGAACTCAGGACTTTGCACTTGCTAGGCAGGTGTTCTATCACTTAAGCCAAGCCTCCAGATCCTTTTGCTTTCTTTATCTTTCATATAGGGTTCCTGTGTTTGCCTGGGGTCTTGGGCGCTAATCCTCCTACCTATGCCTCCTGTATTGGTGGGATTACAGATTTGAACCACTATGACTGGCATCTTTGTTGAGACGGGTCTTGCTAACATTTTACCCAGACTACTGTTGAACCCAGATCCTCTCAATCTCCCCCTCCCAAGTAGATAGGATTATAGGCATGTACTACTGGGCCCATGCCCACAAATCATTATTTTTAAAAAATTCAGGTCTATTTAAATATACATCATTAGAAAACCCCAGTGGTTTCAGTCACAGTGGAGTTGTAGGGGCTGCATGCCTTGTATCCTGGTTGTGTTGAATGTTGTTCTGTGACATTTTCTTAATAAGCAGAATGAGTCCCACTTCACAGTGTCACTGGTGTTTGTTCTTTTTCTTTAAATGCACACCTAGCAAGTTAATGTTTCTCTGGATTTTACAAGTATAGCATTTCTTTTCATGGGATATTGCTTTGCCGCTTTTTAAAGGTCATTCAGTTTTAGTAACATCTAGGCGTTTGGTTCTCAAGTACAGTTACTGCTCTTTCCCTAAAGAAAGATTTGCAATAGTTAAACATATTCAGCATCATTGTAGTACTGGAGAGAAATGGGGACACTCAGGCCCGAAACATGAAATTACTTTGCAATGGACTGGTTAAGTATTTATGAAGGCTACTTTCCAGTGCTATCTCCACCAGGCAAGGGGTACCATCTTTTTTTTTTTCAAAATTTTTTTTTTATTGCCCTTGGTGGGGGCACATTGTGGCATTTACAAAAGTTCTTACAATATGTCAAATACTGTCATAAGTAACTTCTCTCTTCTTTCAGTGCCTAAGACAGGGCCTTGTTCAATATAATGGGATGCATATTCATGGCAGAATTAATTTTAAACAAACAAAATAACTCATAAAACATACATGATAAAAACTGTGCAGGGGTAAAAGAACAGCAGGAAATCTAGTTCCTACATCTAAGAAGACCGTGATACCTTTAGAAATGATGAAATGGTACCAGGCAGTGTTCAGTGGATGCTGGGAAGATATCTTCTTGGACATCTTCATGGCTGAGACAGAACTAGCATCAAGACTGGAGGGAAGTGCAGGATTTGAATCAGCACAGTGGAAATCATTCCTGAAGAGAAAGTGGGTAAATGAGGTCATGCACATAAAGAGGCAGCCTGGTTCTCCTAACCCATAATAACAGAGTCAGGTTGATGAGGATTAAAGAGAAGATTCTTTGAAAGGTACATAGGACTTTCAACAAGGAATGCCAGTCCTGAATAGTAGACTTGATCTCACATGGACAGTGACTCATCCTTCTAGGCCTCTAATTTTTGGGAGAGAGGAGGTTGAACTCAGGGTCTTGCTGTGCAGGTGCTCTACCACTTAAGCCATGTCCCTAGCCCTTTATTGCTTTAGTTATTTTTTTGGATAAGGTCTCATTGTTTTTGTTCAGGGCCAGCCTTGGACTATGACCTGCCTATTTACACCTCCTTCTTAGCTGGGATTATGGATGTGTGCCACTATGCCTGGCCCCTCTTATCTTTAAACATAAATGCATGATTTAAGGTAAAGTTCTCATGTATGGTTTCCTTTGGTGATTATCTGGAACATATTAGAGGAATACTCCTCTAACCTTGGTATGGTAGCATTTTTTATAAATCAAAAAGAAACTAGTATTGAAAAGTGTATATGTGTGTGTGAGAGAGAGATCCAGTCCTTCTAAGTTTCAAGAATAAAGTAAGCAGAAAGAGAAAACTTCAAGATAGGAATAGATATGAAGAACAGTCCTAAAGTTTTGTGATCTCTTTGAGTACTTTAGAGAGTCTAGGAATAAGTTTACCTTTAGAAGGGAGAGTTAGGGTCTTAGTGTTCTGTCCCACCTTAGGCCTCCCTCAAGCACAGCTCACGGGAAGCACAGGATGTGGGCAGGTGGGCTGTTACTAAAAGAAGTCACCCTTTCTCCTTGAGGGGAATCAATGTTGCATATTCTCTGACTCTCAGTTTCCTTAGACACAAAATGAGACATCAAAAGACCCTGCTAGCCTTACAAATTCTCCAAATTGAATTGATTTATTATATTAAACATATCATACTGATTTCATCCTTTGTTTTAGATGTGTAGTATCATGTCCACAATGAAATTATCATGGAACTCGGAAACACCATTTGAACTGAATTTGTTTCCATGCTAATGTCTCTCATGGATTTAGAAAGAAAATTGTTATTCACAAGATGGATGGTGATGGGAGATGGAAGTACCTGTTTTCTCATGTCAAAGTGTCGGAAAAATAAGGAAAAGTCAGGCAAATTCAAAGTTGAGTTTCCGAGTTTCCAAACAAACTTGTAGCATGAACGGTCTTCGAGTAGAATTCAGCAATATCCACATGAGCTCATTAAACTTCATTTCAAAAATCCTGTATGCATCTGTCATTGACTGTCATCTATCAGTTCATCAAAATATTCTTGGTCTTATATGCTCATCTGATTACCTTTTCTTTGTCTGAGTATGAAGGTATGTGTCTTTATGATGTGTGTGTGCTTGATAAGCACCAAATGAAAAAAAATATTGATATTAAAGTATGGGCAAGAGCCAAATCAAACTCTAATCTTGTTTGTATCTAAAGTGATCTTCTGATCACTGAAATTTATTGGTTCACCTGTAAACTGTGCTATGTAATTTATTATTCATTATTTGATTTGATTTTCATTAAAATCGAACTCTCACTTATTTAAACCAAACTAAACTAGTGACATTCTATATCAAATAGAATGCCTCTGGGTATTTTAGTCAAATTTTTCTGTTGCTATGAGGGGAAGCTTTGTGCTTTAATTTACTTTTTTGTTGTTGTTACACGGATTTTCTCTCATGAGTTTGGCACCAACTTGAGTTTTTATGTTTCATAATTTTCCTTCTCATACACATGTGCTGTTAGCTGCTGGATGACTTATTTTATGACTGAGACCTGAAAGAGAAGGGTGAAGTCCACATTCCCAGGGAAAGTTATCTGCCAAGCAGCAAAGTCTGTAGGGAAGATCATAAGTAGTGGTGCTAAATACTCACCAAGTTCTTTGAGCTGATGGTGTTTTGTCCTGGAAAGTAATTGAACAGCAGACAGTTTGATGCACTGATCTGTTCGTGAGACATGTTTTATTGTTGTAAAAGTCTGTCCAAAAGCATGGTCTCATTTGGTCTTCAAAGCCATCAGATGACTTTGAAGGTAAAGTCAGGCAAATTCAAAGCTGAGTTTCTGAGCTTCCAAAAAGCTTGTAGCATGAATGGTCTTAGAGTAGAAAAAAAGCCATCAAATGGCTTGAAGTAGAGCAGATGACATCTCTACTCTCCAGATGACGATAAGGGGATCAGTGTCTTCATGAGGCTTGCTCAGATAATGCACAGCACAAGTGGAGAAGCCAAGTGGGGAGCTGAGCTTAATGTTTCTAATACAGTGCTCTTCCCACCATTTTCAGCCTTCTCACTTGTAATTCATTACCGTTCAAGGGCCATATGGTCTTCTCTTTCTGCTCTATTGAGCAAGAGCAAGTGGGCTCAGATCTGTGAAGACAGTTTTAATTATATCTTCTCATTATCCTCAATACTGTTGATGGTCTCTTTAGTGCCAAAATAATAATGATAATAATAAACTTGGATTGAGTAAAATATTTAGCTTCCATTCTGTACAGTGGTTGGGAATGGCTATTATAATCACGAGAAGAGAAAATGTAAAGCATATTCCTAAATCCTATATGTTCTAACTCTATTACCTTTGAAAAGTCATTTTCTTTCATTGGTGCTTATTGTTACAACTGGAGAATCAAGGGCAAGAACAGATGAGCCTAAGGATCCTTTCTAGCCTCAACATTTTGAAACATTTAGGTTTTGCTTCATTCATGCGACAGAATTGTAGACTTTTCTTAATCCTCACTGTGTAGCTAGAAATTGGCCTCTCATCCTTAATATTTTTTGTAAACACTATCAGCCCCTCTCAAATAGATGTGTCCATGAAACTGTGGCTTTGGTCTTATATTCAGATCTCCTGGAAAGTTCTCAATATAGCATGTCAACATGAGGGAGTGATTTAAAAGTTTCACTGAGTTTTAAATTTCTAATAGAATATATTCATTTTCTTCATTATAGAGCTACACCTTCACATTCATTTAAATATTATCACTATACCTAAAATAAGTATGCACCAGGACCTTTATTGCTGTGTTGAAGAAGCTCCTGGATCAAACCCTCAGGCTTTCTAGACTGGTGTTCTACCACTTGAGTCACTCTGCTTGCCCCACACCTAGAAAATTGAAGAGCATCTGGAAGGAGGATTTCAGATTTGTTGAAGAGAATGAGTTGAAGATGTTGTTAGTGTTTAATCTTGAGAATTAATAAGGAGATGTAATAAATGACTTTGAATATTTGGAGTTCCTCCAGAAAGGATTGAGCTTAACTGCCTTACAGTTGGATGAATTCAACTTTGAGGTTAAGAAGATCAAGAGAGACAGATTTCACATAAGTATAAGAAATTCATTGGCCAGGTTTCTCAGAAAAGAAAATGGGTTTCCTAGGGAGGCTGAATTAATTGTAAAATAGAGGCCAGGCAGAGAAGATAAGAAAAGTTCTGTTGAATTGAATACAATGTGATCACAGAAATGTGTATAGTTTTAATTTTTTTCTAGTAACAATATTACAGAAAGCAAAAGAAACAGATTACGTTAATTGTATTATGTACTATTCTATTTAAATCAATGTATGTTATCATTTCAACACAAAATCAACAGATAACTATAAATAGAAGATTTTACATTTTTTTTTCTACTAAGTCTTCAAAATATATGGTATATTTTTACACTTATAGCTCACCTCCAGTTCAAGTGCCCAAGAGGTGCCAGTGACTGGTTTATATTGTATAGTACAGTGCAGTTTTAGAGTAAGAAATCATAAAATCAACCTTGAATTGCTATGATTCAAGAAAGTACTCTTATTTGTATAGCACAGGGCATCACAGATACCCTTTTCCAACCAAAGTTCTTGAGAATCAGACTAAAGATTTAGGGTCTAAGCTTATAGGGAGAGGAAGAGGATGAACTATTACCTTTGTCCAATGTACCACTCTTCCATAAATCTAAAACAAAGCCCTTTCCGGATAAATTAGAAAATAAAGGTGTTCCTGGCCTTCATCCTGCACTAAGGCAAGAGCTTGAGCAGAGAGCAGAGCTAGGTTTTAGCTTCATCTTGGCCATTGGGCTGGGAGCCCTCCTGAGGCACTTCCTGGCAGCTGTGCACATATGGCTTGTCAGGGCTGGTTCTGTAGTGTCTGCAGCCTGCAATCTTCAGCAATGATGTTGAAACTTCTCTGGATCATAGAATTTAATGAATGTTGTAAACCTTTTGCCAAAAAAATTATCAAAAATTCAGAGAGTGACAGTGGCTGGATTACTCTTCAAAGCTTGAGCATTTTGGAGTCTCTGGACCTGTGATTAATAAATGTGGCCATAGCAATAGTTGAATGTTGTGAGGCTTCAATTTGGCCCTCTTGTTTCAGGGGACCAGAGGACAGGAAAGGACAGGAGGAAAAGATTATATATATATGTATCTATATATCTATATATGCCTAAAATAGCCTTCATGGATGTGAAGCAAACATTACCTGTTTCCTTTGTTTATTGTGCCAAATAATTATTTTTCTCTCTCAACTGCTGGAGGGTTTTTTCTGCTGTCACTGGCTTGTCCCTGAAGTTTTCACCTTGTCATGCTGGGGGAAGAGCACCTGGTGATGACTAAATTGAAGCACTGAATGCTTTGACACCAGGCAAGAAACAAGTAGGTCATTTGGTCTATTTTTAATGTGATCCCCATTGGTATTTCCTTCCCATTTTTTTTGTCTCATGGCCCCACAACATGTTCATCCATGCTGCCTGCCCCCCATGGTGCTAAGTGCCAGTGATCACACAGGTCGCATTTTATGTCAAGGACAATTGGCTCAGCATGCTGGGGCTTTAGTTTGTTCCTCCAGTTTTTTCTCTCTTCTACTTTTCTATACATATCAAGGGTTTAGGACAAGGAACAGAAGGAAAACTTGGTGAGTGTAGTCCTCTGTGTAGTAAGTCTGCAGTATCATCTGGAATGCACCCATGCATGCACACACACACACACATACATACACACATGCACGCACAGGGACACACACATTCGATCTTCCACAAATGAACTTCGTTCAAAGAGGTTTTGCCATGGTTTTTTACCCATGTATATGTTGTACTTCATTCAGGTTAACCCCCTCTATTACTCTTCCTTACCCTTCCCCTCTTACTCCCCATTATTCAACAGCTTCCACTGTGTTTTATTATGCTGGGTGAATGGGGAGGGAGACTATGGTTGATGCAATTTATGAACTTGTATGAAAATAGAACAATGAGACCTGTTGAAGTTGTTTTAAGTAGGGGGAAGGAGATAAGGGAGAATGATGTTGGGGGTAAGCAAGGAGGCATTGTAAGTGTATATGGAAATATCACAGTGAAAGCCCCTTTTATACACCCAATATATGCTAATAAAATGATTTAAAGAAAGAACTTTATCCTCCTGGATTAACTGAATGTTGTTTGGAAAAGCTGGAAGAGATTGGCAATAAGTAACAGATTTCTTCTTCTACTTGAGTTACAACCATTATCATCACGCATTAATTCTAATGAAGATGAGGTTATTGATAGTGCTCCTCTACTATAATATGCCTTTGCAATTGCTACCACAGCTTGGGTTGGTGACAGAATATTTAAGAACTGTTTTAAGAATGCTTAGCAGTTCAGAGGTGTGTGATAAATAAAGAAGAATTGGAAAAGAAAATCCAAAGAATCTGATAGCACATTCATTCTCTGTTCATAAGATGTTCAAATAGATTGTAGAAGCAGAGAACTGTTTCATTCAGAGTCATTTTAAAACCTTGTTAAAGAGTAACAGGTACTAGAGAAAAGGTTAGATCAAAAAGAATTAACCTAGAAGGTAACACCCACGCACAGGAAATCAATGTGAGTCAATGCCCTGTATAGCTATCCTTATCTCAACCAGCAAAAACCCTTGTTCCTTCCTATTATTGCTTATACTCTCTCTACAACAAAATTAGAAATAAGGGCAAAGTAGTTTCTGCTGGGTATTGGGGGGGGGGAGAGGGAGGGGGCAGAGTGGGTGGTAAGGGAGGGGGTGGGGGCAGGGGGGAGAAATGAACCAAGCCTTGTATACACATATGAATAATAAAAGAAAAATGAAAAAAAAAAAAGAGTAGCTTGGGGGATTTAGTATCACTTTCCAAGATGTTGAGTCAGAGTTGGAGGTTACTTCCTGGGAGTCAAGGGGAAGAAGTCACCTGAAGGGCAATTCCTGAGATTGCCCCTTTGTACATCTAGGGATTGCTTCCTTATCATTTATTGTAAGAGGAAGTTCTGAAGTAATCAGGAGCTTTTTATTGCCCTGGTACTTTCTGTAGTGTTACACATTCTATTCGTTTCTTCCATGTTCATGAATGACACAGACTTTTTCAGCTGATGCTAACAATCTCAAGCCCAGTTCCCTCATGGTTAGCCTCTCAGTATTCTTTTTCTGG
Organism: Castor canadensis; assembly: GCF_047511655.1. Classification (NCBI taxonomy): domain Eukaryota; kingdom Metazoa; phylum Chordata; class Mammalia; order Rodentia; family Castoridae; genus Castor; species Castor canadensis. The sequence continues at coordinate 24,279,048 of NC_133389.1, read as the reverse complement.
AAAAAAAAAGTATCACTATTGGGAATATTGATCTTTAAGATGGTGTTCAATAAACATTAAAGAAAATAATTCCCTTGTACCTGGAAAATAGTACAAATTTATCTAGAGAGAGGTCTCAGGAAATTACTACAAATTATTATAATAAGGGTCATCTTTGGAGAAGGAAATTTTTCTGATCCTCTTCTAACATAAATCACTCTATAGGAAGATTATTAATATCTTGAGATCTGGCTCATATATTTTCTAACTCTGTATCTGAGCAATGGACTCTCATCTGCTTTCTTTCAGTGAGTGTGGAATTCAGGAATATAATATAGCAACTTTTCATCACTTACACATGCCTACTCATTTGCATATAGTTTTGTACTTCAATGGCCATGTGTAATATAACTTTCCAATTTTGTATTGTGTTAAATGTAGTCTGGAGTAAAGAATTTAAGTAAATACAATCCATGCATGCTATTTTTATGCCAAATAGACATCATTTTTATAGCATGGCTATAGGTAGAAAACTCTACAATGTCCTATCAAGGAGTTCTAAGAAATGGAAACAAATGTCCCTACTCTTATGGGGCTTGCCCTGGATTTGAGGGGAATCTTTCTAAATGCCTAAGTACATGAAGTTACACACAAAAAATCTTATCAGAGATCTGCAGAGGCTAAGTGAATACAAAGTCAACAAATTACCTAGCAGATCCATAGTTAAAACAAAACATAAGATAGGAGAGGTGGGGATGTTTGCATGCATGGGGCTTTGTACATATGGAACTTAGAGAAGAGAACCCTACATTGACAGAGAAGAGAGATCAGAGCCATGATAGAGCAAAGCACAGAAGTGTGAACTTTATGGAGAACAGTGTAGCCTATGTTGTCCTGAACTGACTAAGAAGAATACTTTACTTTTCTCAGACTATACCTCCATCCTTCTTACAGTCCTTCTTACCTTGCCCAGCATGGTAATGTGCTGAACAGAAAATGAACATCATCTGGGCCAACCCCCTCATTTTGCAAAAAGAGAAATTAAAGCCTAGAGAAGATAAAGGACTTGTTTCTGTTAATAAAAATAAAAATTTTGGTAAGTTCTAAAGCTGGAATTAGAACCTCAGTATCTCCAGACTTTGTTATATCTCTTTCTATCATGTCATTCTTTGATTTTTCACTTGGCACTCAAGACTGTTGCTTGGCTAGTTCTCATTCTCTCTGTGCCTATGAAGCAGATGGGAACTGCATGTAGCTCTAGGAAAGAATGCCAAAGAAAAGTTGTTTCTACCAAATTGCTCACAGTGGGTACAATTGAGAAGTGCGTTGGAACATGAGCAAGAGTAGAGATGTTACTCAGAGCTGGTCTGGACCTCCCATGTCAGTGAAGTAACAGGAGCATCATGCCTGGGGTCATATGATTTGGTTGGAGATATTAAATTACCTTATGTGAATTATTTAGTCAATGCTAAGTTTCACATCAGCAAAATAATTAGATGAATTTAGAATCCCCATAAAATAAAATAATAAAATGTCATTGAGTTTACTCTGAAATAGCTATAATCTTGAGTTCTTACTCAAGACATCCAATTGTAGGCACACACTGATTTTCTTTGTGCTCTCTTGGCTGAATTAGCAAGCTATATTGGTGGTAATTCTGGTGCTGGCATTCATACCTATGATATTATTTTTTTATTGGGGCAGTTTTTGTTATTCTTAATTTTATAAGTGAAGATGTTACTGCTCTGCTTTGCTTGTGGAGTTACTGCAAATTAAAAAAGGAAAACAATATGTGCAAAGCTTTCTTTTGGACACACATTTAATTTTAGTAAAATTATTCCACTTCCTCATTTCTTTGAACACCTGACTGCATTCAGCATCTACTTAGTAAGTGCCTACTTATAAATATTAATTAGAAACTTTGAAGATACAAAGGTAAATTCTGCCCACAGCATGTTAATAGTCAACTTTAACAAAACCAGGTACATAAATAACTGGATGTATTATAAGATGACTTATTGAGACTTTTGGAAGACCAATGAAGGAATATTTGCTGCTAGCTGGAATCTCGATATACTTCATATGGAAAAATGGAAGCTCATTGTACCCTTGATTATAGGGGATTTATACTGGTGAAAGCAAAAGGATGGATGTTTTAAGTTTAAAGAATAGCACAGGCAAAGAAATGAAGGCAAAGATACTGAAGACATCTGTGTATGTAGGGAGTAGAAAATTAATGAATTTTATTAAAAAGAAATTTGCATATTTTTTGGTAAAGGGCAAAGAAGTAATTGTTACATAGATTTTTCCACTTATATCATCTCCAACACAACTAGTCAACTCTACCATGAAATGCAAAAGCAGCCACAGATAGTCTATATATGAATGTTCATGGCTCTGGTCCCATAAAACCTTATTTATAGAAACAAGCAATCAGCAAGATTTTGCCTTGGGTTATAATTTGGTAATTTCTGGACTTTAGTTATATATGGAGAGAATAGATGGGGTATCCTAGAAAGGAAGACTGAGTTGGAATACATAAAGATTTCTACTGATTCTCCTAATTTTAATGTCTTACTTGTTGACATAGTCTTTTCTGTTTACAGTACTTGACTCAAATTTCAAATTTGTTGCCATTTTTAATGTAAGAATTGCTGCCCAGAAACGTGTAGGTAACATTTTCTTATCCAACCTTCAGCTGGTTCAATACTTCATAGAACTTTTGACATGTAACTTGATCCAGAATAAATGTAAATAATTAATATATGCTCCCATCAAATACATTAATGCCATGGTGACCAACTATACTGGTTTTCCCATGATTGAGGAGTTTTCCGAGACACAGAGCTTTCAAAGCTGAAACACAGGTACTGCTGTGGAAACCAGGGTGGCTGTCCACTGTAACTAGTCAACAATAGCATCTCTATTGGGAAGCAAGTGTCCTCATTAGTTCTAGGCAGGTTGTATTTCCATTGAGAGTGGGAAATTGCTAAGCAAGGATGAAGGAAAGTTACTTTCTATTAGTTTGTATCTCCTGAAGTTTCTCTTAGGGTGAACAAAAATTATTTTGTTTCACAGAAATAATTTTGGTGAAGATTGATCAGATGAGCTATATTACATTTCAAGTATTTGAATAGTGGGATGCAATACACGAGTGATATATTTTAAAGACTTCAACCTGGTCTTGGCCAGCCTTGGAAGAACCTGTGGGTTACTGTGCATGATATTTCAGCAAAGACTTTCACACTTAGATGTAATATTGAGGGTCTTAAATTCTGTAGAAATTTCCTAATTTGCAGATAGGATAGAAATAATTTGATTCAGATACATCCAGTGAGGTCTCTGGTTCTATATAATTGCTTATTTATATAGGATGCTAAAAATATGTTCAGTTTTTGAGCTAAAAAGTTTTGGTACACGTTCCTCAGTGATATGACTTTATTTGGATCTGCACGTCTGTGTCCTGCATTTCTCCTAGCTATATTTCCCTTTTTCTTTTAGAGAAAGTCTCTGTTGAGGTACTAAAATGTGATTAGAGAAGTGAATATATTAGCTACAATGCACAGAGGTTGCTGACATGGGACTTTAAATGTGCTTTTCCAAAGCCTTACAAAAATGAGCTTTCAGTGGTGGGAACGGGTATAGTGTTTGATGCTCCCAATTGGATTTTAGAGTAAATATATAGATGAAAATGAACTTGAGTCATGTTATACCCTGTCAACACTAGCATTTACTATCATTCTTCTGATTTAAAGACTATATATAGTCACACTGTGCACACTAGAGATGGAGGAAATTCTAATATTCATGCATTCCATTTAATGACCTCTCTCCACTCCTGGCCAGCTCGTTTTATTAAGAGTAATATTTCTGTATTAACACCCCAGTGGGTTCCCCTGCCTAGGCACTTGGTTCTTAGGCATAGTACATTTTGTGGTCATAGGTGAGTTTATTACTTCTTCAACCTTCTGTTTGTACCTCTTTCTTAAAGATTTGGCTGAACTAGTCCTCATAACTTTCCCTGTACACAATGGAGCCAGTTTTCTCTTCTTATCCCTGTTGCCTCATTACTTCCAACTCTACTAGAGTGAATAATAAGATACTAGAGGAGTAAGGTAAACAACCATGGTCTAGGACATTCATTTTAATGATTAATTTTACCTTTGAGTAATAGCATCTTCTGTTCCATCTAGCATTCTTATTAATACAGCATTGCATATTTTATCATGCATGACATTACCTGATATTTAAAATATAAACTACAGTTTACATGGTGGACATTCATTTTATACATCTGTCTGTTCTAGGTATAGCTCTTTTCTTTTTACAGAGATTATGTCATTTAATCTTCATAACCTACATGCTATGTTATGATTATAGTTCTCCTTCTGTAGATGAAAAGCTGAGATTTAGGGAGTTTAAATAACCTTAGTCATATACCACACAAAGGCAGAGCCAGAATCTGAACCAAGTTGGGCTAGTTACTATGCTCTGTGGTCTCCTATTTTAAATGGAATCACTTTTGGCTCTGACACTCAAATTCCTCAGAGCCTTGGAGTAATTGTTTTGAGCATTATTTTGCATCATACCATCTGCAGAAGTAGAGACATGCTAGATAGTAGACATTAAAAATGAGCAGTAAAATTTTGTCTTACCCTGAACTGCAGAAGAAAAAACTGTCTCCTCCACCACGGTTTGAGTTAGAAAAAATTGAATGGTGTTCCATGAATCCATACTGATTTAAATTAATGATCACATACATAAATGGGGAAGAATAGACAAATATCCCATGCAGAAGAATTTTAAATAATTTGTGCAGATGCTCTCATCTCTCAATGAGGTAGAACCTAACTCTCCTCTTTAGTGTGGGCAACATACAGTGTCTTATTTACAAAGGGTAAAGTATGAAAGGGGCAGGACAGTACAGAAAACTGACCCATACCACCTCAGCTAAGATGTCAAGGTAAACATTCACAGTGATAGGTCATGCTGATAATATAAAAGTTTCATATGATAAAAATGGCATATCTGTGATTGTTCTCCCCAGAACTCAAAACTCCAATATGATCATGAAAAAAAATCAGACTGACTCTAACTGAGAAACATTCTACAGAATATCTAACCAGAATTCCTCAAAACTGCCAAGGTCATCACAAAGTATGAAAGTCTGAGAAACTATCACAGGTATATGTGGCTTCAGGTGAACTTAGACAATGAAGTGTGGGGTCCTGGAATAGAAAAGAGATATTAAATAATAAGTAAAGAATTATGTCTTATGTTTTCTCTTCAACAAAATTGGAGAACAAGAGGGCACAAAACAGGTTCTCTCCAGAAGCGAGGGCAGGGGAAAAGGAGGGGAGAAAAGGTGGCCCAAACATTGTATACACATGTGAGTAAACATTAGTTGGGAAAAAGTACCATGCTAATGTTAAAAATAGGAAAATTAGGTGCATGGGAACTCTGTGTATTGCCTTTACAACTTTCTGCAAATATAAAACTATTTTAAGATAAAAAGTTTACTTTTAAAAACCAGTGAATTATGAACACAATCTGGAATATGATGTAGGTGTGCAGAAATTAGGCATAAATTAATTTGTGTCTTTGAGAATGAAATATTTCTGCTTTTCAAGTTCAAAACAACTCTGCTTTGTACAGCATAAAACAAGGTCAAATAAAAGGGTGTTTTGAAATGATCCAACAAGGAGAGAATGTAGTCAGTAGCAAAAGTACTAGAACTTTGTGCCAATGATGGAGGTCATGGCAGAGCAGACATAACGAGGACTTGGCAAGCATGCTCTCCTAATTGAAATGTCAGTTCTGTTGAGTACAATCTATGTATGAAGGCTCAGAACAGAAAAGAAAAGGTGGCAAAGTAGCATCATACTTCTGAAATATTAATAGTAACAATGAACTTCAACTTGACAATGAAATGAGTAACAATACATCTAGAAGAAGATGCAGAAAATGAAGAAGAAGAATGAAAACCTCATTGATGTTCTATCATAGTCCGTAAGAGTGATATAATTAGCTTTGGGGAAATACGTAATCTGTGATTCAGCAATTTTGCTTACAAAGCATAAGAATTAACAAGATCAAAAGCACTTCTGTTGATTAGACAATGATCTAGAAGTTCCAAAAGGGGAAAAATGTTTTACCTAAATTTTTAGTGTAAGGCTGCAAATTTTTATAGGAAGGCATTGAATAATGAATCAGATACTCAAATTCATAAAGTGATAAATTAGAAGAAAATTTGAAAGTTATATGGTCTAGCTTTTCATCACCACCCACACCCTCCCATGAATATTTTCCAGCTTAAATTAATATTACTAACAGAAGAGATGTTGCAAGAGACAGGATGGTCTGCTCCAGGGGAGCTACCCTGAAGCTCAACTATCACGATGGGCAGCAAGTTCTACTCCAATGCTTCAGTTCCAGATCAAGCATATGTTTTCCTCTTACTGAGATAGGATATGTACCTTGGAATCTTGAGAACTGCATTTGATAAAGGCAGTATTGATATATACAAGATAAATAGTGATGAAAATTGTTTTTCCTGGATTTCTAAATATCAAAGTCTAGAGGCTCAGAGAAATAAGTCATTAAACCAAGGAATGTGAAGTGACATACTAGATTATCAAGTAGTAGGATAGGTATAGATATGGAGGTTACAAATAGTGGTGGATGAGTAGCTAGGCATAATAGGTCAAATGTGCTGAAAGTCAAAGACAAATAAAAATCCACAGGAATTAGGAGGACAAAGCAAACTGACCAAAAAGTCATGCAAGTCCACTTGAAGGACATTGTTTTCAAGAAAAAGAATGACAGTAACAGGAAACTTCTTAAATGATTCCTGCTACCATTCTAAACCATTCTTGAGCTTGGCATGGTGCCTCAAAGCTGGATTCCTAGCTACTCAGGAGGCAGAAATTGAGAAAATCACAGTTCAAAACCAACCTGGGCCAACTGTTTGTGACATCCCATTTCAAAAGTTTGTGATTCAGTGCAATGGAGACTACCTGTAACCCCAGTTACACAGGAAAGCACAGCTGGAATGATCACAGTCCAGGCCAGCACAGACATAAATTGAGACCCTATCTCAAAAATAACCAATGCATAGAGAGCTGACAAAATGACTCAACTGGTAGAATGGCTGTCTATGTTGCTCAAGACTCTGAGTTCAACTCCCAGTACGAGCAAAAACCAAAAGAATAATGAAAATTCTTGATATATAGACATCCCCAAGGCCTGAGTTGAGCATATACCTTAAAGAAATATTGACTAGAAAGAGAATATGTTGAGTTGATACATATGAGAAATTTATTGTAGTAAAAAGCAAAGAATTTTTAATGAAAAAGTTAAGATGTTTATTAAAAAACAATGATGAACATAAGTGCTTATCAAGTTATGAGTCAAGATTTCTGGAAGCATTAGTTTTCTTATCTGTAAAATAGGACAAATAATGAACTAGGTGAAAGGGTTGTTGTATCAAGCCAAATAAGTGCTCAATAAACATTAACTGTTACTGTTATTAGGATTAATTAAGTATTCCTGGATTACAAAATAGAAATTGCCTCAACAAAACAGGGAAATATTAACAAGAAAGTTGAGTAGGAAATTAGCGAAAGGTGGCAAGGTGTTATCATCCTTCTGAAATATTAGTAGTGCATTAAATAAAATTTAATAGACTCTTAATATGGAATACCCCAAGGATTTGAATTGCCATTTTGTCCAGTTTCAGAGAACAAGATTTAGTGACATGCCACAGATTTTCTATTTTGCCTGATTAACATTATAACCATTCTGATTAATGTATATGGAATGTGTAGATGATTTGAGGTGAGAAGGGCTTACTGCAATGACTTGCAGTGTCATTGAAGTTTCTAATTGAAGTTGATTGATTAACGAAAACCATTCTCTAAATCTGGCAGGATGAAATTTAAATTTGAACAGGAATAATATGAAGTTGTGTCTTTGAGTTCACTGAAAATCAGTGACCTGTCAAAAGAAATCTTGATGAGTACTAGCAAAAACATATGTGAAAAATAATTAGGGACTTCAGTAGGTATACAATCCATATTGATCAACAGGAACACAGAGCCAATATGATTTAGAACATATAAATAAAAATGAAACATACCTAGAATAAAAAATTTAGTAGTCTTCTTTATTTTGACCAGAATACATCTGTAGTGCCAAATTCTAAGAGTTGTTTATACACACTTTAAGCCAAATCCACAGTATCACTGTTAGTTTGTTAAAAAAAAAGTCTTCTCATTTAAAAAATGTATAAAAAGATATGAAGGAAGAGATTCAGGGACATCTATTTTCTGCTTTCACACATATGTCAAGTGGTCATAAGGAAAAGGAATTAAATAAATTTAAGTAGAATCTAGGGCAGACCTAGAATAAATGAATGAAAGACAAAAGACAGACTTTAGACATTGCCTCCATAAACTCTAAGTCAGATGAGTCGAAAAGTTTGAAGGTAGAGGGTGGTGAGCAAGTGAACAATCAAAGCTTTCAAGCATGATCTTGTGGTGCTGAGGTGAAGACTTCACAGAAGAAAGTATTATCTGGAGAGAAAATTTCCTTTAAACCTGAAAAAATTCTGAGTATATGACATTAATAAGTTTTGATAAAGACAATGATGAACCATAACAGCAAGGTGGCTGTTTTATATGGGGACTGAAAGTTGGTCCAAGGAAGTTGGTACTTAATGTAAACTCAGAAGACTAGCAGTGCTCAGAATGATCATTGATAGTCAAAACCATCCTAGAGTTTTCAAATTTCAAATTTCAATTTCAAAGTTGGAATTCTAATTCAATTTACTATTTATTAATGATATGAGGAACTAATAGCCTGCACACTGGAGTCCATTGATTCTTCCTAATTCAGAGAATGCAGCAATATAAGAAGAAAACTATTTGCAGTTTTCTCCTGCAATGCCAGCAGAGTGTTATATACTAAGAGATGATAAAATCAGATCTATTTACTTCTCATTTGTGCAATTTATCTTTCTATAGTTACAAAACAGGATGTAGTGAAGCCGAGGAGCATGAATATTTTGATATTGGCTATTAGCGATGCACATGGGAAGCACAATGACTCAAATTTGTTTTTAGTAGAGATTTTGGTTTGATAATTTGGCTCTATGGAGATTTGACTTTTTAAAAAATCTATTATCATTTAATTATATCCAACTAAAGGGTAGCATCTGGTTTTGATTCATTTAACCTTAATGGAAAAGAACAAGTCATTACTTAAAGAGTGTCTTATTGACTGTGTTATTTCTGGTATTTTTAGAACTCATTTATTCTTCTTAAGACTGATATAATTATTCATCATGTAATTCTTCTTGATGTCTCTGGCGATGTTCCATTACCCGCAGTCATTATGCATTGTTTGGTGAATGTTTACTATGGTGTTGTGATATCTATAGTTTATTGAACCATTACATCTATTGGTGTATATCCCTTTAGTGAAGTCCACCAATTTGTTTGTATCACATTTTGTCAAGAACTTTATAAATTGTTCCTAATTCTGGGGTGGGGGTGGGGGAGCATAGGAATAGCTGCTAAACACTGTCTGGTATGCATCCTTCATAGAAACTTCTGTCTTGGCTGGGGAATTTCATTCTTGTTGCTAGGAGGAAGATGAAGAGATTTTCTCATAACCTGTGATTCCCAAGGTAGAACATAAAAAACTGTCTGTAGAATCATTGCCATAGCTATTTTATCTAATTTATGGTAGCTTTTGTTAGGTCAACTCCATTATGGATGAGCTTTTGATGAGAAGACCTAGAAACCTGAAGACCATGAAGAATATCATTTCCTTTGAATAATAGCATGAGAGTTTAATATAATCATAATTTATCTATTAAGCTAGAAACACTGACACTGTAGCATGCAATGAAATTTGTAACATAGTAAGGATTTTGTTAAAGTTAAGATCATTTTAAACTTTAAAATCCATTGTTATTTTAGATGAGTATCTTTCTCCCTGGAGTTTAAATTAACCTAAGAATAAACACTTCCTAAACACTTATTTATCTATTTCTTAAAAAGAGCAGGAAAAAACTTTCTTCAAGCAAACGCAATGAATGAAGGCAGTTTATAAAATAAATATATCAATGTTTGTTTTTGTATCACCAAGGGTCTTAGTTACTAAAGGATAGAGCCCAGAGTTTCTTGGGCCTCCCATTTCCATTATGAATTTAAAACAGTACTTAGATTATCCAAACTTTCAAGAAGAAATCTATTGTGTAAAGTAACATATATGCGTATTACCTTTTGTGAACTTTAGTAAAATGACTATTCATCAGCTGATTGACAGACATCTGGCTGGGAGCCAGGAGAATGAAAATCAGGAATTTCTGATTTTAGAAGTTTTTGTGCAATGCTGTTATCTGTTTCTATAAGAATCTCTATGATGAGCTACTTTGTAATAATAATAATATGTAAATACTATTTTAAAAGTTCTTTAGAAATTATAAAATTGCTGATTACACAGAAATTCTAAGAATACAGTTTTATGGTGGAAAGGATACATTTATTCATTCAAGTAATATTTCTAAGATAGGTTCTGTGCATGGTAAGGCTATAAAAACAATTAAAAAATTTAAAGCTACAGAATAATATAAAAACTGGTATGTAGTTATCATCTCAATGAAGTGCTTACACTTCTAGGTAAGCTCTCTACCTCTTGAGCCACGCCTCCAGCTCCTGATATTACACTTCTGAGTTCTTTTTCCTTTCTTTTTTATCTATATTCATTATTCACATATGCATACATTGTTTGGGTCCTTGCTCCCCACTAGCCTGCGCCCTCTCCCTTTCCCCCACGTCTCCACTTCTGAGTTCTTCATTGTGTGTTTCTCACTTTTAAATTTTTTTAAGAAGAAGAAAATTTTTTCAATCCGTCCACTTAAAGGCACTCTTTTTAAAAATTTCTATTGAATTAGATATCAGATATTTTATGAATTTAGTTTTGCTTTTTAAATAGAAGTACAAGCATACTATATCCAAATTTTGTGTTCTTATTATTTTTTTAAAAATTTAAATAATTAGCTTTTCAGGTCATGCTAATATAAAACTTATAATTATCATTTTAGTTGTCACATTATTTCATATGTAGTTGTAAGCACTTTTTAACTGTTATTGAAAATGTAACATTGTTAATGGAAAAAAATTATTATTAGGAAAACCAAGAATTTAGTTACTATAAAATTGTTAGTAACATTATTAATACTGTTAGAATAAATTATTTATAATAACACACTGGGAAAAAGAATTTTGCTAATCTATGTACTTCTGCATTTAGCATAACTTCCTAGAAGATTGGGTCAAATGGCCAAATAAAACATTTTTGCTAGAATAAATAAAGTTACATTTAGAACAACTTCCCTAAAACATTGAGAATTATTCTACTTGTATTGCCTAATTTTAAATGTATTTTCTATACATACATGAATATACAAATATATTCTATGTACATATATGTATTTTCCTTATTAATTAGTGAAAGATTAGTGTTTCTCTAATTGCTAGTGAAATGGACATTTTCTTCTTGGAAGAATAGTACTATCTGCATTTTGCCCATTTCATATTGTGATTTAATATGAAACCATAGGAACTTGATGAAGCTATTAGAATGCGGCCTGTTCCACCCACTTGGCAATGAATTCTGTTATCCATAAACAGGTGTCAGATCAGTGGAAGAGAGGAGACTCCAGTTTCCTGATTGCTAGTGTAATTGTATCTATAAGAATTTCAAATGAAAAGTAAAAAGTAAATAATCTAGCTGTAATTTCTAGTCAACTTCTTCAGTGGAAGAGGTAGTTCTCAGTGATGAATAGACTTATTATGTCTATTCATAAATTAACGAGTTAAGTACATATTAGAAGTACAGGACTGTACAGCTACAAGGAACCTCACTTAATTCCACCTCTTATTTGATAGATAAGACAACTGAGGATTGGAGAGGTGATGTGATTTGATGAAATAAATGGATATGGAACTAGGAGGGATGAGCCTGACTTCTGACTGCTAGCTTTTCAGCTACCCCAAACAAGCAACTGTCTTTGTTTGTCATCAACTGAAATGTTAATTTGTTTCATTATTAAGAGAAATTGTTTTAATGATATCACTCTATTTTCATAAATGTATTGGAGATTGAAGGATTCTTATAAAAGTATTCCTTTCTCACTTTTCATGTCATAATGTATTTAGATAGACATAAAGGCTAGTATGCAATTTTGATAAAATACACAAAGAATCAAAATCAAATTAAGTGATGAAAAAGGAAAACCAAGATCCCGCAATATGGAACAATGTAAATCATGCCTAGTACACCTAAGTTGAATGGAAATACCTTGCTCCTGCATGATAGTCTACTCCATGGTTTATTCAGTCCACAAATAATCTTAGAAAAAATGAATGCCTCAGATTTGATTTGTTGCCTCATTCAAGTAAATTTCAGAAATCTGCCAAAGCTTCCCACATAAATCTCAAATATCTTCCCATATTTGGGAGAGAGAGAGGGGGACAGAGAGAGAATTATTATTACTGTTTATTAAGCTAATCAGTTGTATTAAGAGTTAGCTGTAGGAGTTATTTCACAGAAGAGCAAACTGTAACCAACATTTTTGAAGATTTATACAGGAATGATTATTTCCTACATTTTAAATTAATAATTATAATTGCAGATATATTCCACCTTTCATCCTTTATTAGGAGAAATATTAAACAATAAAGAAAAATTCCAAATTCCAACCCAATAGTTTTAATTTGTTTAAACCCAGGATCAACAAATGTTTTCAGTAAAGGATCAGAATTTAAATAGTATGCATGTCCTGCACTGGAGCTTGTGGTCTCCATTGCAACTATTAGCTCTTCCCCTGTCTGAGAAGACAGTCACTGGAACATGCAAATGAATGGCTTTGGTTGTATAACAATAAATTTTTATTTGTGATCATTGAAATTGAATTTCTTATAATTTTATATGCGACAAGATATTGGTCTTTTAGTTGTTTCAACTATTAAGATATGTAACAAATCATTCTTAGTTTCTTGCTATACAAAAGGGGACAGATTTATCCAGAGGCCCTAATTTGCCTCTTATTAAGCTGAATAGCCTTATAGCAAGGATTTTGGTATCTGCTATGATCGCCTCCTTAATAAACAAGTTAGTGTGTTTATGAACTAGTGAGACTCTCACAAATTGTGTCACGCTGACTTTTCCTGTGGAACAGAAAAAAAATACGAAAGAAAGAAAAGTTATATATACCTTATAAATACTCCTTGACCTTTATCGTTATTGACTAATTAGTGATCCACTTACCATTTATGTCACCTATGTTGAATCCTAACCTCATTTTAAGAGGAACTGTTATTGTATATCACCTCTCTTGAAATTTATCATTTTCTTCCCTGGGGATGTTTTATTTGGTTATGAAAAATGTAGTATAGTTTGTATGACAGAGCAATTAGTGGTTGGGATATGAAATATTTGCTTGTTTTCTTAAGTATACTAACATAAATACCTTTTGAATTCAAATAATGGGAAGAATAATCCAGATATTGTACTTTATCTAATAGATTTCTGAATTGACTTTTCTATACAATTTTATCCATGTATCAAGATAAGCATTTGAATTCTAGAAATATATGGGAGCATGAACATTTTACTTTATATTCATTCAGATGGTTGGTGTTACTTAAACATGTGATATAAAGGAGAAGACAATGCTGAACTGACTTTGTTCAAGGTTTTTATTAATTTCTTAACTATCCATAAAATGATAATTTGCAAACTTATAGATATTATCTAGAATTTAAATGTAAAGGTAATTTATGTAAGTTATGAATGGTTTATAATAAAATATCTATTCATATTTTAGAAAAATAAACTCTAATTATAGTCAGCATGATTAAACCTTCACCAGTTTTGAGACTGATCTGTTTCTTATTCATGCATCAGTTTTTATATATTTTAAGTGTTCTTGACAAAGCCAGTGTAAGAGCACTAAGCAAATAGAATTTTATTTTTTGAGCCATTGGCCATTGTTTGCATTCCAACACAGCTGCTTATTCTACTTATCAATTCTTAGATCTAGGATGAAATTTTATGTGGATATTCTGTAAACGGTGGATTTTGCTCTAAATGAGAAAAATGTGTGTGACCAGTGCTTTGTAAATTGAAAAGTGCTTTACAAACATTAGTGGCAATCTGCTCAACATCCCTGAAATTTATCACTCCATTCACTTCTTTTTCCATCTTACTTTATAAGTTATTTCTAAATCAGGGCATAAATGTTTTTCGTATTACTAGTTTTCCTTTTACTAAGCTGGGGATACATTCTAGTTTATCATTCTATAACTATTAACTGAGAATAACTTATTAATGGACTGCTATCCTTACCTCTACAATAAAGTACTACACAAAAGACACAGCTGTCAAAGAGGAGGCTCTCAAGAGATTGATAGCTGGTTAGGAAAATGAAACCAATGCACATTAAGTACAAAATTGTGTGGTATTGATTTCAGAGGAGGAATACTGAGTACCACAAAATCAGATTCATTGGGTGAGTTAGGGTTGTACTCTGGTCTTAAAGGAGTAGAGAAAGTTTGAGAAAGTGCCAACTGAATACAAATGTTTAAAAAGTAGTAAGTTGGGACATTTTCCTGAAATGATCTCTCGTTAAGGCGACATACCTGTATTTTATGTAGAGATGAATGTGGCATAACTATCAGAGCTTAAGCCACCTTTGCTGACAATTAAAATTGGGGACATCACTTCTGGGCTCCAGATCCCTTACTTTATATATGAAGGGATTAGATTACTAACAGAACTGCTGTTCTTTACTTAGACACATAGACTTTCATTTAAAGGAATAGAAAGCAGTTAACAAAAATGACCTTGTCAAATTTCACAAGAATGCAGTGTGGCCAGAGTATCATCACATCAACTTTCAATTTCCTTTATACCTTTCAGTGAACAACATGACAAATGGAATTTTTCATCTCCAAACACTGCTGCTGCATACCTTGATTTCTTGCATAGTTAGGAGAAAGAAAAATGATACATACTGTCAAAATACAAGCAAAAATGGAGCAAGATTTATCTCCTTTTAAGCATATTAAAGAACAAGAAAAGGAGTATTTTGATTATTTTCTTGAAACAAAAACAGGAAAGTGGAGTTCTTAGATCAACATCTTCTTTACAAGTCCATTAAAAATTTAAACTTTGGAACATTATTGTGATATTTCATCATTGTGACCAGTTCAAACATTGGCTCATAAAAACAAAACTCATCTTTTCTCATTTGAGTAGAAGTAGCAGTTTTAATTATATCTTTAGTAATTGAAGAGCATCTATATGATAGGTAATGAAAAGAAATAAAGTATGTAAGAAGTCAAGTATGGGTTTTCTAAATCTATTACTATTTGGATAATCAAAAGTATAAATAAATATAGGCTTCTAATGCCAACTTCTAATTTACAATAAATGCTAATTTCCCTTTAATTACAGACATTGTTACAGTGGACTCATTCAATAAAGGTATAAGAGAAAATAATCAAACCTTCTTCAACTGTTCATGTTGTCAAAATTCATAAGTATGAAAACATCTACCCTGTCTTTAAACATTAATTGGCACCACTGACAGCTTGTCAAGTTCCTGCTCAGGTATTTTGTTCACATCTGTGTGTCTAAACATTAGTTTAATTCCCACAGTATCAAACTTCACAAATAACATTTTTCAAACTTTCTTCTGTAAGCAGGTACACATGAGTAAGGATGGAAAATGTGTCCTTTTGGCATGAAAGATTTGGAATCTTCCATTAATACTGAGTTGAATGTCAGTTATTCTCTGGTGAATGTACCTTAAATATGGTGACCATATGTTTCTATATTTGGATGGAATTAAAAGAGTCACTTGTCATGCAGTAGAATATGAATGGATTCTTTATATTGCTTTAAAAATGTTAAGTTAAATTTTTCTCTATAACTGTATTCAGTCCTATCTTTAAAATAACTTCCTCAAAGACTATAGAAAGTGGAGAGATCTCCCATGCTCATGGATTGGTAGAATCAACATAGTAAAAATGTCAATACTACCAAAAGTAATCTACATGTTTAATGCAATTCCCATCAAAATTCCAATGACATTCATTAAAGAGATTGAAAAAACTACCGTTAAATTTATATGGAAACACAAGAGGCCACAAATAGCCAAGGCAATACTCAGTCAAAAGAACAATGCAGGAGGTATCACAATACCTGACTTCAAACTATATTACAAAGCAATAACAACAAAGACAGCATGGTACTGGCACAAAAACAGACACGAAGACCAATGGAACAGAATAGAGGACCCAGATATGATGCCACACAACTATAACCAACTTGTCTTTGACAAAGGAGCTAAAAATATACGATGGAGAAATAGCAGCCTCTTCAACAAAAACTGCTGGAAAAACTGGTTAGCAGTCTGCAAAAAACTGAAACTAGATCCATGTATATCACCCTATACCAAGATTAATTCAAAATGGATCAAGGATCTTAATATCAGAGCACAAACTCTAAAGTTGATACAGGAAAGAGTAGGAAATACTCTGGAGTAGGTATAGGTAAGAACTTTCTCAATGAAACCCCAGCAGCACAGCAACTAAGAGATAGCATAGATAAATGGGACCTCATAAAGCTAAAAAGCTTCTGTTCATCAAAAGAAATGGTCTCTAAACTGAAGAGAACACCCACAGAGTGGGAGAAAATATTTGCCAACTATACATCAGACAAAGGACTGATAACCAGAATATATAGGGAACTTAAAAAACTAAATTCTCCCAAAACTAATGAACCAATAAAGAAATGGGCAAGTGAACTAAACAGAACTTTCTCAAAAGAAGAAATTCAAATGGCCAAAAAACACATGAAAAATGCTCACCATCTCTAGCAATAAAGGAAATGCAAATTAAAACCACACTAAGATTCCACCTCACCCCTGTTAGAATAGCCATCATTAGCAACACCACCAACAACAGGTGTTGGCGAGGATGCAGGGAAAAAGGAATCCTCTTACACTGTTGGTGGGAATGTAAACTAGTAAAACCACTCTGGAAAAAAATTTGGAGGCTACTTAAAAAGCTAGACATCGATCTACCATTTGATCCAGCAATACCACTCTTGGGGATATACCCAAATGACTGTGACACAGGTTACTCCAGAGGCACCTGCACACCCATGTTTATTGCAGCACTATTCACAATAGCCAAGTTATGGAAACAGCCAAGATGCCCCACCACTGATGAATGGATTAAGAAAATGTGGTATCTATACACAATGGAATTTTATGCAGCCACGAAGAAGAATGAAATGTTATCATTTGCTGGTAAATGGATGGAATTGGAGAACATCATTCTGAGTGAGGTTAGCCTGGCCCAAAAGACCAAAAATCGTATGTTCTCCCTCATATGTGGACATTAGATCAAGGGCAAACACAACAATGGGATTGGAATTTGAGCACATGATAAAAGCGAGAGCACACAAGGGAGGGGTGAGGATAGGTAAATGGATGGAACTGGAGAACATCATCCTGAATGAGGTTAGCCAGGCCCAGAAGACCAAGTATCAAATGTTCTCCCTCATATGGGGACTTTAGATCAATGGTAAACACAAGGGGATTGGACTTTGATCACATGATGAGGCAAAAGCAAACAAGGGAGGTATGAGGATAGGCAATACACCCAAAAAACTAGGTAGCATTTGATGTCCTCAATGTAAAGGGACTAATGCAGAAAGTTTAGTGACAGAGGCCAATAGGAGAAGGGGACCAGGAACTAGAGAAAAGGTTAGTTTCAGAAGAATTAATTTATAATGTAACACATATGTACAGGAAAGCAATGTGAGTCAACTCCCTGTATAGCTATCCTTACCTCAACTAGCAAAAACCCTTGGTCCTTCCTATTATTTCTTATACTCTCTCTTCAACAAAATTAGAGATAAGGACAAAATAGTTTCTGCCTGGTAGCGAGGGGTAAGGGAGGAAAAAGGGGACAGGGGAAAGGGAGGGGTGAGGGGAAGGGGGGTGAAATGACCCAAACATCATATGCACATATGAATAAAAGAAATTTTAAAAAGAAGTAGAAAAGCAAAAAACAAAAACAAAACAAAACTGTGAAAGAACAATGAAGCTGTCTAGAGTGCTGAAAACACTATGGCATGTGGGATCCCACTGAACCCCGGGGATGGTTCCTCACACGTCATTTGTACATAAGTTGCTCCCCTGATATTATAGCTTTAGGGGGAGCAGGATCTGGATACAAACCTGTGGGTGGTGGAGTCAAAGTGGCCTCCCTGGTCTCTCCTACCTATGTCAAGATCGGTTGAGCAATGTGGAGAGATGTCTTTGGAATGAACATTCTCATAAATAGTAGTTCTCCTTTCTCTGTGGGCGACGTGCTCCAAAACCCCCGAGCATGCCTGAAACTTTATGTGGTACCAAACCCTATATATACTGCTTTTCCTTATACATGTATTTCTAGGATAAGGTTTAATTTATAAGTTATGCACAGTGATAATTTAACAGCAATAACAAAATAAAATGGAGCAATCATAAAAATAAAAAATAAAAAAAATAAAATAACTTCCTTAAATAATCACATTAGCTCTTCATGTTCCCCAGTGTTTCATTAGTAGTTTGCCTTAAACACATTTAATTGGGATCTGCTGTCTAACATTTGTCCAGAGTTTGGGCTGATACTCAGAAGGGTGCTGCACCAGAATCCCAGTGTCCTATTCAAAACCTCCTGGTTTGTGCAATTGACTTATAGGTAAAGTTTGGAACATATAAATAAAGTTATGGGAGGGCAGAATAATGGTCCCATACAACTTATTCCTGAGAGTAAAAAAGAACAAAGAATCATAGTGCTGGTCATTGCATTTTATGTCATTTCTTTCTGTTCAGATTATAGCACTCTTTGTTTCTTGTGACCTGTTTGGAATTCAGATTGTCTATGCATAGCACTGATTCCATACCATTTTAAAGTTTTCTCCTTGGAATTTTGTTTTTCCCAAAAAATCCACTTCTAAATTTACTAGGAAAATAATTACAAAAAAATGTAACAGAGACTCAGTGAGAGAATAGATGCTACATTTCTATACATTTCTGTGAAGCAATTTGCTTTATAGGCATTGTTCTAAGCATTTTACTAAGAAATGATCTGATTTTAAAATAAATTCACTAGCTGAGAATTCCTCTGTTTTTCAGTTCATTAAAAGTGTGGTCTTCCGCACAGGAAATCAATGTGAGTCAATGCCCTGTATAGCTATCCTTATCTCAACCAGCAAAAACCCTTGCTCCTTCCTTTTATTGCTTATACTCTTTCTACAACAAAATTAGAAATAAGGGCAAAATAGTTTCTGCTGGGTATTGAGTGGGGGGAGAGGGAGGGGGGGAGTGGGTAGTAAGGGAGGGGGTGGGGGCAGGGGGGAGAAATGAACCAAGCCTTGTATGCACATATGAATAATAAAAGAAAAATGAAAAAAAAAGTGTGGTCTTCTGGTGTAGATTAGAAACCCCTAAATATGTATTAAGAGTTTTCTTAAATTTTTATGATTTTAATGATTTTATGACAGAAGTTTATACCTAGCCACAGTATGGTGTATTATAACTTTTAAAACACATTTTAGAAAATATGTAAATTTAAAGTGTTTTTTCAGACTGAAATGGTAAGAATGAGTAACTCCAGTAAGAGTTTAAAAAATATCACAAGTTGAGAGGATTCATCATTCACAGTTCCCTGGTCTGAGATTTGGTTTTTTTGTTTTTTAATATCTTGGGGGTAAAGTATTTCTTTCAGTGTCTGGTCACAGGTAAAGTCTTAGTTAAAAAATTACTTGTATACAAATACACAAAGTGTCAAATATTTTGTGGAGTACTGTAAGTCTATTCAGGACCTTGGAATCTAGTGGAAGAAGCTTTTTCTAGAGTCATGATTCTCTGTGCAGAAGCACAGGAGAGATTAGAGGATCTTCATATCAAGTGTGTAGCTAAATTGTATGACTAGAAGCATATTAACTTCAGTAGAAGCCAAACAGTGGTCTCCCAGACTATGTGCAAAAGGGAAGCATATTAGAAAGAAAAAATGCAAAATTCTTAAGATAATAACTATGAGGTCTTGGAAAGAATCTGGACTTAGTTGAATAAATTATTCAACTAATTAAAGGGCTGCAGTGTAAGATTCCTTTTCTAAATTAGAACTAGCTTGATGCTATGTACTTTTAAACATGTCTACAATTGCATTTATACCTTCTGAAAACAGACCAAACCCTATCTGTTTCATTTGGGGATGGTCAGAAATGATACCATGCTACAGAAGCTTTTTGTGAAGCCTAGAATAGGGAAAGACAAAATTCATAAAAAAAAAGATTGATTAGAGAATGTATAGCCATGAGCTCCCTGTGCTGTTCAGAGTAAAATTATTTACTCGGGTTTGCCGTTCATAAGCTATAGAAATTTTAATAGAACCTAACTTAGACATTTTTATTAATCATACCATATGCCATAAAAAGGGATGAAGTTATAAACTGCTCAAATGCCTAAAGCCATATAATAGCACAATGGGAAAGACATAGGCTTTTCATGTGTTTATATCCAGGTGCTGCTTTTATACAGCAAAATGAGCTTAAAAATATTCTTAACTTTTGTAAAATACATAGGACAGTGAGAACTAAACACTGATTTTTATTAAAATTAAATTGGAACACATAAAACTACGGCATTAGACTATGTTTAAACTCAAAATTGTAATTTTGTAAAGTTCAACCTAATGTTACTTGAAAGATGAGAGAGAGTTTTAATCATGCTTTCAGAACATTAGAAGTATATAGGGCTGGTAGAGTAGCTCAAGTGGTAGAGCACTTGCCTAGAAGAATATTTTTAAAACTCGTTTAATATAGTCATTCAGTTATTTGTTAAATAAATACCATTTTGTCTGTCAAGAAAGCAATTCTGCCAAGTGGCAGTTTTTAACTAGTGCTTCCATTTAGGAAAATAACCAAACTGTCTGGGCCACATAAACTGGTTGTTAGAGAAAAGGCCCTGTAGCCAGATCACCAGGACTCACCTTCTGGATACAATAGTTTTGTATCTTGGTTGTGATGGAGGTTATATAATCTATACCTTGATAAAATGTCACAGAACTTTATATGCACACACACATACATGTGCCCTTGAAAAAAATGGAGAAAGAGCAATTGCAAAACCTGGTGAAATCTGAGTAAAGTCTCAGATCATCACATTGTGCAAATGTCAGTTTTTGGTTTTGATAGTGTTTATTTTGATAATGATAATTCTGTAATTGTTACTACTGGATGGTGACATACTGGGTGACGTGATGGGTACACCAGACCTCACTACTATTTTTGTAAATACTTGTGGGTTTATATTTTGAAATAAAAAGTTTTAAAAATATATTTATTGTATGAGCCAACAATTTTACTCATAGATATTTTCTCTAGAGAAATGAAAATGTATGCTGACATAAAAACAATCTATACATAAATAACTATAGTGTTCTAATCATAATCACTGCAAACCACAAAACTTCAACAAGTGTAAGGGCAAACTGTGGTATATCAATACAATGTCCTATTCCTTAACAATAAAAATAAACAAATGATTGATATAAGCAGTAACAACGATAAACCAAACGAATAAAAGTGAATGAATTGGTGGTTCCTCATAGGGTTGTTGCAATAACTAAATGAGTTTATATATACACATAAAGTTCTTATAGTCTGACTTATAATGAGGGCTTTGTAATCAACTCCTAGTATTGTTTCTTCCAAAAATACTCTATATTTTAGGCTTTTAATAAACTTCACATTTTATTCTCATAAATTTCACAAATTAGTGTTTTACTCTGTGTGTATGAGTTCAATACACCACTGTGTGTGAGCTTACACACTCATACATACCCATGATTCTCATGTACACATATACACAAAGGACCCTTGAGTGCTCAAATTCAACACTGCACATGTAAGATGTGGTGTCTGAATCAGTGAGATAGAACCAAGGAACTTTAATCCTAAAGTGATACTATTTTAAATGTTTTTGAGTTTAAATTTTTTAAATAAATTAAAAAATGTTTGAAATTTCATTAGAGTGTAAAGAGATTGTATTTATTGTGAATTGTGTTGAGCCTCAGAAACACTGTGATATGTGTGTATATGCATGCATACATGTGAGTGTGTGTGTGTGTCCAGGATCTAGGCACAGGCAGGACTAGCCTTTACCATATGTGCTGAATGTGCAAAGTCAGATTTTATGTTGGAGTTATTATACTTTGAAGAACATGCTTTGAATCATTTATAAGTCTGTGTAATAATAAGCTATATCATAACAGGATTTACGGAACTTTTATTGCCAGTGACACAGTCAGCCAGCACTAATTCATCAATCTGCCTGTGTGTGAAGTGCTGGTTGTGGAAAAGAAGAATTTGTGGCATTGAGTCTAGGCTCTGGAGTAAAACACACCTAAGTTCAAACCCTGGCTTTCTCATTTACCAAATATGTGGATTTGTACAAATTATTCAACTCCTCTAACCTTCCATCTCCTCACCTTTTTGAAATGAGCACACTACCAATCAGTAATCTTCTCATGTCACAGTGACATGGTGGAATTATCAGAGGACCCAGTACCTACAAAATGCTCAGTAAATATTAGTTATCATTATTGCTATGTATGCTATAATTTGGAGGGAAACACGAGTTACATATTTAATCAAAAAAAATCCAAAGTGGTATGAAATTACATGGACTGTACTTCTATACTGAAGTTATAGGAAGCTTACAAGAGCATCAAATATATTCTAGGATGCTTGCATTTAACTTCACAGGCAATGTGGGGTTTCCTTTCAGTCATTAAGCACTTGAAACTTTCTGACTGACACATAGTAGAAGGAAATGGATATTTGTTTCTTCACCCTGTGCTAAAAGGAAACTAATATGAGCAAAAAAGTGCTCAAGAAAAGATGAAAGTGAAGTGATATGGAGTTGGTGGAGCAAGGATCTTAGTAGATTGGCATTAACTATTTTATGGTTGCATAGCTCATAAAGGAAATGCTGGCTATGAAAAAGATGCAGGCAACATGTATTAGCTACCAGTTCTATTTGTATTTCTCACTACACAGGGATTAAAAAGCAGTATATACATATAATATACACACATATATACACAGGCTCAACTTAATTTATAGAATAATTTTAATGTTTGCAATATTAAGGTTATAGTTGAATGCAAAGAATAAAAATAAAATGGCAAAAGTATACTGGACTAGAAGTCAAAATACTAGGATGCTAGAACCTTATTTAAGGTATCTAATTTCGTCAATTACACAGACTTACACAGACACTGTCTATTCTTCAATTAAGACAGTTCTAGAAAATTATGCACTATACATTGGTAATTATTATGATGATAATGATTATGATTATTATGGCACTGGGTTTGAACTCAGGCCATACCTCCAGCCATTTTTTGCTCTGGTTATTTTGGAGATAGGATCTTGCTTTTGCCCAGGCTGAACTGAACTGTGATCCCCTTGTTTTAAGATTATCAGCATAGATGTAATGCTAGGCACTTGCCACCACCCCCCTCCCACTGGTGCTCATCTTCTTTCCTGGGCAGGACCTATTTCACTGTCTTGTTCTCCGGTTTTGCAGAAAAAAAAAAAGAAAAGCTTGACATATTTGTTTGTTTGAGAGGTGCCAAAAGTCAAAACAAATTTGAAAATTAAAACATTTTCAAATGTGCAGAAACTATTTTGGTCTCACAGTGTTTAAAAGAAGATTAAAAATTTGATTACAAACAACAATTTATTCTCACAATACTAAACCAATTCGTTGAGATAGGTTCCAACAGTGTGATTTTAAAACGCAAAATTATTGATTTTTAAAGATTTAGTAGACAAGAGCTTCTGGTGTTTTAAAAAAAATACTTGTCAAAAAAAAGAATACATTTTCTCTACTCTGTTTCTTTCTGTACTATCTGTTTTGGCATGACCAGCTCCAAAGTGGTTTTATTAAATTTTATTAGAGAAAAAGACTAAATTTCTTCCAGTTGGTGTGTTATGCTGGGCAGTGTTAGCTTGGTTTAGGAATGTAAATTTGCTTGAAATCTATATAAACAAAGGATTTTGTAATTCATTCATTTGTACTTCTTTTGACTTTTAACTTTGCTTTTATGTGATGGTTAGTTTCAAGGTGCATAAAAGTTTATCAAGCTTGAGGAAAATGATGTCTTTATTTGAAGGACAGTAGTATATCTAAAAGACATGAAGTGCATAAACTAGAGCTCTGCCAGGAACATGTTTCAGTATCCCCAACTTCAGTGTGTGGGGTGTTAGTGGAAAATTGGAAATGTTTAGGAGGAGGAATCTGATAGAGAAAGAGAGGAAGTTGCTTCTCTGGGCAGTTTCCACAGAAATGAGTAGTGTTCGTTTAGGCAGACAAGTGTCCCTGTTATCCCCAGTACTCCTTCCCAGGCTCCTTAGCAAAATTGATTGAGACCTTTTGAACCCTCACTCAATCTTATTCTTGAAAATGGCATATAACTGTGCACTGGAATACCACTGAAATATTTCAGCCTTCAGTGGGCTGTGAACTACTTCATAGTGTGCAAGCCACACGACTGTCCCCTGTGCTGTTACTCCCTTGCATTTGTGGTCGTAGGCACAAACAGATTGACAGAATTGACGTAGTAGAAGGTGGTAAGACAGTCATATTTGGTCAGATCCAAACTGGAGATTCTGCTTCAAGCCTGGGAAAGAATCCCATACTGAAGTCCCTTGGGGTGGTACCTCAGTTCTGGATTTTCTGTCATTACAAGCACTAATGATTCCAAATTGCTCATCATTTTATCCACAGTTGCAACATCTATGGCAACGTGCAAAGATTCCATAGGATTTGGGTGCTTAAATGATTTAGTGATGAGCACTTACTGAGTTTGCTGAGTGACCAATCTGATGGCAAGATCAAAAGCCACATAGAACACCTACACCACAGAAAAGGCTCTATGATTAGCAATAATAATCAAAAAGTATTTTGGAAGGCCTTAAGATTTTTAACAGCATGACAAAGTTAAACTTTGAACATCAGAAGTCAAGGTATGTGTGTCCTGTGAAGAAAACTCTATAGAAGCAATTTGGACTTTGTATGCTTTAAACAATCTAAACGGACATCCAGGGCATACTGGCAATAAATAGAGACTTTAAAGCAAGGTATAAATGTGCAGCTGGGTATAAATATCACCTACATCAATATATGTACCATGGGAACTTGTGGGCAATGGAGTTAGAGAAAAGGAAAAGGAAGAATTGATACTCAAGTTTTTCTCATTTCTCCGTCTCATTTTTCACCACTCTGCTTTCCAACTCTGCCTAATCAAGATTACAAGACAGCTGGGACCTGTCTTTACCTGATTTCTGAGGTCTAAGCTGATGACAGCCAAAGCATGTTCTCTGACAGAATTCTGCCTCCTGGCCATGTAGATACAGACTCCAGAGATGTCCAGTGTCAGAGCTTCCAGGGCTTCTGTAGTGGAGGGACTTGTAGTCAAAGACTTTGATTGTTCTTATCTCCAAGGGGCTTAGCTTTGAAGGCATTCTAAGGGAGGGGAGGTTGACTCTGCTCAGGGATGCTGGCTTCTTGCCATCTTAAAGTCTCCCTGTGGGAGATGAGACCCTTATGCCCATTTAGAGAGGTCAAGGAAAAGCAAGCCGTCTTCTTAGGAGTGATATGGGATGGAGGTGAGGTGCTCCTTGCATTCAGAATAATTGAATGTGGAAAATAATCCCTATTCCCCAAGGTCACATTTTAATAATGCAAGTGACTGATCCACTTAATGTCTGCCTGATTTGAACCGTGCATTGCCTGGCTTTTCATTAATAATGAATCCACAGGTAAACAAATGCTTCACATTAAATGCCTCTTAAAAGTGTTTAGTGTCTGCTGCCAGAAAACCTATTAAGCACTGTGGTCTAGGAAAGGCAAAGTTGAACAGAATCTGTGGGTGCTCTGGTGGAAACACCATTCTGCTGCCATCCTGTAATGGGAAGGTCACATATTTCTCTTCACTGCACACTGGGAAAAATTCCACGTGAGGTCGTATTCTTTTAGTAATAAAATCATAATATAAGTACAATAAATAGTGCATTAATGATAATGTAATTCACTGTTAATAATAAGTGAGTTAAAATTAAATTTTCTATTTAAATATGAGTATAATGGAATTGGAGGGCAGGTGTGATAGCTTGTGTCTTTGTCTATCGTCAGCCTTTAAGCTATGTCATCCTTGAAGTTATTTCTTTTGAAGTAAAATGGACCACAGAGACAAGATTCAAGGATTAAAAAAAATAAGTCACATTTACTCAATATATGCATGCTAATTGTGTTCTCACAACCCAAATTAAAATGCACTTAACTTAACAAATGTTGTAAGAGTGTTCTAAAATCAGAAGTTTCAACTTTAATTTTCTTAGAATTCCATTTACTTTGTTTACATTTTTCTTTGCTGTCTCTTCATTTCTAAAGGTTGAATTAACATTTGATAGGATCATCTACTGTCTATTCCTATTTAATTGGTTGACCAGGGCCATGACTCTTATGTACCTAAGAAGAGAGAATTTTCTAAATTTATGAAGGGCCATAGGATTGTCTTAAGTACTGCTCCCCCCTTTAACTAGATGAAGAAATGAAATAAGTGATTTATGATAGGTTAGAATAGTGTCAGAAGTATCTGTATTCTAGGTTTCTAGATTCCTAATTCCAGCCTTTCCCATGTAGAGGTGACCACATCATAACAGTTTACCAAGGCTTTCCCCACTTTTTGCCTGAAAGTCTTCTATTCCAGGAAGCCCAGTGATCTTGCAAACAAAGGAAAATGGATGCTGTTCTGCCACACTGCTCCTCATGGGTTTCTACATTCTCTGCCTGTTCTCCCCTTTCCTCCTGGCTTCTAGGTAACTTGTCCTGGAACTTCAGAATTTGTGTAACCAGCAAATATCCTTTTATGTCCAATACACATTTCCACAATTGGTTCTATCTCATCTTCTTTGGCATTATTCATATCATGTCAATCATTTATTTCTTTGTTCATTCAGCAAATTTTAAATAGCTACAATGTTGATTATCATTTTATAAGTCACTTAATCAAAAATTTAAAACATGAATTGATTGCATACTTCCTAATTTTCCACACTCAATGAAAAATGTTGGCCCTTTTGTTTTTGTTTAGCCACCACTATTTTGTCTAACCATTTATGAAAAGGCATATTTGAGTATGGAACCCTGCATTTTTTGGTGTGGGTGTGTATAAAATAAAAGTGTACACTTTGGCATTGGGGACAAAACAAAATTTGATATGAGAATTCCTAACAGCTGTGAGAATTCTAGGGCACAGTTAATATTAGCAATATTTCTTTCCAGCAACATACTTTCCTTAAGGCCACTGAAGCATAATATTATAAACTTTTTCATAAAACTGTTAGGTAGAGCTATGGAATAGTTCTTTAGAACCAAAGGTAGAAGAGTCCAAGATTTGGGAAGTGAATTATAAAAGTGGACTGATTTAAGTATAAAAAGAAATTGCACTCAAATAAATTCAGCCCACCAAGTCAATGCAATCATAGGTTTAATGTAGTTTGAAACTATAAAACTTTTACAGTTTTAAGCCAAAAAAAATAAGGAATGAATTCTGCTGCACAACTTTGCTGCAATTTTTTTTGGGCCATGGTTCACTGTTTTGAAGTCACTCATTTTGTTCCTTTCTATCAACATGGAATATTAATGTTTATGTTACCTACTGCATTAGTTAGAATAGCATGAATAATAAGGATAACATGACTGTGGTGGTGATATGTAACAAATTTTCATATTTGAATAAAGTTCATTTAGTGCTTGTTTAGAAATCTGTACTCACAGGCTCTCTGAACTTAGGTAGACTATACTTACTACATTGTGAACTTCAGAAAGCCATTTAAACTCTCCAAAACTCATATGTTTGGTCCTTAAAACAGCGATAAGAACTTTACCTACCCTACAGAATTATTATGGGGGTTAAGGGCCAGAATTAATCAGCATACATGGAACATAGCAACACATTCTTATTACCACTGTTTTTTTTAGTTGTTGGTATTTTAAAAGTGGGTAGGTAGCTCAAGTCTTACTGAGTCCTGTCTTTCTAGACCAAACCTAATGTAGTCCATTTTACTGAAATTATCTTCCTTACACAGCCATTCTCTAAAGAAATGTAGAATTTATAGATAACTTTAGGGATTATAAACTAGAAAATTACTAAAACACACCTCTATGTTGTATTAAAGAAGCAAACCCAGGTGACACAGAGAAAATGGTAATGACTGCAGATGCATCACATCTTGTGGTTGAGAAGTACAGAGTGAGTATATCTCATTTTATTCAGGGCGTCCTTGTAGGGCAAGAGGCTTCTGGAAGTAAAATGTTGTATTTTGTGTGCAGTTCTTAATGTTTATCCTGTGCACAGAAACTTTCTTATTGTTTCATAAGATCAATTCCTAAGATTTTATTGTTTCCTAAGGTCTGGAAGCCATTAAGTATTATTCCCTACTGTTTTTCATCATTTAAGTTAGTTTCTTGGTTGCCTTCATTCTACCCACATTAAAAAAATAACACTTGCAATGTAATTTTTAGAGGGATAATGATAATAATAAGTGCTTAAAATAAGCAAAGAAATTTGTGGTTTCCATAGTGATTCACATGATCGTCACAACTGCTCTGAGAAACAGAGATTTGGTTGTGGTTGTTTTAGGTACATGTTGGAACTATAAGAACAAAACTGTATCAATCCTGTCTATCTGGTTCAATATGCTCTTTTTCTCTGGTGAGTCGTGTCAATGGAGAAATGTGGTAAGGTAGTGGGTGTGCACAATGACATAGAATAATTCTTACAACAAACATATGTTGAAATTAGCTTTCGTGCTTTTCATTCACATGTCTCTCTATAAAGTTCCTTATTGTGAAGGTGGATTTTTATAATGTCCAGTATTCATTCACAAGTTTAACTTGGTTCTCCAAGATTTTTGTGGCCTGAGATTCTGAAACATGAGTAAATCTTCTTCAATGTATGTTAATTCTGTGAAAAAAGGAAAATATACTACAAACAATCATTTTTCACTTACTAGAACTCATTATTGAATGTTCCTATGGAGACAAAATGGTCAATTCACAAATCTCCACAATCCAATAACCAAGTATGAAATTGGGGATTTCTTTGGAGAAAAGGCAGCAGGTTTTTGTCCTAGAATTTCACTATCTCTACTGTCATTGGCAAGGAGAATAAAGTGTAAACGAGTTGCCAAGTTGCCTGATTTTTCCTTTTCATTATGAGGTAGCGTATATACTCAGAATAATTATAAAAGGAGCAACTACCCCATCTATCCAGATCAAGAACCAGAGTGCTGCCAGCTCTCTAGAACATAGTGTGCACTTCATTTTCAAGTTTACTACTTCTGGTTCATTTCCAAAGACAATTACATAACTGCCTATTTTTGTGGCCAAGCTGTCTGTATTCTTCTTTGTGCTTCTTTCACTCAACATTACTTGTGAGCTCTATAAACATTTCGTGGCTAATTCTATTTCATTTCAAGCTGTATAATATTTCATTGTATGACTATATCATAATTTACCAAGGCATAAACTTTTGAGTGATTCCAATGTACCTGTGAACATTTTCTAGCATGAATCAAGATGGACTGAGGCAGGAGTTTCTTCAGTTTATACTCAGATGACATGTTGCTGGTTTATATAGTATGTGTGTCTTCATGTTTTCCTATTTTTATATTTCCACTAGTAAGGAATGACAGTTCATATTGCTGCACATTCTTGCAATCACTTGCATTGTCAGACATTTAAATTTTTTTCAATCTGGTGGATGGGTAACGATACTTCAAGGTAATTATTAATTTGCATTTTACAAATTGCTAATGAGGTTGAACACCTTTTCATATGCTTGCCAAGTACCAGGATTTCTACTTTTTAGAGTGCTTTTTCAACTATTATAGCTACCTTTCCATTGGTTGAACAGCATTTTTTTTTAGGAAATTAAACAAAATGCCACTTGGGAGTTTCTGTGTCAACGTTTGCAATAAGGAGTTCAAGCAGAATCCCAAAGATGAATTCTTAAGTTGATGGTTCAGCAGTTATTTTTAACTGTCATGCAATTGAACACCTTTATTTCCTTCAAATTTCTTTTTCTTTTCCAAATAATGTCTTTGACAGTTCTTTTACTTATCTTCTTATTCACATCCCCTCCTAGATGAAGTATTGTCAAGCTCATAATTTAGAGCTTAGAGCAGTCTCTAAGAAAGGGAAGGTGAAACAAGATTGTCTCTGACCCTCAGCTTTAGAAGAATCTCCCATTTTGCATTGTAAACAGAATTCTTGGCAGAAATTATTATTGTTTAAACTTCTTCTGATGTCACCTAACTGTAGTTTAGGAAAATGAATCTTCGGAAGATGCCAGACTTGATATTAAAACAAGTAGTTGGGCAGCGATTGGGTGAAAATGAGGAACATAATGACAGGTAAGGAGAAAAGAGGTGAATTCTCCAACAGTGCTAAAAATGGCTTCGGAATTATTTATATGCCATTAACTCATTATACCGCTGACTATCACCAAGGATCACCAAGGCAACGAGGATGTTTCTTCACACACATTCCTCAGGTTTTACCTCCATCTTCTGAAGCAAATTTGCTGCTCCTTCCAACCTGATATTTTCCATGTGGATGGCAAGACATAGGTGAGACGAATATGCGATGTTGTTGCCCTTTATACACATCCAGATTTAACCTCAGACAGCCACAGATTTCTTGTGGAAGAAGAACAACTGTACTATTTTATGCTTACTGAGCACCATTGTGGCAAAAATATGGTCATCACAGTAGTCCTTGGATTCAGTAGCATCAGAGAGATTTAGTCTTAGCCTTAGTCCTTACCAGAGCCTAGTCCTTAGTCCAAACCATTGCTCTTGTTGCTTTACTCATGTGTATCATTGTGCAGAGGGAGCAAAGATATTTTGGAACTAATGATAATTTTTATGGATTTAGGTTACCATATCCCTTAATAAATATTTATTTTCTTTTTTAATTTTTTGTGGTTTGTGTGTATAATTCTTGTCTTCTGAAACTTCTACTGCCCATGATGCCTATCCTTATTTTTCATTTTGATTAATTATTCTTTGTGCCTCCACTTTCTTCCTTTCAATTGAGTTGCTATTGTTGGGCAGTCTATGGCACTGGAATTACAGATATATTGTCTGAAAGCAACTGTCAAAGAAAATTACTGTCAAAGTACATTACAAAACCAAATAAGGAGAGAAACTGGGTGATTAAGCAACTAAACTTTAGGGAATTGAAGCAACTACTTATAAATCTTCAAATTATCTTGTAAATAGATAACAAAATAAATCTACATATTTAAGACTACTTTGCCCATATCCTTAAAAGAGGAATTAATGGATTCTTTTTTGGTTAAGTGGTTGTAATCATTATTTTGTAAGCTGAAATAAAATGTTTTCATTTGCTTCCTATGAATATTTCAAGTTGATTTCTCATTATTTTTGTCATTATTTTACAGGGGAGATTCCTTTTACAATGATAAAAATATACAAAGTATTAATTATCAAGAAAACTGTGTTTGAACAGGGAAATGTAGACTCATACAGACCATGGATGGAATGGTCTTCAAATTTATCTACAAGTTGTTGTTTCAAATACAATTTCCTTAAATAGCATAACATAATAAGTAATACAGAAAAGCATTAAAGATTGTTTTTAGTTTCTTCTTCCTACAATTATAAAAGTAGTAATATACCGTATATTTTGACTATACAGAATGTGTTTGTAACCCTTACAAACTTGTGGGATTAGATTGGACAGATAATACCCATATTTTACAACCAAAAAAAGTAAGTACCAAGGTTAAGACTGTAACTGAACTTGAGTCTTTAACCTCCATTCAGTTCTTTACTGCTTCACATATTAATCTTCTCTTAAGAAGTGTGGGAAAGATTTCTCTAGAAATTGTCCTAGTCCAAAACTATAAGTTAAAAACTTGAAAGCAAATGAGTTAAGAAGGCACAACTGACTTTAAACCAGCAGAAAAAAATAGGAATAGTTCCTATTTTTCCAATAGTTTCATTTGGAAGGAAATTTTATCAGAATAACTAATTCAGTACATAGAAAAATTCTGGAAAATTGTACTTGATCAAGAAAGGAGGGGAAGTACAGAAATTTTTAACATATACCAGAAAAGGATATTAGGTTGATAAAGCACATATGCCAGTGTTTAGGACATGTGTTTTGTCTCATAAATACTATTGTCTCTTCTTTGCTTTTTTTCTGGTGTGTGAGGGCAGGGATGTTACTCTGCTTTCCTTCTGGGAAATCTTGCTCATTACTCTTGGCCTCTGAGCTGCAGGTTGGGTTCAGTCTCCACAAGGGTGGACCATGTGACTGGCTTAAACCTATCACTGCTTCTTATGCTTCTGTATGCAATGAGTGATTCAGTGATGGCCATGCAAGTCAACCAGAATCAAAGATGCAGTGAGACCCATCTGAGACTTCTGGGAAATAAATGTGATGCTGAGAAGAAATGTTCCTAACATCTGTGTCTCTGAAGAGAAGACCAGTTTGGGAATGGTACAAGCTCCAAGGAAGAGACTTGGAGAGATAGAGAAAACTCATCATAGGGAACTGGTTTTAGTGCCTTAATTAAGTTATAGTTTCAGCCATCTCTACTGCAGTCATTGTGCAAGCAAATAAATTAAAATAACAATTATTATTTTGCTCAAGAAATTTCACTTTTGTCAGTTGGAATTAAAATATTGATCATATTACATGACTTTATAGTAAGACTGCAGATGACTTGAACCAATCCTGAGCAAGTAGACCCATAGCAGCCATAGGAGTGACAGCATTATTGTCATTGTTATCACCATGATTTCATCTAAGGTTGATTTCTAAATGACATACAGATGCTCCCTTTTCATTTACACATTAACTCTGAGGCAATTCAATTACTACCCCATTTTTCAGGCAAGAAAACTAAGCCTTGCTTCTTAACCAATGTGCTACTCACATTAGAACTAGGTTTTCCAAAATAAGTTACCAAAAATAAATCTATTAAACAGAACTAAGGGATTTTTATTTTAATACATCATACCCTCCTTTAAATGTTTGTCCAATTTAATTCTAAAGTTGCTACCAAGTACACCACTCTTCCTTTCCCTGCCCAGGTGACACAATCTTCTAGTAATTTAACTGTCAACTGTATCTGAAATATATATAAGTGAGTCTATTCATTTCTTCTTATTTTTCTGCTTCAATTTTGGTTTCAAGAGGACATAGATTGTGTTTCCAGAAGACATCGATTATTATACCTGCTCCATAATGGCTTTGGATGACTTTTGGCAAGCTATTTAAACTCTCTCATCAGTAATACAGTGAAAATAATACCTAAATCACAATATTGCTGCATAAATGGAATAGCTTTAGATAGATCTTTACAATCTGAAAATTTACCTTTACAACCTGATAATTATATTTTGCATGTAG
This sequence comes from Castor canadensis, assembly GCF_047511655.1. Classification (NCBI taxonomy): domain Eukaryota; kingdom Metazoa; phylum Chordata; class Mammalia; order Rodentia; family Castoridae; genus Castor; species Castor canadensis. Next base: position 24,245,414 of record NC_133389.1, on the reverse strand, counting down.
TTAGAACTCAATAAATATTTGTGGATTGGATCTAATTCAGGATTGAATGACAGTAAGTGAGTAGATAGGAAATGTGGTCAAAATTTATTGTTTTGCCTTTCATGGCATCCCTTGATAGTCTCCCTTTTTTCTTCTTGTTCACCATTCTCCCCAATTCCTGTTCTATTTTATGCCCTTCTTTGTTCTTCACCATTAAGTTATTTAGTGAAACCCATGAACATGTCAGAAGCATACAGGTAATCATGATTTTGAGTTTGCCAATTACTTCTAAACAGTAACAATATGCTCATGTTATCTTTGGAAGTTGCACTAAAATTTTTCTGAACTATGGGGTAGATCCTTCTGCCAAGAAAATATATGCCTATAGCCAGGAACCACTGACTAGACTTAGGATGAAGAATTAACTCTTGATGGTCATTAGTGTATTTTATGTACACCAGAGAACAATATACAAGCCAAAGGACTTCAGCCCATCATTTTCTACCATATGCAAATTTTTATTATTCCTTTTATAGTCCATCAGGATAATGCAATGAAAGTAATCTTCTGAACAAGGCATCATCTAGAAAGCTCTGCTAATTCATCATAAACATACAATGTGATGGGTCATACAGTTACAGTTATTATTTCTTATTAAGCTTAATTGAAATTCTTCAGCCTAATTTCCCTTATGTCTGAATTTGCAGAGTTTTTCAAAGATAGCTAATGAAGGATTTTTTAATATTCATCAAATATTACCATCCACATGTTATTAGAAAATGGCCTCTGTCGGGATTCTTCCTTTACTGGAGGATGGGGTTGTTTTCCAGTTTGAGACTCCCAGACTCTCTTGCTGATGAGAAAAACACACAGATTGAGAGACTCAATGGCATATAACCTTTAATCTTCCTCTTACAGTTCTTCAGGTTATTTAGCCAGTGGAGATATTGTTGAAATATGTGGTGATTTGATTTATAGCAGCAAACCAATAAGCTAATGCACCTGTGTTTGATGTGACTGTGCCTTGGAAGTACTGGTCATCAGCTCTACAGCTTCAAATCAGAGAAAAGGGCTTGCGCTTGGAATAGTGCTGGCTTTCTTTGCCTTTTTACTATCTAATTCTCTATCGCTTTGTGGAAGCTAGATAAAAGATGATTCAGGACAGGGCCATTACTTTCTTTGACGGCTTTAATATATCAAAACTGGGCAGGCTTTCGTGTAAAGTTCCCTAAATGGGGACACTCTTTCACAGCTAACCACCAGCTGTGAAATTGAGACTAGTGAGGAAGTCAGTGAAGAGGGGGAAGTTTTAGGGTTGGCCCTAGGATAGGAAGAGAAAGAAAAGAATGACAACATTTCTTCTTGATGTCTTTTGCAGTTTAATAAAATCTCTTCCGTGGCACACATAAACTGAGCTCTATGTGGCATGGTTCCAGGAAGCATAATCATGTCCAGGATCTATGTTTCCAAATACTAGTTTTAAGAATAAAATCAGCATTGTGACAATCATCATCAAGTTTCTGAGTCATAAAGAAGTCAGTTGGGGATCTTTTTTGTTGGCTTTCCCTGAGATTCGAAAAATCTCTTGTATAAATTGGCAATTAAAGTAAAACATGATATCTTGGTTAGCTCAATGAGAACATGGATTTGTTTCTCTATTTTTTCTCCTTTGCCACTCCAGTACCTACAGTACTACCTACAGTAGCTAGCATAAAGTAGACACTCTGTAAATATATGTTGATCAACTTATGTAAAACACTGAAGAGAAATGGCTCATTTAGCATCTTCCTTTTGAAATACTGAAAGGTTTTTGGAGTAAAATTCCCAGATATAGATCCATCGCTGTTATGTTAAGAATTCTTGAAGACTTGTCACAAAATACCACAGATTAAGTAGAAGACATTTTACCAAAATTGATATTTAATTCTGCTTTTTTAATTTAAGAAGTATAAATGGCTATACAAATTTAGAGGTCTCTCCCTTACACGTTGGCTCTTGCTCTGTCCCCTTTTACAGAAGAAATTGTATCATGACTTGTTACTGTCATGGGTAATGCGCTTTCCTTAGCAAAGTTTATTATTGTTATCATTTTAGTTTAACATGAATTTTGCACCTGATACTTTGCGTTATAAATTAGGATCATAGTTATAAGTCACAAAGTTAATGAAAAGCAAAAAGCAAACAGTGTGAGTATTGATTCTGGTTGCTATAGATCTCAGATTTAACAATGTATCTGGCTTATGTTTTAAAAGATATATTCTTAACTTGACAAGCCACCTCACCTTGTATAGCAATAACTCACCTTGTATAGCAATGCCCCATTTCCATAACTCTAATTGCTTTCTCTTTCTTCCTTTTCTTTCACTTCCTCTCATCTCTCCATTACTCTTTTTATCGTGTTTTTCATCAAGGCCACCTACATTCTATAGTCATGGCCTAGAACTATATAGTGAATGTCTCAAAATTTGTGTTTCTTTAAGGAGCATTTCTTCCCTGCTGAATTGTAATAACTTGAGAAATCTGATGCATCTGAAAGTTGCAATGAGCTAGAAAAAGAGATCCAGTTTCATTTGCTCAGCCAAAATATCATCCATTCTAGCAGGGCTAAATTTTTTTTCCTGTGCTGAGTTCTACAAAATAAAAAATAGATAAGGTCAATTGATACCAGGAAAGGATAAGGAATAAGGAATGGGGCTTCCTACCTAGCACTTTGGTCTCTGTCCTCATTTCAGGTGGACAGAGATTTGTCAGCTTACCAGTCCATCTTGGAAAATTATACCTTGATAGGATATTTAGATAAGTAAAAACATTAGGGCACCCTCTTTTGGAACCTTCCTAGCTCTGGGAGCTCTACTCTTTGCTACTTTTCTATCTCAACAAACTCTAAGCTTTACTCACAAAAAATTAGATCCAGCTTTATCTATGAATATATTAATTTGATCAGAAAGAAGAGAGAGGCAAGGTCACATTGAATGAAATGAAGCCAAATGACTATTAAGTTTCCAGAGAATTTTAGGGAGTGCTTTGCAACAGGTAGGTTAGTGTAGTAGTTTAGATAATAAAACAATTTATCTATAGCTGATCAACCTTCTTTCAAATCCCAGTTTCACTCTTTATTCATAACAGAACCCTGTATAAGTTGTAACATAACTTATACATATAACTTATATGTATAAGTTACTGACCCTAAGTTTTTCCATTTCTTATAATGAGAACCATAGCATGACCAATTTTGCTGTGATTTGTGTGATAATTAAATGGATTAAATAATGTAAAATGCTTAGGATTAGGCATGTAATAAGCGCTCATACAAGATAAGATGTTATTGTTTTCCTAACATAAACTTTGGCAAGGGTGGGTAGTTGGTATTACTTTCCCCAAAGGTTTTTAAAGATGAACTTAGGGAATACTCTTTATACCCCAACCCTGAGAGTGCAGCAGTTACTCTCCAATGTAACATACCTCTCTGTGTTTTTGTTGGAAGAAATCCTTTAGGTCGATCCAATGTGTTGATGCTGGCAGACATGGTTTCTTGTAGACATACAGTAAGCACTTATGAACTAACCAAAAGTTTGATTAATACCTGACATCAGTGTTCTATATGGTTTGGCTGTTTAAAAGCTTAAATGAATACTGTTTTTAAATTTCAGCCAATAACTCTGCCAATCAACAAATCAATGAACTATTGGTTATAATGCCCACTATTTAAGCAAAGGTATTAAATGCTTCTGCAATAAGAAAATTAAGGTAGAATTTAAGTGTCTGGGATTTTCTCAAGCTATTCAAGACATGGCAAATAGTTTATTAAGAAATCATGAGACTCTCGTGTCTATGACAGTTACATAAGAATTTAGGGTTTTGGTCAGGTATGGTGGTGAACAACTTTAATCCTGTCACTCCAAAGGCTAAGGCCTGGCTATATAGCAAGACCCTGTCTCAAAAATGTGGGAATTTGTTAACAGATAACTGCAAATAATTACCTATTTTCTATGTGGAATTTTCTACAGGTAATCTTTTTTTCATATTGAATCACATGAATACACCTGTATTCACAGACTTGAATTGATTTCTCCACACTAGAGTTTCAGTTTAAACAATAATATGAAGTAAAAGAGAACATAAATGTGTGATAGAAGAAAAACTAGACAATGTCAGACATAAAGGTGAGACACTGATTGTTAAAGTATATCAAAGGGGAAGTTTAATCCATAGGCACTCCAATGAAGGGGGGTGAGGTTAAAATCTCCCTTTAGTTCTTGTACATATCTCTATAAACAGTTGTCACTTTTCCCAGACAATAATAGATATCAAATTCATGGAACAAAATACTAATGAGCCACTTACACATTGTCTTAAGACCTCTTATCACTCGTGTGTGTATATGTGTCTTTTAGAATGTGAACAAAATGGGAGACTTTTGGTCACTGGAGCCTAATTATTACATAGAATATATATTTAGTTTTCGTTGATGATTAAAGGATTCTTGTTATATGTTAACCTTTTGGGTAAACACTTGGCATACATTATCTCAAGCCTATACAATAAATACTGTTAACCCCATTTTGCGTATGCAAATAGTAAGACTCAAAGCGGTTAAATGATTGATACAATGATGCAGCTAATACATGCAGATCAGGAATTCAAACTGAGGACAGTTTAATTTAAAATGCCCTGAGTACACACTGTTTTAGGCAGGAAACTTCATTGCTTGATCCCCTATTGCTATAGCATGATCCTTGGATGTGGGGTTGTAGTCATGTTGCGTAAATAAATGTTCTCAAATGCACTTACAGCCAGCACATCATAAATACTAAACATTCAGATTTCATTAGAGATTAGGATGGTGTCTTTTCCTAAGAATGTCTTAAATAGTTGAAATTTCACTCAGAGGAATTCTTTACAAAGCACATGTGTGTACTTCATTCTGCAATGTATAACAAAAGTGTTGAAACTCAGGGTTAAAAACTGCTTTAACCATGGCCTTCTTGCATGCCCACATAGCAACAAACTTGCCTGGTGAGGACTGTTAGCTTTGAGCAGAGAGTTTAATCAGGAACCAAGACAGAGAAGGTGTTAGAGCTCTTAGTCCTATCTGTAGACATGTCTCAAGGCCTAGCATTTACACATGGCCAGACGGAAGCAGGATGAACACATCTTTTCTTCACTTTTGTATATAAATTGGCAATTATTAACATTTTTTTTTGAAAAAGAACTCCATACAGAGCTGAAATAGTCAAAGGAAACTTCTCTCCACAACAGTAAACATCATTAATAGTTATTCAAATTAAAGTCTTATTTTTCTTTCAATTGGAATGACGAACTATTTTTTACTTTAAAAGAAATTTTTAGGGGAATGTCGATAATGGAAATATTGTCTAAAGATGGGCCCCAGACATAAAGTGTTAACCAAATGAATATGTATATGGTGGTGTGTTTGATGGACATACATCTCTAAGTTGCAGGCAGTTTCCTCATCATTCCCCATCCAGTAATTAATGTCAATAATAGAAATGACAGCAAAGCCTAATGGAATAATTTCCTAAGTATTCTCTTGTACAGCATTTTCCAACTTTTGGGTTGCAGAAGTAGAAAATTAACAGACGCATTGTAGATCAAAAAATTCACATTGAATTGTCTCAATAATCCATTATAATCATTATTTAAAAATGATGAGGAATTTTAGTCATGTTCTTCTTATTTTCACTTACATTCACCAATTATAGCACTATGCTTCTATATGAAATGAAAACCCCTGATTTTATTATGATTTATATTTCTGCTCTTATTTGAGAATGACAATGTCTGAATTTCATATACAGATTTTTTTCACCTTATTTTATAACAAGGATCCAATTCTAATGCATGTGGTTTAAACAAGCTTTTACTTAAGTAAACTCATCGTAATATTCTGGCTATTTTGATGTCCCAATTAAGGTCATCAATCAATATTGTAGTCCTGTATGCAAAATGAATGAATGATGGGTATTTTTGTAAAGATTGGGAACTTTATATCCTTTCTGTTTTACCTTAAAACTCATACAAGGGAATTTTAGTGCAACTATTTTGCTTCTGAGATTCTTGCATTTTTAAAGGAAATTCCTAAAAGTCTAATCTTGCTATAGAGGATATGTTTTTCATGAATTAATAAAATACCTGTGAAAGACTGATGGCGTAGTGGGCTAAGATATTTGTGTGCTGTGTTTAAAACAATTTCTATGGGCTACATTCCATCTTGATATAGTTTCTCTCATTTGTTTCTGTTGTAAAGTTTTTAGTCACCATCATTTAGTCCAGCTCTACTTCTTGATAGTTTTCATGCTTAAAAAGAAGTCATTTGCTAGAAAATATATATTACTTTTCTGTGTTTACACAATGCAAAGGGTTTTCCACTGTGTTATTACTACAGCTTGTAACAAAGACAAATGAATTTCCACTCACTGTCTCCTATCAATTTCCCATACTATCTGGTGACAGAAAGCTGCTTTTAAAACTTAATAAGATCCAGGTCATGGTAAGTCAATTCCTTCAGCCTTGTGGCAGGGGGAAAGCTGAAGGTTTTAGTCCCTCTTCATCTGAGTTTCCCATGTAAGGTGCCTGTAAAAAGCCACAAAGTAAAAGAGTTGTTTTTATTCAGTAATTCAATAAATGTTATTGAATGACGACAAGATAGTACCCTGTGCTAGGTACTTGGCTTACACTAATGAAATAATGTCAAAATGCTTTCTACTCTTAGGGTTCTTAGATTTTAGCAAGGAAGACTGGTATTAAGCAAATAATTATACCAATGAATGCATAATTGTCAATATGCTAATTTTTGGAAAGAAAGGTACATCAAAGAAGGGCAGGGAACTTTTAAGAGGAGAAGTTTAAGCTGAGATGTCAAGGATATTTTGGAGGAAGAAAGAAGCCCCCCAAAAGCAGACAGGAAGATTAGTCATGCTTAAAGACCCAGTGAGGGCTGGTACATGTGAAAGAAAGCTTTCAAAACAGTTTTCACCCTAACAGCAGTGAGAAACCATTAAAGGGTTGCATACCCAAGAGAATCAAACAATCTTTTTTACTGTTTTGACTAATCAGAGACACTGAAGTTTCTCAGTTACTTATTGATCAGGTAGTTCTAGGATGAGAATAGTTTACTCATTTTCATGGTATTAAATTCAATAGAATAAGCAAAAACCCTTGTTCCTTCCTATTATTGCTTATACTCTCTCTTCAACAAAATTAGAGATAAGAGCAAAATAGTTTCTGCCTGGTAGCGAGTGGATGGGGGGGAGAAGGAGGGGGTGGGTAAGTAAGGGAGGGGGCGGGGGGAAGGGGGAAGAAATGACCCAAACATTGTATGCACATATGAATAAAAAAAAAGAAAATAGAAAATGAAACCATTTTAAAAATGTTTGAAGCGGGGAGAAAGAATCATAAAGGGGTGAGTCTGATTGAGGTACATTGTGTATCTGTATGGACATATCATAATGAAACCCCTTTTTAGCATGTACAATTAATACATGCTAATAAAAAAGAAAGAAAATGGTAATAAACTTAAAAAAAATAAATTCAATAGAATTAGTAATTTGTATGTTGGTTTCACTTCGAAAAGCAGATGCCTATGGAAGGAATATTATGTCTCTTTTAGTTTTTGTTGAGATGATCTAGTTTTAAGATACTTTTTAAAATGATAAATGTTGACCTGGAATGATCCCTGGGTCATGACTGATGAACCATATATAACCAGAACACCAAATACTTAGGGACTGGGAGTGAAAGAGACAGCTAAATAAAAGAAAATTTCATGCAAATATATAGAGAATGAACTTATTTCTACTACTTCAAAATGAATATGGAATATTCTATCATACAAATATTGTAAGTATTCCCCAAAATGAAAATGCTCTTAAGTTTGGGGGCTTATTTGTTGAATGGCCCTGAAACTTTTTGTTCTGATATTTTCTGGAAAGATAATTCTTTGTGCAATATTTGGATATATTCTTAAGATGCACATGCATAGTTCTCATTTATTACTTGTCAGTCAAGGAAGAAGAGAAAGACGAGCCAGCCCTGTGTTTAATCATGCCTCTCCGTGGGTTTTGTACAATCCTCTTCATTCTGTCCTAATAACATGCTGCTAACATTTTACTTAATCTTAAATACAGCTCAGAAATAAAAGAACCATATAAGGTTTCTTGTGTTTATAGTGTCAATCAATTGGAGCCTTCAAGCAATTATTGACTAATTAATAGTTATCTTAGGGAAAACAGAGAATTTATTAGGGATTTATACTTGGAATTAACTCAAGTTCCCTTGTATAATTCTATTGCTAGTAGAACCATCATAGATTGAGTCCTGAGATATTGCTCAAAGTTTATAAAAAATGTATTGAAAGAAGTTAATGAGAAGAAAACCAAAATTCCTTGCTGAATTCTTTCTTGAGCTATTGATGTGATTTAAGGTTTGCAGGTATGCTTCTGGTAAAAGTCCATTTTGGTGGGAGCAGGGTGTGACTGAGTTTTGAACTCAGGACTTTGTACTTGCAAAGCAGGCGCTCTACCACTTGAGCCATATCTCCAAATACATTTTACTCTGTTTATTTGGATCTGGGTCTTGCAAATTATTTGTCTGGGTTGGCCTTGAACTATGATCCTCCCAATATCAGCCACCCAAGTAGCTACGATTACAGGGAGCTTTACTGGTGGTGATGTGAATCTGCTTATTTCATGACTACCAGCTTTGTCTCTGTAATCAGGGTGCAAGTGCTGAAGACACAGACATGGAGTCTTACTGCCTTGATTCTTGGAATATTTAGCAAGTATGTAGCATGGGCAGATGGATATGGTCATCAACACTGTATTTGGCCTGTTCACAGTGCTCCTTTTATAGCAGCACTGATCTCTGTGCTTAACACAGTGTAAATACCTGAAAAATGTCTGTCTAATTAAGTTCTAGAAAGTAAGATACACAGATAGGTCTTTATCATCTCTAGTTGGCCAAAAAGGAGTTTATAATCTAAGAAGCTTTTTTCCTAGTTAAAAAACCATTAAGCTATTAGAATAATGGATTATACACTGTTGATTACAAGTAGATAAATGCCTTCAAGAATCAATAGTGTTGTTCCTTTAAGAATCAATAGTGAATGCAATTTAGTCAGCATTAAAAATATTCTGCAGTTATATTATCAAAAGCATTGAAGTTTTAACTTTACTGCCAAAAGTAAAGTTTATCTTTTTATTTATGGAAAATGTTTACCATTGCTTCAAATTGGATGTATTGAAAAGCATTGATTCTATGAGAGAAAAACCAACTTAAATGTAGCAAGCTGATGGGATGTGATAGAATCTATGCAAATTCTTTTGAAATTGAGATTTTTATGTTTTCTTTAAAGATAACATGTTCATAATGAAAACGTGACAAATCTTTTTATTAAAGTTTAAAATCTGTTTTTATCATAATTAAAGTATTTCTTAATTTGAAAAGAATAAAATTACCAAATTTACAGCTAAGAACTTAAAGTATACCCTTCTAGTCTTTTAATATATATGAAATACAATTAATATAAAATGACAATGTCACTTTACAAGCTGCTTTTTTTCTTAATATTTTGTTAACATTGTATACAATACAATTCTTCCTGAGTATTTAAAAGTGAGTCATAATCTCCAATTCCAAAATTTTCACTTTTAAATATGAGATCATTTTCCATGTCTCCATGCTTCTATGATTAGTGAATGATTAAATTTTCACTTATACAATTCATGAAAATGCAATTGCTCTGTCAAAGTGTGTGCACATCTGTAAGGTCTTTTTTGCACATTGGTGAATTTCTTCTTTCAAATTCTTGAGCATAGATAGGCAGGAAGAATTGTAACAGTCATGTGTTTCTTGGACAAAAAAAATGGAAACACGTTTTCTTGTTCTAACGAAGTTTTTTTAAAATGCTTTAGTCTTTTATTTTTCTTCCTTCACTTCTGCCATTATTTTAATATGCATTGACAAAGGAAAATGTTTGAGATTGGACAAGGATTGAGTCCCCAATTTTTCCAACTATTCTTTTCCATTCACATTGAGAATTGAAACAATAATTGCAAAAATATCTAGATCAATAGCTTTCTCTTACACTGAAAAAGGAGCTTGTTCCAAAGAAAAGTAGAAAGCTTCTTTCAGAAGTCCTAGGAGTTGATTTGATGTAATTACTTAGCTGCTTCCTCTTCTTTTCTTCAAGATCCTTGGTCAAAACTGGCTCAATAGGGACAGAAATATATATTCCCCAGGTGAGCTGTTCAGTGACTATGTGACAAAAGTCAGATGCAGCCACTTAGATTCCTAGTGGAATCCACATCACAAAGGTTCCAGCTAATAACCCCTTTCTCCTTGTGAAACTACAGGAACATTAGTTTTGTCAGTGGCTTGAGCAGAACAGCCAAAGGAACTAAGGATATTCAGAATTGAGACTTCATCTTTGGGTTCCTTGAAATAAGAAAAAGAAAAGAGCACAAGGAGCATTGGGAAGAAAGCAGTGCCCCTTTTCATGTTTGCCATTATTTGAATTGCTTAATCACATCTTAAAGGTCACATTTTATTTCCATTGTCAAGGCTGGGCTTATTCAGGTTACAGGAAAGTGTTTATTACAGCTATCTTTTCCCCCTTCATAATAATCCTTAGGCAGTTGTTATTGACAAAAAGGCATCTTCAGTCATAGACTCAGGGTGGCATCTAAGACTAAGTTTTATGTATTTAAATCATTTTGTACAAAATATGTTTTAATCCCTATAGTGCCTTATCCAATTCATTCTTGAAACCTAGAATCTGGCTTAAACATCTCTGAAATCCATTTTCTATCATGCTGGGTTTTTCCAGAAGCCACTGTCTAGAAAGTTTTCTAAGGGTACAAGTCAGAATTCTGTGAACTAGACAAACTGATTGTTCTGATGGTGTGGTCTGCATCTTTCCTGCCCAAACTCCTTTAGCATCACTATCCTACCAGAATCCAGAACACGGATCATTAAACTATTAAACTAAAGGCTGAGGTTGAAGTTTGTTATCTAGAAAAATCCCTCTTAAAAAGGCAATGCAGGAACTGTTAAGAGTTGATTTATTTGTTGTATGCTGACTCCTGACACTTTCATCTGTCAAAAAAAGGTATTTTTCCCTTTAATTTTTAAAACAATAATTAAATATTACTTTTTTTGAAAATTGATTTGTACATGCATACCTGATATCATTGCATTACTCTTAACAGGAACTTTTGAATCACTTTTGGCAGGGTTTCTTAACCTCAGATTTATTGACACTGACGACTAGATGAAGCTCGTTGCGTGTTGGATGGGGAGGTGTTTGCTGATCATTTTAGGGTACTTTGCAGCACCCTTGGTCTTTACCTATTAGATAGTAACAATAACCCCTTCCCCACCTTGACAGCCAAACATGTGGTCAGTCTTTGTGAAATGTCTCCAGAGGTAAAAATCACCTCTCTCTAGTCAAAACCTCCCCAGACTGGGGGTGGGTGAGTGTTGCTACTGTCATCTAACAGGTAGAGGTACCAAGGCACTAATTTACTTCTCTAACCAGGATTAGATACCTGAAAGATAAGAATGTCCAGATACTTCTGCCTTCCTGGGTCATTTATTATAGTGCAGGTGAAGACCTATAAAGTCAGAAAAGACATGCAAGGCCATGTATTTCAATGCAAAAGGGCAGATCAAATGTATGTTCCTCAAAAAATAGGGAGTAGGCACTTGTCTAGCAGGGGACTACTATTCTTTGTTTTAATATTTTAGCATACTCTCCTCAAACAAAATGTTATATTAAATTATAGCTCTAGAACAACTCAAAGAAAGAAGGCCCCCTATATGACTATCCTGTAAAAACTTGTGCTTTCTGGATGCATTAAATCAAGAACTGACCCACAAGTAACTGACTCTTTAAAAATGGTTCAGATTGAGAGTTATTCCATCAACAGAATGATTCAGAACACTGTTTTAAGCTGCTGTTTCCTCATTCATGCCTCATATTTACATTGGCTATTTCTCAAAGATTGGTAGCCCCAAATCTTCCCCTCACCTTTTGCTATTGACACCTCTTCCTCTCCTTTCTAGATATATCTTAGTTGACCTCCAGGCATTGACCTTAAACTGCCTACTAGAGATGATACAGAAACTAAAATGTTATTGTTCCCTTGTTACTGCCTTGCTCTTATCTTGGTTTGATTCTTCCTTACTCTACATGACACTAGATACAATTCTAGGTCTTTCATTTCTTTGAGAACTTCTTTTGGTTGAAAATCCCTAAAAGATCAAGGGAGAAAAGATTTTCAACTCTGGAAACTTCACTATGTAAAGCACTGCCTCCTTCTTTAATCCTTGTGCAGTTATTCTGCTGATGTCTTCTGCATCACAAAAAGGCATGGTCCTTCTCCTGGAAAGATGAGCAACTTAAAAGCACAAAAACTTAAAGGTACATCTTTTATATGTCATAAAAAGTTTTTGCTAAATGATTGGTCATCTCTTTCCAGGCCTTTTAAAATTCCATCTCCAAAGAAAGCCAATGCTTTTCATAACAACTCTGTGGGAAATCCCCTCTTTGTCAGTTGAACTATTTCTTTTAATTTCTGATGGTACCTGGAGATGAAATGTTCACTCATCTATGGGTTCCACAACTTTGCATTAGATTTAGGTGTGTAACACTCTAATCCTCACTATGATAGCTTCCCTATAGTCTATGTTGAAATTGTTAAACAAAATTATTTTCTTTATTCTAGACTTTAAATTTCCTTTTCCTAACTGAACTTACTCATTATAGACAGATTTGTTTTCCTGCTTCTCTAAGAAATATGTTCCTTCTTTGTTCAAAATCACAGACTCATTCTAAACATGTCATTTTATCAGTTTTATACCCCAGAGTAAGACTTCACTTGGGGATTCAGCCTCCTTCAAGTGAAAGTCCTCGTTCTATCCTCCCCATCACTACTTAGCAGTGCTTTCTTACACTGCTTTCACTATTACTGCCTATAATCACATTTTCTTCTTTCAGAATACGAGATCATTTCTCAACCACATGTTTTTGAAGGCATGGATTGCTAGAGTTGATCTCTGAAAATACTGAATTTCACATGCATGCAAATCTGTAAGCACTAACAATGGAGCATATAGGACCAACTTGTAGATGCAGGACCATGGCTTCTGAGTTGCAAAAATAAACCATGAGAAATCGCAACCAGGAAACGTTTTCCCTTTTGATTCTTTTGGATGCTTCTGTTGAAGTCAACAGATTTAACACCAGCATTTTGATCCATACTCAAGCACTTTTAAAAAGGTTACAACCTGCACTGTCTTAAGCTTTTATGAAATGGTGTGTGTGTTTTATAACTATTGGCTTCCATTTGGATTACTCAGCATTTACATTCTTTTTTGGAATAGATCTAGAAGGTACTAGTCTCTTGTTCATTTCATTTATTTATAGCGTTCACCTAATGTGACCATCTTTATAGGATAGCCTTTTAGTCATAAAAATTTCCAAGTAATGGAGTTATTTGCTGCTGGATTCTAGACACACACACACACACACACACGCAACACAGGAAACATGTTTCCTATATACAGTGATGAAGTAAACCAGTCTATATGTTGCTACTTCAAATGATCATCGAATTACACCATATCACTGGTGTGTTCATCCATGTTCTAAGAGCACAATGAATCTGCAGATACCTTAGTGATCACCTAACCAAGTAATTCTCAAAGTCTGATCCTCAAAGCAGCAACATCAGTATTACTAGAAACTGAAAAAATAAGGGTCCCATCCCAGAGCTTCTAAATCAAGAAACTTGGTCCAGGCGATCTGAGTTTTAGCAAGCCCTAGAGATAATTTTGACATGTAGTTACAACCAGCAATCTCACTTATTCTTTTTATAAGTAGGAAACAGAAACCATGACAAATAATGACTTGCTAAAAGTCATAAAGTTGAATGAGCTAGAAATTGAACTGTAAGAAATACTAATAATCTATCATTTCTCCATACACTGCCCATCAGGTTTCTTTCTATACATATGTGGAGTTAAAATCCTTTAATTTTTAGTAGGTGGTTCTAAATCCCTCCTATTTGACCACTTTTTAGTGAGATTAATGATTTCATCCTTCTTAAATTTGGATGTCATGAACCATTCAGGAGTCTCCATGTTTCTCCACACACAACAGCTTTACTTTCCTTGTATGGATATTTAGTTGGCAATATGATCAGGCACTTATTAAAAATCTCCCAGGTCTTTCTATGCTTGGGAGCTTTGTGACTTTTCTTTCCCTATTTTATTATATGCTCCCTTTTGAATTTGAATCTCTACAAGCATCAAGAAAGAATTGGTGATAGTCTTTGTTTTTGCCAGAAAAGTCAAACTAAATGCAATCTCATCTCCTAAAGTCAATTTGCAGGAGGCATCTTTGAAACAACCTATGAAATTGTGAGCAAATGAAGTTTCATCTTGCTGTTAACGAGGTTGCTGTGCCAAACCTGTCAGTACTGGAGCTGACCCTTTTGTGTTGTCACGTTTGCTCCAGCTGGTGCTATTGGCTGTTAATCAGAAGTGTTTATACTTTTTCATTCTCACTTGATTTCCACTAGCCTGCTTGACTTGGTATTCAGAGTTGGTTCATTACAGAGAATATTGTTGTAGCCCTGTCCTGACATTTCACTGTCAACTGGCAGTGATGAGTCAATATTGCTTCTACTACTCTTCACAAAGTAGAAAATATGCGATCACACCAATTAGGTGGTTTAAGCATTTTTTTTTTCTGTTCAATCTTCCTTTTAGCTGTCAAATGTGATCTAGAATTGAAGGGGAGAAGAAGGAATTATTAGAGACCAAACCCCTTGGTTAGGGTGCTAAAAAATATTAGTCTAGTGAAATACCAAAATCTTTAGGAGGGCAAGTGTTAAAGTCAGGAATCATGGGACCTGTGCATCCTCTTATCTGTGTACACTGACTGCAAATGGAATAATTGATCCTTTGGAAACAGTTTGCAGGAACTCAAAGTAGGTTATCATTAATGATTTTGAAGTGGGACGATGAGAAAATGTTCTAGAGTCTTCTCAATAGTCTTGTCTGTGTTTCATGCTTGTGAACTTATTTGCAGAATTGAGGAATGAAGATATTTTAGAGTTTCTGGGCTTTTTTGCTTTCTAACAGCACTGAATCATTTGGATGTCCTTTTATTTATCAATTTAGGTCTTTCTCATTCCTTTTTATTTTTTTTTTTAAGCATGTTTTGACATCTACACCTAGGTCACTTTGTTAACTACATTTTAGGCAGAAGACATGGGAAAATACATACATTTGGAATCAATGAAAACTAGATTTAAATTCCAGCTCAGTTATTTCATTGCCTTTTTGTGGCTATTAAGTGTGATATTAATTTTCTCTGAGCCTACTTAAACATTTAATTTAAGATGAAAATAGTAAAATTAATAACAGTTTTCTTAAAGGATACACCTCCCTGTAATATTGTATTAGTGATCAAGTCTTAACATCAATTTTGGAGGGAACATATATTCAAACAAAAGCAATCAATAGATTGCTTGTAGAGTGGTCTGGTTAAGTGCATTAAAGGAGAGAAAGGATGGAGCCAAGGAAACTGGTTCACAATTATTGGGCTGGGAAATAGACTTTGAGGCTTTCCTTAAAAAAAGACTGTTAGAAATAGCAGTCTCCTTAGAAATGCTGCGACTGGAATAAACAATATAGCAGTGAAGTTTTTCTAAGGCATGATCACAAAACTTTTTCTATGATGGTCTGATATCTTGAGCTTCGTGTGCCATCACTACCCCTCAACTCTGCCATTGTAGCATGACAGCCAGGGATAATATGAAAAACCAGTAAGTAATGTGGCTGGATTCCAATAATCCAACTTGAAAAATCACAGATTTTCATAAGTGAATAAATATTACTCTTCCTTTGATTTGTTTTTTATAGCTATTTAAAATGCGAAATATTTTCTGCTAAAGGCCATATGAAAATAGACAGTGAATGTAGTTGGCCTCTGTGTGGCATGTTAATGGCCCAAATTCTAAACCTCTCTTCCCATTTTTCTTATTTCTTGGTAACCAAGCCATTCCATTTTTTTTTTTTTTTAGGGTTTTTAAAGCCCGACTTTTAAATTTTTTAGTGAAGTCTTTTTTTTTTTTTTTAAATGATTTTTGTTTTTCTTCTGCTTTGTTTATCTGATCCATTTTTGGTAGTCATTAAAACATTTTCTTATGGCTTATTTTCTTCTTAAAGTTTCAAAGTTTTATTCTTCACATTAAGACTTTCAATACAATATGAAATTTGAACCTAATTTGGTTTTCCCCCTACATTGATAACCACCTTTTACCACTCTACTGAAATAAAACACAATTTCTTCACTATCCCCAAGTCGTAGTATGTATATACATGTGAACATTATTCTGGAAGCTATGATCTCATTTTTTGCTCACCAGACTTTAGTCGAGTTGCTTTGAATTAGTGAATCAATTTGGGGAACGTGAACAACTTTACACTGCTGACCTTTGCATGCATTTCTCCTCCTCTTCCTCCTCTCCCCCACCCACCTTACTCTTCCTCCTTTTTTTTTTTTGTCTTCTTTAGTTACTGTCAATAAAGCTTTACAATTTTCACCTTTAAGATCTTAGACATTGTTGTTTATGGATTTTTTAACTGACTAACTTGCTAAGTTTTTTAACTAAGTTTTTCTTTTCATTGGTATTTAAAAATTCAAAAATACATGTGTGTGTTAAACAGCAGCCATTTAAATAGAAATAATATTTTTGATTTTTAAAATACTCTTTGGCCTTAAAAGTGTTAAAAAGTTATTGCCCCAGTGAATAAAAAATTCTTGTCCCAGTGATTTGGTTAAAATTATGGTGGTAAATATTTCCAGAAAGAGGACTTCTATAACAAAGTCATGAACTATACCTAAGTAGAATTTCAAAAGGAAATCCTGACATATCATAAAAAATTATAGAGTTACATTACTGAATTGCCATTTTTTAGAGAATAAATTTACTTGCCTGTATTAATTTGGCAATATTTTTAAAGAAACAGTCTGTATTCCATATACACTCTTATTTACATTGTATATCTACATAGATCTCTTACACATGTGCTTATCATTTCATTTGTGATCATATTATACATTTAAATTTTTGAAATTTATTTGAAGTTTTGACCCAGCTTTTTAGTTTATTTACATGCTTTCTTTTTCCTGTTGAGAAGTGTCTACAGATTTCCTTCCCTGCCTTTGAAACATCTAATCTCTTGTTAACCTGCTGCCTTAGGCAGACTGTCAAAAACCCAGACTTACCCAGTTTTCTTCTATGTATCTTGATTTCTAGTTGAAAACTTTAATTTCAAAATAAAGAAACTTCTCTTTTTATTTTTCACTTCCTCCTAATGCTAAAAACATATGAATGGTTCTTTTCTGAAGTATTCTGGGTTTTCCATTAGTGTTAACAGTTTTCCGTTACAGCTATCCACAGAAACTATCATGGCCTCCTCTCTCACATAATAGAAATAGTCATTTTAAGGCTTGTAGTATTATTGTGGCATAAGTACTTATCTTTTTGATCTCTTTGCATGCCTATATTATCACAAACAAATATATTGCCCTGGTCTATAAATATTGTTTTCATCTTATGCAAAATTAACCCTAAAGCTTTTAAAATTCACAACAGGATAAATACTCAATTCCTAAAAACTCATTGAATACAATTATCTGTAACTTCCATACTCTTTCTAGCTTTCTGTACATGAGACTGGTGACTTCACCGCTTCTCCCATGCCTCAGCACTTGCTCGTGTGTGAATTTCCCTTACATTGGCTCAGTATTCATGAATACAGTTTTGTAAAGAAATTAAAGATGAGGGAATTTCACATCTTGATGTGATAATGAAACACGTATCAATCTTTCAAACATATATTTCATTTGTCAAATAAACATATTGTCATGTGTAGCTAGGAGGTCCAAGGGAGGTTTTCTGTCTAATAGACACAAATGTGTTAACTTGAATATATCCTCATTTGCTGACTATCTGTTCATTTACCAGAATCCTCTGTAAGAATTTAGAATTAAATGGAAAGCCTGGATTTATTCAGTGTATAGGGGTATTTTAAAAAATACAGAATCCTTTACAATTTACGTAGTTAACCATACAGAGTCTTCTACCTTATCATTTGCCACTACAAATTTTTTCAAATGATGGTGTCTGCTTCTCCATAACAGCAAAGAGTAATATTTTTAAATGGAGATAGAATCCAAATTGTTAAATATTCCTTTTAATTGCTCATTGTCCTCTTGCAGCATTGGGTCTATAAGGACTCAGTGACACCTAGTTCAGTACACATTTGCTACCTGCCAAGGAAACTGACTGTACTTACGCAATCAGTTAAACTTTTCCTTTAAGAATCTGCTTTTATTAAAAAAGTGTAGGCTTGAGAATGAATTGCTTTCTCTTCATGTTAATACTTAAAGGAAATACTTAATACTAAAAGGGACATTACTCTTTTATACTTAAGAATGCTATAGCCCACAATATTTAACACAAGCTATTAATCTTTTCTCCAGTATTTATCATGATTTGGTTTATTCTGACTGTTACCCCTTGAGAAAGGAATGTCACCCTTCCACATGCTTTGTATTTGCTTGTGTGAAATTGCTGTGCCTATTATAAAAGTGAATCTGGAATATCATCTGATATTCCACTGCTTCCTGGCCTAGCACAAAGTACAGAAGATAAGTTTTCCTGTCTATGAATCAGTAGATGCAAAAATAATACATTCCTGTTAACAGGGGAATCGTATCTATGGCTTTATTTTAGATGAGTGCTGTTCAGCATGTATCCCACAGATTATTGCTTCAAAATCACCTGAGAAGCACTATTAAAGTGAAATTTCTAAGGACCAAATCCAGACCTGCTCAATCAGAATCCCCAGGGATGGAGACTAGAACATTGGTATTTAAAATAAGATTGTTGCTGGTAAACCAAAATACACAGCAAAATGTGAGGTGACTGTCTAACTAGAAAGAATATCTGTGACATAGTGGTTGTAGTCCCCATTCTAGCTGTTGACATTTGGGATCTTGTGTCACTCATTTGTCTAGCTTTTGGTCTCTACTTTCTCATCCATTAGATGAAGTATGAGTAGGTAATCACTAAATGCCTTCCAGCTATAAAATTCTGTAGGTATAGTATTTTGAGTCCCTAAAGGACAGGAGGACAGAAAAACTATCAAGATGGGAAAACTAGGTAGAGAGAAAATACGTTTCACAAAAGCCATAGAAACAAAAGCAAAATAAAAGTTTAGCATTAAAAGTTGTTTTCTCATGTTACTTTTTAACAAATCTAAATAATTTCAAGAAACCCTGGAAAGACAGTGAAGTTAACAAACAGGTACTTAAAATATACATTGATATAGCAAAGTATATATTGTGAAAACAAACTGAAAAAATATAGTTAAATAAAGAGATGAAAACAAAAATAAGCTATACTCGAGACATGAGCCTCAACATATAATATTTTTAATTCAATAAAGAGAAAACCTGTGATGAGGGATGAATATTATAGAAGTACATTATATGTTTATATGAGAATAACATAATGAAGTCCATTAAAAACTGTAGAAAGGTGGGGGAGATATAAAAAAGCAATAGAAGTGGTAAATTTGATTAACAGCATCATATGTTAGAATGGAAATATGACAATGAAGCCCCTTGGTACAATTAATATAACTAATTAAAAGTAACTAAAATGCAAATGGGAAAACCTAAAACTACAGAAGCTAAGCTTTCCATAAAGGGACTTATATAAAAGAACCTAAAATTTCTTTATTTAACTTAAAAAGATTGACCTATTGGGCACTTAACCTTTAATGCTATGTGTATTTACTAAGAAAGTTGTAAGTTTGCTTCTGTATTTTTTAATTTGACTGTAATTTATATTTCCTTGTCAATAATTGCTATGCTTAAAGTAATATGGAAAAGTGTAAAAGGTAAAAACAAAATGGTACCATGTAAGTTGAAAGTAAAGGACTTTTCAGTTAATTAATAGGTTCAGCAATTCTTTTACCCACCACTGTTAAAATAATTTTATTAAAATGTATTTCCATCATATAACTTCACTATTCAACAAATGACAGCCTCCTCTCAACATTTGAGCCTTTCTATTTTTAGGCTTCATTGCATATTGATCAAATATCCCCTTCCTCATCACAGACATTATATTATTCCAGTCACTCCATCTCTGACAATCAACTAGCCAGGAAGCTTCTGGAAGAACAGGAGACATCTGATTGTTTTTATGAGTAGTTTCATACAGCTGCAAAAAACAGCAGTAGCTTAAGCGATAGGTGGTTATTTTTTCCTCCTCCCAGTTAGAAATCTGTAGGAATGCAGCTACTGTGATTATTTAAGCCATGGCCTTTCTTCATGTTAGCAAAGTAGTTCCAAGTAGAAAGTGGAAGTGGATATACTATCTGCTTCTGTTCCTTTTGACTAGGAAGGAAAAGACTTTTCATTTGGGTGAAGTCCCTTCCCCATACTTCCAGTTATACCACAAAGGGCAGAACCACACAGGATATCACAACTGTTAGCTGCAAGAGATTCTTGCAAGTTAAGCATGTGCTCCCACTCCCACGCTTTTATATTGATAGGCAAAGAAGAGCGTAATGGAATGGATTGGTGTAACCATTTAACATCATTGCCCGTTCTGTGCATGTTGCATTCCTTTGATTTATTGTATTTTATGCAATCCAATTACACTTTTAATATGCTCTAATCACATAAAATATGCCATCATCACATAAACTGTCTCTTCAATTAGTTTATATACTAGTTAAGATCAGAGGTTAGTGCTTCAAACTAATATACTTCAAAGTGATTAGCCAAAAGCGGGCTGTTAATAAACATTCCTTGGCAAATATTTAAGACATATTGTTATCTGTCTAGGAGAAACATTATTTACTATAAGGAGCTTAGATTCTGGGATTTTCTTTAGAAATTGGAATTTGAGTCATTAACCTGCATTTAGTAGCTATGTTGTGGTCACTGACTTGTCATTTCACATCTCTAAGACTTGTTTCTTTTTTTTTTTTGTAATATTGGGGGCAATAATAAAACTTACTTTACTGGGTTTGTTTGAGGATTAAATGTGAATATGGATGTGAAAGCATGTTGTAATTAACTACTAGGCTGGAAAAAAAAGCACCATTCTTAATATAAATTTCTTCAATTCTGGAAGAAAAATAGACTAAGTGACAGGTTTAGAAGAGGCAGTAGAAGTTACTTCCCCACTGTTATGTGACATTTCTTTTAAAGTGGTACAACTAAACCAGGAGAGAGACAGCAATTACAACTAATAAGCTATTGCATTCGATTTGTTAGGCTTTCACAACTGCTTCTTACAGTTGCTAAGATTAACTTGCCATTTGTTCTGATATTATTGTAGTAGCAAGCAGCATAAAAAGATGTGGCACTTCAGAAGAAATGTAGAACTCCAGAAAATGTGGTCTAATAAGCTTTACTCAATAAGGAATACAGAACACAGAGCATGAAATCTTATAATCATTTGTGGACAAAACCTTATTTTGATGCTCTGATGTAGCTCTCAAGTAGAGAAGAGGTCTCCCAGGCCTGCTTGCAGTTGGGTGGTGCTGTTGAACTTACCATACATCTTTTGCTGTGCTACATACACTCAATGGCCGGATTGACTTAGGATATTAGAGAGTGAATATATCCATAAATGATATCGCTGTTTATGGATAGTGGAAACAGATACATTTTAATTCAGCCCTCAATGTATAGTTGCTTCCTTCTGAAATCCAATAAATAATCTTATGTGATTTGACATGGATGGTTTGTGGTTGAGGCTAGGCGTATAGTGGCACTATCATTTAAAGAAGGTGAACAAAATGTTACAGACATTCAGATCACTTTTAATACATTAAAGAATGCAATCTTTCACCTAAACCTGTCAAAGGATGCAAGGAACTATATCAATATTGCTTATAATACATGTTTCCTGAAAATTCTGTTTTTTGTATCACATGATTTTCAGGAACAATCTTAAAAACCTGTAAGTTTTGAGCTTTGTCAATAAGTTCTCTGGCAATTTGAAAATGTATTCCTAGAAGATTCCACAAAATAGGGACTATATATGTATATATAAATAAAATATAATATATACATATACATGTATAATGTACACGCTCATGTGTATGGTTGGGAATGAATTCGTTCCCTAGAAAATAAACCAAGTTTCTGACAGTTCAGCTCCTGTTTTATTAGTTTTGACATTTGTATCAATGGCTTAATGCAACAAAATTTTATTTCTTTTTTATGAAAATTCAGGAAAATAGCTTTTATTTAGAAAGAAGAACATTGATCATGGACAATAATAAGACTTCACAAAATTCTCCATATAATTTATTCGAGTGTTTGCCTTCAAATATTGTCCTTTCTGGCTAAATTCTTTCTCCCTTCTTTTTTTCCCTTTATTGTTGCAATGGTTGGGGGTACACTGTGGCATTTACACAGGTTATTACAATGTATCAAATGTATCATACATGAATCCACCTCCTCAGCCATTCTCTTCCATCCCCCACCCAGATTCCTAGAGTAGTTTCAACAAGTATCATTTTTGCATTTACATACATGTGTACACATTTTATTGCATCATATTCATCTTCCTACCCCCTTTTCCCAACACCTCCCCCCTGTCACAGGTGCCAGCCCTCCCCCAGGCAGGACCTGTTCTGCCCTCCTGTTCTCCAATTTTGTAGGAGAAAAAAAAGAGAAAAGAGAAAATGAAAAATGTGACATTTTAGCTTGAGATAAATGTAGCTATGCAGAGAGTTTCTTTGTGATATTCCATGTAGGTATGTATTACAACCCTACTTGGTTTATCTCCTCTAATTTTCTTCAATCTACCCTAGTCCCTTTCTTCTGGTGGTTTCAGTCAGTTGAAGATTTCTATATTCATTCTTGTATCGTGGGTATATCAATCCTATTCAAATTCTTACTTCCCCTACCCCTTTTGTGCACGACCTCCCCTTCGTGTGACCAGTGTTTCACAGTAATGCTACCTTTGTGTTAGGACTATATTCCACAAATGAGAGGGAACATGCGGGTTTTTGACATTCCGAGCCTTCCTCTTTTAATCCGTTCCTTCCTTCCCCCTGACTTCACTTATCCCCCTGCCTTCAACTGCCTTTCTCTCCACTACTCCTCCCTGCTCCACAAAATTTTCTTTCTCATGGAATATCTGCTTTGGACCAATACATCTCTCCATGGCATCAGCTCCTTATAGCAGCTGAAATGTCCAAAGCAGTCCAGAATTCTTTACCTTATGGCATCCAGTTTCAAAAAGGGTTGCCACAGTCATGACGAAAAGTGAACAATATGCTGGTGGTCATAGGCAACTGAACTCATAAACTCAGACTGACTAATGGGCAAATGAAGTAAAAGCTATTCCTAACTTCAAGAGGGTAGGGCTGTACCTTCTGAAGAGGACTGGATGTTTGAAATGTAGTGATGCATGGAATAAGATTATAAATGCCTATGCTCAGTGATTTAAAAACTGTGATATCCTTTGATAAAATCCTAATACATTAGTTAAAAAATTCTCTATAATATCTCACTTATGTTTGGTTTGCTCACCATCAGATCCAGAGGTGTTTAAACTGGACATCAAACACAAATGCCATTTCCCTTATTCATTAATTTAAAAAAATCTATAATATCTCACCTAGGTTCAGTTTGCTCACCATCAGATCCAGATGTGTTCAAATTGAACATCAACACAAATGCCATTTCCTCTTCTTATAAAGAATTCTGAACTGCTTTGGATATTCCAGCTGCTATAGGGAGATGATCCCATGGATAGATGTATCGGTTCACAGTGAAATCTGTGTTTCCAAATGACTCAGAAATTACATGATCTTAGAGAATTCCATAACAACAGAATCCATTATAAAATTTATATTAAAATGTAAAATTCAGAAGTAGTTGATAAGCTGAACATATTACTTTACATTTTTACCATGAGAATTTGTTTCAGGGAGAAGGGGAATGGGAAATATGGTTCAAAGTTTGGAAATTTGGAAATCATGTAATTAAAGTATTATTTAGATTAATATATAACTTGTTTCTAAGAAGTCTTTTTCCATTAATAATTCAATGCATTTTTAATAATTTCACATATAAAATACCTGGATGCACATAGTAGGAAAGCATTTAATACTGCACAGATAAAAGTTGTAACTCTATGCTGTAAAATTGAGTATAGGGTAAATGTTTTATCCAAAAATCCCCACAATTTTGGTAACAACACAGTGGAAGTATATTTCCTGATGTGTAAAATCCAGTGTCAGTGGATGAAGTGGGAATCTGTACCATGTAGTGTTCAATTCAATGCATTTAGTGTTTCTAGCCTCTAGGAGTCTCTGCATTTAGTGTTTCCAGCCTTGGAAGTCTCTGCACTTCACCAGAACTTTCGAGGTCACTCTATGTGTCAGTGTGAAATGGCAAGGGAAAAGAGAAAGTAGAGTATCTTGTGGGTGTTTTTGATGAGCCAAGATGAAAGTGGCCCACAATAAATTTTCTAGAAGTCAGTGTAATCACCATTTCTATCTTCAAGGAAGAGTAGGAAAATGTCTAGCTATGATCCCCAAAAGAAAAAGAACTACATTTTGGTGAACACAAAGCAATTACTACTACATAGTTTTTATCAGTTACTTTCTGTGCACAATTGAACATGTTGCCACTGACCAGTTGTATAATCCATAAAAGAAATAATAATAATACTTGCTCTGTTGAATTATATAAGAATAATAAGAATGATACATGTAAAGACCTTGTGCAGTGCCTAGCATGAAATATGTGTTCTCAAGCAGTAATATTATTTAATAGTCCTTTATAAAATGTGCATGTACACATATTCATTATTCTCAATGTCTTGACAATCGAGTTGAGGAGAAGCACATTACAAAATGGCAAGAAGCATGCAGGAATATGTGATAAATGCCAAAATATTTCACAGCAGATAAAGATCAGTGTGAACTAGGATTTAATTAAGTAGGTATTATTGGAAGCATAAAGACTTGAATTAGGCACTAATGCAGGCCAGGAGTCTGAGAATTTACATGTTTGGCATTTCATACAGATTATTGAGAATATCTATTTAGTCTTCTTATTTTAAAGATTTTGTCCCTGACCTGGGATTTTGGAAATATATTGTGGGAGTAGAGTGTGGGATGTAACAAATTAAATATTCCAAATTAACTGAGGTCAATGAATATGTTTGAAAAGTAAAGCTATGACCAAACTATAAGAGTAGCAATGATTTCCTCCTGATTAAGATACTGATTGTGACTTCTTTCTTTTTCAACTCCTTTTGCAACTTCTGGGAATTTGGTAATGAAGGACAGGAATAGAATGTTGTATGAATCTCTAATTTGTCATCTTCAAATGCTAAGGGAGACTTACACATACTTATCAGAATGGTCTGGGTTATCTCTAGTAGCAAATAAATACCAAATCTTAGTACTTAACCATGACAAAAACACTATGTACAATATGGATTCTCAGGAATCTTCTCCCTCTTGTTACTTTGGATTTCATTCTAACAAGACTCTTGGATCCTGGGAGGCTGCCTTCTCAGGAACTCCATGGCCAGTTTAGCAGAGAAACAGATGACCACTCATGCAGTGACTACTACTTTTGCTGCTTTATCAGAGCTTGTCACTTGTCCACTAACTGTAAAGCCATTTTGTTAACATGGTAAAAGAGTCAGTTACAATGTGCATTTGAAGCTCCTAGAACATGTGGATCGTAGTACTTAAAGCTAGATTTCCAACTTCTAATCAGGCTAAGTAACAAGTAAGCTCTGTCAATGTAAGCAATTTATATTTTGGCAATACCTGCTCAGCCAGAGGTCTATGTAGCCAAACCTGAGTCAAACAAATCTTTAGGGCAAGTAGATGTCCTTCTCAGAGTCTTTTCCAGAGAAAGTTGATCACATCTTCTCATTTTGCTTTTGATTAATTTGATTTTAATGAAATCACTTACACAAATCCTGCATTTTTCTTGTCACTTTGACTTAGAGGAAATACAAGAGAGTATAAAAATAACCATTTCTTTCATTAGTAAATGTATAATATTGTGGCTGAAAAAAATACAGTATAGAATATCTGGGTGACAATTCAATGTGAAATAATGTTTAAATTGATGCAAAAGCATAGAAAATAAACAAACATGAAAAGACTAGATATATAAGTATCTGAGAAATAAAGATACATTTACGTAATTTAACGATGGGAAAGATTTATGGTGTTTTGTCATGAGGCACGGCAAGTGTGATGTGACATAAGTACAGGAATGATTGGGTTATGCTCTATTGAGGAGCCTATTTGGAGTCTACAGGCCTTATTCTCAAGGTTTTCCTATGTTTTTAGGGAACTTCTTTATGGAAAAGTGACTTTTTGATACTATATCTCATGACCATCTCCTTTATTATCTTTCTTTTTATCTCTCCACACTTGCCTCTACACTTTTGAATGGTCCTGTATAATACCTCTTACCATTCTCTTCACTAAATCAGGAATCATAATTTCCAATAATCTTTTAAGGAGAAGTATCTCCACCCTGCAAATATTAATGCACATTGTGTATGTGAAAGGAAGGGGCTTTGGAGATGCCTATGAGACAGACCTTATTTTGGGCACCTTAGACTCAGGTTAGGACCAACTCCAACAGATTCCAGTAAAGATAAAAGCAGAGAGTGAGGTGAGTTTGTTATATGAGATCACAAGGACTTGGCATCCCCAAAGAGGACAGAGAGGACTCCTGGAGAGGACTAACTCTAAACTCATTACTAAAGAAGGAGGAGGACTTAGCCACTTGAAAAGATTAGGATAACTCTGGCAGAGGGAACTGTGTGAGAACAACATGGAGATGTGAAGGTGATCAAGAGATTGCTACAAGTTAATTTTCCAGGGATTTGTTATTTCTCATGGGTATATAAGAATGAGGTAGGAAAAGTAGTTAGGAAATTACCATTGGAGGCCATCAAATGCTAACCTAAGCAACTTAATTTTATAGCCATCTGCCCTGAAATGCACCTTATAATGCCCATGATTTCATTACAACAAATCTTACCACCAGGCAATTGTCCCTGGTGGGACATTTCCAGAGGAAATGAATCCCTGAAGGTGTAGCAAGGCCCACATACTCTAAAGTGTTTGAAGCATGACTCTCAGACTGAGAGTCAATGGCACATATTTCAATAAGATATGAATCCAGGCATGCACAGATTGAGATATATTGCTTGCAAATGTAAATAAATATAAAGATATGTTTTTCTACTTTTTGACAAGACGGAATATTTGATTCATATGTTTAATATGCTTTGCCTCTTTTACAGTGGTACAAACTCAGGGAATGCTATTCATCACACAGAAATTTCAGAAACAAGTTTCTTATGAATAGGAACCAAGATCAGAGGGCAAAAGGCAAACTAGCTGAATAGGATTTATCACGGGTGAAATTTAGCTGTGTTGATGATTCTATGTATGTATGGGGCTTTGGAGGAGTGTTAAGACTGAAATGAAGAGGGAGAATTGTTGCTATTATTTCATTGTAGCATCTAATTTCCTGGGTAGCTTAAGCAAACCACTCATCCCATTTCTAAAGCATCCCCAGATGTGACTACAGTTCTGATTTTGGTCTGAGCTAGCCAGCTTCTCTGGATGGAGTGTGGCATTAGCAGGGCAAAGATTCCTTGCTTTGCAGTGATAAGGACCAACTTTCACAGACAACACATTATAGATTTTCCAGAGGCATCCTAATTTTAAATATTCTACTTTGGTTTTTTTCTTCCAAAAAACTTAGCTCTATATCTATCGCACATGATGTTCTTATACATGGAAGGAAAATAAAAGAATCTTTGACAAATGATGTATTCTGAATTTTGTTTTGGAAAACAAAAGATAAGAATGGTAGCGCTTACAGATGACTCAACTGAAATCTCTTACTAGAACATAATTCATGAAATAAGAGTCAAGATTTTGGTATTTTCATTGTATAAAATAAAACTGACAGTCTTTTTGTCTGAATTTTAAAGTAGTTTTATCTTTAAAAATTTAAAGCAAGTAAGTGTACTGTTTTTTAAATGGGGAGTTTATACATGTTTATTTTCTTACTTTTAAAATACTCTGTATCTTTTGTGGAAAGAGTTGATAAGGATATTAGCCATAGACTTTAATGTTTAGAAGATATTAAAGGACTGCATGAGTCAAATTTCTTATTTTGCTTGAAAAAACTACTCACAAATTCTCCTGAATCCTTGGACAGAGTATTCCTTTCCATAGAAAACATACATAGTAGAGCAATCACTGAAATTAATACAAAACTCTCTACGTAGAGACTAGTAATCTTTTTCCCTAAAGGATGTGATAGTAAACTCTTCACTATGGGCCATGCCGTCTTGGTGACAATGATCATACTTGGTGATGTAGTATGCAATTATCCAGACAATATGGACTAGGTTTTATAAGATCTTATTTATAGACCCTTGAATTTAACTTTCATACAATTTTTACAAGTTATGAAATGTATTTTTGATTTTGATTTTTTCTAACCCTATAAAATGTAATTACCATTGCTAATGCATGGCCATATAAAAACAGAGGTTCAGCTAGGTTGGTTGGATTTGCAGTGTCAAATACTTAGCCTTCTTCCTCATGTTCTTCTGGTCCAGTATTTGAACTATTCCCTTTGACCAATTTAGGAACCTTTGTTACTGAAGTGGATGAAACAAATACTGGTAAAATGTAGTAATTATGTTTAATTGATGACAATTGTTTTGTTTTTAATCTTCGCTTTCATTTACTCACATCATAAACTTTCAATGACTCTTGACTGATAATCAAATCTTGTCTCAAAAAGTATGAACTTTGATGATGCCAGCTCAATAGTGTGCATCTCTCAGATATGTGCATCCATCCATGCTATGGAAAAAGAACTCCCTCCCTGCCATCTTTGTCTTGAGCAGTCCTAAGAGGTCTTCAAGGCTCCTTCAGTTTTCATACCTCCTAGGACTTTTCACAGTTATCTTTAGCCTGCCATTAGATTAAAAACATATAATTTAACCACCAATCATTTATATATTGTCACATATAGTTTTCAGTTCGCTGAAGATCAGGTTGGTTCTTATGTCAATAGCTTGGTTAATTCCTCAATTGGCATTAATAGAAAGCACATGTCTTAGCATACACTGGTGAGAAATGTATGGCTGAATTAGTCAGACATTGTCCTGTTCCAAAACTTACAACTAAACCATCACATTGCATTCTTGTGAAGATATATTTTGTTAAGTTTTTTGAAGAATTATGAAAGAAATTAGTGAAAGATAATAAATGGCTTGGGCTATTTATTTTAATATTTAGTCCTAGATTATAACTCTAGTTCACACATTTATGAACTGTGTGACTTTAGAACAGGTAAATAAACTCTTTAAAACTCTGTTGTCTCATCTGTAAAATAAGAATATAATTTCTACTTTGCAAAGGACAGAATGTAGTTAAAGAACATGATATAGGAGAAGGGGACCAGGAACTAGAGAAAAGGTTAGTTTGAGAAGAATTAATTTAGAAGGTAACACACATGTACAGGAAAGCAATGTGAATCAACTCCCTGTGCAGCTATCCTTATCTCAACTAGCAAAAACCCTTGGTCCTTCCTATTATTGCTTATATTCTTTCTTCAACAAAATTAGAGATAAGGGCAAAAGAGTTTATGCCTGGAAGTGAGGGAGTAGAGGGGGACAGGGGTGAGGTGGCTAGGGAGGGGGTGGGGGGAAGGGGGCAGAAATGACCCAAACATTGTATGTGCATATGAATAAAATAAAAATAAAAAAAGAGCATAATATGCTATATAATTTATAATGCTTCATATTCTATGTGGTTCTATGGCAATATGAAGAATTTAAATGATCAAATATGTGATTTTTAAAACTGGCATTAGAGTAAAAGAGAAAACAGAGAAAAGTTTTATCATTCTTTCTATTTGTTGATCTCTGTGCTTTCCTGAATGAGATATTACTGGTACTTGGAGATTTTGCCATGTTTCTTTGTGTTAATGATTCTCTTATTTATTAATTGTCCAGACATTTACTCCAAAATGACATATTCCATTATTTATTCAATTTGTCTTCAAATAATCTCAAAATCAAGCTGGTAAAATTTGCATTCATGTTCACACCAAAGTTCTTCCTGCTCTTGTGTTTTTTCACTTAGTATACACCCAGGATTTCAGCTCTTCAGTGCAGAGACTTGAGGATCTTTCTTGCCTTCTCATTTCTTTATCCCTTACTTTACATTCACATACCAACATGCCCAATTAGTCATGAGGTTCCCATCAATTTACCTCCTAACTATGTTTCTAAGCCTCATTCTTTGTCATCATCTGTATCTCTTATTTGCTCCAATTTCTCCCCACCCCTCATGGTTAAAGTTATCTTGGTTGTTGTTTCAATACAAATTTGGATTTATCACTTCATTAAAGTTTCATGGCTTTTAGGGGCAATAGATATAGATCAGTGGTAGAGAGAGTTTGCCTACTATGTGCAAGGGTCTGAGTTCTATCCCTAGTACCAAAAGAAGCAAATAACCAAACACACAGAAATAAAGTTTCATGACTTTTAGGATGGAGTGTAAACTCCTCAATTTGGTCTTCAAGAATTGCATTATTGGATCTCTACTGCCTCATTCACCAGCCTTTTCTTATCTCATGCTCTCTTTCTCTCTTGATTCTAGGCACAAGTGGTTTAATTTTATTAATTCTGGCTGTGGAGCACTAGAAGTTGTGTTCCTTTTGTATTGAATGCACGGCACTTTAAAAAATGAGTTTGATAGTGGAAATTATCTTTTCCCTTTGAAGATATGCCTCTTAAGTGTATGGTGACATCCTAAACATTTTTATATTTTACCTTATGTAATCACTTGCACAGCACCTGGATGAATGGTTAACAACCCAATGACTGATCACTTCTATTAATGAGAAAGTAAGAGTCCTTGTATTTGTAACACAGTAGATGGTTTGGGGGCATTCCCATTGAACTCAATTCTTGCCATTCATTCTCTTGCTAAATGTGATATGTGAAGAGTATAAAACAAGCAGGTAGGTATTTATCTGTCAAGCATGTTGAATGATAAGAAGCTGTTCTTCCTTCTCTGCTTCTAGTTTGTAGGCAGGATTACTCAGTATAGGCCATGGTATCTTTAGGCAAGTCTCCTCTGAGAAAGTTCAGTAATAAGGATGCTTCATTTCTAGGATTTTTGTTGTTCTCACATCATGTATTTCATGGGATGATCACAACAAAACTGTAATGTTTACAGGAGATGTTTTAATTTGCTTATTTTTTTAGTTAAGAAATTATTTCACTTAAGAACATGTGATGATATTTGTAAGGTATCCTCCAAGAGTGGGGATCTCATAGACCTCCAACCAGGAACCCAGTAGACTGAGAACTTGTCTAATACTTTTCCACTTTCATTACTTGAACCTCTTCTTTTTTTTCCTTCTATTTTCCCAAAGAACCTATGACTTTTCTCAATCAAATCATTAAATGATATGGTTACACCCAGTAAAGGGGATTTTGATATGAACTGAGAACAACAAAAAGACACACACTGGTTCCTACATTGGTGTCATTATATCCAATCCTGAGAGGGATCCTTCATCATCATGCTGCACCCAGAGCACATGGAATATCTGAATAGAATTATTAGGACAGAATTGATTAGAATTCCAATTAGAATTGGAAATATGTTGATGTTTGTGCCAGGAGGTTAAGCTCAGAGCAGATGGATTGCCTACTGTTCCAGAACAGATTATTCACTTTCCAAATTGGTTTCCCTCGCTTTTTGCCAGCCTTTTGGAATCGGAGTGGAAAAATCCAGCAACCCTTTCTCCAATATGATTACCAAAATTTCTGTGTGTGAAATAAATTCATACACGTTTAATATGTATAATCCAAGTTAATACAAAGAATATGATGATTTTTAACATCATCATTTTGTTCTTAATAATAAAAATATTAAGAATAATTGGACAACCATATACTGTGACTCATCCCTGTATTCCGAGCTACTTGGAAGGCTGAGATCTGGAGGACTGAGATTTGAGGTCAGGCTAGGCAAAAATTCATTAGACCCTATCTCAACCAATAGTTAGGCACAGTGGCAGGAACCTGGTATTGGAAGATATATAGGAAACTGAGATTGGAGGATTGTGGTTCCAAAACAGCCTGGGCAAAAAAAGTTTGCAAGACCCTATCTCAATGGAGAAAAGCTGGGTGTGGTGGCATGCACATGTGATCCCAGCAAACCTGGAAAGCCTAAAAAAAGTGGAATCTTTGCCCAGGTTGGCCTGACCAAAAAGTGAGATCCTGTCTCCAAAATAACCAGAGCAAAAAAGATTGGAGGAACGTCTCAGGTGATAAAAGCACCTGCTTAGCAAACACAAAGCCCTTAAGAATGCAACCCAATACTTCCCCCAAAAAGAATTATTAGTAAAAGTATCAATAATTACTAAGAATTTCTTAACCAAACTGTCACCGCAGCATTTTCCTGTCATTCACACCAATTCCAGCACAGTCTGGTTAAGAGAACAAACTGGTGGAATATGAGTTACTGACAGTACAAACTATTTGGAGGTGGCCTAATCAATGTGTGGCCTTCCTTGGAACTTTGAGGATTCTTCCCAAAACAGACGGGTATTGTTCTCCAAAACTCTTAAGGAAGGAGATTGCACAATGTAGTTGTTTCTGACAACACTGATGACTGCGCTAGCAATTTGTCTAACATCTCATCCCTATATTCCTTACAGAACTTGAAGTTGTGCCTTGCTCCTTTTTCCTTTAAATATGTCAGGGAAAAAGAAAAGATGAAAAGGGAAAATTGGCAAACATTTTCTCTATCAATAATGAAAACAAGACCAGAAAAGACAGTCCCATGGTGAAGAAAAACCTTGAATATAAAGTATGTTATTTCTAAAAAAGTCTCAAATTTCAACAGCACAATGACATAAGTGTCTCTATAACATATCCTCAGCTGATGGTATCAGGGGACATGAGACATTTGAGAAAATGAACATCAGGGCACGCCATCTCCAGTACATCTGAGAGAATACTATTTGTGAGCAAGAAGCTTTCTCTCTTTCACACCATCTGAAGTCAGCATTGAATTAAAGTGAAAGAAAGGGAAATAATTTTTTCCCTTTCAGCAGAAAATGTCATAGAAATGTCAGAGTTCTTTCTATGTGATCACATCTCTCTTAAAAGTCAATAGCTGCAAATCATCGAAACACTAACTACATTGGAAAATATTAATACCAAGTAAAAGCACTTTTCTCCATGAGATGAAGGCTGGCTCAGAAGCTTTGGAAAGGTGCTTCAGAATGGAGTGTGATATGGAACCACTGAATTCTATGAAGGGGCCTTAGATTCTGGTGGATTTATATCATTTGCTGACACATTTATTCAGCTCTTTTCCTGGCCTACCTTCAGGTCACATCCTTTGAGTACTACATTCATTCCTAAGCTTATTGCCACAGAAGCATACTTAGAATTCTCTTTTTAAGATTCAAAGTGGTGGGAATGCCCTCTTTAGAAAATGACATTTAGCGATACTACAGGAAAGAGCAGGGCACCTTGACAATCCATGATGTCTTTTCCTGGCTTAGGCAGAATTGATCTCATGTGATGCAAATCATTCTTTAAAGATCTCTGTGTCAATGTCTTGATCTTCTTGTACAACCCAGAGTCATATTATGTTCAATTTGTTATTTGAAGCTTCCTCTTCACGTGGATCCCTATCTACATGAAGTTTGGCTTCAATAAACACTCCAAATTGAGGACAACTGGGGGTGAGTTCCCTAGATAATTAAGAAAGCCCCTTCTTTGAGCCCTTAAACATTACTTAAAAAATAATAGAAAAGAGTAGGAGAGAAGTGGGAACAGGGTGGGGAGAAACTTAAAGTTAGATGCCCAGTTTTTTTCCATAGGCCACTGTATATTTTATATAGTTATAAATATTATAACACCTGTTTATAAAATATATCATATAGTAGATAAAATATAAAGCAATTATGAATAATTTTAGATTTACAGAAAAGTTGCGGTGATAGAATGGATGATTTCTATGTACATCTTACGTGAATTTTCTCATTCTTAACACCTTCCATTACCATGATATATATATATTTTTTGAGAAATGAAGCTGACATTTAGTAATAACTAAGCTCCAGACTTTATTTGGATTTCACCAGTGTTTTTTCTTTACCATTTCTGAATTCAAGCTAGGACACTACATTGCATTTAGTTGTCAGTCATTCCACTAGTCTTTCCTTTTATTTTATGGCCTTGAAGAATTCTGGCAAGGTATGAGATCTTAGTTTTGTTTATAATGGACTGTTGTGTTTTAATATCTGAAAATGACCCTGAGTTGCTTACCTAATTGAGTTTGTTCCTATAACTCAAAGTGAACAGGAAGCCATGGATGTCAGAGAAGTCTTCAAAAGGAAGTTGAGGAAGATATGATAGAGTGTAATTGAAGGCAAGATTTTGGAAACAAAAAAAATCGAAACATTTTTCCTGCGCGTAACTTCCATGGGCTTGGAGTATTTTAATTAATCAATTACATTTGAGTTAGGGAAGGGAAAAGAAATAGTCCCACATATAAACACACAAGTGTTTAGTATTAAGACCAAACACTGTAGGACTTTCAGAAATAACCCATCTCTCAAGAAGTTTAAAATCTATGAGAAGATACAAACACATCTTAAAATACTAACAGACAAAATGCTAAAGCAATTGGGAAAGAAGTGTTCTTTTCTGTTAAGAGTTTGGGAAGACAAAGATAGTGAAAATGTATTCTAAATGGAAGTTGAGTGAGTAGGGGAAGGTAGAATATGATTCTAAGCAATGGAAGCAAGACAACACTGGACTTATTTTTGGAGGTAGGGAGATGCTTCAGAATGGATGCATAGGAAATTTGTAAGAGAGAGGACCAGAGAAGTTAGCTGAGTAGAGGTTGAATTACGTGCTATAAATACCAGACTGATTAAGGTGAGGGTATATGGTTGATGGACTTCATATACCTAAATGAAATAGAACAAAGAAACCTCTTACAATTGCCTTAGGTAGGGTGGCGAGGGGACTGAGAGAGAGAGAGAGACAATGGGGGGTGATGTAACTATTGTACAAGATAAGCCTAATCAGAATTGTCACTATGAATCCCCCAGGTATGAGGGATATATCCTAATAATTTTTAAAATAAGATAAAGTACAGTAAAATAAATACTAGACTGAGCTAATGATTTTTACAATATGCAGGGTTAGCTCAAATGGAAATAGACTGAGTGCATACCATAATCAGGATTATGTTATATGATAATTTAAGCACATAAGTTAAGCACATAAAGGTATTAATAACAGTGATACTACAATAGATCTGTGACAATCTACTGTAATAATTATATGAATGTCCACACTCTCTCAAACCATCTCATTTCACTATCCTCATCCCCCACTTCCTGTACTGATAGGAGATGCACAATGACCACAGGCTGAGATGAAGTGAGTTGAAAAGTAAACAATCAGCACACACTATGGCCATAACTTTTGTAGCTTATGAATTTCTGTTTTCATTCTTTTGATTTCAGATAGAAGGCTCATTCTTATGAGAGATTTTAGCAACCTCAGATTATATTTTCCTGTTTTTATTGAGAAATTTCAAATTTTCATTTAAAAAACTTCATATCTTCTCTATCTCATATCCAAATTGCCAGTACTACACACAGGTCACTTGAAGATAAACACTGCCACACTGAAACAGTTGAACTGGTGACCAAGATGTCTATAAAAGTGACTAAGGGTGAGTTGTGTATACAGTGTGGATATGCTTGAGAAAGACGTGATTCACATTCTGGGGAGGATGGCCTGAGATTTCATCATGCTACTCAGAATGGCATATAATTTAAACTTTAAAGTTGTGTTTTTTTTCTCAAGTTTTCTATTTAAAACTTTGGATCACGATTGACTAGAAAATAAAGTAAAGCCATAGAAAGCAAAAATTTAGCTAAGGGAAACTATGGTTAACTATATCTTGAAACCATTTTTTATATGATCCTCTTCTCCTAATCCAGTTTTGGGAAGAAGTAGGTTACTTGTTTGTTTTTACTGTCTTGTTTTTGCTTTCTATGTGTATTCTTATATTAAAAATACTGAGAAATGCGAATTTTTTTCTTATAATAAAAAATAGCAGGCATAAGTAGTGCAACAGTTTGTCAACGAATCATGAAAAGAAGCTTATTTTGTTTACTATTTTAAGCAGTTTATGATCTCAGGATTTAATGGACTAGGTTTTGAAAAACTGCCTTCCAGTCCAAGTAACTTCTCATTTATTTGATTAGTTTCTATATAGTCCGAGGCCTGGCTCAAAGCTCTAACAAAATGCCTAATGTGAGAAATTTAAATTTAATTTTATTATAATAAATCCATGCAAAGTATTAGACAAGGAATTATAGGAAATTAATTTCAATTGCTGTGTTAAATATAGTGTTGGGGAAATATTTTACATTGGAGACCCCTTAGTCATTAAAGTGGCAAGCTTTCTATTACTAAAAATTTGTGAACTAATATCATAACTGACCTTACTACTATTAGGAATAAATTTCTCATCATCACTGTCATTCTTTACAATAGAAAATGATATTCATAGAATCATAAAAACTGTAACAGAAGAAACTTAATAAACCCCAGAGTCTGAACTCCTGGAAAATCAAACCTTATTCCTTTATAAGTCATAGTCACACATTCATAACTTTACGTGAGGTGATACAGTATAAACTACAGTATAACTCCTTTCATGGCTGCAGACTTTCATCTTAAGCAGCACCTTTATTATATTTAACTAGAAAATGTCTGTCCCTAATATCAACCCATGTGTCCTAAACATATGTACAAATAAATTTAATAATAATCCCCAAAGCTCCTCATCAAATACTATAAAATAGCTTTTATTAATTTACTGAGCAATCTTTGCCAACTAAACACCATTTCCTTCAACCTTTTCTCAAATGATACAGCTTCTTTTTTCTCATTGTTGGGGCCATCTTACTTGGAATAATATTTAATCTCTCAGGTGCCATATAAGAGGTTAGTGCTCAAAAAAATGACCTAATTTTTTACCCTGCATGCTAATGTATTTTATTCTGTAGGTTGTGTTTTATTTTAACAACTTTTGTCTTATCTTCTTTTTAGAAACTCCCCCAGAGTGTTGGGTCAACAAATCCCCCAGATGGCTTTCACTTTTATTGCTTTGAAGACAAGATTCTCCTGATTATGTTTGTCCAATTGCTTCTCTTTAACTCTGAAAGTCAGCTATTACATTTACTGTGTTACTTTTCACCTTTTTGTCCATTGTTTTTAATTTATATGAGATATTCTTGACAAATTGTGTGACTAGGTTTGAAGTTTTTTGAGGATGGACTTCTAGCCTCCCTGCTACATATGCTGGGTATACATGCTAGAATTTATTTTTAGTTATTTATTTTTTGCTGCATAGTAATTTTATCATGTTGTTTTTTTTAAACATTGAATTTTAACACAACCAAGAACCAAATTCTGTAACAATCCGGTAAACAACTGGTGCAGACTTTTTAGGGGAAGAGAGTTGTTTTAGGATCTTATTTATTATGCAGTGGCAACATTTGGCAGTTATAGAATTTAAAATCTTTCTCATTGAGTGTGATTGATCCTGTGCACCAATGTTCTTGGGTGCAGCTGGCAACTAATTATAAACCCAATCAATTGTATTTATATTTCACCAATATTAATTTATAAAACATTGTCAAAGACCATTCAAAAATCAAGATTCATATTATCTTCACACTTCCCTGATCTAGTCTTCTATAAATTCTTACCCTTAATAATAATAATGAATCTGTGTCATGAAAGCAAGAAACGGCACATACCTCAATTTTTCTCCACAAAAAATCAAGACCTACAACACAATCTTCTCTGTGACAATTTTTCTCCACTGGAAAAGGCAATTACTTCTCCATGACAATGATCAGTGGAAAGCCCAAGTCATAAATTAATGATTTGGACTTGGCTCTTAAAACTTTAATATACGGTGGTAGAAGGAAAGATTCCAGAAACTTGAATGTTTACATTAAATTTCTGCTTTCCTCTAGAACTGGAAAACCCATAGACTCCCTCTCAAAATATGTATGAAGAAGCTGAGAACCCTATTTTCTTTAATTTTTCCCATTATTAAATGGCTAAGGCATGTCAAGAACTATCTCCCAATTTCTGGTCTAGTTTATTTTTGATAAAAACCCTGGCTTTGGGAACTGAATTTATTGCTGGCTTTTGTCTAACTTAGTTTTATGACTTGAGGCAAAATTTTCACCTTTCAAATACTTTCTATCATACTCGAGATGAGGAGCTGATAGTTGTGATCAAAGCTTCCAGCTACGACTTTCTATTAATTGAAGGAAGAAAGAAGGGATTTTCACCAACTGGAGAATTTGGCTTGTTGAAATTCTTGCTATTACTGCAGAACAGGGTTTACAATGAGGGGTTCTGAGACTGAGGCTTAATAAGTAAAACATGAGGATATTTTGCTTATGTTTAAGTTAATCTATCTTCAGGATGTTCAGTAATATAACTACCCCTTTGTTAAATCTCCATAATCTATTTAAGGTTCCATAAAGAAGATAACTGGCACAATTCTTTGGTGAATAGGATTTCCTTTCTCAAAACTTTTGTTATTGAGATGGTTTCATTTTTACTCTCATTTGAATTTTATGTTTTTCCCCTTTATTTGAACATTTTGATTTATTCTTTAGTCATAATAAGTCTAAGTTAAATGCATCATGTTAACTTTTTATTCTTTTTTGCAATATTTTCAGTCTTGTTTAAGTAGATGATTTTGTAAAAAAAAAAAAACTCTAGTATGTAACTTTAGAATATAGAAAACAAACGAGTTAACAATTTCTGTACTATCATAATGCAGTACATGAAAAATGCTCCAGACAAGAAGGTATATAACATAGAATTCTTTAGCGGTGTCTTCTGCTAATTGCTGATATTAAATTTCAAAATAATTTTTTTTGCAGACTGGGGCTTGAACTCAGGGCCTACACCTTGAGTCACTCCACCAGCCCTTTCTCGTAATGGGTTGTTTTCAGAATAGGGTCTCTTGAACTATTTGCCTGTGGCTGGCTTTGAACTGAATCCTTCTGCTCTCTGCCTCCTGAGTCCCTATGATTATGGGCATGAGCCACCAAAGCCGGGCTCAAAGTAAAATTTTTTAACTAGGAAGACTTTTCCAGAACAATTATTTCTCTCTCCTGGTTGTTTACATCTGAGTTTTAGCCATAAGGGACCATAAGGGACTAGAGAAACAGCCGATCTATATTACTACCCCAGTGCCAACCTTAGGGGTATGTGGGTGGAGTTTATAGGACATTGCTGATGGCTGCCAAAGGTACTGTCTCACTTGAGAGTTGACATTAACTATTGCTGATTTTTTTGTTTAACTTGGCTAATGTGTTTAGATGCTGCTGGGGTTCTAATACTGAAAACCCAGCAAACTGAATTAATTGATTTTCTACTGACAGGATTGTCCTCTAGAAATGGATATTGCTGCACCTTACTGTGAGCTGCTTAACAAAGAGCTAAAATAACTGCACGGGTGATGAACTTGAGTTTGAAAAAGGGATTAGAACTCTGTGTCTGAAGACTACCGAAGGAAGAAAGCTGTAGCAGAGTTTGTGTCCCAGGAGGGCTCATTAGATGAAAATTAAGTGAGAAAGTCTTCCACTTACTGTGCCTCATTCTTTTCTACCCAAAGCATACAATCTCACTCTGTGCTTTCTGAGCTTCAGGGTTTGGCCACAAGCAGAGCAGTTGAGTAAATGGAAAGAGAGTTGCAATTTTTTGCCAAAAGAAATTCATACTGATCAGCTAGGAGGAAGAAAGGACATTTGCTGTTGCCCACCAACTTGTGTTTATTGGATCTCTAGGTACTTCTTGACAATTTATCCCCATCTGGACACAATTCAAAGTGTGAACTTGGGTGTTTACAGGTTTCTTTGCTTTTGGCCAAGGTTGTCTTGAAACTGATAATTACAATAGCCAGGGTTATCTGACACCTTTCTTTTGAAGATGCAGTTATGTTATATATCCAGGTTTACTTAGATTGACATGAAGGTGAAAAAAAAGCTCATCCAGAGTAGTACATGATTCTAAACTTGCTGTACATGAGCTACAGCGGAATGTGGATTTACTTCCAAATCCTTTATTCTCTGCTAATAATAAAACTTGACATCTCATGACCACACACATTCACTCACACACAGATGAGATAAAGATTAAGAGTGTTAGGCAACAAAAGAAAAATCATCAGGAGCCAGGCATATGTGGATTATAAAACTTGTCTTCAAATACAAATAGTCAGGAATTAAGTGTAATACTTTTCAATAAACTTTCTAGCAGTATTTTGAATTATTCCT
The DNA here is from genome assembly GCF_047511655.1 of Castor canadensis. Classification (NCBI taxonomy): domain Eukaryota; kingdom Metazoa; phylum Chordata; class Mammalia; order Rodentia; family Castoridae; genus Castor; species Castor canadensis. Next base: position 24,204,844 of record NC_133389.1, on the reverse strand, counting down.
CATTTTCTTCTAAAGACAAAAAATTATCTTGTACAGGAATGTACAAGATCTGAATATAATGGTACTATGTTCTATTTAGATGTAGATACTTAAAAACTGAGAGAAGTAGAAGAGTCTGTAGAATAAATATGTGATTCTTAAAGTCTAGCAGTTTTTAGAAACATCTGAAGGGCCTATTAAAACAAAGATTTCTAGGCCTCACCAAAAGATTTTGGTACAGTGGATCCTAAGAATTTTCATTTTCAGCAAAGTATCAGGTGATGTTCATGCCATTGATACAGGGTCCAGTTACAGGAATTACCATTCACTCTAAATTACCATATTTAGTCAGTGTCCTTTTGCAGTACTAGAGGTCTCTCCATTACTGCCTCTTACTGTGGATTGTTATTGTTATTACCACTACTTTGATTTTAGGTAGCTAAAAGGGATCAAAGAAAGAATATTCCCTCATGATTACTCTCAAATCCCATGCATCCTGTACCCTAAGTGACAAACTCATGTTATAAATTCCCAAAGGACATTTAAAGAAAATGCGTTTAGGAATGGAATGCAGGGTGTGCATTCTCATCTAAGGTGTCCCAAACATTTGTTTCCACTTCTCTCACTCTCTAATCCAAGGGTCTGAAAACTATAGTCACAAGATGGCTAGTGGTTTTTCTATAGTTTTATTGCCTATGGCTATGATGATAGAGTTGAGTACTTGTAGCTAGAAAAGAAAATGAAAAATTTTCAGGCTGAGATTAGAGGTGGGATTGAGGGAGAAATACTAAAAGATAGCTGAATATTTTTTTGCTGCACATCTTCATAGGTAGCAAGAAAAGGAACTCTGGACCAAGAATTATCAGTAGAAGTTGTCTTTCCCTTTAAAATCACATCATTCTTGCATCATAATAAAAAAGAGCATTAAGAAATGAATAATGAAAGCAGATGTACTCTCTTCAAAGATGTGCAGCTGGGAGAGACTGGAGTTGGTATTTGCATTATCAGGAGATTTTCCTTCCTAATTGTGTTATTTCTGAGAGTGTGGGGGGTATACATGAATTATAATTGTCCATTTATTGCTTTCTTTGTTTTATTCATCCAACCCGCAGCAGACAACCATGTTTTCTTGTGTGGTTTAATCTCATTACACAGTTTCTCTGAGACTCAAACCTTAAGCTAACAGTTCATAACAGGATTACATAGACCACCATTTTCCAAACAAGGTTATTCAAGGATAATTCCTTGGGTAGAATTCTTGCCCCTTATGTTCTATTTTCTTCTTCTAGCTTCAATTGTTTCCAGTTCAGTTTTACCTCACTTTCTTTTCCTTTGCTTCTAACTTGCATTTTGAAATATTTTCTACAAGAAAAAAGAAAACCCCTCTCTCTCTCTCTCTCTCAAACACACACACACACACACACACACAAACACACAGCATGACTTTGAAGCGTATCCTAATGTCAGCATAGATTTGGGCATTAATCTACAATGCACATGTGTGTAATGAGTACACAAGGAAAGAGGTTTATGACAAGAAAGCCAAACAAGGTTTCTTTTGAATCTCAGAAATAGAAGGATATATATAAGAATTCTGGTACCCCTTCCCCCATCCAAGCAGTGGATTCAACTTCAAGGGCACATAACAATTTCTTCTGTGATGAAAGCTACTTAGCATACAGCCAGACAGTAAATCACACAGATGAGATCCCTCAATAAAGAGTCTTATCAAAGGTACTCCATTAACCAAGTGCATCCTCATAAACTGAAACAAAAATTAAATTAATCACAGACTTGCATCCTGTAATTAAAATTCCATATATAAATTAATCCAAATATAAATACTCAAACATAAATTAATTCTTCTCTTCTGTTTTTACACTCACCTTCAAAGGGAAGGTGAGAGTAAAATAGTGGCTTATTTCTTGTTAGATAGTTTAGTTCAGAATGGAAAGACCAGTTACTACTCAGTTGAGTGACTAAGAAATGGCTAGCATTTTACCAGTTTTATAATGAAAAATGAGGAAATTTTGTTATGGAAGAAGATCTTAGTGTTGGTTGGGAGCATATTTTCCTCACTGAAATTTAAGTGGGGGTTGGTTATCTTGTATTCTTGGAAGCCATTATTTATTTATTTGTTTATTTATTTAATTTGTTTGTTTGTTTTCTGGGACACTCTTTTGAGTAGTTCCAAGGACCAGAAGTTACCTAGTAGTTTCAGTGGTATTAAATCACATCTGTCTGTTTGATGAACAAATTACGTATTTACCCAGCAGTTGACTGAGAAATATTGAGTATTAGAGCTAAAAGCAGCACTAATAGTCATATTGTAGGACTGGAACTTGGAAAACCAATTAACTAATAAACTCCTTTGCTGAACTTCCATTGCGCAGTAATGGCTGTGCTCAGAGGTTCAGGAGTATAGGTAGTGTATACCATCTCATTGAGGAGGCAAGACACTCACAGGCTTAAAAGCATAAGCAAAGAGATGAATGTGAATACAAAGAGCTTATATTATGTGAATTCAGAGAAGGGAAGCTGTGAGATATGGAACCTTTAGGAATGATATAAAACATGATTTTCTAAAGTGTTTAGAAGCATTGCATTGCACTGATGTGTTACATTGTGTACATTGATACATTCATTCACTCGAAAACTATAGAGTACCCTCTGTATCCTTCTCATCTTCTTTGCCTTCCTTCTGTTAAAATAGGCTATGCTTCCCACTACTATGGAGGTTGGTCTTTTACTTGGGAGCTACAGTTCTAGACCCTTCTGCCTTTTCCAGTGATTCCTGTAATTACAACTCTCTCTTTCCTATTTCAATAATTACTCTCTCCATACTCCATCAATATACTAAAATGCATTGGTGTTGTTCATTATAAAAATGAATAAATACACAAGCCAACAGCCTCTTGATCATACTACATCATGGATACTGCCCCAATACCTGTTTCAATTTGCTGTAAAACGTCTCTAGGGAGCCTTCTTCATAGTCTCCATTGCCTTATTTCCCAGTCACTCTCAGCCCCTCCCATGAGATTTTTGCCTCTCTTCCATCAAAGTGACTCATTTCAGGGCCATCAATGACCTCTATACGCTAAATATCAAAGTCACATCTCATTCTCTATCTTGCCTCACATCCCAGCATCTTTTAATGCAGTGATAACATTCTCCTCAGAAAACTTCCTTCACTGCCACTCTTGGGTGTTCTCATCTCATCAACTGCTCTTTTAGCTTCTTGGCAGTTTTCATTCCCTACATGTAACTCCTAACTGTATGCTCTAAACAGAGCTTGCTCTAGGCCCTCTTTCTTTCTCCATATCCACACTCTCTGTGAATGATACTCTTCAGCATCATGGTATCAGATTTCATTTAGAATCTGATAACCAGCATGTTTTTCTCCAGCCCTGCCTTTTTCCTTGGAGTCCTGAAGTTACACACTCCCTGCTCGACATCTCCATGTTGATGCTTAATAAACACCCAAACTCCATTGCTTTTTTCTGGTGCTGAGGATTGAACACAGGGTACTGTGTATACTAGGTAAATGCTATTCCACTGAGCTACCTCACTAGCCACAGAGCACAATTCTTGACTTGCAATAACAATTTATTCTTCCTTCAGGTGTCACATAGTTGAAAAGCCAAAAACCTTGCTACCCTTTTACTCTTAACTTCCTTAGTTTAATTCACAGGTAAATCCGCCCCCAGCTGTACCTCCAGAATATACCTCTCCATTTTCGTGCTAACCTGGTCCAAGCTGTTCCTCATTCTCTGGTAATATCAGAATAGACTTGTCAGTTGGTCTCTCTGCTTCTTTTTTCACCCTGCTCTGGTCACATCCAATCTTTTCTCTATTCAACAGCCCAAGTGATCTTTGAAAAGCATAAAGCAAATCACCCTCTCTTAAACTTTTCATTCACACTGCTGAAGAAAGTTGGACATCTTGCCAAAGCTGACATGGACCTACATGATCTGGCACCTGCTTTGGACCTTTCCAAACTAATACTCACCATTTATTTTTCAGTTCAACCCTCTCATGCTGGCCTCTTCCTTGGTCTGCAGATTTGGCAAACCAAGCCATTTATATTGCAGAATCCTTATCTTGTTCAGATACTCTTTACATATTTTCCTTTCTTTGTTTTCTGTTTTTGTTTGCTTGCAGTCTTGAGGTTTGAACTGAGAGCTTTGTGCTTGCTAAGCAGGTACTCTACTACTTGATCCACAACACCAGTCTCTTTTGCTTTAGGTATTTTTTGAATAGGATCTCGAGTTTATGCCCAGGCTAGCCTGGACTATGATCTTCCTATTTAAGCTTCCCACATAGCTGGGGTTACAGGTACAAGTCACCATACCAGCTTTTATTGGTTGAGACATGGTCTCATGAATTTTTTTTGCCCAAATTGACCTTGAACCTTGATCTTCTCAATCTCAAACTCCAGAGTAGCTAAGATCCCAGGGCTAAGCCACATCACTTGAGCTCACATGTTTTCTTATCTCTTAGTCCTCATTTTAAATCTTTCTTCCTGGAAAAAGTGTCTTTGTCTACATTATGTCAGGGAGAGTCCACATTCTTTTTTTGTATTAGCCTTTATGTCCTTCCCAGCATTTTTCACAATTTTCAATTAATTTAAACTTTCATTGAACAATTATCCACCTTTTCCTTCTAGGATTAAGGTCTACAAGGTTGAGACAGTTCTCTGCTCTCTGCTCTGGTCATTGTTGTATGCTGAGCACCAAGAATAGGGCCTGGGATGAGAGGGGCAGATGACAAACACCGGGGACACTTAAGATGCCTGAGCAGCACTACGGATATAGAGATTCATGAGAAACTAACACTGTCTTCAATTTGTTAACAGTCAAATAAAGGATTAACTAATTCTCCATGGGTCTCGGAGTTCTGAAATGTAAAATGATCATGGTGTGATTATAATGTGTTGCATATAAAGAGAGAAAACAACCACAATTATTTTGCTGTGTAAAGTTAGTGTTCAATTGAAACTTCTTCATTTTAATGTTGTAGAGAACAACCTCTTTGCTTCTGTAAAGAAAAAAAAATTCCACTAGCTGCTCCTTGAAGGAAGGAAAGCAAGGAAAACACTCCAGCTGAAGATTACAGTGGTTGTCTTCATAAATAATGGTGTTTTCAGACACATTTGTACTTCTCTGGCCTTTGAGCCAGAGTTTGCAAGAAAACACCTGACTATTCATTCGATGTTGCTAATCCACATAATCTGCCCACCCTGTCTGGGTTCAAGCTGACTGGAGACAAAGGTCCTGGACCTGATGCTCCCTGCTTCTCTCTGCAGTTCAGCAGCTTCCCTTGAGCCCCATGCATTCAGAGCTCCCTCTGGCCTTCTGTTAGAAAACTTTGGTGTTCCATGTAATTTGGCAGCTCTGCCTTGTAAAGTATCTGATGTGCTTATGTAACTTTCTGAAAAAACTTTTCCTAACCTTTGCAATTCTCATTCTCTATTTCCAAGTCTGAGATTGCATCAATTGTGAAAATGGTTCATATCTTTCCTTTTTCTGTGAATTCTCCCTAAATTAGAGCAATTTCAATTTGGTGGAACTTGGAGACTTCTTTATTCTTTCCAAAGAACAGAATCTTCAAAATTCTTTTTCTTGTATTTATAAAAAAATTAGCATACTTAGAAACTTCCTTTAATTATGAAATCCCCAAACATAATTAGAACAATTTTCAGGAAAGTATACAGTCATGTACAAGAGGATTTCTATCCACTACCTTTTGCACTCTAAGTAAAGTATTCTTTGAAGAGTTTCACTTCCTTCCTTTATGGTCATATTGTGATATATAGTATTTGTTTTTCAATAAACTAGGCAGCTGGCTGCAAAGAAGTGTCTGTCATAAACTTGTTTTCATGTGTGTGTAGCCATGTGTGTAGTCACTTACATCCACAGACTTTGTTAATAACAATAATAATTATGAGCTTAAAGGTCAATTAGAGCTGGTGAATGTGCCCTTCTGCCAAGTGATAACCATGTCCTATCCTCATCCTTAGTTTCCCATAACGAATCTTCAGAGTTTTTGAGAGAACAGAGTCCTACAAGGGAAAAAAATGACTTGGCAGTTTTACAGGACAGAACATGAAGAAGGAACTAACTCCATTATCTAATGGAATCTGTTTGCTGTCTTTCTCGGGAAGAGTTGGCCTGAGCTACAGCTTCTGCCTCAGACTCAGTGTCACTCCATCACACTGACCCTGAAGCTGCAGGTGTTGCTGACATTAAGTGGGCATCTGTGAACACTGTATGATGGAGGCTTGTATGTTGGAGACAACAACTGGTCATATGTGACCACCAAAGTACCGGCTAAGGGTTTGTTCCACTCTATGAAGCCATTCTTTTTAATTGTGTCCCTGAACAAATATATTTAAGTTAGCACCGCTGTGATGATATGACTATGAAGCAGAGGAGATCTGGGAGAAAAAAATTCTCTGCACAGTTTCACTGTTAGCCTGTATTTTCAAGAATTGGAAGAAATTTGAATGAATAATGCTTTGTAAGAATCTTATAGGAGAGCAAAAACAATCTACTTTAGGATTATGACCATCTTATTTTTTGTATAGTTCTTTGTTTACAAAAGATTAAAGCCCAAACCCATCTACCGCCACTTCTTTTGTTTTGCCAGTCAGGTTTCTTACCCTGCTGTTTTTGATGTTTAAATAAGTTAAAAATTTTAGATGAGAAAAGTGACCCTCAATAACTCAATAACTATGTAGGCATTACTAAATCTTTTTCAGTTAGAAACATGTACTCAGACACTGGGGTGGGCAGGAACTTACAATGCAATCTGTTCAGGAGTTAATCCTGCAAGGGACTTAAACACTGAAGTAGGGAAGAGCCTGAGGGTCACATTCTTCATAGGTTGAATAATGTACCTGGGAGATATTATTTTAAAAACTTCAGTCTTTCCACTTAGATTCTGGGCCATGGCTGTGCAGTGTTAGGCAACTGGCTTTATTTTATTGAGCCTCAGTTTCCACATTGGTAAATGGGACCAACCATAGTATCACCTTGAACTTTAAGCTAATGATAATGATTGTATAATTATGAAGCACAGACTTTACATACAGTAGGGTGGGTGCCATAATACAGAAAATTAATGAAATCAAATGAAAAGCTGCTTAGCTGAAATGAACAAAGCTGATATTTATTGGCTTCTGAACAGACTTTTTGTTTATAAATATCTGAGGACAGTTGCAGTTCTCCCTGCTTAGTTCACTCTTATGGTATCTTTAGAAAGAAGCAGTGAGAAGCGAGGACGTCTACCAGAATATGATGACATTGCAGGAAGTAGTACTTGATCATGACTCTTTTGGTTCATATAAGCTGACTACCCTGTACATGCTAACTCACTCCTACCTGACTTTAAAGGGCTGTTGCTTACATAATGTTCCAAATGACTTTTGAGAAGTACCTGCTTGCCAATATTTGAGAAGTGTACCTTGGAAAGAGAGTCTGAAATTTAGAAACTTTTCATGTGTTTGACTTTCACAGTCTTAACATGCTGTCCCTAAATGGTTGTTTTCAAAAGGTCCTAGTACTGCACTATGGGGCAAGGACCCTTCAAGCAAGACCTCCCCTTTCCTGCCACTGCTTCAGTGTATTAGGCCACCACTCTTCAGTACCTATTTGAACATCTATTTTTTCTACACAAGCTAGCAATATATTTGTTCAAATAAAATGCTTTAAAAATAAATGCATTCAAGTTTGGGACACTGTTTTCTAGCTATCATTTATTATTGGTAATGTGTAGTTGTTATTTAATTGTATGTTTGTATTAAACATTCCCCATACTAACATGATAGCCACAGGCCTGACTAAACAAAGAGAGCAAAAGGAAAAAACAAAAAGAAAAAGCTTAGGGGGACGATGCATAAGTAAATTGAAATAAAATTGGGTATTTTAATAAGAGGTCTCCAAAATGGATTGCTTCCAGAAAAAAAGCATCACCACGCACAGCCATACTAGCAATTTCTTTGGCTTCCAATAAGATTATATTCTCGCATGTCACTGCCTTAATTAATTTCACCCAGCCTTAATTTGGGGAATCTTCATTGGGAAAAAAAACCTGCTAATTTTATTTTAGGCCCACCCCTTTTCCTAATCCTAAAATTTGGTATCTAGCCAATTTTTGCAAAATAGTAAAGCTCCCCAGGAGCTTGGTGTGCCAGGCTTTTCTTAGCTATGGCTTCCATGCTCAGTCTGGGTTTGTACTAATTTTCTCACATTGGTCTGACAAAGAAGTAGGTTGGATGACTTGTTTCTCAACTCAGTGCAAATTAGCTTAAGCTTTGAAATTTGCTGATCTTCACACCTCAATTGGGGAAATGTCTCATTATATTGACTAGTCAAGCCAAGGACTCACTGAGGTCAAGTGCATTTTAAATGCTTCTTAAATTGTCTCAATCTTCCCTCATTGGAAAGTGAATCTTATGACAATGGCATTAACAAAAATAAAACAACCTGTGCTAGCCCCTGGTCTTCTCTACCTCTAGGAAGTCTTTGCCTCTAGCCTGAGGTCTTTGCATATGTAGTTTTTCCTGGAAGAATCACTCATAGGGCCTCTTCCAAATAAGTTCCATTTATCTTTCGGGAGTCAACTTCAGCACCATTCCTTCAGAGAATTTTCCCAAAATTCCCTGTAGATATAGATCATTATCAAACTTCATCACAGAACTGTGTTGCTCTGAGAACAAATTATTTAGTTTGTAAGTACATATTCATGAGGATGATATTGTCTTAATTTGTTTCTGTTTCCCAACTACAGTGTAAATTCTAAGAAAAAAGACTATGTCCATTTTTGCTCATTATTCTGTCTTCAGTAGTTAGGGTAATACTTATGAAACTGTAAGTGATTAAAAATTGGTTGAATGAATGAATGTAAATTTCTAGGAGTGTGCAGTTCCCTGGATGTCTTTTTCTTTTGATTGAAAATTAACTTCCATAGGGGAAATTAGGAACCAAAGAGAAGCTGATCCTCAATGGGATACCAGAGAAATACCTATTTTGCTATTAACTACTTCAAAGTTAAATTTCTTGCTCTATATAGGTAGCTTTCTGCAAGTTTATGGTCAACCAAGATTGAACTCAAGCCTCAACTCATTTCATTATTATTATTATTTGTTCTTCCTTCTTATTACCATTTCCTTCTTTTTCTTTCTTTTTTTTTTTTTTTGTGCTGCTTGGTATAGAACCCAGGTCGTTGGTCCTTGGGCATGGTTGGTAAACACTCTGCCACCAAGCTACATCCTCATCCCCATCATCCTTCTCACGACACACACTGCCTTCTCCTTAAATTTCTGCTCTCCAATTGTGAGTATGCCTGTGGTTTCACACTCCCTCCCCTTGTTCTTCCTTCTTGCTAATGATCCTTACAACCATTTTGTGATTATTTTTATAGGCTTCCTAATCTTCTTTACTGTGCTGTTTATACTTCTGAAAGTGTCTGATTGATTGTCTTTCTCTTGCATCCTGCTAAGCTTAATGGTTTCCGTTGTCCTTTTTATCTCTAAAGTTTAACTAGGATGAGTTTTAATTTCACTTTTAGGAACCGTTTCTGAACTTATAATTTTCTTTTTTCTCATCAAGTTTTTCCTCAAGGATATATCTAATTTTTCAAATAATTGGATATTAATAATCTTCTCAGCCAGTAAAAATAAATACATAAATTAAAGCATTGTGGATGTAAGGACTGGAAGTTTCATTTTGTGCCATGTTTTGTGTAACTGTTTATCTGTCTGAACACATAAGTGAGAATTTACCTATTTGGGCTCATCTGTACGACAGTCATTCTGACTATCCTTGATCTAAAAGATTGTTCCAGTCCTTTGAAAGAATGATTAGCACCTGTAGGCACCAGGGCTGGTTATGGCAGCTGGAGACAGACTGGCACTTAAGATACCCTTTTATGTCTGCAGAAAATCCAATTGGTCAGATCTGGGCTAGGAATAAGAAGTTGTCTTCTTGACACTGCACCTAATTAGCTGTGTAACCTCAGTCAAGTCAGTTCCCCTTTACCCACCTTAATTTTCCCATCTGTAAAATGATGGGACCAAATTAAATTAATTCAAAGACTCCACAGTACTAAAGATCCTAAGAAAACTGATGAACCTGTGATCTTTTCAAATCAAATGTATCTTGCTTCATTTGTGACAATATTCACTGATTTCACTGTCAAATTATAGATTCTAAAGAAGATGAAATCTGTATTTAGAAAGTTCAAACCCAGTGTTCAGCAATTTTCCCACATGATTCCAGAGATTAGAATAGCCCCATTCATTCAGCCACACTGTCACAGTCACAGCAGTGCCGATATCAGATATGTTAGAAGGTACAAGCACAAAACAAATCAATGGCACTGAACTTGCAAGGCACTAGGTAACATCACACAGAAACAGGGCAGAGAGAATAATTGAATGCTAGAATTGTTCTGACTCTCAGATGAACTGTCTGTGAAAAGATAGACCAAACCACAAGAAGGACACAGGAAGAGCAGGCTTCCTGTGGCAGGTGGATGGAGTGGAAATTCTTTACCACATGTGACATATATGGACCTGAAACTGTGGTAGTTGGGGATTCTTTTGTTTGGGAGAGTCACTCTGTCTGGCATAAACATCTCATTAATTGTCTTCCTTAATTTTAGTGATGTCCAGAGGCTTTCAGAGATAATCTGAGCAGTCAGTGAACTGATGTGTCTGCCAGGGCATGAACAGCATAGATTGTTCAGTGTTTGCCCTGGGTCTATCAGCAGCAATAAATTTTAATCGGTTAGGCACTTTTCAAGCATGCTCCTGTTTGCCAAACACTATTTTTGGCAGGCATCTGTAACAAAGCCTAATGCATTATGCAAATTATTTCCATGGTATTTCATTGTATTAGCACATGTAGTATTTGTGTGGAAATTGTGTAAATTCATTACCAAAGTACTCTGGTTAGAAAAGTATTAGAAAAATATTAATATTTGTAGAAAGCATACATCATGTGATGGAAAAGTGTGGATAATCTATTATCATTTGAATTTCAGAAAGTTATTAGCACATAAATAGGAACAATATCTTAAAAAGTATGCAGCAAACATGAAAAAAACTGTTGCGTTGATGTGTCCTTGAAGATGGAATGTTCAGTTTCAGAATTGTAATGATGTTCATTTTTACAGATCAAATTATAGTCAGGGATTAGTATTAATAAACAGCATAATTTAGTGGTAGAGATCTGGAAATTTTATTTCACTTGGATGTTTTTATATATTCTGTTAAATTATACTCTCTTGCTTCTCTTCCCTACATTTTCTATCCGTCCATGAAGTGCGGAGGGTTTAGGCTTTTAAACCCGTTTAACTCTTTTCCTTTCTGTTCTCCAAGAGTAGGGAAAGAATCTACCAGAGTAAAATTATCCGTCTTGACTGAAGCTTACCCTGGTAATTCAATTCTCCAGTGAGATGTAGGATTTACCTCTATTAAATGTCTCTTTGCATCAACCTCACTATTCTTATGAGGCCATGGAAATTAGTAATGAATTATTTTCTCTATTCTACTGGAAATTGCATTATTTCCAGTGGTTTCTAACACCTTGATTTGTCTTGTTCCTCTATATTTGACAAATAATATCTAGCGCACTCTTCCCTTTAGAAGCTATTTTACAACACAATAGTTTCTCACTGTCAGAAAAAGTTATAGTTGTTCTTCTTTTCACAGGTTTTGAATCAGATAACACCTCTCTCCCAGAAGCTCAAAAATCTTTGCAAGTATTGCTTTCCATAGCTTCACAACAGCCCTTTGATGTAGGGCAATTTATTCTCACTATTATTTAAAAAAATGAACAACCCTTGCTCAACACAGTGCTGTACTATCCAACAAGTGACTGAAACGTTCAGTTTACCTTCTAGAAATATAAACAGAAAGGTGTCTGTATTTGAGTGGACACAAACACTATGCACCTACTGAATGGAATAGTATAAGTTGCTATCTGATTTAGATTCAAAGAAAAATAAATTTAAAAATGTTTTGATTTATCATGCATTAATAATTATAAGGAGATTTCATTGTGATAATTCCATACATGTATACAGTGTACCTTGAACAAGTTCATTCCTTACAAGAAATTATAACATTTAAGCAGAAATTTCATCCTCTTATGAAGAGAATTACAGTTTTTATATGTAATTGAGTTGTCCACATTTTTTGTGATACTGGGGTTTGAACTCAGGGCCCTGTGCTTGCTAGTCAGGCACTCTACCACTTGAGCCAGGCTTCCAACCCCTTTGGACTTTAGGTTATATTTCATATATGGTCTCCCATTTTTTCTGGGGCTGGCTTTGGACAATGATCCTCTTACGTACATCTCCAACATAGCTGGATTTATAGGTATGCACCACCATGCTCAGCTTGTTTGTTGAAATGGAGTCTTGTTAACTTTTTGCCCAGGCTGACCTTGAAATTTGATACTCCCAGTCTCCACCTCCCAAACAGTTTAAATTATAGATACAAGCAACCACATCCAGCCTTATTTTCATCTCTGTTGTCCATAAGAATTGAATCTTCATTCTATCCAATATGGTACACCCCACAGTTACATAGTCAGTGCCAGTTTTTCTTCAGTATTTCTATATAAGCCCTCCTTTTGTCTTATTTCCATTCTGACTATGAAACACTCAATGAGACTTTGTCCTTTTGCTCTACTGTTTATGTGCTAATTCTTAACAGGAGTGAAACTCTGTGCAAAGACCATTGCTGTCTGAAGCTTCTTTCCTTCAAAACTCAAAGTAATTCTGGATATAAATAGGGTACTCAGCAAATACTTCCTGTACATTGTGTTCTCAGGATTTTTAACTTGAAAAGAAAAAAAAAAACATTAATAAAACTTTCTAGGGAGAGCTTCCCTTGTACAGTTTTCCTTTAAGGAAAAGGGAAAACTAAATCACTCATTCAGGAACTGAAAATGGCTACTAATATGAACCTTTTAAGTTATTCTTTTTTATAAATATCTAGAAGTGACTTCAATGCCAAAAAAGAATGTTTTATAGTTGTATGGAAAGCTTCATAATAGGGACCAATGTCTCCAGATGAGTTGACATAGTCCCACTGTAAGTTAAGTTGCAAAGTTTCAGACAGGAAGTTTGTCTACATAACAAATTTTCACCCTGTGTACCTAATTACCACAGGTAGCCTAGTTACCATAGGTACATGGAATGCTTAATAACTGATCTTCTTTAAGAAAATTTGGTGATTGGTTTGAGTAAAAAACTAAGATACTTATATTTCCTCTATATTTTTATACTTAAAGAATGAGATAAACTGAGGGTATAAGAAATTACAGATATTTGGAAACCAGGGAGTTTAAGATAAGTCATCATCCTTAACAACACTCATTAAAACAAACCCACGTGATTTTTCTTATAAAATTCTCCATTCTTAATAATCTAATTTCTAAAATCCTAATCATCAGCTAACTGCGGTTCCCAGTCTCCAACACCTAGGCGGGATGCCCACTACCTAAGCCATAATTGAGGGTTTAGAATCATAAGACAACAGGAGTAGAAGGATCAGGTCATGGCCATGGCCCATATCCAAACTTGTCTGTCTGTGGGGGTTGAAACTGGACCAAAGCATTTGGTAATGATATACATGACCCTCTATCCCACCAAAGAGGAAGTAGAAAACCAAAGGGGACATGAGTGTCAGGAAAATAGAAGAAAGAACTTTCCCAGGATTCTTTATTTATTCCCTACACCTTTAGCAACAGCCAGTATTTCTATTTTGGGTGTCCTTACAAGAATAAAGTATCCTTTTGGCCATGGTATGCTAAAATGGGAAAAATAATGCAGAAGAAATTTCAAGTGAAGAAAATACTTTGTACTGTTTTGTTTTCTAAAAGTATGTGCTGTCTTGACCATACCAGAGGAAAGGGGAGAGAATGAAGGGAGTTCGTATGAGGAAATAAGTCACAATGACATTGTATAATGGATATCCCAGGGAGTCATTTGCTTAAAGATGTATTAGGATCATAATTTGTGTCTGTGTAGGGAACATGGCAGTTACACAGCATCACCTGTCCTCTTGGACTGCACCAATAGAATTCCCAGAGCTTGTGTGTGCAGCTAGAGGCAGTGAACTAGTAAGTAAGTGGCAATGTCCAATGAAAATTTGTGTAAATATTTGTAGAATTTGGTTGAGAAAGTTGCTTGATAGACTACAATGAAAACTGTACTCATAATGTGAATCTGTAAATGGCAGATCTGCATAGGAGACAGCTTCCTTTTAAATACGTTTATCTTTTATTCAGGGGAAAAACAGGGGGACGATATTGTATTACTGGTTTTTTTTTTTTTTTTTGGTGAGAAAGTGATTTATCCATTGATTTTGCATTTACATTGAGTTTTCTTGTGCCACTGTGTTTGACTTTTTCCTTTGGGTGCATACAAAAGGATTCTGGGCTGAGCAGAATTTGACTTAGATTCAAGTGGGCACTCTGGTGTATTAAAAATTAGAGTGTTTTTAAATCTGAGTAGTTTATTAGACTAGAAGATGCAAATAATCTAGATATCTCAGAGAGAAATCACAATAATTCCCTGCTTAAAGAGTATATACAATATCACAGTCATTAAATTGTGTATTCCTAGTTAAACTACCTAAGTAACTGTCTTGCTTTCATCACAAAATTTTGCCTCCCTAATATTTGTATAATGTCCAGAAAGTTACTATGTAAAGTCTCATAATTTTCAAAAGTGTATTCTCATATACTTCATGCTGACTGTCATTACTGGTTTTGAAAATGTAAATAACAAAAACAAGCAAATGAGAATTATAGGGTTGAAGAACATCCCAAAGGGATACCATTTTTACTTTGCCTCATTTCAAAGAAAGCAAAAGGAATATCTGTAGTGCATCGTGAGCATCAATAATAAAACAATAATTTTTAACTTGCACCTGAAGTATATATACATCTCTCAGACTGTGCTAGATATTATGGTGGAGACATAGAATATTCAGCAAGTTTCTGACATACAATGAGATCTAACAAGGAAAACTTACTGCAATTCACCAATTTGGGCTCAACATTTTGAAATAGCAACACTATTTTTAAATATCTAAGTCTTGGCTCTAACAGACCATCTTTTTTGTATCTTAATTAGTAAAGAGCTCAAATTTCCACATGAGTCTCTTATCTGAAAGTATTTGCCTTTGGAAGCTTGGTGCTGACAGTTGGAGAATTCCTTTCAGATTCCTGTGACATAAATTTTTAAAAAGGAAACAGTTCTTGAATAGTCATGCTTGTGCTTCTGCTTTGTTTGTATAATGACATAGTAGAGATGATCAGGGATCAGAAAACTTTGATTCAGACAATCCTGGATTTGATGTGCCAGGCACTACCTTGCCTGACCTTGGGCAAGTTCTTTACCTCTCTGGTACATAGTAACCCAGTGGGCATTGTCTGATCCCTATAGAACAATCACAAATATGTTTTGTAATCATACTGAAGTGCCTTTTGAAGTTTTTATGAAATTATTATCAATTAAATGTCTATATTTTGCCTGGAGCCATTTAAAAAATGCATTTAAAAGAAAACCCTATTTCTTTACTCACAACACTTTTGATGCCAACTTCATGGAGATTTTTACCCCACACCCAACAATGCTCTGATTCTCTGTGGTCACCAACTGGATGGTTCTGACATTGACTACCCAGAGTTAACACGGTTTCCACAGTGTAAGTACTTTGACTCACAAGACTGTCACCAACTTCTAATGTTAATCATAAGACCATCTATAAATCATGGTGTCCCTTGACCCCCTTCTTAGGTTCATAATTTGCTAGAATGACTTATAAACCTCAGGGAAACATGTATTTATGTTTACAGTGTATCATAAAGGATGCAGAAGAAGTGGGACATAGGGAAGGTCTACAAGGGTTCAAGTGCAGGAACTTCTGTTCCCATGGAGTTGGTATGCATCATCTTCTCATGACATATACGTATTCACCAAGCAGGAGGCTCATAAAATCTAGTTATTCAAGAGTTTTACAGTGCTCAGTCCTCAGCCCTCCCCCCATTTCCTAGAGTCAGTGGGTGGAGCTGAAAGTTCCAACTTTCTAAACACTTGGTCTTTTTGGTGACCAGTCTCATCCTGAGTCTATCTAGGGACCCCACCCCAAGTCAACTTATTAGCCTAAAATCAGGTGTGAGGGAAAGGGGCTCATTATAAGTAACTAAAGAAACTCTTTATCATGCAGGAGATTTTAGGAGTTGTAAGCCAGGAATTAGAGACAAAGACAAAACATATTTATTTGTATACCACCATATTATTTCACACAGAGTAACAGCAGTAATGCAGGACCACTAACCTGGATACACTAGCAGTGGAGTCAGTTATGTGATGAGGCCAGACTTGGTCTTTATTTCTACCACTTTCCCTCTTGGAAATGTTGGTTGTTGGTCATCCTTTCATCTTACAGCCTTCTGCCATTGCTTGTCAGACTTTGCATCTAGGCTAACATATCTGTATGTGTTGAGTATTCCCTTTGTTGCCTCAGTTTGCAGCCTAGTTAATTCTGCCCACTGCATGCTTACAATATCAAGGAAGGGTGCTGTCCCTCAACCCTTGCTGCTCATTTTCCCTGCCAGGTAGACTGGCTGTATATCACTGTTGTGTTATTAGTCCTGTCTTGCCATCTAGTGATAACTTGGACTCACTGTGTTGTAGATCCAACATTGAGTAGCATGTGCAGTTTTGCAGACAAGCTTTCTGTAGAAGTGGACTACACTGAAATTTTTTAAGGTGGTCTGGAACCTGGTGACAAGTGAGCCCTTCCCATCCCTTAATTAATACCTGAACAGCTACTTTGGAAACATCTTTGCTTTGGTTCTGTTCACTTCCTCCTTCTAGATTTTCATCTTGTATGAACAATGCTAAGGACATAAACTAAAATTCAACACTTTTCTATCTTCAAGGTGTTCTCAGTTTAGGAGGGAAAATATTTCTTAATAGATTTTTGAGGTGTTTTTCAAAATAGTTTGAGTCTCTACTTTATTCAGTGAACTCTGATGAAATTCCTTCTACATATGAGGGAGTTTGCTGTATATTGGCAGCAAGCCTAAGGGGAAAATGTGTGCTAGGAGAGGGGAATAGGGAAAAATAGGCTTATAAGCAACTGGTGAGTATAGAAAATAATGGAATAAGTGTTAAATAGAGATATGACACAAAAAGGTTTGATTCTGTTCTAAAATATCCTGGAAATGTTTGTGAACATGCTAGCATTAGGACTGAAGCATAAGGAGAAATGAGATTTCAGAGAGAAGAGAAAAGACATTCTAGCTTAAGGGAAATATCTGAGTAAAATGTAAATGCAGAGGCATCAGTGTTGATACTCAGTCCTAGAGGAAGTTAGTGTTATTCTGGAACCTGTTCCTAATAACTCACAAGGTTTAACTGCACACATCTCTTCTGTCTCGGTATCCTTTTGGTAGCATCGAAACAGAGTTGACACAGTATTTACACCAAGAAACTGAAAAATACTGCAAACCAGGGCTTGTTGTTCCTCACACCCTTAGCCAGCACACCCTTGGTTAGGGAGCCCTGCTCCTTAAAGAAGCTCTTTGGTGAGACAGATATTCTGCCTTTTATCAAAGGAGAAGCTGGTTAGATGAGTTGCCCAATATCACACAGCTAAGTGTAGCGGCAGACCTAGAACTCATGGAAATGACCGTGCTCCACAGGAATGTAATGCCGAAGAATTTTGTGCTTCTGAATGAGTACCAGTGTTCAGAAGCCAGAGAAGGATATTGGGTCCTGCTACTGTTAATGACTGTGCTGAAGTACTGTTTTCTTAAGGTTCTCTTCACATAGCTACATGTGAGACTAAACTCTGTGCCCAACCTCTGATGTCTGTTTCTGGAGTTTATGAGAGTTGAAGAAATGAAAATGAGACATGAGAAAGAATAAATATAAATAAATAAATATAAAGAAATTGTAAAAGAAAAAATTTTGCGAAGATCAACTTCAAGACAACAATAAAACAAAGTCCTTGGGGACCTGGGAGAATTGACATGCAATTTTGCTGGTCTGTTAGAATCAGTGTCCTGAAAAGGAGTGCACATTTAGGTTGTTGTTCTTGAGACGTTGTTCATTTTCTGATTGTATATCTTTCAAAGGGGCAGGGAGGATGAATGCATTAGAAGTTTATTTGTTTCAATCTGGAGAAATGTCTAGGTTTTCATTTTTCCAGAATCTTTTTACACTAGAGAGGATTTCATAGAGACCTTTTTCTTTTCCTTTTCTTCCCATCCTGTCCATTCCCCTTCCTTTCAGTTCTGTCCTTTGTTTTTTATATGATGACTCACCAGAGACAAAGAAAAGGGTGGTGAGTGTGGAATGTACCAACAGACTTCTGTAGGTGATAAAGTTACCAAAACAAACATTTTCTAACAAATACAGTTAATGAAATGGAGAACTATATCCCATTTCCTTGAAAATGTCTGCCTTTTATCTCTGAAATGACTGTTTTCCAACAATGTTGGAATTTGGATCATAACTGAAGAAGCAATTCAGCAGGAGGAATGGGCACAATTAGTTTTTTTTATTGTTTTATTATTCATATGTGCATACAACACTTGGGTCATTTCTCCCCCCTGCCCCCACCCCCCTCCTTTACCACCCACTCTGCCCCTTCCCTCTCCTCCCCACCCCTTCAATAGGGCACAATTAGCTTTTAACAGCACCATGAAAGTAATGCCAGGCTAGTTTTGAATCCACACCAGAAAGTGCTACTTAATAATGACACACTTCTGATAGGCACTTAGCAAAGTACACCGGCCTTATAGGAACTGATTTTTCTGCAGCTCCTAGAAAACAGTAGCTGGTCTGGGGTGGACAGCTACATGCCAGTGAATGTCTGGTTATACATCACAGCAAGAGAATATTGATTGATCAGGGCCTCTCAGACCCTGTAAGTCTTTAGCTCTATAAATTTGGTTGCGAGAATCGAATAAAGCTGATGGAGTAAGTCATCCCTGAAATGGTCTTGATGATCAGAGGGAAAAAAGAAAAGACAACTAAATGTAATGATGTAATGGCTGTACAGTGGCTAAGAACTGGTACTCAGGAGAAAAACACACTGTGAGTTGATGCTCTTTCTGTCACTATCTGTATAAATTTAAATAAAAGAGCTCTCTGAATTTTAGGCACATGTACATTATTGTGATGTTAACTGATATAAGAACTAAGACAATTAGAACATGTTTCCAAATGTAAACAATCCAGCACAGTTACTGGCTCTTGGAGAATTCTTGATAAATAGTAATGTTTAGAGTTCTAGAATCACTATGTCAACAATAAACTTCGCCATCATCACCATGAACGCCCTTGCTTCTCTGAGTTGTCTGATTGCCCCAAACTTTAGGAATCTCTTTCCACCATGTAAAAAAATGCAGGTTTCATTTTGCACAAGAAATGTGCAGGTAATTCCAAGAGAACATTAAGAATCTATTTAAAATAAATAGAATAATTTTGAATAAAGATGAACTCTACTCCAAATATTAGGTTAATGAAACTGCATCTTTAAAAGATTGGTAGATAAACAGGATGGTCAGCATAACTTCTCATTTACTCAGTGATTAATTATTTGAAAGCCTAGGATGTGGCACATGTTGATTTAGAACTAGGGATGCAATGGCAAATAGAAGTTCATGTATCTTACTGTTCAAGCAGACACAAACAGTAAACACATATATACATAAGGTGATGCAAAGCTGGAAGGCACTGAACTGCAAAATGCACCACAATAATAGGTTTTCTTTGTTTCATGGTAACAAAATAGAAGAACCTCCCATTCATTTAAGAGATGGGAAATGTCTTTTTTATCACAAATTTAAAAATATAAGAAGTATAGGAAATAATATGGCAAACCCATATAGTCTTCCTACTCTAATTTAACAAATACATCGCTTTCAGTCTTTTTTCTGAATATAAAAAGGCAGAGAAAGCTAAAAATTTTGTGGAATCATCACTTCCTATCTTATCCTTCTCGCTGGTTTAAGCAGCCAGTATCATGAATTTTTTCCTTCCATATATGTGTGTCTATTAGAAAATTATGTAATTGATATTTCCTATTTTCACATGTGCATAAAAATGATATTATTTTGTTTTTCTTGTTATTTTTGTCTGGGCAAAGTCAGGTGTAAAGCACAGCACAACCTCAGGAAAGAGTCAGTGTTCCCATCTATGGGATGAAAGAGTTCTGGGTCACTTAAGATGACAGTATAGGTGAGACAAAAATGAGGAGAGTTTAACATATGGGGAGAAGGCTGCCACCTAACCCATCAATCAATGCAGAGTTTTTCCTGTTATATGCTCCTTGCCCACCAAAGAAAATACATCAGAGGAGGCAGGAGAAGGCTTAGAGGATCCACAGTGGGACAGGATGACATATTCTTGAGTAGCTCAAGGACAAAGATTGTTATGTTCAGGTTAAAGGTGGGTTTGTCACCAGTCAAACACATACCTCTCCTCTTCCTCCTGTGCAAAGGACAAAAATCTCAGCTCCACTTCAATCCCTTGTTGGAAGAAGAATGCAGAAAGAACATTTTATTTCTCTAGATTTTCTAGTACAGTCATTGGATTTCCCTTAATATCTTCAAGGAGTCAAGTGTGTCTCATGGTCTTTAGGACAGAGAGTTGGTTGAGCAGCACTTCAGTCATGTGACTGTGCATGGTCTTTCACCTGGGCCATTTGAACATCGGCCTCATTCTACATGGCTGCATTGACTGCTGCTAGCTCATTTCTCTTTCACTTACTTGCTTTGTGAGGCAAATATACTTACAGAGCCTTCCAACAGGCTGTAGGTGTGTGTGTGTGTGTGTGTGTGTGTGTGTGTGTGTGTGTGCACAACATGAAATCTTTGGTACCTTCATTTCTGTAAATGGCCATGAGGCCATCAGGGGAGTGGTTATGGGAACATAGATGGAGCTTTTGTGATGTTTGGGATACACAAGCATTCAGAGTCTTTGCCCTGCCTGGATATAGACTAGGGTATGATAACATAGAGAATAATAAAATAAAAAATAATGATGAATTGTTAACAGTATATTAGTTACTATATTTCTTTGCATCTACAGTCACTTTTTCTTTCCATTTTTTACCATTTTGAATGTGACAATTATTGCTGGGCGGGTGGAAGATGTGACATAATTATTATGGCCAGTGAAAAAGTCCAAGACCTTGCTGACTGACTTCAGAGATTTGGAAGAAAATCCCAGGCACAACAGGAAAGCTCCCTTTTTAAGAAATGCTATATTACTGATATTCCCAATGGTATGGAGAATAAAGTTGTTTGGAAAAACAACAGATATCCACAACTTTGTCTCAAGAAGTGACTGAGTCAGATTCTGAATATAAAGAAGTTTTAGTAATCATATATTCAGATTTTTGCTTATATTTTCCTGTTTGTGTATGACTATTATAACATGAGATAAGGAAATTATGTTTAAACAAGCCTAAAGCAGCTCTTTCCATAAGTATAAATATAATGTAAAAATTCTTTGTAACAAGAATTATGCCTCAGTTGAAGCATCTTTCTTAGTAGTAAATAAAATCTCAGTGTATCTTAAGTCAATAATATAAGTTTAATTAGAGTCATTACTACATTGTGGGATACACAAAGGAGTGAGGGAGCATAAAGCTTTTGGGAATTCAAGAAGTTTGTCAGAGGTGGGGACATAAGATTTAGGGAGATGATGGATGAGTAGGAGTTTCCCAGGTTCAAAAGGACATTCCAGAGAGAGGTTATAATTTTGTCTTCATGATAATTTACATGCTTAAGTTTTTCCCATGTGCATTTGCTCCAGGTCTTTTACCTTGGCTCTTATTGGCATATAGATGTTAACTATTAATTTATGATGCAGTATAAGACAAAAGATGTAACCAAATAGATTTCCCTGTTTGACTGCCCAATAAACTACATGCAGTATATAGTTGTAAATGTCTTGTATCTTCATCCATGTCATTTTATGGTTTACAGTGCTAAGCCTTAGTGTCCACTTTTTCTTGGTGATAAAATTTAAACCACATTTTTAAAAGGATGCATTTATGCCACCACATTTCCTAGCTTACTTATGCAGGGCTCCTCCTGCTGGACAAAATAGTGCTTCACTTTATAAGAGGCTGTTTATATACCTTTATTTAGAAATATTGAAAGTAGCACCAGGTTATAACACTAAAGGATCAAATTTCTATGTATTGTTAATACAATACATAATCTTGGCTCTTTGGCCCAGAATAGATGTTTTGGACTAGAGGAACATACAGCCAGGTTAAGAGCAATAATGAAGCAGGACAAGTGAGAGGGAGGGAGGAAAATAGAAGTAGTTAGCTTGGTCATGACTGAGATCAATATGAACCCATTAGCTTTACTAGGATAATGTCAGTGTAGAAATGGGGAGCAAGGAATCGTCTTATACCTGCATGTTTTCTGGAGCTGCAATAGCAAATATACCACAGGTTAGATGGCATAAACAGCACAAATTAATTTCTTCAAGTTCTGGGGGCTACGAGTCCAACACCAAGGTGTTGGAAGGTTGGTTTCTTCTGAGGCTCTCCTATTTGGCTAATGGATGGCCACGTCCTCTTTGTGTCTTTGCATGTCTTTTATTTCTGTGTGCATAACCCTGGTGTCTCTTATGAATATAAATTTCCTGTTACAATGACACCACTCAGATCGTATTAAGGTCCACCCTAACTCTTCTTCTTAGCTTAGTCACTTCTTTACAGACCTCATTTACAAATATGGTCACATTTCTAGGTACTGAGCATTACAGTTTTGACTATGAATCTTGGTGTGGGAGCATTCAATTCAGCCCTTAACATACACCCTCTTCTCTGCTGGGTTAAATAAGGAGACAGTTATAAGAGGCCCCCACCTTTGTACTCCAGATAGGATAGTTTCTGCAGTCATTTGAAAATGCTTCACATTTCTTCAAGGCTAAGGAACCATTTTCGAGTCAAGGACTCTCTTCCCCACACTTCCTTCTACTGTTTTTACTGTTTATCTCTTGCTGCTATAAATTAAACCACCTAGCATTAAGTTCCTCATGCATTACTACAAAAATAAATTTGTCTCTGCTGAGTTGTAGAACGAAGTTTTCCTAACAGTGAATGTGCCACTTTGGATGGTTGAATCTACAGCTTTTTACAATAACCCACTAATCCCTTCACCTTGAAGCAATCATTCTGCTTTTATTTATATTTTGTTAAAGAGGAGAGAGGGGAAGAACAGAGACCCAGAACATTAAATTAAAGTTCATTCAAGCACAGTTGTTGCTGATGAGAACACCGTTCTGCTTGGCTGAAATGAGACACCAGGGGCTTGTTAAGCCTACCTATCACGGCTGAGCATTGAGATTCAGGCCGTCTTAAGGGGAAGTGAAACCATCTCATTTAATGCTTTGACAAATTAATAATTGAGTTGTAGAGTTTCTTACCTCCAATGAAAATGGTGAGACCTAAGTGAATCTTTGGAACATAAAAGATTAAGTCTCTTTGTAGTTGATTCTTATGACCTTGGATAAATGGAGAAATAGTTTCTGTACTTAGTACATGGTCTTCTCTGAGTCATGGTAGGATTGATATTGATATTGTTTGACTTTGCCTACTGTGAAAAAACCTTCAAAATAGGGGAAAAAAAGCCTATTTTTACTTAATGCACTGTTGAAAATGGCCTATAAAACCTACCTTTAATATACTGATTAAATAAGTAATGATATTTTAAAAGACATAGACACTTATATTACATATAAAAGATATAACATATTTCTCAAATAAGAACTTAATGAAATTATCTAAGTCCTACCTTGGAGGAAAATAAAATAAAGTTAATCCATTAAAGTAAACAAACAGAGCACAAATTTCCCTAACAGATTTCAGTGATGTACTATTACATAGTTTCTTGGATTCTAAAAGAGATAGGCTATAATTTTGAAATCCCATGCTAGCTAGGCAGTGATTTAATCCTAAGCAAACTTATCCTGCCTGCCCTCTCCACTAAATATTCACATAGATATACTTATGAATATATCTTTGCTTAGAAATCCCTCCTTCCTTCCCATGTACTTAAATTTCATCCAAAATTAAGTATGGTCATCACTCAATTTGAATATCCTATACAAACATTATTTTCCAACCTTATAGTTGAACGTTTACATATTTATTAATGGAATGCTGATAAGACCAGTCCACAACTACTCTGGGGTTACAAATGATAGATGGAATGGGAAAATTCCATTTTGTTTTATTTTATCTTAATTTAATTTGTTTTACATACCAAGGGTATTTGTGTTTCTAGGAGCACACAGCTCCCATCTGTATAACTGAAGGATCTTAGAACATTGATTTCTACAGTTCCCCACGGAGGAATTCTTGCCCTTCAGAGAGAAGCCCCACCATGTTCTGGTGGTACGGCCTCCTCCTCGTTGTCCTCAGGCCACTCAAAGAAGGCATCTCAGTGTTGCTAAGACACCTATTTCCCCTTGTGGGATTAATAATCAGGAAAGATAGTGCTGCTGCTTCTCCATCATTCCATAGTCCATGAAGCTCCCTCATCCATACACTGCATTGCAGTTTGTCTTGAGTCTTTCATTATTCCTTGTCGGACAACAAAACAGCTTCCAAATAGAGGAAAAGAGAAATTGGACGTGGTTTCCAGGCCAGTACTCTAGCTTGGGCTAACAAGCTTCTGTAGTCATAGGCTCAAAGCACATGCTCAATAGAATTTCTTTGATAAGAGCATAGTGTGGGTCAGGCCAGGGCCTTGATGGTGACATACATATTTATTTTCTTTCTTTTTCTTCTTTCTCATCATTGTTCTAAGTTATAAGCACCATCCTATGTGCTTCTCAAGAAGATTGTGTTTTAGGAATTGCAATTTAAGTATAAACCCATCCTTACTACAAGGAAAAAAAAACACAAACAATGTATGCACATGTAAATAAATGAACAAAAAAATAAACAAATAAAAAAAACAGCTGGCAAATGGTAAGAGTGCCTGCCTAGCAAGTGTGATGCTCTGAGTTCAAATCCCAGTCCCACATTAAAAAAAAAGGAAAGAAAAAATATATCAAAATGCATTCTCCAGGCATGATGGGTCAGAAATGTCCTTTTCGTATGTGTTGACCACCACACTTTCCTATGGTGACTGTGTTCTGGAGAGACATTTAGGAACTTTTTATTCTATACCCACCAAAATCTTAGAGGATAAAATGTGATTGCATTAGAGTTGTTTCTATTTATGTACTGATGGAGAAACTGTGATATAGGGGATTAAAGAGGGTGACCCAGTATTGGGCATCAAGTTTGAGTCCTTGCTGAGATAAAAGACAAGCTGTTTTCTGCGCCCAGGCATGATTCACTGTGCCACACTCTCCCTGATGTTCCCCACGGTGTGTGAAGCAAGTGACAAATGCAGTTTTTCAGTCTCATGGATGCTCCAGTTGGCTGCACCTCTTCTCCTCCTGGCTTCTTTTGGCTGAGGATTGCTGGTGGAAATTATGCTGATGGGTTTCACCACATGGCAAAAGCTACATTTCAGTGTTGTCTGGAGGCATTTCCTGGGATTTTAACTGAGGGCCGCTTAGTAGAGGGTCAAGGTCACCTAAGTGCAGGAGATCAGTGTATTACATTAATAGCTGGGATTTTACTTTAACCAGCAGAGCTCTGCCATTTCTCCTGGACACCTGCCATGTGCCTGAAGTGCTTGTTAAGTTTTCTCTCACTACAGATGCCTGTCTTGCTTCAAACAGATCTGATTCACTTAGGGCTGGATTTCAGTGTGTTAATGACAGTTGGGTTGATTAACGTGCCACTGATAAGAGATGCATGT
The DNA here is from genome assembly GCF_047511655.1 of Castor canadensis. Lineage (NCBI taxonomy): Eukaryota > Metazoa > Chordata > Mammalia > Rodentia > Castoridae > Castor > Castor canadensis. Next base: position 24,178,979 of record NC_133389.1, on the reverse strand, counting down.
CCTAGTCCCATGTTGCTGGAGAGACTACACTTCAACTGTATTTTTATAGTCTCTGTCTGCATGGGACAATGACAACCTCATCAGTGGAAATTGTCTTCTTCCTCTGTTTCCTTAGAGTTAGCATTTTGTGAAGTGTATAAATAATAACATGTTGATGAATTGGATTCTACTATAATCCCTTATGTGTCACTTAACCTCTCTAGATTTCAACGTGTATAGTATAAAGAACAAAAAATGGAGCTGATTAATTACCACATTTGCAGTGTTTTCATGTCATAGTTCTACACTTTTGATTCTCTTTGATGGGGGAAATCTCTGGTTTTGGTTCTAAGTCAAATAAGTGATGAATATATTCCTTTTCGTAGTTTTGTAAGGAGGAACACAAACTCACTTACCACTTACCTCTTTCTTATGTTTATGATTGTGATTGGTTTGAAATTATCTTCTTTATAAAGAGAGGGAAAACAGTATTTTCCAGTGTCACAAAAGTTTGTGAATAAGATGCAGCTATTATTTTTACTGGTCTATCCAGCAACACTACCTTTCCTCTAGGTAGAAAATTCATCCATAGTTTTCACTCAAGGTATGATTAATTCCCAAAAGGGACCCAGGTCATGAAAATCATTGCCTTATTTTTCTTTGAAGAGATGATCAAGTAACTAAAGTCTTACAAAGCCTTCCATCTTTATATAAACTTTTATCTAAATAACCCTGGGCACCTTTTGAACTCCTCTTGCCATCTATGATTGAGAGACATAAATGGTCACACTTGGAATTAAATACTTTCAGTTTGTATCATTGACTTAGTACATAGAAACAATCCCTTCTCCACCCTATAATTCTCTATACTGTTAAGTTTATGAAATGCTGATTCCCAGTTAAAATGTTACCTTTCCTCATTTTCATTTGATACATGTCCATTCCAATAGAAGAAACTGCAGTAGAGATTTTTTTCCCTTTTTTTTAGCAAGTTTTGGAGTCTTTCTGTATACTAATTAGCCAACTGGATCATCCATTCTGTGCAAGACTAATTGGTGCTTCAGAATATATTTTATATATCTATATGAAGCCTCTGAAAATTACTATCCTATAATTTACTTTTAAGCAGATACCTTTGATCCCAATAAAGGTTAAGTCACTATTTCTTATTCAATATAATTCATTATTTACCTATCAATAATAGCTGAATAGGCGAGCAGCATGACTTAAATTTATGATCCTATCTACTTGGGAAACTGAGATTAGGACTGTTCAAGGCCAGCCCTGGCAAACAGTTTACCAGACCCCATCTTAACCAATGGCTGGGTGTGGTGGTACACACCTGTCACCCCAAGTTACATAGGCAGCTGAGAGTGGGAGGATCATGGTTCCAGGCCAGCTCTGGCCAAAAATAATTCATAAGACCCTATCTCAAAAAAAAAAAGCTGGACAGGTGATGTGCACCTGTCATCCCAGTGATGGGGTAAGTATAAAGTAGGAGGATCCCAATCCAGACCTGCCTGGGCCAAAAGTGAGGTCATTATCTCCAGAATACCCAGAGCAAAAAGGGATGGAGGTGTGGCTCAAGCCTTAAAGCACCTGTCTCACAAGCACAAAGTTCTGAGTGCCAGCCCTAGTACTGCAGGGGAAAAAATGTAGCTGAGTGGCTGCTTGTCAATTTAAAATATATCTTGATAATAATTTAGCAACTAAAAGAAAGTTATCAGAAAATACCTTGTTTTAGACTGTAGCAATCATCAACTTGATAAATGTACTAGCATTTTATTGTTTGTCCAAACCAGATTTATCTACTTTTTCTACCACTAGGGTAAGCAAGTAAAGCAGGAATAGATGGGATTCAGTAAAGCATTTAGACACCAGTCAGATACTAGATTTGTCCATGGAGTTATACTACAAATTAATGAGTTGGTATTTATGGTTTAAAAATAATCTCTCACCTTGGGAGTAAATGACAATCCAAACTACAAGATATAAAGCAAAGAAATGGGGCTAAGTAAAGTAAGTATGTCACAGCCCAGATGAATCTGCCAATTACCTTTCACAGATCAGGAATACACAGCATGACATCCAGTGATTCTCAGCTAAATCTTTTACAAGGAAGCTCATTTGCATATTCTAACACCTCATTTTTATTTGTGTTTATGCAATGCTTCACTGACTTAAACTATTTAAAATTTTAATCTAAACAGTCACCTTAATAAGAGCTCATATAGTCAGTAAGCAAATGAACCAGGGCAAAACAAGTGCAACTGTTGAGTATGTGCAGACTTTCTGAGTTTTGGAATCCATTAAATAATTTAGCTTCCCAATGATGTTCACTTATGCTTTCACTACAGCTGCACAAATGCTTTTGAACCACTGAACTCAATACATTTCTTGTTTTAGAATACATTTTAAATCAAATTGTAGTTAAAAAAATTAAAGTGAGAGTTGGAAGGAAAAATGCCAAGCCCTGCAACAATACACATTCATTCCAACCACCATGAGCACTGATAACAGGTACATACAAAGGAATGCTGATGTGAAGACTGTGAAAGTCATATGGAAAACCTACTGAGTATTTTGTAATCTATCATTGCTGTTTTGCAAATTAGGACACTAAAATCCAAACATTAAAAGATTTGCCTAAGTCTAACCATTTTGGATTATTAAGAAGTTAAAAATAATGCAGAAATTCTTGCCTTAGAAGGATTGAGTATTGAATAGCCCCTCCACATAGAAAATGATTTTAAGTCAGTTCTCCAGAGTTTCACATGAACATTAGTACTGTATCATGTAACATCTTCATTTCTGTTGTAAAATCAAAAATTCTTTTGTTAATACTTTTTTGGCTGACAATAATAAACCTTTTCTGTGCATACCTTTTCTTCTTTTTGTTTTGTTTCTCTAGCACTAAATGTTGTAAAAGGGCAAATCAATGAAGGGGAAACTTAAGTTCAACTAGTAACCACCAGGACAGTAAAAGAAAACATACATACAAAAATAAACAAACAAACAAAACACAGCAATACCATCCAATTACCTGCCCTGAGCTGCAACAAGACTGACATTGACTGTAGAATCGTCTGTATGACTGCATTATTGTGGTTCAAGTTACAGCTCCCAGGAAAGTCAGCTTAAAAGAGATAATGTATCTGAGGGTCATCCCTGGGGTCAAGGTGGTGAAGCTGTGACTGCAAACACAAATTAAGGCAGAAAAATTTCATTATTGCTTGTAAGTCTTTCTTAACTATCAAATTACAGATTTGTATGTCTGCAGCTGCTCATTCACTCAAGCTGAAGGAACAAGATTGCCTTCTTTTACCATCAGACAAACATCATTTTCACAGTCTTGTTACATGTGCGAATCAAGTTGTCCTGGACTGTCCTTTCTTATCAAAATAAATGTGCTTCTCCCTGGAGTACATTCCTCCTCGGCTCTGACCCATCGTGCCAGCACTGGAATACCAATCCATCTTGACCATGTGTTCAAGATTATCCTCCATTGATGAGCAAGGTATGCTGAACATCATAGCTTGAAATATGAATTTAGCGCTACAGCCGCAATACAACATAATAAAAAGGGAGATAGATAGGATAACCCTCAAGGACAGCAAAAAGTAGAATGGTGAGGATAGCAGATAACAGAAGACAAGAAAATTGTGGAAGCTGAAAAGTGGATGGATGAAAGAAACTGAATTGGAATCCTGGTGGGAGCAAATGGCTACAACTTAATGCTAAACAAGCCATTGTGGATGCAGAACCCCAGGAAGGCTCAGCATTGAAAATTAGGTTACTAGTGATGGAAAGGCAAAATAAGACAGAAAACAAGTGGAACAGAGGGAGAGTTGTATAGAGAACATTAGGCATTAGATTTACAGACCTTACCTAATCCCATAGAGCTGAGCAACTATACTCCTCCCTCTATCAAAGAAAGAGTCATACAGGGGAATGCATGTAATCATGTTTGGAAGTATCACGATGAAACTCCTAGGTACAATTAATATATGCTAATAAATACCCTTAAAACAAATGACAATATCTAGAAATGCTGCATGCTTATAAAATATTCAAGAATTAAAGAGAGAAAGCAAAGAAACTGTATTGGAAGCAGATGAACGCTGAAAAACTAACAAACTAAAGTTTAATATTGTGGCAGATAAGAAAATATTAATCATAAAACAAGGGCACATAGTTACAGTATAAGAGGAGAAACTCAGAGAATAAGAAAATTGCTCAGAAATTAAAAATTAGAATCCCTTACTGGACACAATGTAAATACAGAAGAAGGACTAGAGGATAATATGAAGGATATCTCTCACAGTAGATAAAAAGACAAAAAATATGGAAAGTAGGAGCAATAAAATTATCCAGTTTGCCTAGAAGATGGCTCTCTATTTTTGTCACATCAGAATCACCTGGAGGGCTTGTAAAACACGGATTGCTGGGCCCCAGAAATAGTTTCCAATTTAGAAGTTCTGGGGTTTGATTTGCAAATGCACACTACCAGCAAGTTCCCAGGTAATGCTGAAGATGCTGGTCTGTGAAAAGGACTATGAGAACCACTGTTCTGCAAGATTCGACATTGGAATAACAGTAGTCCTTGCAAGATAAAACTAAAAAGAAATAAGAGGAAATGAGGATAGAAATATTTCAAAAATATTTGAGTTTCCAGATTAAAAGGTCCCAGTACACTGAGTTACCAGCACAATAAATGATAAAGATTCCCCCCTGAGGGACATAATGACATTTCAGAACTTTAGAAATAAATATTTCAGGAATGAAAATACCAAGAAAGAAAGGAAGAAAGCTTGGTAGGTAGGAAGAAGGAACAAAGGAAGGGAGAAGGGAGGGAGGAAGGAAGAAATTAAAGAAGAAAGGAAGGTATATTCACTGGCTTAGTCAATTCTGGCTGGTCAAACAAAAATACCATAGAGTAGATAGGTCCTAAACAGCTGACATACATTTCTCACAATTCTGAAGTCCAGAAATCTAAGATCGATGTCCCAGCAGATTCTGTTTCTTATGAGAGCCTGCTTTCTAGTCTTAGATGGGCAAGGGAGCTATTTGGAATCTCAACAGGGCACTAATCCTATTCTTGAGGCCTCTGCCCCATGACCTAATTACTGCCCAAAGATTCCACCTCTTAATTCCATCATCTTGGGGCTAGGATGTCAACCTATAAATTTGAGGAGACATAAACATTCATACTATATCATTCACACACACACACACACAAAATCAGAGTGGATTCAAACTTCCCAATAACAAGACTGATAACACAAGACAACAGAAGAATGCATTCAGTGTATTAGGAGAAGGGATTTTTCAAAGTAGAATTCTATATGCAGCCAAATCTTTACCAGATATAAAGTCTTTTTTTAACATTAAGGTCTCAAAAACTTTAACCTGCTTTGTAACACGTTTTCAGGAAGCTACTTGAGAATGTGCTTCTGCTAAAATGGGAGAGAACCACTAAAGAGGAAACCTTAAGATCCTGGAAAAGTGGATCCTATATGGGAAAAAGCAAAGGGAATTCTCAGGATGGTGCTAGAATGGAAACTCAGAACACAGCTGAGTGACAGATTGTTCAGACTTGAGTTGGGTGGTAGTAGCTCTAAGAGAAGAGTTGTACCACTAAATGGACTCCAATGTATTCACCTCCATTTAGGAAAAGTTGTAGTTCTGTAGGATGGTTTGGGTTATTAATTATTGACATTTACATGGACGAGGAGCCAAATGAAAATAATAACCTTAGCTAAAAGTAAAAATTTGGGTGAGGGAAACAATGTTCCATCGTTGTGTGCTATGTAACTTCAATAAACATAGTCAGACTATTTTTTTTTAAATTTTGTTACATCTATATTGGGATAAAATAAAAGCAAAAGTATGTTTTAGATGTGGGAGATGAAACAGCTACAGTCTTACTTTCCATAGTGGTAGAAAGTCTTAAAAATGTCAAAAATGGAAAAAAAACAAGAAATAAGAACATTATTTATTTACTTTATTTACTCTATTTTTTATTATTATTGTACTGGAGATAGATTGTGACATTTACCAAAGCTCTTATAATATATCATAGTTGATTTCATATCCTCCTTCATTCTCCTTTATCCCTCATCTGCCCCATTCCTGGAATAGTTTCAACAAGTTTCATTTTTCCATTTTCATATATGAGTATATATTTCCACCATATTCACCCTCTTCTACCCTTTCCTTATATCCTACCCCTTCCCACTGGTGCCAAACCCCAGACAGGACCTGTTTAAGAGCCAATAAGACTTGGGACTGTTCATTTTTAAAAATTGTAACTTTTATCTTAGTAGGACTATGTCAGGGATAGTTGTCATTATGGCCTGAAAGTTTAATTTGGCTTGTTCTGGACATGAAATGCTTTGCTGCTAATAAAATTTCTTGAAGAAAGAAATAAAGGGAATTTAATCTTGGGTATGAGCAAATCAGAGAAGACAGAATTATTCTGAGAGGATGAAATAGTAGAAGAAAAATGTGCATCCCTGTAGATCTATGAAGGATCTCAGAAAACTGAATCAGGAGACCAATGCAGACAGCTGTACCAGCTGAGCTTTCCCTGTAAGGGAAGAAGCCTATTAGCTACTGCTCTTTTAAACTCAGGCAAATCTTGGGGAAAAGTGTATTTTTAAATCATATAAAAAATCATATACCCCTAGACAAAACAGTTCAGTGGTCCAAATGCCTGAAATCAAATACCCCATTGACAATGTCATACTTTATAGTGTGGTCGTTAATTTAAGGAGACCAGCATCATGGAATGACTCCATACAGATGCAGTCCCCATTGGGTATTCTACCATTGCCTTCCCTCCAACAGTATAGGCAGAGAAGGCTGTCAGACATTGTCTATCTCTTTATCAAATTGCTGATTCAAAGAAATGAGACAATTCATTAGTTCATCATATTGGCTTTGTTGGGACTTGACTGTAAAATGTTAGATCTTCTTTTTGTTGGGCCTTTGGTAATTGATTGTGCTTGGAAAGTTATTCGAAAGGCCATCTTGTGGTTGGACCTTCTTGAGCCCTCTTTCCAATTTCCATCAGGCTGAAGACACAGCCATTAACATCTAGATTGATGTGTGGTTTTGAAATGCAGTGGCCTTTTTGTTTCAAACATAATCAAAAGTTGAGGATTGTTGGGTTAGAATGCTTGATTTTGTTTTACAATTTATTTATTTTAATGGGGACACTTGTGGGTATAGCTTGCTACTATAAGAAGAGCTGTGCTATGGTTTAAAAAAGCTATTTGTTAATGAAGCACTAATTGTAAAATAGTTACCTCAGAGAACCCAAATGTAATTACATTAAGTTTAATTGCATATCATTAATTATATAAAATATTAAAATTGCTATGTTGAATTGTGCTGCACTTTTTGCTGGTGTGTGGAGCAGATGTGCTTGAAGAGTTTGGATGTCATCCAGAAGTTAGCGAATTGTAACTGTTTAATAGGAGCCTGATTTATACCATCTATTGAAAAACAATAGTTGCATATTTTTAGTGGTGCAACAATATCAAATATAGGCATAAAGTAGCTCATGCCTAGGTAGCATTTTGTTAATTATAGTTTACTACAAACTTCAAGTTTAATCAACCAAATATAAGGATGTCAAGCCCTAATTTCTCATGTGAATGAACAGTACTGAACAGCATTTCTTGTTTATGTTGGGGAGAGCAGTTTCTTTCTCTGCCTGTGAGATTGTCTAAATTATCAAAGAGCTCTAACTTTCAATCAAATGCCATTTTTCTTAGAAGTTCAGTTGCCCAAATTAATTCACCACCCATTTAAAAATGTTTAAATACTTTCTCTAACCTTTGAAAACATGGTGAAGTTTCCATATACAGAGAATAAGAAACAGTCATGCAGACAAACAGTGTAAATTTTGATTTTCTAGTATGTGAATTTAAAAACCTAATCCTTATCAGATCTGATACTAAAAAATGCAAGGATTGATCTGAAGCTTTTATAAACAAAAGGGAGTATGGTAATCTCTTCTCTTAAGGAGTCTGCTTTCATATTTACATCCATCTGAAACAGAGCAAAGCAGAGAAGTTATCATTTAAGCAGAAATACTACACAAAGAAAAAATATTTATGACTCGTGTGCCTGCCAATCAAATATATAATATAATTTAAATTTTTATTTTATTTTTATATATTTTCAGCAGTATTTTTGCTCAATTCAACTCACTGTATTTTGACAAATTTTCACAAAATTTGGAAAGCATGAAATTAACTTGTCTAAAGCAAATAACTTTAGTATCTTGCCAGCAACAAATGATGACATGTCATCCCACTGTCTTTGAGAATGATCTATATACACTGAAGTTCATTTTTAGGCTGACCTATGATTATAATTTGAATAGCTAACATGTTTTTGTTTTAAAAAGTGGGGGGATGATGGAGACTTTTTTATTTCAAAAAGACAATTGAGAAGAATTTTAATGGAAAAAATTTTAAATTATACTTCAGAAATTTGTGTAAATATATGTTTGATTTTAGTATGGTGGGTCATCCAAAAAGAAAATATTTGGATTCTGTATAAGTGATGTCAACTATATCAGAAGGTACAATATGTGTGCCAAAATTTGGTGTACAAAAGAGGGATTACAATTAGAAAGTAGTGTGGGAAATGAAGATATTTGTTCATACTGAAGACAGACCCGAAGGAAGATAGGATCTTCCAGAAGTCTGTGTTCAATAGGATTTGAAGACTTCACTGTAGCCCAGTGGGCTTCCCAGGGCTGAGGCAACTTTGGTGGTAGTATGGTTTTCCCCATTTCCCAAGTCTTGATAGAGTTCCTGCCAGGCACTCCCACAACAATGTCATCCAAACAGACTCAACTTAAATACTCCAGATGATTCATAAAAGAGTTATTATTATTGATAATATTGATCATGGTTTATATTATTATTATTTTTTGATCTGAAACTTGCCTTCCAACCATGGCACCAGTTTTATTTAACTTCCTAAAACTATTTTATAAGTTTGGTCTGCCGTAAGCCTATGCTGGTGCAGGCCTGGCAGGAGATTTTAAAGGCTTCTTTGTCTTCAAGGAGCAACAGGGGTGTCAGAGCTCATAGTAAAATCCTTCTTCTTCTTCTTCTTCCCTATGACAGTTTTAGGAAATAAGCACAATTTATCCCTGACAGCTTTAGAAACACTATCTACTAATTTATGCACTACTTCTCCTTGGATAATTGGGATCCAGTCACGCTCTGCATAACAATCCCTGGCTTTGGGAGGGACCAGGCTTACCAACTGCTACTCCTGGAGGAGGAAGAGCCAGAGGGTGAGCAGATTGTGCCTTTCCAAAACAAGAAGAAGAAGAAATGAGTGGAAAGGAGGTGGGAACACAAAGGAGGAAGCATTTGATAGGTCATCTGTCAGTAAGGCCTTGGTAGAAGCTCATAGAACAATGGAAAACCACTTCAAAGTGAACAATGCCATGCTGACAATATGCCAGTTTTATCTAACAAAGAAGAAAGAAGGCACGTCAGCTATTAAACACATTCATTAAGGGGTGTCTTTTTAACCCCTTACTTTTTCCTACTATTTTTATTTTCTGAACTGGTAAAAAAATTGAGTGAAGCTATCAAAGTAGGAAGAAGCATAAGAATGGTAACTTATTGGAAAGCCAAGCAGAATATTTGCATTAATTAAATATTTCTTATTGGAATAGAGGTTGTTTAGAGGATAGAAAACAGGCAAATTCTTGATAGTTTTAGGTAATATCACATACTGAAAAATTCCAGAGAGTAGGACCACCCCACGTATTTGTTTTTCATTTTAATTATATCCCAAATGCAGCAGGATTAAATACTTGAATTGAGGTTTGGGAGAATAAGCAAATAATATATTAGATATTAAAGCTGTGGTTCATATATAGGATGTAAAGAAAAAAAGGGCATTTTCACTCATGCTACTTTTGATAACTGCAAAAGGGAAAAAAGGCAAAAAAAATTTTCACTAAGTGCTGTTAGTTCACAAAATGATTTCTCATCTTGAAAGTGTCTGGTGTGTTAGTCTATGCTATGAATAAAGATATGAACATAGATATAGCAAAATGTCGTAAGAATTTAATACTCTAAGAAATTCTATGTGGGTTTAGAATAGTGACCCATCCACTTCCCAAATCTGTCTTTACCAATGAAGCAGACTATAACCTACTTTAGACTATAGAACTTTTCAAGCATGGAAAATCTGATCAATTTTCCAAAAGTTCCTACTTAATAGTTACATTTCCTTAAATGCATAATAGCTCATCCTTATGTTATTGCTGATTGATTATATTCAAATAAGGTATATAAGTGCAAGAAATTATTTTGTTGTCAACTCTTATTCCTTCACTAGATATAAATGCTTGTGGTCAAAGTTCATGTTTCATCTGTCTTTTGTTACCCTCAAGTTAGGGAACACATGATATATATATTATTTGCTTATTCATTTATGTATTTATTTGGAAATAATACTGAGCTCCCACTGTATGAGGTATAGTTTTTGATGCAAGACTTTTAACAGAAAACAAAACAAATAAAATTTCCACCTGGGTAGGGTTTACCATTATGGTAAAGGACCACAACAATAATAATAGCTAAACCCAGAAGGTGATATGGGTAAAAGGAAGTGCTTTGAAGAAATGTAAAGTATTTGAAGTAAATAGATAGTGGCAGATGGTCAGAGAAGGTCTCTACAGGAATAACGATTAAGGAACAATTAAATGATGCAAAGAAGCCACTTACCCAATGTCTGGAGAAGAGTGGTTGTTTCCTTAGAGGCAAGAGCTAGTGCTGATGCTCTGAGAAATGCTGCTTCGCATATTCCTCAAACATCTAAGAGTCAGTGTCCTGCAGAAAAATGACCAAGATGAGAGGTACTAGGGTCATCCAGTGAGCTCTCTTAAGACCTTAGGAAAGACCTTGAATTTGTTACCTTACAAGAGAATACAACCCATTTTATCCATGGCTGTCTTAATTTTAGAAACTGCTTTGGGACTGACTAGTGAGGTGTGTTTACAACTAAAAGGTTCATCCCTTCACTCTTACTATCTACTTTCAATGTGACCTATTCAAAACCAAGCTAATCTGGAGCTAAACAGGACTAAAGGCACAAAGAGAGAAGAACAAAGCAAGGAAACCAATGTGACTCCTGGAAACGAACACTGACAGGTATCTGAGATCTAAATGAAACCAGCATATGTCTAAGTGAAGTGCTGTTTCACTATTATACTCAAAATATTTAAGTATAAAATTAGAAAACCATTAACTACCCATTGCTAGGTCCATTTTCTATATAAAGAAACTCTATATTTTTAATATTCAAATATTACAGCAAACTTACCTATATAGAATTCTAAAAACTAATTGACTTTTACACTATTGCCCTCTCTGTAAACATTACACTAAAGTGCAACTATTAGATTTTTGACTCTATGCTGAGTATTGTCATTATTACTGAGAATCATTTTGTGTTTTTCTTCCAAACTTTCCCAGAGGGTCTTTGAAATCATACTTTCTTTCCCTTCATGTTTTCCATAGAAACAATGATTAAATCTTATAAAGAGATTATATTTATCATTAACTGAGTGATCCCTGTTGGGCAGGCTTAAGATAATCATCCTTATATTCAAAACTGAGGTGTCAGTGAAATAGGTGTTTTGAGCCTCAAACATGAGGTCTTCATACTCCAGAACAATTGATATTGCAAGTCAGTCACTCACTGTTCCCTTCACTAGGGGCTCCCAGGGAAGCACTGTCACTCTCTGGGAGGAACCAACTGCTGTCACATGATTGAGAGTGTGACACTTCTGAAAGTGACACATTTGAAATTAGCACATTGCTCCTGGTTGTCTGTGGTTGCTCTCTCACTCACATTGATAGCTTGTTTCTATGCCATTTGCCAGTGACACCTCTTGATCTGTTTCTAATATGCCTTTTAAAAAAATATAAAGGCACAGATGATGTCATTTTCCATCAGATTTTTTTTCTCCCATCACAATAGCATTAGTCACTAACCTATGCCAACCTTTTTGCCATCACATTTGCAGAACTAAACTGTTGAAAAGGGAGTAAATACCCCACAGGGCAGAGGACTTATACTATTTTTTTCATGAATATTTAAAGAGCCAGATGCACTTTTGTCAAAGTATAAGCTTTTATTCATGTACACACTTGCACAGTTTTAAATTCTCCCCATCTTCATTCTAGTTCAGTTTGTTAAAACAAATAAGTGTAGATGACCTAGTATGTAGTACCTTCTGTTTAATATTAATCTGCACATGTAAAACAAACAAAAAAAACAGCAATGATTCTTCTCAGGATTTGTGAAGAACATGGATGTTAGAAGATGTCTGATTTGTTAGAACTAATTTAAAACTTTTTATAATAGTTCTATTAAAAGTTGCATGGGTGTGTTACACTTTAATTTACAGACTAGTCATCATAAGTCATCAATAGATAATCCTCAATTAGCTAGAGCTTCAATTAACTGGCTTTTCTCGATGTACTCCATTTGTTATGGAAAATAATTGGAAAGGCAGATATTGAACAAGATGATAAAAACACAAAATAATTTGATTTTCTCTTACCATCCTTTCTTCTTCCCTTCCTTCCATTGTCATTCATTCCTTATTGTTTCCTAGTTTTGGAGAAGACCTTAATTCACACAGCTCAGTAGATACAGTCAGGCTTATTTTTCTCACCCAATGATCTTTTCCTAGAGTTTCCTTCTATCTTGAATTGAGGTTTGTTTGAGGTCTTATAAATTTTAGCTTTTTAACTAGATTGTAAATGCTTTGAGGGTACAGGCAGCATTTTTGACATCTTTGTTTTTCCAAGTACTTATGATAGAAAATTGAGCATACTATATCCTCTAATAGTCTATAATGTAGCCTAAAGAACTCCAAATAACAGAGAAATACACCAACAAATAAATTTAGCCAGCTTTGCGATAGACATAACAAAATGCATTTAACTTATAGAATGGTCTTTTAATCTATTTCTTTATGCAAGGGTTATAAAATTATGTCCTTAAATGAATTCTTTAATCACAAATACTGTCCATCCTTTCATCCAGGTAGTATGACTAGAGCTAATTCACTAATGCTAAAACTAACTCACCCCCATAATAATGAGGAAGTAAGTGTATATACATATAAAAGGAAAGAAGTAAAAAAATAAAGAGTTAAAATGCCTGGTTTTGATTTTGTTGAAAGGCTCCAAGGACATGGAAGAGTCTTCACAGGTCCTACAACAGTAAAAATTACTGTAGCAGATACTATGTTAGGTTGTTTTGACATCCTCATTCTCTGACTGTTCCATTACTATTACTGGTGTTGTTGTCATTATATTGATTGAAATTATAAGTTCATCTATCCTACTCAGTTTTCAAAAACTGAATTCAGCTCTTACAAGAAAGAAGGAACACTTTTCTTTGGGGATGGAACCATTGGCAACTTCTCATGAGATTTGAGGGCAGAATGAAATCATGAAATCTCTCTCTCTCTCTCTCTGTCTCCTCTCACTCTTTCATTTACTCTGAGAAAATGGAATAGGAAAAAATGCTTTCCTGAAGAAACTGTACACTGTGTTGTTTTTGATTTTCCACATGAAAGAATTCTATTTAAGCACAGAAGGACCTAGATAGTCTGGCTTCTTGTTGAGCAAGTGTATTAATACTTTTTCTCCTACAACTTGTAGCCTGACCAACTGCAATTATTTCAGTCACCGCAGTAGCCAGGATTCTGAAAACATATAAATCATGTGCTTTTTATAGCCAAGGCTAAGTTTAAATTCAGGACAAACAAACGAAAGGAAGGAAGGAAGGCATTTACTGCATGCATTACCCTCCAGTGGAAGTGTGTGTAAATTACACAAATAGGAAGAAAAGGCTAACGGTGATGAAGATACCATGTCAATCCATGGATAAATTGTGTGTTCTTGATTAAACTGATCTGTGGTTGCCCTTTAGACTGACATCAAAAACTCCACTCTCTCTCCTCAAGCCTCCCTGACCTGCCCTAGGCTGCTGGAATCTGTGTCATACATGTCAAGATTAACATAAAGAAACACACAAAAGGGAGAAAACAAATAGTGCTTCTGCTTGTATTTTCTCTACTCATTTCTTCAGCTTAGAAATCAGCCTTCTGTTCTTTGGAACATTCTTAAATATCTTGTGTTCTGTGGGTTTTGTCCCTTCTGTTCTTTATAAGAATTCATTCATTTTGCCACTAATTTTAATAGGGATGCTTTTCTTGTTGTTGTTCTTGTTGGTTTTACATTTTGGAGCAAATAAAGCAGAATAATGAAAAAGAGAACAAACTTTATTTAACTCCTAAGATTTATTTGTGGGTCAAGTAGTGTTAAATTGTCTTCTGTTTATGTGTAAGATGCCTAAAAAATAAACTATTATCTCATTTCAAAAGTGTTCTAAAGCATCAGTGTGAAAAGGACGATAGGAGAAAATCATTATCATCTCTGTGTGTTTACAAAGAAAATGCATATATGTACAAACACATAGTCAGAAAAGTAGTTCTTTAAGAATTCCATGCCAGGAAAAATTTAATTAACCTTTTCACTAGGAAACCAATTTCACTTGCAGCCTTCCTTACCTATCCCCCTTTCTGTTTCTACCCTATTGTTCTCACAATTTATTCCATCCCTCCTTTTTAATTCTGCAATCTTTTTTTGCCCATTCTTTCATCAATGATTCTGTTCTTAAACTTGCATTAGAGCCACTTCTTACTCCCCTCCATTTCCAACAATAACCATCTTACTTCCATTGTTCATATTTTATTGTTACTTGCTTTGCTGAATCCTCTCTTCCTTCTAAAATTTCAGTTGAAAAACCATGTTGACCCTAAAGTATAAAATCCACTGAAAAGTTTGGTAGCGTACCATGGATAAAGCTTTGTAACATTATTTTTCCCACAAGGCAAAGGAGTTTCTTCTATAGGAACATTGTATAGAAATAAAAGCAAAGGGGATGCACTCACTGGGTTAAGCAACACTTACTGAATGGTAATAGGAAGGGATTTATTATTATAGTTATCATAATTATGTCCCATTTCAAAGTTTAGATGTTAACAAAAGACCCAGGACCACAGAAAGCATGCCTTCCTAGCAAGCACCATGAGGATGGTGAAAGTACATGCAGACCAGCTTTCCAGTTTTTAATAATGTACTCATTTCAAGCAAACTTTCATAAATTGTCTTTTTTGTTGTTGTTGATGACTTGTAGCTGTTTCCCCACTGTATTTTCTCCAGTTTATTGTGAAAAGAGAGTGAGGATGTATATTCATATGGCTCCCATCTTTGTAATGCCTGGACTTGTTGGTTGCTAGGTAACAGAATATGGTGAGGAAAGCCATAGTGTGTATCTCTGATTGAGCAAAATGCAGAAACCTGCACAGGAGAGAAGCCCTCTGAAATTCCTTGCATTTTTGCTGAACGAATCAGAATTATTATTGCATGACAAAGTACCACTTAGCTTTATGGAACTTCCTGGCAGTTTTAGTTTAATCCTGGCTGTAAAGAATCCATAAGTCTTGCTTGGTATTACTACAAGATCGTGTGAAGCGTTTACTTTTCTGAGTCAAGACTTTGTTGTTAGGGATCCTGATATGTTTTTTCTATGTTATTAAAACTCACCACCTCATAAGTTACTTAAACTGAGGTGCTAATTTCTGATCTCCTGCTTATTAGTAGCATCTTGAAAAACCTTTGTATTTTGTATGTACAATATTATGTGTAGAATATAAAAGCAAGTGATCAAGAAACATTGCTCAAATTACAGCACTAAAAACAAAACAAAAACTACTCTTCAGAAATCTTCACTGTTAATTAAATGGATTATGCAAAAGTATTGTGACAGGGTTAGAGAGGTGGAGATGAATACATGAAACATTCATTGGGTGCCCTCTGGGTTCTTGGAATGGAGCAGCAATGTTATAGCAAAGAGGACAGCATCTTGGCCTCCCATGTCAGGAGAGAGATATGAACAGTTACTTACATTATGCTATACCTTTAAACAGAACATAAGGGAAGTGTCTCTTGGACACAGATGAGGAAGCAGCCAAGCAGGCTTCCAGGACTTAGAAGGTATTACTGGATGAGGAGTCTCCCAGGGAGAGAAAGCAGATAATCATTGCTGCCTCTCCCTACTGACTCATACTTATTCCTTAAAACAAAGGATTATTGTAGAAGGAGGCACTCCTGTACTATTTTATATAAATTGGTTTCCTTTCTCACATATTCTCTCTGTTCCTTGTTCCCTTCCTTTGGGTGACTTGTTTCAGTTTGTAATTATAGATTAAATAATATTATTTAAGACTTTAATCATGATTAATACCTTTCTCCATCATTAGACTCAGCTCCATCAAGAAAGAGACACAAAGGTTGTAGGCTGCTTTGGTTCCATGGAACACTCTGTCTCGCTCACAGTAAAAACTTAGCAAATGTTGGAAGCATGAATAAGTGGACTTGCATCTCTGCTGTCATGGGATGGATGAGTAAGCCCTAAATCTACTGCTGTGTATATTCTATACCTTTATCCAGTTGCCTAATATATACAGAATGAAGGAAAGCACTTTTAGATGAATTTTATGGGTACTTAAAATACAGAAGAAAAAGACTGGTTAGTTTTTATATAGTTCCAACTACAGCACCTGAAACTATTTACAAATTACTATTGGTGGAGGGAGGGGACTGATATTTGCTCAGTGATTACTTTGTGTTAGCCTTTATGTTCTTTCCTTAATTTCTACCATCACATTTAATCTCTACCACAACAATATTATGATAGTGTTCTATGAGGCACATTTTACAGAAAATGGTTGCCAAGTTCTACATAAGTTAAGTGGAATTTTTTAGTACACGAGTGGTAGAACTAGATGTCCACCCCAGGTCAGTTTGCTCCTAAACCCCACTCTTTGCACCATCATTTACTCTCTGAATCCTTATAACTGATTTATATCCAGCAACTATTTTGAGAGTTCATGTTTGCCAGGTAATTTTCATGACATTTGGGAGATGATGTGTTGGTTGTAAACACAAAAAATATTTTATTAATAATTATTTGATTGATAGAACTGAAATGCCTTATTCTCAATAGGGATAGAATTATGAAAAAAGCTTCAGATGAAGTAAAACATTGTTTTGATTGATTGTTGGGAGACAAATCATGCTTTATTGCCTCTTTGAAGCAAGGAGTCTTTCTGATTGGCCCCTTTCATCCACATATGTTAAATATTGAGGAGGTGCTGCTAATTCCGACTCAGTTTGGGGATTACCTTAGAAGGACTCCCTAGGAGTCCACTAGAAGTGAATCCACGTGGATTGTATTAGAATTGAGTGTTCTTTGCAAGTTGTTTGTTTAGTAATGTTATTTCAATGTGAGGAGACAGTATGCCCTTCACAGCACCAAGTATGGCTATGTACCATTTTTTGTACAGATTCTGACATAAAAAATGCTTGACTCTTCTCCCAGTTTCTAAATCCCTAATAGAAATAATTAAAACTAAATAGATAGCTAACATTTTCTTCCCCTACGAAAATGTTTAATGTGTTATAAAATATTTCAAGGTTAATTTTGTCTCACTTAAATCTAGAAGGTCAATAAATGTTTTCAATACGGCTTATTCTAGAAGATTTAAGAATCTAGCAACTTAATTTGCACTAAAAGCATTTAGCTTTGTGAAAGCCACACAGAACTTGCCATTGCAAACAGCACAAATAGAGAGGGCAATTTCCTAATGGGGCTTCTTGTGTGGCAGTTTATGGATTGCCTAAGGCACTTCCAAGTATGAGCCAGTCAATGTGAAATGTTGAATGGATTTTAATTCAATAAAAGAACACATGACCTATTTAGGTATAAGTAAACAGGCACATCACTTTAAAGTGACATTCACTCTTTAGATTAGTCACTGCTAATACACAAGTAAGCTGAGCAACAACCAAATTCCCGTTTTAATGAAACATGTAATCTAGTGGGAGAAAGATTTGGAGGCAAACACATTCCAGGCTCAGGCTCAGTAACAGGAGCATGAGGAAGGGTAGGAACATGCCTGGGGATCCAAAACAACAAATGCTACGAAGGAAAGCAGGAACTGGATCCCGCAGGGCACTTACAGAAGTCATGCATTCATTTTTTTTTTTCAACAAACAACAAGCATCTGCTATGAGGTGATATTCTGGGGATATAGAAATGAACAAAGTACTAAAGTCCTGGAAATATGGATAATTAAAACTAGACTGGTAAAAGATGTCAGGTGATGATAAGTATTACGAAGAAAGGGAAGCAACTGAGGGAGACATTGACCAAGAGGAAGACTTAGTATTATAGAAAATAATTGATAGAAGATGTCAGCACTTGAATAGAAATGTAAACAAAATAAGCACTGTTAAAAGTTTTAATCTTTCTCCTTAAGAGCATCTGCTAAGTCATTAATGGCTTATAAGAGGTAATATAGTTAGAGTATTATGCTAAAAAGATCACCTTACTTGTGTCTGTCAATCTTTGTAGCTGTGACAAAATAGCCAAGAAAACACCATAAAAGAAGGAAAGATGTATTTCAGCTTATGGCTTTGGAAGTTACAGTCCATGGTCACTTGGCTCCATCACTTCTGAGTCTATACAGGTGAGGCAGAACATCATGGTGGGTAGTGTGTGGTAGAGCAAAGTGACTCATTGCTTGGCAGACAGGAGGCAGAGAGAGTAAGAGATGAAGGGCCCAGTGACAAGATACACCCTTCAAAGACAAGCCACCAGTGACCCATGTCCTCTACCAACACGTCACCTACTAATAGTCCATTCAACTGTGAATTCTTCCATAGATTAATCACTTGATGCAGTTAGCATTATAATGACCCAGCTCTCCCTCGATGTCACCATAGCCTTCAACATAATAGCCTTTCAAGGGACACTTCATATCTAAACAACAGCACTGGTGACAGGGTATAAAAGAGGTGATAATAAGAAAGAGTCGAAGAAAATGATCAGTAAGAAAATGATTGAAATGACATAGAAGGAGATGTGATGATTTAGACCAAAAGAATTCTGAACTAGAAGTAAAAAGAAATGATTTTAAGTCTTTATCTGTTTTGTATTAAGACACTTTTCTACATTAGGCCTTCTCTAGCAGAGTAGGAATGATAAAGGATTTTCTGTCTTTTAAGACATCTGTAAAGAAAAGATAAATAAGAAAGACTTAAAATATGAGAAGTGCTGCATCATATATTGTGTAGGCTGTTGTTACTATACAGTGGATGGATAGAACACGGTAAATCTTGCTTTTCCAGAGTAGAAGTACGCAGATACTTATTTTCTAAGGTCCTGGAGTGACTGGAGAGGTAATGCAAAGGAATCTACAATATAAGTTATATTATTTTTTAATTTGGATAGTATATTAGCATGTTTTAATATCAATTGATATATTCATTGACCTCAACTGAGAAAACTCTAGATTATAACAATGTAGAAACCTTGGCCTAATAATCAAATATTAAGTTTAGGTATGGAGCTAAGTGTTCAGATCCATTCCCAGGTGACAGGAGAGTAAGTCTCTCCATAATTCCTCCACAGCTCCCTTTTCAGAGTCTTGAAGGGCTCTCAATGACAGGAAGGGGAAGAAGGTTCACTTCTAAGGTTTAATTTCCTCTAGTACTATCCCTTTGCAGACCCCATGGATTAAAACTTCTTCCTCTTCTGAGTCTGGAATCAGTAAGAATCTTTAGTTTTATGTATATAGTATTTTCCCCTACCTCCTTTTCCTCAGTTTTGTTTTCTGTGGTTTCTATTATCTCCCAATCAATAATGGTCCAAAATTATAAATAGAAAAGTCCAGAAATAAACAACTTGTAAGTTTTACATTGTAGGCTATTCTGAATAATATGATGGAACCTCCTGTCATCCAGTTCCTTTCTGCCCAGCATGTTTTGTTCATTGTATCCCTGGTATATGTGCTACCTGCTCATTAGTCACTTAGTAGCCATCTTGGTTATCAGATGGAATCTTGCACTAACAATCAGTGCTTGTGTTAAGTGGTGTTAAGTAAACCTTACACAGTAGCCTAATAGTAAGTCTTAGTGCCTTTATCATTGACCTCAATTTGTCTCATCACATAGGCATTGTATCATCTCACATCATCACAGAAAGGGTGAGTATAGCACAAGTTATTTTGAGTAAGAGAGAATGCATTCATAGAGCTATGATTGAAGTATGTTGTCATAATTGTTCTATTTTATTATTAGTTATTGCTGTCTAATTTATAAATTAAATATTATCCTAGATATATATGTAAAACCATTGTACACATAAAGTTTGCTACTAGCTGTGTTTTCATGTATCCACTAAGGATCTTGGAAGATATCCCCTAGCAATAAGGGGAAACTACTATATATATTATTGGAAAACCCACACAGCCCAAGAAGAACAACCAACCAATGGAATTCTTACATGCAGATAATATAGACACATTTGAATAAAATTGACTGCTATCTTAGATGTTAGGTATCTCTAGTTACCAATTTGATGTGAATCATGTAGTCCTCATCTGTAGTGCATTCTTTTGCTTCTAACAGGGTTTATATCTTTGACATGTTGATTTTAATGATGCTTAAAAAGACAAACCCAAAACATTTCATTGCTTTGCTTTGTCAGTGGGTGTTCTTCTAACTACTTCTGCCCATTTATTAAATAAACATTTGGATAGACTGGTTTATTAACTTTGTAGTGAGGTTACATTCCATGGATATCTGACCTTTGTCAATCATTCTGTGGCCAAATGAAATAAAGGATACACATTGAAGCTGTGAATAAGATTTGGAGTTAGTAAGTTTGATGGAATCACAACCGGTAATTTTAAAATGTGACTGGATTCTTCCCACAATTAAAATCTTTCATTATGCTACTTCAAAGCTAATTTCTTTCTTGTTTTTCTGAATAGCTGCTTCCATTAATCTCACTCTAGGTAATGATGGTAATGATACAATTATATGTAATCATTGCCTGGATTCAATATGCAATGCATCAGTCCCTTTGTGTAGTGATTGTACAGCTCTTTGCACTCCTCGGATTTGGAAAATTTCCATCATGTCATGCCAAGATCAGATTCAAAAGTCTCTGACATTTTGCATAACATCAGTCAATCGGGTGTTCCAACTGTCCCTTATAGTGATTGGGCAAACTCATCCATCTGCTTGGTGGCAGTTGAAGCTAGGAATGAAAGCAAGAGCCACGCTAAGCAGGGTTTGCTGTTTACATAGTTTCCAAAGCACTTAAAATATTCAGAAAAAAATGAAGAACAAGAACTTTGTAAAAGGACTTCAAGTGTGCAGGTGGCTAATCTGCTTAAACTAATGACACAAATCACAATCTAAGTGAATTTATTATGCTTTGTGCCAAATGACTATTTCAGAAATATAAATCCATTTTCCTAACATTTAAAGCTAATCATACTACTGGTTATCATCAGATATTAATCTGTTCCTCAAAGTATTAATAGATGGCAGATGTATGTTTCTGATTCTTATTTTTAATTAAACTTATGTAGGTGTGATTTTTCTTCTTATGTTCTGAAAACAAATTTTGTGCCATACACTTGCTTATTTAACTTAGTGCATTACTATGTAATGCTTTCTATATATTCTGACACAATAGAATTAAACACGTCTATGCTTTTTTGAAAATTAAATAATAAAGTAAACATGTAGCCTTAAGTTTCTAGCTTACTTACTCTCTCATACTGATATTTTTTCCTTGCCTTTTTTTTGTTGTTGTTCCCCTTCTCTTAGGATAAATATAAGGGCTTTTTGTCCTCTGGAAAATCTTTAAAATTCAAAATTTTACCCTGGTCTGATAGTTGATTTGTTGATCATTTATTTTTAAAAGACAGCATCAACACCCAAGTAAGATGTGAATTGCCGTGGGTGGGATTATCATCACATTGACTAACAAATACAAAATGAGCTTTTATTCATCTTTTTTACTCACCCTAAATAGATCTCGTCTCTCTGGGTTATTTTAAAACAAATCTTTTGATCTATTCATACCAGCTCTCTAATTAGCATCTACTTGTTTTAAAGGTGTGTCAGATTTAACTTAACCAAATAGGCACATTTGATCTTCCTTATCAAATCTAATTTTCTGAGTCTTACTCATAGCTGAAACAGACACTACTACTTACCAGTGACTCAAATTAAAACAAACAAAACACCAAAGAAAGACAGATCCTCAGCTTGCTCTTTGGCTTGCTTTGCCCATCACAGCCAGCAGTTATTCTAGTTCCTGAACATTTAAAACACGCCACACACCTCTTCTCACCTCTAACCTCCCTCATCACTGTCTCCCTGCAACACTGCCATTTCTTCCCTGGACTGCTGAAATTATCTTGTCATTGATTCTGTCTTTCCTTTACAATCTACCACAGTGATCTTTTTAAAGTCTAATTTATATTGGCTTTTTTTTCTTTATGCTTAAAGCTTGGAATAAAATCTAAATGCTTTAAAATATCTCTCAGAGCTCAGCATGATCTGTTCCATCAGCCTCCCTAGCTCATCTTGCTCTAGCCTTTCTTTCTTTTCTACTTTTCATGCATGTCATACTTCTTTGGGTCTTCTTTTGTGAACACCCCAAATTGAAATTGTTCTTTTCTTAGAACCTTGGCACTGTGTGTTCCTTGTGCCTGGAAATTTTCCATCTTCTGGATCCTCAAACAGGTCTTCTTTAATTCTTAGTCACCTTCTGGCATGACACCTTGCCTTAGTCCATTTGGGCTGATATAGCCAAATACCATAAACTAAGTATTTCATGAACAAGCAGCAGTTTCTTCTAGATAAAATGATATTTCAGAGGTATAGGGGCAAATACAGTAGGGATAGACATGTTGACAGAGACAGAGAGAGACAGAGAGACATATGTACTATCTAATCCATATTCTGGCCACTACAACAAAATACCATAACCTGGATAACTTTCTGTACTTTATTCCCTATATTTCTTTGGACTGGGAAGTCCAAAATCAGGATTCAGTCTAGTGAGAACATTTCTGATTCACAGAAGGCATCCCCTGGCTACGTTCTCATATGGTGGAAGAGGAAAGTCAGCTCTTTTGGTCCTCTTTTATAAGGGCACTAGTCCCATTAATATGGGAACTATCCCCAGAACCTCACTATCTCTCAAAGCCCCACTTCATAAAACCAACAGATTGGTGATTAGGTTTCAGTAGATGAATTTTCAACTTTGGGGGAGCATGAACATTCAGATCATTTTACCTTTTGTGTTGTTTTTTCTGCCCAGATTTGATATTTTTCTGCATCTTTGATTTACTTTTCTGTTCTCTTTCTTTTTCCACTAAAATGTAAGATGTATGAGAATAAAGGATCTGGTGCCAGGCATGGTTGTAAATGACTGTAATCCCAGCTATGTTGGAGGAGGAGATGGGAGGATCCTGGATCTAGGCCAGTATGACTAAAAGTTAGCAAGACAGAGTCTAAAAATACAAGCTGTGATCCCAGTGAGGCCAGAGATGGAGATAGGAGGATTGAGGTTCATGGCTGGCCTGAGGCAAAAACATGCTTAGAGGCGTGTCCTGAGATTGTTTCTCAAAATACTATGGACTATTAGCAAGGAGAGTAAGCAAATGACAACAACAAAAGTTTGAAAACTCAAAGCCAAATATCACTAACAAATGTTTCATGGTAATTGGCAGTAACACCTAGAATTTAAATGTCTATAGAATATTCAAGCATAGAGATATTGTGGGCACGACTGAGACACAGAGGTCCATTGTTGACATGTGTGACTCTCAGAATGAATCCTGATGACGCAGAATAACAATGGATTATTTCACTCAAAAAAGATAGGGAACAAATAATCCAGAGAATATTGCTTTTACTTTCATGACCCTTCACTTGTCTTTGACCACTCTTTCTCTCAGCTTTTCTGCTTTGAAAGTGTCTTTGATTCAAGACTACTTCATGATTCACTGAAACATGAGGAAACCCTGGGTCTAAATTGCCTACCATTTCCTTCAGTGCATTGTTAGATGTGGCCAGTTCTGGAGCCTTTTTTTGACAAAGAAGTTTCTGAAAATGTTCGGTAATTTTTTTTATATATAGAATGAATATCAATTTTTTACTCTCAGATCAATATAGTTTTAATATTTCTTAAAGAAATCTTAGAGAAATATTTACTGAAATGAGAGATAGTGTGAAATAAGGGACTAGGGTACATCATTGTAGTTTTCCCAATAACTCTGAAAAGAAAATAACAATATCCTCATTTTATGGATGAGAAAATGGGAACCTAGAGTGATTGCAGTTTGCCAGATGGTAATGTTACAATTTGAGTTACCCAGGTATGCATGACTCTAAAGACAATTTTTTCCCTCAAGGCCTTAGGCTGCTTAAAGTATTCTAGCTAGAGAACACTGCAAAATAATAGTATCTCTTTTTGTGTGGCTATGAAAAATATGGCATACTTATCATTTCTATTGCTCAGCTGCTACATTGAGCAACAGTAACTTAATCTCCCGCAATAAATCCTAAATACGGAAAAGATTAGGCACTGCACATTTATTTTGATTATAATAATTTATGTAAATTTTAATTCAAATTAAACTCAGCTTTAGGCACCTGGAATATTAATTCAGAAACTAGTCTTATTTGTCCAGATTCAAATGCATAGAATTTTGGCTCGGACATTGAAGTAAACATTTCATCTTTATTAGCCGTCAGTTGGCAAGCATTTATTGAGTGCCTTCTAAACATTGGGGAGGAGCTTGGACCTCAAAGAAATTACCATCTGTTGGGGCAATATGACTAAATCACATGAAGCAATTGAGAATAAAAGCAAGACAGTTCATAATTAAGTGCTATTTGCTGGAAATTCAAGGAGGCAGAATGTGATTGAATACATCACAATTCAAGAAAAAGTTTGGGAAAGACATTTCATTCTGGGTAACCTTCAAAAAATGTGTGGAAGCTTTCAGTAGATGGAGCCATGCATGAGGAATTTATAGGAAATAATGAACCCAAAAAGGTTCGTACTAGGAATTAGTGAGTGAGGTTGGATTAAATTGATTTTATTCCAGATAATTCTGATAATTGTCTTATTTGTCTGTCTTCCTGCATAGACTATACACTAAGTACAGTCTATGTAGGACAACTTCTTTGCCTCATGTTTTCAAGCACAGTGCCCAGCCTGTTATAGAGAGTTAAGAAGTGCTGTATATCTCTTCACTATGAAATGAAGACTGATGAGTCAGGATTTGATGTTATCAGAAATAGAAAACATAAATGAGAAATATAGAGACAAATGGCTTTCTGATTTCAGTTAGCAAATATTTGCTGACTTTGCTGACAAAATTTTGCTGAAAATATTCTGTTAGTTTGGTTAAAGTCTTATTTGATCACTTAAGTATACATAATCGTGGAAATGAGGGTACAGTGGGCAGTGATGAATAATACAAAATTTATTTTGCTTGACTTTAAGATTTATCTATTTATCGGTGTTATTGTAGATTTTCTTTACAAAATCAAATAAATGTTGATAATTGGCTTGTATTTGCACTCCTGAGCATGTTTCAATAAAAGCGAAGTGAAGTCTGTATTGAATACAAGAAGTGAAAAAGCCCTGAATGGAAAGTATATTAAAGATAAATGAGACATATTGATTCAGTCTGTCAGTAAGCCACAGTGGCAGTCAACCTTCAAGATGACCCATAATAATCTCTGCTTCCTGGTATTTACACCTTTGTATAAATCCCCACTGCTGTGTGTGAGTTGGACTTTATAGTTCAATCCTAACCAATAGAAAAAGGCAGAAATGGTGGTGTGTGACTTGGAGAGACTAGGTAAAGAAAATCAGTGTAGCATTGCATGCTCTCTCTTGTGCACTCTCTCCCTCTCTCTTTCTCATCACTAACTCTGGGAGAAGTTGTGAGCACTCATTGGAGAGGTGCCCAGGCTCACATGACAAAAACTGAAGCTTTCTGCTATCAGCCCCTTGAGGGAGATAAGTAGCATGCAAACCCAGTCAGGCCTTCAGATGACCAGAGCATCAACAGACAACTTGACTATAGCCTCAAGAAAGACCATAAGCCAGAAATACTGGGCAAAACTGTGTGCAGATGCGTGATCCTCATACACTGTGTGAGATACTAAATGTGTGTTGTTTTAACCAGTCAACATTTCTAAGGGCTCCATGTGGAAGGCACTGAGGATTGAGCATAGAGTGGGGATGTAGAGATCAGACTTTATTCCTTTCTTTAAAAAACTCACAGTTAGGTGCAGAAAAGAATACCTATGTACACACACCTATAGTAAGAAGCAGAAGGAAAGGTACCGAGAGAGCAGAAAAGCTTCATGACTGAGTTAGCATTTGAGTTGGGTTTTGAGGGATGAGCATGCTTTGCCCACTTAAAGATGTTGAGGGCATTTTGCATAAGCTGTTCTATTCTATGTTTATATTGAAAAAATTCAGAAATGGAATAGTTGACAAATCATGCTAATAATAATAATGATATGCATTGACTTTGTTTTAATAGCATTTCCATACACAGTAAATAACTTGACCTGCATGTGAACCACATGACATGGACAAAACATCCGCCATCATGTTACCATGACACTCATGCTATCAGTAGGGAAACCAGGGTTCTGAAGAACTCACTGGTATGTCCTAGGTCACACAGTAAGTGGCCCATATACTGCTTTTGTTTTTTGAAAACAAGCACAATATATAAATCAATGTGCACAAGAAAATAATTTCAATTTTTTTTTATAAAAATGCTAGAAGGAGTCAGAAGAAAGTGAAATAATTCTGTAGAAGTCTTGAAAAACAATCTGTTTTGTGAAAGGTACATTAGTCAGAAAGGCTGGTGTTATCTCTCAAGAGACTTCCAGAGAAGATGAATTTACTGATGTCAAAAGTAGGCACTCAGTGTACTCAGCTTTGAACATTTTCAAGCCTGACTTAACCAGCACATGAGTAGGTCTATCTCTCCAGAGAATACTGGTAGTAGCAATGTGCACAGACAGATTTACTAATTTACAGTGAGAAATGTCACTGACATGCACCCCAGAATATTTCCCTGACATGACTAGCACACACATACCCTATAGGCAGACATTCCAGGATGCCCCATTACAATTTTATAAAGATGATTCTGCCTGTGGACTCAAACCTGAAAATGATGGCTAGATGAGTTTAAGAGGTGTTCCTTGCCTTGAAGGTGGGGACCCAGGGATTGAGGCACAGTTTCTTACGTGTAGAGATCGCATTGCCACAACGTTAGTCCCCCAAACAAGACTTACTTGTCCCCCAATACACGTTTACTTCTATGACCCTATATAGTGGTTTTCTAAGGCTCTAGGGAAGAATACATTCACCTGTAAATCCAGGTGACTTCCAGCAATCTTTGGTGTACGTTGGTTTATAACTGCATCATTCCAATCTTGCCTCAGTCTCAGGTGGCATTGATTACATCCTTTAAAGAAGACCATCTTTCCTTACAGTTGCAAGTACAAGAGATGAGAATTGGAACATAATGCTTTAGGAAATACACTGTAACTCATGGTGTCCTTTTCATCCACACTCCCACCCGACTCAGGATGGAGCCTGAGTTAATCTGACCGGAAAGACTTTCTGCCTTTTTAAGATAGCTTGGCTTATAACTGACCTGATCTTTTACATCAATTACTTTAGGAAGGAGAATAACAGGAATCAGAATAGTTTCCCCTTAAATAATGTGATTTTTATTATTTACTTTTGTCTCCAAATGCCAAATCTTTCCTCTATTCTTCAACTCAGAGATTGAAAGTCTTTACCATCCTTGCTCTTTAAGAATCCAGTGTTAGTGATGAGAGCCCGCTCTCCACCCATGGACAGGAGTGTAAGCAGCAATGTCAGTGTTAAAGAAGCTGAGGAGAAGGTGTGAGTCCCTCCCTTACCCATCCAAACTAAGAACACTGAAAATATCCTTTGAGAGAGTCATGCTGCTTTATTTTTTCAATTTCATGTCAAATGTGAACAAAAGCACCTTTGCCAAGTCTTGTGCTTTTTCTGTACAATGTTAAGTTGCTACAAATAAAACCTCAGGGGATCTCACTGACCTTCCTTTCTAACCAGAACAGCACTTTCTTCACCACTAGAACACCTTCTCTTGTTAAATCCTGCATTTGGGGATCATATGTAGATTCCCTTTAGGAAGTCATATTCATTTTCCTCACTTCTATACTCATGGTGAGAGGGTACTTATAATTAGACCATATACATTTTGAAGTGCGACTGTCAGATGTTAGCAAGCATAAAATGATAAAATTATAAGAACAGAAGGCAGAAATGATCAGTATGATTGAAAGAAAAAAGCACGTATTAGAAGAGAGCACTATAAAATTGCCCTCTTAGAATGAGCATTTCTGGTCTAGAAGCCAGAAAACTGCCACTCTTACAAGTCATGACCTTATGCAAGTAACTTGTCCTCTCTCTGACACCTTATTTTTTTTTTATAAAAGGAGGGTATTAATAAGTAAATGTTTGTCAGGTCATGAAAATAAGATTTCTTTCTGTTTGAGAGGAAATTTATATCCAAAGTGAAAGACAACTTGTAAGAACATTGGTGTTGTATTAGAGTCAAATGCATTAGTATGAACTTCTTAGTTCATACTAAGTTAGTTTAAGATAAGGATATTCATACTTAGTTTAAGATAAGGATATTCACAGATAATTATGTGTACGTGTATATACATAGATTATTACATATACATACATTTCCTAGTTCTGTCCATTGGGAGGAACCAGAAGCAATGATATACCAGTAGCAATAAGTGCTTCCATCTCAGTTTCTAAATACTCTTTCAATAAAAGGAACCATGGCTCCTTGGAGAAATAGCTGATTTTAAAGCTGAAGTATGGAAATTAAAAATGAGCCAAGAACATCCAGTAGTTCCAGAAAATAACAGAGTACTCAAAAAAGAAAAAAAAGAAAGAAAAGAAAGATGTCAAAGAGACATTGGAGAAAATATGGAAGAGCTCCCAACAGTGAGAGCTAGAACCAATTTTAGCAACATAATGTATAGTATGATACAATCCACAGTATAAAATAAATATACAATTGTACATACTGATACAAACAATTTATTATTAATAAATGGGGAAGAAGGCATAAATCTTCCTTATAGAAGTATTCTAAATAATATAAGTGTAGACTGGAACTTAGTGGCTCACATCCAACTATAGAATGTGGCAAAGGGGAAAAAATAACTTTGTAGTGAGGACACCTGGAAGTCACTAACTTAGCCAAGTGATCAAGGTTAACATCATCATTAAGTCTTGTTAACTATAGGTATCCTTCACATGATGTGAAAATGAGATTACTTCACCTGAGATAGCCTCTTCATCTTGTATTTCCAGTCTAATCATGAGAACAACAATCAGACAAATCCAAACTGAGAGACACTTTCCAAAAATTTCTAGATTGTACTCTTCAAAACTTCTAAGGTAATGAAAAGAAAGATTAAAAAACTGTCACAAAACAGTGGAGACTAAGGGGATTTGATGACTGAAAGTAATTTGAGATCCTTGATTGGATCCTAGGATAGAAGGACATTACTGCTAAAAATTGATGAAATCCAAATAAAATCTGGCGTTTAGTTAGTAATCAGAAAACATTTTTTATTTAAAGAAAGGTGCTGGACGAGATGACTTATTGCTATTCTATTTATGTTTTCTGTTTCTAAAGTGCTTCTTGCTTAATGATTTCTTTGTGTTCTTAGAAATATACAGAGTTGCATCAGAAAGGGGCCCCAGACAACAGGCTGCCAGGGTCTGACACAAGGCAGATTGAGTAAGGATAGTGCTCAGCTGAGCCTTTCAGGGGAATCACATTCAAAGCCTATCTGCCTATTGACATGTGACCTTGGGCAAGTCACATTTCTATGTCCAAACTTGATCTATAAAGTAAAGAATTAGATTAGAAATTATCTAAGCTTCCATTTTTAAAATTATATAGTTTTATTAGCTCTCTATATTTACTAGTGGTAGAAATCTACAGAACAGAGGATAAAATGTCTGGGGCTGGAAAAAGATGTTCTTTTACACCCCACAGTGACACCTGCTGGGGAACTCAAGACATATCTCTGGGTTGGTTAGTTTGGAACATCAGATTTTGTGCTAGATGAAACATTTGAAGACATAGTTCAGATGTCATCTGCAAGCCTGGATGAAGCATGTCAAATTAAATGATTTTTGCTTGTCACTTTCTTGTCTCTCTTTGTTTTCAGGCATTTCCTACCATATTTGTGACACTGCCCCCAATTAACTATGACATCTTAAGCAACTGACTTAACCTGTAGAGGTCTCATTTTCTTCAGTTATAAAATGGAGATAAAAGATAATTACTTTGCCTTGTTTTATGAGGATGAATTGAGCAAACACAATTCCATAGCTCAATTTGTTATATAACTCTTGATATGTATAGATGTTTGAAACTTTCTTGCCTACTCATACTCATCAAGCTTTAAATGACAATACTCCAGAATGGGCATCGTGGTACATGTCTGTAATCCCAGCTATTTGGGAGGCAAAGGCAGAAGGATAATGAGTTCGAGGTTAGCTCAAGCCAAGTTAGTGAGATCGAATATCAAAAACAAAATAATATAAGAAAAATGTTTGGGGGCATAATTCATGTGGTAGAGAACTTACCTAGAAAGTGCAAAGCCCAGGATTCAATACCTAGTACTGCAAAAGTATAAATAAACAAACAAAAATTAATAAATAAATTAAATAGTCCTTTTTATTTTTGATGGTAGACCATGTCAAAGAGCAATATCCTGGCTATTCATATCTTTGAAATTTTCTGAATTATGTCAACAGGATAGATTTAGTTTTTCTTAGTATAAACCAAAAGGACTAGGGGAAATAGTTTTAAAGTACTAGTTTGCTGAACATAATAATCTATAGTAATGTCCCTAAAACAGCAATGTGCAAGTCTCTGACGGTTTTTCTCCTGGGGATACCATAGCAGCAAGGATGAAAACACAGTTGTGGTATACCTGAGGTTCAATGGGAGCCTTAGTGGGAGATTGATAACTGGGACATAGTTTGAACACTTGTGGATCTGTGTTAAATACATTTTTAAGAATGGTTCTTCTCCAGCCAAGGCTGCACACTACATGTGTTCTTGTTTTATTCTAAATTAGATTTTCAATTATAAGCATCTCAGTTCTTCCCTTTGTAAACCTGCTTTCCTCTTTGTAGTCTTGGCTAGGAAGGATTAGCTGCAATTTACCCCTGGGAACTTGACTTTCAGCAGAATGACTGGTCCCTGGAAGACTCTGACTCCATTTATGCACACACACACACACACACATATATATATATATATATATATATATATATATATATATATATAAAATGAAGGGATTAAAGTTAAAGTATGGGATAACTTCTCCAAAACTCCCAAACTCAATGGTCAGAAAGTATTTCCTGTATATGTTTCTACATGTAATACTGGGCTTTATTTATGCCATCTTAATGTTTTGAAGTTCTTTACCTAGTTTGCAATGTGACACGTACTGGGTCATTTAATAATCACCAGTCATTATTATTGCTCTCTCATATCAGAGGGAACTGAGACACAAAGAGACTTGCTTTGCTTAAGTTGGTGACAGAGATAAAAGCCCTCCAAGGTCCTTTAATCCTGAGGCAGATGATCCATCTCATACTTCCAGACTGACCACAACATTCAGATGGAAATTCATTATTAGTGGAACAGTCATATCATTATTGATGATATCATAGTGAACTTCTGGGCTCCGAGTTTGCATGTGTGTTGTTATTTGTTGACTTTTACTCAAGGATTTTCATCTCTGCATTCACAAATTGTCATATAAATATTCTGAGTGATGAGTATTTTAAGAGAACGCTCGGTATCAATATTTTGACTTTAACAAACATTATCACTAAAGTCAAAATTCTATGGGATAGCGTTATCAGGAACTTCTATTGTATCTGTAGGCTAAAACTCAAACTCCTTAGTTGGTTTCCTGTGTGGTCATCTGCATCTCTTTCCATCAAGAGAGAATGCAAAAATCTCAATCTGTAAAATCATTCCACACACATAGTTTTCAGTGAATGTTTTTGAGTGGTGAAGTTACCTATATGGGTAATTTCAGAACAGAGACTGATGTTATTTTACTCTGAAGAGGAAGTGACATAGGTCTTTCTGTTGCACCTTCACCTTGAAATTTGGGGGTAACTCTTATGTGTTCAATTTTACTCTAGTGTATGCTTTCAGGTGTCTTACTATGTTTGAGCCCTGGTAGTCCAGGTTTTGTTGAAAAGAAGTGAAGGAAATATCATAACTACTAGGGATTTCTCTGGCAGTTGCCTTGTTTAAACAATGGAACAGAAAGGCTTCAAAGCTCCTTATGACCCAACTCTAGGGTCCATATTTATATGTGTGTATGACTTAAGGATATTTCACACTTTGAAGATCATAGCCATTAAATTTTGACAATTATTTTAAATCACATGTGTGAATGTAATTTTGTATGTGCATTTCCCATAAAATGGCATTTTTCATTTTCATTCAAAGTGTTCAACCAAAAGTAGCTTCATGCTGCCAGCAGTACATTCATTCAGTGTCCAGAATAAGAATTTTGAGTATGGCGTTTAAAAGCATTGAGATATATAAGTACATTGTTAAGTAGAGAAATTGCAAATGCCATACTTCTAAACATAAAATTGAATACGAAATGTAATCATTTATCCAAGAGATTCCATTGAGCAACAGCTGTTTAAGCCTTCTGGAAGACATTTTTGGGAGTATGATTGAGAATCTATTTTGGATTTCACAGGCACCTTCTTATATTTTTCTATATTTTTCTTTATTATCATTAAAGGGTATCATCTGTTCTTGGTTTTGTGTTTTAATTTGAATTCATACTTGTACAATAAGGTCACCTAGTTTACGTAGCTCTGTAAAATTAAAACTAATTTTGGAAAAGGGAAGAAATCAAGATATAGCCACCACTCATCAAGTTTAAGAAGGCCTATGTTGAATTGACTGTCTTATGTTCTATCATTTCCAATGCCAGATACAATTGTTTTAAACCAAGTGAAATACTTTAGGGTATAATATAGAAATTCACAATTGAGGGACAAGACCAACAGGGAGGAAGGACGTATCTCTGAGCAGCATTGAGTCATGAATTACTTTGAACAATCTGAAACATTCTCAGTTCAAAAAGACTAGCAATTTTACATGTTACAGAAATGTTGATCTTCTTAGAAATTGTCTGATTCTTTTTCTTTGTTCAATTTGAAAAGAACATTAATTTATTTCTGCCTCGTTAAGGAATGTATGTTCTTCAGATCTGACCTATTGCAAAAAATAATGCTTAATTGCTTCTAGGGAGGAGTAAGTGCTGAAATTTTCTCCTGCCTCCTACCCCTCCTCCTTTTCTTCATTCTCATCCTCCTCATTTTTTTTCTTGTTGATTTAGATTGCATACTCTGATTACCAGATGATAGCCTACAAAATAGGCCCTGTTTTTCAACTACACTAGCAAATTCTGCTCCCTGTTTCTCTCTAGTGTTCTCCATGATTCTAGAAATACAGAATGTCAACACATGAAAGATGAGGGTCTTAAGGAATTTCAAAAGAAGTGTCTTCCCAAGGCATAAGAAGTAGAGTGCACCATCCACAGGTTGGGATGGGATCATGTGTAGTTACTTACATGTGCGCTAAATGAGTAGATAACTGAGTGAACATGTTTAAGGATTCACTTCGCCAAGGATTAAAAGAAAGTAAATTTACAGAATTACAACACAATGTGAGCAAAATCTTCCATCATATATAAGCTCAGAAAATAACATTTCCAAAATGTGCTGGGATGATAGGAAGGGAAGGTATAGTATGATATGATGATGACAATTGGTCTTTTGCTTTTTTTTTCTTCTTTTTTTGTTGTGCTGGGGATGGAACCCAAGGCTTCAGGCATGCTAAGTAGGTGTTCTACCACTAAAGTACATCCAGGATATGAGATTTACAGGCTAATTTAACAACTGCCAGCCTCAGAACTCTTAGAGCAAGGCTGACTGAGATCACTCCTTGAGACCTTTCTCTCAACTAACTTGTGTGGTCAAAAGGCTAAGCTTGGCCTTATGTGGGGGATTGCACTTGAGTATCTCAAATGGCATATCTTTGATCTCCATGACATCAAAGTTTCAGGTTTGATTATTGCATTTCTCTGAGACAGCAGTGGACAACTGTCTATATGATCCCCTCCACACCCAAGGCTTAACTGTGAAGGCTGCAATGACAAGTTCGATGGCATCACTATATTTACCAGTGACTTTAGGAAAAAGAAGTTTAAAATCACTGTTACTCATCATCAGATGTTTTTATCATTCAGGAATCTGCTATCAGTGGTTCAGAGGAAATGAAAAATCAGATGTAGCCTTTTTGTGGGAGAATCCCCCAAACCCTGTGTTTAGACTCAGTGTCTGTTGCTTTGCTAGTTGCATTTGCTGGTTTCTGAGGGACAAGAACAATAGATATGCAGAGACTTAGGGCAGTAGAAAGCCCCTGTGTTTTCAACTTTTGTTACTTTGTTTCATGGTTCTATTGGAGAAACTAGGACATTATTATTTTAGTTTTCTCTGAATTGAAAGTCAGCAGACCTGCAATTCTATTTCCGTATCCTCAATTCTGTTCTCCCTGCATTCTGCAACAGTTTTATTGAAATAATCATTTACATACTATACAATTCATCCATTTAACCAGGTACCATCCAATTTGTTCTTGTATATTTATAATGTTATGTTTATTCTGTTAACGTAGCTTCAGATAAATCTGTGAGTCTGAGTGTGTAAATTAAGAGTAGTGCAATGTCTTCCTCAGGCTTCTTTTCAGTGATCTGTGTAAAATGACACACACCATCAAGTATAATGAACAGTTTATAAATCACCATTTTAGAGAATCTTTCTCTGTCACACACACACACACACACACACACACACCACTGAATATTACTTATTCTTCTTTAGTTTCCAACTCAAATTTCTGTGTCATCTACATTCAGTTTAAGTAATTTACTATCTGCTGGAAGTTTTTCCCCACAGACTCCTTCTCCTGAATGTCTGCTATATTTGTCCTATCATAACAGAGATTGTCTTAGAGACTTGGGATGAGGTAATAGTTTTATAGGTATATTTTGATCCTGAGTAAGACTAAATTGTTTATGTCTATTCCACACATCAATTGCCACTTGTACTCAATGGACATTTACTATGTTCCCGATGCACAATCATCCAGAAATAGATTTATTGTTATAAAATATAGGCAAATTTTTCCTGTGCCAATTGTCAGTCAGCTTATAAAGGCTTGACAATTTGGAAAATGAAAGCAATTAGGAATTTCCAGGGCAGAGAATTATTGTTATAACAGCAGCTGTGTACCTTAAAGCACAGACATTATTTCTCTGAGTATCACATGACTATGGTTGACTCACACCGCAAGTACAAAATTACATATGACTCTCCAGGGGGAGTTGATAATTAAACCTGCACAGAGCTCTGTATAACAAACATATTGTCATGGTAAATTTCATTGGCAATAGTAGATAGTATCTATGATAGCCTGTGATCAATGACTAATATTCTTTGGGAGATTTTCTAGTTAAGTAACATATGGTGAATTCTGATAAGGACTTATCTAATATAATAGATGGCTGAAACCAATTTTTCAATATAGCTAGGTACATCTATATTGTATTAAAATATTTCCAAGTGTTTTTACCTTGACTTTACCAATATAATTAGAAATTTCTTTTTCCTTTTGAATTTAACAAGATATATAGTGCTTGTTATTGATGTTCTAGCTATAACAGCCATGATACTAGAAATATTTACCTATCCAGAAAGATGTGTGTAACTCTTGGAAAATGTATGTGTTCTCACTAACTGAGCTAAAAGGCCAGAGTTTAGAGTTTCTTTCCCAGTGAGTTCAAGGGCCCAACTATCAGCATACAGAAATTCACATATAAGGTACGGAAGTTTCTTTCCTCCTGACTCATGGACACTATTATAAAAATGTAGGTCCTATAGCTAATTGTGATTATTTGGTGTGTGATGGCAAACACATTTTCCCCTCAACATCAAGTCTTATTTTTCTCTTACAAAGGAGGAGAAAAGATGGTGCTTGTAAAATATTTCTGAGACTCATATCTTTTTAGATATCTCAATTTGCATATGATGAAACAATACCCATCTGAATGGCCACTCTTCATGTTTCTATTCCCAATTTAGCACAAGGCACAGGATGACTGTTTAACTTTTATCATGTAGGATCTTTATCACCTCTTTCTGTTCTCTACCCTTGTAGACAAGTGAATTCTCATTTTTTCTTTTGATGCTCTTCTCAATCCATCATATACCTTCCAACTCTACTTGATACAGTTCTCTACACACCTCATCTCTCTCAAATTCAAGTAGCATTTGTGACACAGGCCACATTCATTGTATCATCCTGACACTCACCTTCATCATGAGCCAGCTACAAGCTAGCCTCATGATCAAGTTCCTTCATGCTGTAAATCCAATATATTCTTCTCATATTTGACTTATATGTCATTTCCACTTAAAAACCAAACAGAACCTCTCTTGGCCCCACCCTCTTTGTATATTGCCTCTTCTTTCCTTTCTTTCATAGAAAGAAATATCTTTATTTCCTCATTCCCTTTATGTGGGTGACTCCATGACACTCACTGAGGCATTCCTAGCAAGGATAATATATATATATATCTCATATATCCTTGAGTACAGTTCCTATACA
Source organism: Castor canadensis (assembly GCF_047511655.1). NCBI lineage: Eukaryota > Metazoa > Chordata > Mammalia > Rodentia > Castoridae > Castor > Castor canadensis. Next base: position 24,142,135 of record NC_133389.1, on the reverse strand, counting down.
CCCTAAGTTTTTTTCCGAGTCAGTCCTGTTTATGTCTGTTTTCATGATGCAGTTATCAGCAACACCTCCTTTCATTCTAAATGTGTTATTTTTTTATGTCTTATTTCTACTATTAACCTTCTATCACTTCTAAACAAATATGGAATTCCCTTGATTTTTAAAAAAATGGTATCATTTCCTTTCTTAAACTAGACCTGTCATGGCCCACTTAGGCTCCTTTCTTTCCCCATCTTAAAGTTCTTGCACCTTTGGTTTGGGGAGCATTCACATTGCAAATTGTCATCCTTTAGTAAAACCAATCATCTGCTTTCTAGGTCTGTATCCTAAAAATATAGAAATTCACATTTATCTGGATTTTTTCCTACTACAAATTTATGCTGTTCATTATTCTTGGGCTTCCATGAGATTGGAGCATACATTTGCATGACATTTGTCATTTTACTCTCCCATTTCCTATAACAGTTGTTAAAAAATTTCAAACTAACTTTCTGCCTATTTTGTAGTGGAAATTGAGGTTCTCTGTGTTAAACTATCCACATAGACACTTTTGTATGTTATCCCTCACTTTTAATACTTTTTCTCCAGGATCATAGGAAGAGCTCTTCTTCCTCTAACCCAAGGTTAATCTCTCTCACACTGAGATCCCACAGTGATCTCCTCTTCTTTGAAATACACCATCAATTATTCTAGTTTTTATTCATCTAAATATCTAATATGTCTTTCTCTACAAGTTCCTTCTCATATTTGACTTATATGTCATTTCTACTTAAAAACCAAACAGAACCTCTCTTGGCCCCACCCTCTTTGTATATTGCCTCTTCTTTCCTTTCTTTCATAGAAAGAAATATCTTTATTTCCTCATTCCCTTTATGTGGGTGACTCCATGACACTCACTGAGGCATTCCTAGCAAGGATAATTAATGATCTTCTTCTTCTCAAATCTAGTGTTCTCTTCTCAGAACGCATTTTCATAACATTTGCAATGTTGTGCCCTCCATTTTTATATCCAGCATAAAAATGTCCCTATTGGCCTGGCATGTGACTCATATCTGTAATCCCAGCAACTTCAGTGGAGATTGGAAGTATTGCTGTTCAAGACCAGCCTAGATGGAAAAAAAAAAATAGTGAGATCCCATCCCAACAAACAAGTCAGGTGTGCTGGTATACTCCTGTCATCCCAGCTACATGGGAGGCTGTAGGTAGGAAGAACGCAGTCTGAGATGAGGCTCTGGGGAAACACAATACCCTATCTGCAAAATAATCTAAAGCAAAAAGGGTTAGAGTTATGGCTCAAGTAGTGGAGCAGTTCCTTAACAAGCATGAGGCCCTGATTTCAAACCTTAGTAAAGCCAAAAATACAATGCCCTTGTATTTTTGTGTTTTTATGACCCTTTCATTCTTGTTGAAACTCTACACAGAATTAGCAAGGCAGAGGTTTGAACATCAAGGATGGTAGCTAAATGATGTTCTAGGTGGTGACTGATGGGAATTGGTTTGGAAATCTAGCTTAGATTTTATGGGATTTAGTCTGTTGACATCACACTGCTTCTGCTGTCTTTTTATCATATCAAGTCAATATGTTACCTTAAAATTGGTGTCAGTTCTTCTTTTTGGAAAATATTCTCAGGCGACATGACTGTAGTCTTCAAATTAAATAAAAGCAAAGTCAAATGGAAAAACCTAGACAGATAAAGGAATGAACAAACAAAGGTATCACTGAGTGTTTCCCATTCTCTGATTGTGAGCAGAGACAGAAAATGAGTACATGGGGTCCAGATATCAGTGACTGGACCCATTTCTCTCTTCCTAAAGTAACCTGGAATCAAGAAGCTATAGGGAAATTATTAATATTATCTATATTCCTAGCTTCATCTAAACCTAACTAGTTATATAGCATTGGTTAAGTTTCTTATCACTTATGGATTCCCTTATAACGTTAACATTTCATGGTTCTAAAAATGTAGTTCTAACATAGTTCATGACATGAGAGAGCTTCGTACATGTAATGTGACATCATTGAAAATCTCTGGTAATGTAGACATAAAACTCTCCTAAAATTTCTCCTAGCAAGAAATTCAAATGTCAATTTGTCATCTAACACTGAAGGAAAATATTTTATTTTTTACATGGCCTACCTTATTATTTACTCTATGCCCTTACAACATGAATAGCCCATCTGTTTAAAAGAGGAAGATAGTGACAGCTGGTAATTCAATTATTTGTAAGTCAGGGTTCTGACTTAATAAATAAATATTTGAGACTTTCAAAACCAATAACAGTTATATCTTTCTATACCAGGCAGTTTTAAACAAAATCATATAAAGACTCATTCTAATTATATTTAACATTTAGGAAAGATGTCCTTCACTTTCCTTGAAAGTTCAAATTTTATTAAATAAAGAATGAGTTAAGGCTTCCACTCAAGAGTATGAGCTTTGTTTGAGACACTACAGTGCTTGAATGTATGTTGCAAGTGAAATAAATGGCATGCCCTCTTTTTACAGAAACAACATGCTAGCTATCAGTCATCAAGTCAGTATTAAGGTAGCATTAAGCAGGTTGACCTCTGTCTGTCTTTTGTCACTCACTGAAAGTTCCCTCCTATTTTGTGGATTCAGGATGCCCCAGTGAATACTGCATCTTAGTTTTACTGATGTCTTTTCAGACTTTGTATCTATTGCTGTTGGAGACTTTTAGGATTTGCCCTCAATCTTTTTCATTTAGCCTTTCTCATGTCTTTTCTTTGAGCTGGAGGATATGTTGTAGTATGGCCATTTTTATTCCAGCCTTCATTTATGATCAGTCATGCCTCTGGCACTCTTCATACATCTTAATATGAAGATTTGGGGCACTTGGTTCCCAGTTGGTGAAATTATCCTGGGCATTGTGTCCACAGCTGTGTCTCTGGGTCTCTGGTATTATCTCTTAAGAGCTTCTTAAGGAATTATGCTATGCAAATTGTGACTCTGAAGTAAGTGGCAGTTTTCATCATCTATACGTGCATGTCTCACTGCTTTTTAAACATATTTTATATCTATCCCTCCCCCAGGGTTGCTGGCCTATTAGCATCAATTGCTCAGATGAAGATGGCTATCCTAGTAGAAATTTTGTTTCTGAAGACATGTGGTTTTCAGATTGGCTTATTAAAACAACTCCAAAAGGAATTTCTGGGAAAAAAAGAAGAAAGCTAAATGTTTAGAAGAGCGTTAGGAAGTCTGATGCTTCTTGCTTATGATATGTGAGATTTTTCTGTTTGAAAGGAAGCCAACCCAGATAGACATAACTGTTACTGCTTGTATAACAATGCTTCATGTTGTACTGTTTTCTATCACCAGATACAATAATATTGCTAGTAGTCTCCATGCAGAAGGGACAGTCTTTGTGTCATATATTTCTGTCAAATGTTTAAAGTAGATAAGTAGTCTGAAAGATAAAAATGGGGCTTGGAAAGAATTGGGGTGTCCTGAATGTGTCCAGTGAAAGGGTGGATATCAAAAATGATAATTTTCATCCAGTTTTTATCATATTGATTTATATATTTGTGCAAAGATCATTGAGCAGAATGTTCTGCCAGAGTCACATAGAAGGTATTCAAAAAAATTGCTGAATGATAAATGAATTTATGGTTAATGATTCAGGTTTACTAACAACTCACTTCCAGCATTACCTGAAGGTGCTTGGCACTTCTCTACACTATTTTTTGTTTACTCATCCCTTCTCCATGGAGCCCCACTAAGTATTGCACCAGTTACTGTGCAATGCATTGGAATGAAGACATGGGAAAATCATAGGCACTGTCTTTAAGGAGCTCACATCTTCAATTTTGTCCACTGTAAATCCACACTAACACACTGTGAGAAAAATTATATTGTAAGAGAAAAGCATCTTAAACATACATATACCTTTCTTAGCTTGGAGAGAGGAGAATTGACCAGAGAAGGTCTTGGAGAGTTAATGTCTAAGCTGAGATTTAAATAGTGAGTTATAATAATGTCGGGGGAGGGGGATGGGAGCTGGGCTAGTGAAGCAAGCTAAGTCACATAAACTACATGTGGAAAAGCATAGGGAGCAAGCCATGCCCTTTAGTAAACTGGATGTGGGGAAGTTAGGAATTTATTTTATTGTGATCCTGGAAAGGAACAATAATGATGTGGAGAGAGAAAAATGATATTATATTACTATACTTTTTCTCATTGTTACTCAATTTAATGTTAAACTTTGTACCTATATAATTTGTTATTATTAAGTATATTTGTTTAACAATTATTGGTTGGATAAGGAGAAAAGAGTCCTATATTTTTGCTCTAGTTTGACAATTTCCAAGTCAGTGATACCAAGTAAGATTTGTAATTTCTGGACCTCGATCTTACATCTCTAAGTTACTTGGGTTTTTTAGTGATATTGGGTTTTGAACTCAGGGCCTCATGCTTGCTATTCAGGCACTCTACCACTTTACCACTCCATCAGCCCTCTGAGTTAGTTTTGAGTTGTCAAAAATATCCCATACCCCTTTACCTATAAATTTTCGTAGTTGCAAGTGATTGGATAACCTTATATAAGCCATATGGAAGACACTATGGAGGCTCCTCAAAAATAGAACTAACATAATTCAGCAATCTTCCTATTGGGTAAATTATATCCAAAGAGAGGAAGTCAGTATGTCAAAGAGAGGAAGAGAGCTGCACTCCTGTGTTCATTTCTGCATTACTCGTTATATCCAAGCCATAGAATCAACTTAGTGTTCATCAATGGATGAAATATACAGAAAATAAGGTATATATGCATATTTAGAAAGCTATTCAGCCTTTCTAAAGAAAGAAATCTTGTCATTTGTGACAACCTGAATGAACCAAGAAGATATTATTCTAAGTCAAATAAGCCAAGTACAGATAAATAAATACTGCCTGATCTCATTTGTGTGTGAAATCTGATTTACTTCTTGTTCTCTGTCTCCACTTTTTCCTTTCCACAAAACCTCTACAAGGCACTTTGTTGTTATGGTTGAACATGAGTACCTCATGAGTATCTCATGTTGTAAGATATCTATATTTACCTCCATTTTAGAGGTGAGACAACTTATCCTTAGTGAGTTTAAAAAACTATTCCAAAGTCATGTGCCCTAGAACTATTAAAAGACAAGCAAATTGAATAATCATTATTTGATATGTATTCAATTCCAAGTTCATATTCTGAAACATCATGCTATTTTTTGTTCAGAAAGACTGACTTTTCTAATTCCCAAATTACAACCCCTTTGAAAGTTTTTTTTTTAAATTAATACTAAAAGGTAGGATGAGGACTATGAATGGGTTAGATCTCCAGCAGGAAAAGAAAGTTAGCATGAATTAAGATAATTGAATAGTACAAAACAGGACAAAGGTCAAAGGAAGGGAATGTTCTAGAGGCATGGCTCCAAATCTATAAAGTACACAAGGGTGGAGGGTTCATACCATCAGCAGTGAGATTTCCAGGAGCCACCTAGAAGGAGCCTGACCTATGCATGCTGGTGTGATATGAAGACACAGCATACCCATGAATACCTTTGGTTTGATTCTGTTGGTGAGAATGGACTGATATCTTTGACTCTCCCAATACCAGATGTTTTTAGAAAACATATACTATAGTAACTGTATTTTGAAATTTCTTCTCAGTTAGTTAAGTAGTTTCCAAAGAATAAAACTGTCATTAAGTAACTGAAAGGATTCTTATTCAGCAAAATTATTACAAAGTGAATTAAAAATTAGATTATACATCTATTAGAACAGGCAAATTATGTGAATTTTAATATTTAGAGGAACGAACCCACACAAATGGGTAGTATATAGACAGAAATATTTTCAATTTAATGAATAAGTAAATGAATACAATTTCTAAAACAGCAGTGAGATAGATTTATTTTTACTGTTTGGATAATCGAATTAAAAGGAAACAATGCATTTTTTAAAGATTTTTTGAGATTATTGTAAAGTAGGCATTCTCAGACTAATAGAATTGCCCACTAGCCATGTTTCTAGAAACAGATTTGGCAATTTTTAAAGGCCTTAGAAATGTTCATTATTGTCCCCTTTGATCCATTGTTTTAGTTTGGAATTTGTTTTAAAGAAATAATTAGAGATGTGGATAAAATATATTTATAGATACACTGATTGCAGTTGATCTTTTAACAATGAAATATTGAAAATAGCCTACACTGCCTCTATATGGAAATGGATGGTTCAAATATGCTGTCATATAAGACAGAATATTATCAAACTCTTAAGATATCAAATAATTATTCTACGTGAAAATATAATTATGATTAAATTTTGAGAAAAGAAAATGAGTAAAAAACAGAATTGTGTAATTGTGTATGTGTGTGTGTGTTGTGTGTCTGTGTCTGTGTAAACACATCAAAATGTACACTGCAGTCTTCCTGGATCTTGAGATTGTTATTATAATTTTCCTTTTTATATTTTACCACATATTTCATATTTCCTTCAATAAGTAAGCTTGTCTCTTAACATAGGAAAGAAGTGGCAAAATTATTTAAAAGTATAAGTTTCAAAGAAGGATTATGTAGGAGAGATTAGTTTGGTTTAACTGGTCTTAGAAATAACTTCATTATACTTCCAGAAGCAATTTCCTGTTCTGCCCCTGACACATCTAGGGCAGAAGGAAGATAGGATGTTGGTTGGAAATCAATGCTTAAAGAGCTGAGAAGCTGGAGTCTAGGAGATTTGATGTGATTGATTAGGAAATGCTATTCTGTATCCAAAAGAATAACTTTATTCTTCTGGTGAGCACATGAAAACCAAAAACTTGATGGTACACCTTTCTATCTATAGTCGACATCCCCTATCTGTGTACCAGGCATTATGGTATGACTTTCTATTGCTTTTCCACAGCAGTTATGACCCTATTTGTTGTTGTTTACCTCCTCCCTTTCTACTATAAAAAATGGAAGGACAAATGCTTAGTCTATCTTTTTCACAGCTGTATGCTTAAGGCCTGGTACATGAAAGAATCTCAATTTTTTGTTGAATAATAAATGACTTTATAATAAATTCTTTACAGATCTCTCAGGATTTGACCTCTAGTTTTTGAAATGTATATTTGCTTACTAAGCCTATTAGTGTAGCTCATCCACTAAGTTGATTACAGACTTAGATGCTGGGAAGAAAGGACATGGTTCTTATTTACCTTACCACCTTTGACTTCATTCCCTTCATTTATGGAGGAGGGAGATGCTGCTCTCCCACCATGCCCTTGCTTTGCTTCTCTTACCCAGAAGACAGTCATGGGAAAGATGCCATCTTTGGGGTCCCGTATGGCAATTTCATGGCATGTGTCCTGCTTGCTGTCATTTTTTTCAGTGTATACTTCACTTTCAAATGTTGAAATTTTCTTTTTATAGTGACTGAGATAGAACCTTGAGCTTTGTGCTTTCCAAGCAAGTATTCTACCACTGAGCTACAACCCCAGCTCTGATGCTGACTTTTCTCTATCTCTAGTAGAACAAAAATTCTACATATGTATATTTAACTGCACCAGTAAGTTCTGCACATATATATAGGTGAATTATAAAAGAGTGAAAGTCAAGGACTTTCCCACCTACTTAATTTTAAAAATGAGATAATAATACTAAGCATGCTATTTATATTTCTGTAATATAATATTCTTTCGACAGAAAGAATTACATTATTTGACTTCAACTTATTATCATTGGAAATCATTGGTACACCATTCAATTTAATGCTAGATCTAATTAAATGTTTCACATACATTACCTACTCAATCTTTAGCTTGAGTTTATTCCGTTTTATAGAATTTGAAAGTGAGTGTATTTCAATTCAGGTGACTGGACTCAAAGCAGATAGTACATTCTATTTGTATTTCATGAAAAAAATGTATGCATAGAAATACTACATATTCTGAGTGTTCACAAATACTCAGGGCTAGAAGTAGGATCAACAGTCCGTATCAAATAGTCAGATCCCACTGGGAAGCTTTTTTTTTTTTTTTTTTAGTATACTGGGGTTTGAACTCACACCTCATGCTTGCTAAGCACTCTATTCATTCTGCCAGTTCTGCCAACCCATTTTGGACTGGGTATTTCCAGGTAGGATCTCCTGAACCATTTGCCCAGGCTGGCTATGAACTGCTATCCTTCTCTGACTCCTGAGTAGCTAGGATTACAGGCATGAGCCAATAGCTCCCAGTGGAAGCTTGTTTTTTTCTGAAACAGTCATGTTGGCATTCTTCATTTTCATTATCCAGAATTACATAGTATCCCTTTCCTCCATATGTCAGTTGATAGCCTAATTGGTCCACTTTAGGCTTGTAAATTGCCTGGCAAAGGCAGAGGGGAGATATGTGAAGATGGTTTGGTTTAAAGGAGTTGCTGAGCTAACAAGAACACCACACTGTCACTCCCTTGCCCATCACCCATTGCCATGTATTTCCATTGCAGTTCAGTCTGCCTGCCTCTCATTCTTTACACTTGTCCTCTAAGGGAAGCAGAGCTTACTCCACTCCATCTTTTTGACTTTTGAATTAATTTTCCTAATTGGTAGAAAGAGGCCATTTGGGATATAAAACCACTTTAGTGCCTGGCTGGGAAATTCCTGAAAGCTGTCGATGGAGAGCGTGCCAGGGGACTTGTGGAAGTCGATGTCCAATTCCTTCAGCTTGTCTAGGTCAGGTCTTTTCTCTCACACAGAATGTCATTAATTCATCATATTCAGATATCATTGAACACTAGGCAAAGGAAAAGGACAATGTGTAACCTGTGCTTACACTGGCTCACAATGAAGGTAGTGCAAAGCAAGAATCATGGAGTTTAAGATGCTCTGAAAAACCATGGAAACCAGTGACCCTTCAAACTGAACTTTAATTCTACAAGGAAGAGAGAGCAGAGGAGACAAAACAACAACAACAAAAACCCTTAAAACAAAAAGGACAAAGCTTTCAGAGACAACTGCAGCCACCTGGGCACCACTCAGGGTCTTGGCTGCTTGATGGCCTGTTAATATTTTGAAGCACAGTCTGCATCATGAAGAGGACATGAAATCCACCCTGGGGCAAACCCCATGCACTTGATAGATCTTTTAGAATCAGGGTCCTGCAGGGAAGTGTTTAATTGCATCTGTGATTGAGATGATCACTTTTACTGTGTTCAGCCCAGAGCTAGGGAGAGAGGGCTCCTCCCTGCGCAAGTTTTGAATTTCAGGTTATTTGTCATCTCTTAGCCATTGTCAATGCTGCTGTTACTGTCATCATCATTATCATCAGAAGGGAAGTGTTAAGCCTGTAATTACATGTGGCACAGTGCTAAGTGATATACAAGGAGGCACTTGGTTCTTGCCGGCCAGATGTGCATAATCAAAACACACCCGATGCCAGGGCAAACCAATATTACAAGTTCATGCAGAAAGGAAGATGAAAACATAGAACCAGTGAGCTGGTATTATGATGATTTAATTCCCTGGATTCTGTTTCAATTTTAGGGACTTATAGTCTATTTCAGTACTATCTCTAGACTACTAGTATGTTCCTGGCACAATGCTAAGAACTTTATATGTGCTTGATTTAATGTTTGCAGCAGCCCTACATGATAAATGCTATGATTATTTCCAACCCACTTACTGGATAACAGTGCTAAGTACACACTACTAGGGAAAAGCAGAATAAAGATGCTAAGCTAGCCTATCTGACCACAGAGTCTACAGTAAGCATAACATTTAAAACCCTTTGGAACTTCTGCAAAGCTCCACAGCAAATATACTTTGAAAAGCAGACTTTCACTGTATTGCATTATTACTAGAAAATTTTAGTAAGCTTCATATTTACATGTTTGTAAAACCTAATTAAATAGATAATGCATAAAAGACAGCAAGCAAGAATGAAAGCAGTTGATTTAGGAGAGTGAATTTTCTGAAATTAGCTCTGTAACTTTTTTTTAACACTGCAATGTTAAATGAAAAAGCATTATAGAAGAGGAAGGGGTTAGTGTACTGAACTGGAAGGGAAGTACTATATTGGGAACAAAAAAGCCCCCCAAAGCTAGAGGAGAATGAGTGAGTTGAGAGGGTCTGATAATTTGGAAAATAGTCTTATACATTTTAATTCTGACTATTTATAGACACATACATCCCTAATCCTAAAGTTGGATTATAATTAGTTTCTGGTTATTCTATTAAAAGGAGTCAAAGATTTCATGTTAATAAAAGATTCTTTCTATATTGATACTATCTGTACTAATAGTTATATTCTCTCTCCCTCCCTTCCCTCTGTCTGTCTGTCTCTCTTTCAAATTGATGTTGTGCTTTGAAATGCCACTTATTCAAAAGGGAAGTGTTACGGTGATGAAAAGTTTTTTCTTTGACAGCCAAAATGAATTTCTAAATTTGTGTAGGATTCGTTAGTTTGTTTTGGATGTTGGACAGTTCCAGCTTCTTTTGGAAGAGTGTGAATATTACCCACATTGACTCTCTTGTCCCATTTGAAAAATTTCCTTCACATAATAGGAAGTATGTGTAATGGAAAAATCATTGGAGTTGCAGTTGTAAGTCTTGGATTCTAGCTGCTCTTTACTACATCTATAAAGTCACCTAGAGTGACTTCTCCATGGTTTATTTATACATTTCAACAGAATCTGGCTGGATTATATTAGTGATTTGCAACCCACTCTGTGCATTAGAGTCAATCAGAAAATGGTTTATCACCTCGTGCCTGGACACTGCCTCCAGCTTCAATTAATCTGGAGTGTGTCCCGAGCATCTACATTGTTAAATATCTCCTAGGTGATTTTAGTGTTGAGTCAGAGCAGAGAACTCCTATATTAATTATATGATTACAAATTGTCCATTAACCAGTAAACTTTTCCTATAGCCTCACAAGAAGTCTTTCTTAGGATTTTCATCATCTATCCTGGTTCCTAGTGTTAATTCAGGTGTGTAAGTGTATTTGAGTCACTCCATTCAAAAATCAGTTTAAGGTTATAATAATCTGCTCCCAATTTTTTATAGCTAGCCAGAATCAATTCTTTAGCTGCATAGAAAGAATAAGACTGACTTTTCTGGGTGGATGTGTTGGCTCTTTGATCATAATTGCTTTGTTAGAAAATTAAGCAAGCTTGCCATTTAACAGTCTCATCTTTGATTTTTCCTTTCTTAAGTATTTTTCCATTAAATTCTGATCTCATCATTTGCTAAGACATTTGAAAATGTCAACTTATGCTACAAATCCATTGACATTATTATCCTATGTTAGCAAAGAATTTTTTGTGAGGTTCACTCATGATTATTAAGGGCTTCTGGGAGCCCCACAGTCCTTCATCACTAACTATATTTGCCTTCCTAAAGCCCAGTTTCTTAAGCCAATATGTTAGCTGTTCATAGGTTTCTTGTCCTTTCATATGGGAATGAACAAGTAGTTAATATAAGTAAGAGACTGGCTGCCCAGTCTGTACTGATTCCTTCTTGACAGGTGTATTTTCTGGATTAGGATTCCACAAGCACAGGAGACTTGAGTTCTGTCTTAGAATTTAGGCAATCTGAGTTCTCCTTCAGGCTGATGACCTCAAGAATTTGACTTCCCTTCAGTACTTGTGTTTCTTCCTCTGGGCAAAAAAGGGTCCTGCCTCACTCTCAAACTCCCTGACTCCTGCTCATGTATAGAAAGCTGATACAGGGCTTAAGGTTCCAGCTGCTTTCAATTCAGTATTTTCTGATGATCCTTCTGCAGGGTCCTTGCTAGGTCCTGGCTTCCTTGCCCCATGTCCTCAGGCTGTATCTGCAGCAGCGGTGTAGTGAGATCCCATGGGACCCCTCTTTCCTTCCTCCTTTGCTTATAAAAATGCAACCTGTCATTTCGGCAATTTTTTACACCTTGTAAACTCAGGGCTTCCTTGGGCACCACCATTCTTAGTCTCTTCTCTTGCTCTCTTGTCAACCTGTGATGGACAGGAAGGGAAGAGAAAAGCTTTTGACTTCACTGGTGGACAGGAGGAAGCTACTGAAGTCATAATGGGATACAGTGGTAGCAGCTGCTTTTGACTGGTGGACAGGAGGAAGCTACTGAAGTCATAATGGGATACAGTGGTGGCAGCTGCTTTTGACTGGTGAACAGAAGGAAGCTACTGAAGTCATAATGGGATACAGTGGTGGCAGCTGCTTTTGACTGGTGGACAGGAGGAAGCTACTGAAGTCATAATGGGATACAGTGGTGGCAGCTGCTCACTGAAACTTCTGTAGTCTCATATGTGGCTTTTGATTGGGGGCCCATTTCTTGTACTTGGCAAGGTCTTCTGAGTGATGGATGGTGAAGATAAATAAGTGTGATGTCCAATTAAGAACACCATACAATTACCCTTGAAAGGGAATGAAAATAGGATTTTGTATTGGTCTGTGGTGGGAAAACACTGTTATGTTCCATATGATTCCATGATCCTTATTAAGACTATGTCCTTACTCCCTGTTGCCCTCCTTAAATGATCATATGGTTTTACTTTCCTTTAGTTTCTTTGAGGACTCTATTGTTTCAGTAATAGATAACCATTTTCATCGTAAAACTTTTCTTAACTTGAAGCTTTTTGATAATTCATTAAAGAAAGCTCTAAGGTACATAAGCAGAACCGAAGGTGAACACGTAGATGTGATAACAAGTGACTGAGAGCCAGGCTTTATACTGTGTCATCCCCACCTCCTCCACCACAGTGCCATTTGTTTTTTCAACCATGTCCAGCAAAGAAGACAGAAGTAGCAGACCACATCTGTGAATCTCCTCCTTGATAAGAACTGACCCCCAAGAGGACTCAGGGAACAGAAGTCAGCTCTGCAAATTATCCAAGAGTGCTCTAGGTTTGTAAACAGGATGAGCTAGACTAGTCCACAACCTTTGAACAGAAGGGAAAGTGATATTTAGTGGAACAAGGCTCATAAAGCTAAATAAAAATGTTTTATTTTAGGTCATTAAACCATATGTCATATAACCTTTAAAATAGCACAGTATAAATCAGAAACTTGGGTTTATAAGGTAGCTTATCATTCACTTAATAGGTGCTGTTATGGCATTTGAGGCTCAGGTTACTTCTAACATTTTTCTGGCTTAAATTAAGAAAATTTCCACATCTTGATTTTTCTAGAAAGGAAGAGTGCATCCTCTCATGGGCTTCTGTAACCTCCAGTCCAGTGCTCGGCCAGGTGTGCCTCAAGCTTCAGGAGGAAGCTTGGAGAAAATAACATCCTCCACAGAGTGCAGGTGGCCCCCAAGAGAGCAATTTAAGAGTCTCACAACTACATTCATGTGTAATAGACACCAAACATAATACTTGTCCCCAGGGGCCTTTTAACCCATGACACCTCCCATTTTGGTGTTTCACTGGTGCTGTTCTTCAACAGATAAAATAGCTAACAGACGTGTGTTTAGCTGTCTTTTCAGAAACATGAAGTGATTTAAATGGGTGCTAAGTGGAAGACGCCATACACAGAGGTCCATCGTGCATGACTCCATTTATATCAAATTCAAAAACAGGCAGAATGTTTAATGCTACTGAATTATACATTTAAAAAAGGACAAAATGGTAAATTCTGTATTACGTGTATTTCACCGTGCCACATAAAACCCAAACCACCCACAGCATTGACAACAAACCCAACATAACTAATGACTTCAAAGCAGAGCTTTGGGTGCTCTCACTGTAGGCACAGAGATGCTTCAAATTGTGAACATTCATTGAGCTCTATCCTATGACTGACATGCTCTTCTAGATCAGTGTTTTCCTTTAATAAAACACTTATAAAATATAAAAGTGCTCAATAAGTCTTTATTTGATTTAATTTGACTGAGGTGTTGGTCACAAGTATGAAAATTCACTATGTTCTTCAGATGCTGCAGGGATTTGGGCAGAGATAATTAAATAAAATTATGTCACTGAATAATATTGCCATTCTTTCTTTCTTGCAAAAATTGGATTAGGCTTAAGGAATACAGGGCAAGATGTTATCAGCATTTGAACCACAATGTTGCCACTCTTTGAAGCTGCTTTATTTCTTTGAAGTTATGAAGCATACACAGTTGTGGAGGCAGCAAGGCAGTGAGTGTTAATCTAACAGTCTGCTGTGGGGTACACCAAGTATATAATGTCTTAACTTAAGAGTTCTGCCACTGTGATGCTTTGTGGGATAGCAAGCTTCCTGTCATCAAGCAGAAGCCAGGGAGTCATATGGAAGGGATGCTCTGCAGAGGCTGTTGTCTAAGGAGAGGTTGCAGAAAATAACCTACACTTGACCCTGTCATCCCAAGACTCTATTTCTACTATTCCACTGTGTATTTTGTAAACTTACTAAATACGGGTCCTTATCACTCAGTCAAATTCTCGTTTGGTTATTTCATAAGGAAGCTAAAGAGGTTAGAGAATACCACTCCTCCCAGGAAACTTGACTAATTTTCTAAGACTGCCATACAAAGTGCCACTGAATTGTACACTTAAATGGATAAAATGGTCAACTCTATACTAGGTACATTTTCAAAACTGGGTGGACTAAAATAAGAGAAGTCTATTTTTTCATAATTGAAAAGGACAGAAGTTTGAATCAAGCTATCAGTAAGCCTGTGAAACCTGAAAGGAGAGTCCTTCCTTATCTTTTCCAGTCTTTTGGGCCCCTGGCAATCCTTGTCATTCCTTAGTTTGAATCTGCCTCACTCCAGTATGTCCTTCTTCACCTTGTTTTCTTCTGTCTGACTACCTGCCTCTCTGATTCCCTTCCTCTTTTTATAAGGTCAACCATTTACCATAAACTCTCGATGATTTCATCTGGAGCTCTTCAATCTTAGGATATGTGACCCTTTTGTCCAAATAAAGTCATAGTCTGAAGTTCTAAGAGGATATAAACTTGGGGAATTATAGACCCCTTCCTGAAAAGAAAAAAAAATACATCAAAATTTAAAACCTGCTGGGACCTGCAATAAGTACATAGTGAGTGATTAAGGGAATATAAAGTATTGTTTCATTTCTTAAGAAACGCCAGGGCTTGGAGTACAAAACTTATCCCTTTGTTCAGTGAGGTAACATTGAGCTGCTGAGCTGTGTCACACACTCTGTAGGCACTGAATGTAGGGTGGCAAAATGAACAAGCAGAGTTTGTCCTCATGACATTTATGGTCCAGTAGAGGAGACCATTATTATTCTAAACAATAGCAACCACAGACTTATTGGCACAAATGATTTAAAAGCCATTGCAGCATAACTTAAGGTACCAACATATTGAAAGGAGGCCTGGCTTTTGATTTGAGGTCTTGCAGAAATGTCTCCTCAGTGGAAGTGATATCTAAGCTGAAACCAAAGAATTAATAGGAGTTAGGTACAAATTGGGGGAGAAGATTCCAGGTAAATAAAAGTGGAGGTAGAATGGAAGACACTGTGGCTGGGACATAGTGAGAGGGAACCCCAGGGCACAGGATGAAGAGCAGGTGCCAGGAGCTCCACAGACCTATGGCAGTTCACATTCAGAAATTGAGGAGTCCCTTTAACATAAGACCCAAAAAGTTTTAAACAGAGGAAAAGCAAGGTCTGAATTGCATTTCAAAATGATCTCACTAGTTAATATTGGAGAGGAGATAGGGACAGAAAACTGATACCCATGGGCACAATATGGTAAAAGGGACCAAGTTAAAGTAGAGACCTTAGTAAACAGAAAGCACCTCAAACATATTCCTGCTACTTTACCACATCAGGATGGTTCCAAAAGAATTATTTCCATGACTGGAGGCAAGCCTGGCTGAAGAGAGATTTGATTAAGCTCCATAAATCAGATAGAGTTGACTTTGAAAAAATGGAAATCTATAATTAACAAAGAAAAGGTTTATTTGCT
The DNA here is from genome assembly GCF_047511655.1 of Castor canadensis. Lineage (NCBI taxonomy): Eukaryota > Metazoa > Chordata > Mammalia > Rodentia > Castoridae > Castor > Castor canadensis. Next base: position 24,126,284 of record NC_133389.1, on the reverse strand, counting down.
ATTAAACATTTGAAATTATTTTCCAGTTTGGAGTCTAGATCCAGAATTTGATGTATGTAGATGGACATATCCTATGATGACTAGGGTTAGCTATTTAGGTTCTGGAAGTACTATCACATCAGATGGAAAGGACTTCCTAGAAAAGAGAGACTCTCTCATACCTAAAGTATTGGCACATGGGACCACTAAACCAGCAGGTAGAACATTATGAGAACACTCTTAAATCTCAATGGAGTTAGTCTTTCACAACCACCTGTGCTTTCCATCTGGGGAGGTCCTGTGTTTTAAATGAAAGGAAGGAGAGTTTAGGAATGCAAGATATAAAATATAAAGAAAGGTGTTCCCAAGCCATGAATATAATCTCTGACCATTTAACTTATTATTGGTAGCAGGCAGGTACCGCCAGGTATGGTGGTGCATGCCTATAACACCAACTACTTGGGAGCTACAGGCAGGAGGAACATGAATTCAAGGTCAGCCTGGGCAAAGTTAGTGAGAAAACATATCTCAAAATCAAAACAAAAGGACTAGGGGTATAATTCAGGTGATAGTGCAGTTGCCTAGCAAATGTGAGACCTAGGGCTTAATCACTAATAGTGCAAAAATGAATAAATTAATAAAAAGAAACCTTGCAGGTCCAACTCTGATCTACTAATTGTGTACTGGACCTCTCCCACAGGATTCTGGAATGTGCAGCTTCTTCCTGCTGCCTGTGTCATTGACTGAGAGAAAGCTATCACCTGAGTGTAGCAAATGTGTGCCTTTTCCTGGCAGACAAATACCTTATGGATGAACCCCATGGTTCTCACAGCAGAAGTCCTCTTGTATGTACACGTATGCCACTGAACCCAAGCTCCCTCTGCCCTTACAATGATGTAGAATCCCTACAGATTATATGAAAAGTATCTGAGTGTGAGAGGTGGGCTGGGGGAGATGGCCTTGGCAGAGGGCCCCAGCATCACTACCCCATCTGCACAGTATTATCCACATGAGTTGGTTGCCTATGTTGAAATCAACAGGACCGTATGGCAATGTTGAGATCTGAAATTATTTCAAATGGGTTCCTGTGTAGTTACAACTCTGTACTTGTAATCTTTGTGATTTCAATTTGGAAAGTCGTTCAAGTGAGTAATTTAATGTTGGGCTGTTCCTTCTGTTTTCCCTTCAAGCGCACAGAATTCTAAAAATGATGTCATGATGAACAAACTTTGAGTGTGCTTAACAGGACTGTGGGGGTTTCTGTTCTTTTTGCTGCATGTAGGAAAGATTAGGTTGAATCTAGTTTTATCAGCTAAGAACTGGGTTTTATGAAGACAAATCCTATGTGTGTGATGCCAAATTTTAACTCCTAGATAATATCTTATCTTGAGAGAGATAATCCAGTTTATCTCCAAATATACAATTGTGCTTTGTCCTAAGGCAAAGTGGAGAAGACTTCACTAAGGGACAATATCTCAGTCATTACAATGACTGTGATTGCCTCAGGCAGGCTACTTAAACTCGATTTCTTCTCCAAGTATGATAGTTTCCTGATTATAGAGGTACCTCTAAACACTTTCTAGAATTTGGTAGAATGTATTTTGCCTTCAGTTTTTTAGTAAAGTTGTGCATACACACAGTTGAAGAGTTCTAACATTTTGCAAAGCTTGTTATAAAAACACTATTTCCTTACCACTCTATCTCAATTCCTCTCCCTCTAGGAAGTAACTACTTCCTGTATTCCTATAAGGAACATTTTTCTAGAATTTTTCTCCATATCTCTAAGTAATGTGCTTATATTATTCTTTTTTGATATTTCCATTTGAGGCATTAACTGGTGACTTTCTACTATGACAAACAGATACGGCTTTCTTTCATACCCCTTCACCCATTCACCTCCTACATATGTATTCACTCTTCTCACCCATTGACTCCCAATGAAGTTATACCTTAATTTTGTTTAGAGTAATATTCAGTGTTTATAATATTGAATCAGAGTGCACTATTGTTACTTTTGCTTTTCAGAACAATTCTTTGCCCCTAGAGTTAACGATTGTCTTGTGTTTTATTTTCATGGTTTAATGTACTTCTCCACCCATCACTTACCTCACTTAGTATCTACCCAATTGTTCAGATGTATCAGTCAATCTTACCTTCCTGAACAGCACTTGTGTATTGACTCTTTAACTACTCTGTCCAGTAGTTCACAGTAGTTCAAGCAGATTGGCTGTTACAAATTGGGCATTGCTTTTACCATGGCCTGTTGCCACCATCATAAGGATTTCCTACTCTTCTCTTCTGCATTGTTACTTATTTCTTGAATCTTTCAGTAGTTTCTGAGAAAGGATTCATGGAGGATAAAATTGAAGCCTTGCATGTCAGGAAGCTGATCACATGAAAGCAAATAAAAGAAGAGCTACCCACTTATGGAGGGTATTTTCATTGCCAAGGATCCGTCTTGATCTCTTTGTAAGGATTCCATTCAAGCAGCTGGCCAGTTGTCATTGAAATAGCTGCCCCTTGTGTAGCCTGTAATTATCCAAGGAGTACCTACCTATAGATGGCCTAATTTCCTCTGAGGCTGAGGCACCTTTTGCAAGAAGGAAGGAGGCACAGGAAATGGGCTCCTGAGCAAGAAGTGCTCAGAAAGGCAGTGTGTGCCAAAATTAGAGTATTGCCAAGAGCTGTGGTGGTCAGGACACATCTCATCTACCACTCTGCACAACATTGTCCCTTATAGCCCCTATTTCTTCTTTGGACTGTCAGACTGCAAAAGATCAGAGAGCAAGAAGGTTTCTCAAAAACATCAAGCTTTTGCAAGAATTCATTGTTTTAGACAGAAATCCAACACACTATTGTTCATCTGGAGAGTTATTTATCATACAGTCTCTACAATGCTACAGTTTATGCCTCGTTGGTTGCCACACATGATAAGTGGGTAACAGGCAGAGGAGAGCAGCTAAAGGTGTTTCTGGACGATGGGAAAGATGGTATAAAAAGCATAATTGGGGTTTGGGGTGGAGGATGAAGTGCTAAGGAACATATTGGCTCATGGGAAAGGATAGTTCTATCTTGTAAGAATAAGGACTTAATGTTTTAAACAAAGTAGATGGTTTTAACTGGGATGGCATATTGAATAATACTACACAGAGAAAAGAGAGACTAAGGCAATAAAGACAGAAAATATACATTGAAAATGGAATTCATACCAGTTCCTCAGTTTTAATCCTTTTCCTCAGTAAAGGTCAACCCACACATGGGTCAGGAATCAAATGCTCATGGTGTAGTCTTGATCCACTACTCAACTTTGTACATATTTATAACACTTAAAAAATCTAACATACATTATTTTATCAAATCTGATGAAACTGGATGAAATGCTAATATATTTCAATTTCAAAGATGAGTAAATGGAAGAACATAGAGGTAAAATAACCTGCCCAGCAGCAGTGACAGTGAGTGATCAAATTTCGATTCATATTTATCATTATAAACAACCAAGTATTAAATACTTACTGTAAACAATATGTTAAATACTATATAAATACAATTCCAAATAGCCCTATCAGGAGTGTGGCAAAATTTTTCCAATATGATAGATGAGGAAAGAGTGTAATTTGGTAAGGTCACATAGATGGTAGGGGTAGAGCTTGAGTTTAAATCTAGATATGTTTTCTTTCAGAGAGTTGTAATTTCAACCACCATTCTTTATTTTATCTCTGCAGTCCACCAGTTCCTCCTCCTGGTATGTGGCAATTCTTTTATAAGTAATTGTCACTTTTCTGTTGAACCTCATCTCTCTTTCCTGTGGTACCCTAATTTTTAAATGATTTCACTCTTGATAGCATTATCTCACATCTTCTCCATTAATACACATATTGTCTTCGGTGTATTTTACTTCCTGGCCTCACAAGTTACTGAATTTCCAGTATTTATATACATCTCTCTTCTTTCTCTAGTTATTTTATAAATTATTTTTTATTTTTACGCTATATTTGAGTTTTTGAACTCCAAATGTAATCCTTTGATCCAAAGCACAACTTCTAGAGTCAGAAAGGCTCAAGTTCATGTCCTGATTTTGCAATTTACTGTAACGGTTGTATAATAATGGCAGTGTAATGTGGCCTCTTTTTGCCAAAGTTTACTCATTTGTAGAATGGAGATAACAAAGATAACCAAATAATAAGTCAGATGTGAGGAAAATTCTAATTAATGTATAATGTTGGCATCCTGAATAGCAGATTTTTAAAAAATGGCTCAATAGTAGGATATTTTTGTAATCGTTATTTATCATAACTATGAATAGGAAGCTGCAGCCTTTGGGAAACTGCTAATGCTTAAATCTCTCATTTTCAGGAAATCCTTGGATATTTTTAATTAAGACAGTAATAAATAGCGGTCTCTTTCATATAATTCAAGATGGTTTGGTGAAGGCCATCCTTTAGAATGATGCTGGAGCTAGTAGCTCTAGCTAAATTGAGGCAGCTTAATAGATGTTACAGTGAAGAGAAAACACTAAGAGATGAAAATCCAGAGATTGGTTATGGAAATTAACATTTTTCATTTTACTACTTTGTGGGCAGGTGACATCATTCAACCTTTTAATGTCATTTAATGTTTAAAATAGTATTATTCTTTTGAAGGTAACTGTAGTTGAGGTGTCATGGATACCTCTGATTTTCCTGAGACCACTCTAGGCTAGTAGATTAGAAAGTCTCCATGAGTTGGGATAAAGACTTAAAAACATGACAACCAGTTTTGACATGAAACAGACAGTGTAATGAATAACAAAGTTTCAGGACCCTGCATCTTTGATTGCTTTTCTTGCTCTTATTTGCTTTGTTCAGTTCAGAAAAAAAAAGATAACATTTGTAATATCATCTAATCCTGCAGTTAGACATTAAACATTAATTTTAAACATTAAAACTACTGAGTTTGTGAGTTTATGACACACAGATACTTTATGTATTTATTTTTACGTTGTAATTTCTTTATGCTGAAATGGCTCAATCCACTGAATTAAAAGAAAATGAGATCTGGAAGCTGTGACTTTTCATGAAGTGTAACCAAATACAGCTGGCTGGGAGAACACGAAAGACTAATCTTACTGTGGTGCTGGCTGGAATGGCAGAACTTAAATGTACACATTTGTTATTGGATGCTTTATGATTTGGTTATGTTTGGATTATGAGTTTTAAAATATCTTTGGGTTTTGAAAACCCAGAACAATGTATTCATAACCCATGGCCCATCAGCTTTATTGTGCCTTTCATTTTATACAGAAAGAATGCTTTTGCATTTGTAATGAATTAGCTGTTTATTTTCCCAATACTCCCATCTCATTATAGTGATGCAGTTTATTCACCTATTGGTAACCATTTTTCCAATGGTTTGAGTCAATGCTTGGCTCAAACTAGAAGAGTTTTATTTGCAAGGTGTTGGTGTGTAGCCATAAAACAACATAGTTTTTATATTGATAAGAAAGTGATTCCTGAGATTTGAAGTGTTTTCCTGTCTAGTTATGATTATGTCTCTCTCTTTTTAATAAATAAAATAAAGAAATATTGTGAACAGACAATAAGGTACTAAAAAACTTTCAGTAGTTGTTACCAGTATACATTATTTGGTGTCTGTGGCCTTAGAAATAAATTTCCTTATCTCGTCAGTGGGAAATATCAACGATATTCAGCAGATTCCTCACCAAGTATGCAAAGATTTCTTTGCATAGTGTTTTTACTTTTGTCCTCCATTTCTTAGGGCAACGTAGTTTGTCATTCTTCATCCAAGATTGTTATACATAAAAATGTAAAGATGGTTGTATTTTGACGCATCTTCCAGGAATGTTGGGAGGCAATGAAAAGAGACAATTACAACCCATTTGAAAGATGATTTTCTCAACTCTTTGTTAAGATAGATGCATTGTAAATGAGAATGCACTGCAGTGTATTGGCAGGAGGTCATTCCAGTGCCTGGATGTAGAGAATTATAGTGCTGTGTCTCTGTCATGTCATTTTATTTTGTACTCATGTGAGCAATTGCAGGGATGCACCAGCTAGCATATCAGTTATGAGGGGGCCCAATGAAGGCCCACAGATGGATGAGTCCTGATCACCGATAGCTGACAGTGCTTAGGGTCCTGAAGGATGATTGCATTGACTTGTTGAATCTCTCATGCAAATGAAGATTTGACAGCTGTCAAAAGGGCAGATTGTACTCTAGAATCTCCAGGGATCTATGTGAACAGTGTGTATTTGGAGAAGAGATTACAAATATTAATGGGCTCCGAGAACCACAAATCAGAAAGCATGTGCTTCTGAGACCTAGCTAACCATGGGGTTAAATTCAGGAAAATTGGGTTTTCAACAATTGAATTTGTTTAGCTTCTTTTTTTTTTAACTTCTAAACATAATCTCCACCTTGAATAAAATTGTTATAATGAGAAAAGGAAAGCTTTAGCACAATAGGCAATAGATAAGATTTAATTTGGTAATCTATTTTATTATTGTTGCTAGTTGTTAATTTGCTTGCTTTGTGACCATGCCTAAGTTTACAAAGAATACCAGACTAATGGTCACCTCATCGATACTTCTATTTTCTCCTGAAATGCCCAGAAACAGGAACTATCCTGACCTTTGCTAGGTTATATATTTCTAGTTTTAATTTACTAAAAATCTTCTTGTGGGATTAAAGGTTTAGATGATGCTATAGTTAGTGAGGGAACTATTTACTGCTGTTAGACTAGATTGGATATTTGGGAGGTGTGTGGATGGTCCTTGTTACATTTTCCAGTAGCTGACCCATGGAATGTTAGAAGTGAAAGGAAAAAAAGCAGAGGAAAAAAGTGATAAATAGAAAAAAGAATTGTTCAATGCCATACAGTCAGGATGGGATCATCAGGAGTAGAGATTTTGACTTTAAATATTTTCCAAATGTCTTAAAGTACTGACTTAGGAGCTGAGTAAAAGCCACTTATTTTGAAGAATATTTAATAACAAAAGTTTTACATTGCCAAGTAGTTTCTTCCAGGTTACTGGAGCAATTTTTTTTATTTTTTAATTTTTATTTTATTCATATAATGTTTAGGTCATTTCTCTCCCCTTTCCCCACACCCTCCCTTACTCCCCTGCCCCCTCCCTCTCCCCCTTCCCCCTCACTACCTGGCAGAAACTATTTTGCCCTTATCTCTAATTTTGTTGAAGAGAGAGTATAAGCAACAATAGGAAGGACCAAGGGGTTTTGCTAGTTGAGATAAGGATAGCTATACAGGGAGTTGACTCACATTAATTTCCTGTGCGTTTATGTTACCTTCTAAGTTAATTCTTCTTGAACTAACCTTTTCTCTAGTTCCTGGTCCCCTTCTCCTATTGGCCTCAGTTGCTTTAAAGTATCTGCTTTAGTTTCTCTGCGTTTTGGGCAACAAATGATATCTAGTTTTTTAGGTGTCTTACCTATCCTCATACCTCCCTTGTGTGCTCTCACTTTGGAGCAATGTTTTTAATATGGACATTACATTTGATTCTTGCATGAAAGGGTATCAGATAGTGGTTCTCAGCTGAAGACGATTTTGCAGTTTTTTCACTGGTGACATTGGTAATGTCCAGAGACATTTTTGGTTGTGAAAACTAGAAGATGAGGAGGAGAGGTACCAGCATCAAGTGAGTAGAGACCAAGTGTCACTAAACTACAACACACAGGTCATCTCCCCACAACAGATCTGGTCCACAATGCGAATAGTATCATCACTGAGAAACCAGGGATTGAGGATTACCACTGCATCTTTTTTTCCTTCCCTTATCTGTTTTCTTATTGATTTGCTATGGTTCTAAGAAAAAAAACATAATAAGAAATGCGCTTATATAAACCCAAATAGCTATTTTTTTTTAGCATGAGTGATATTTTCAAAAACATTCTTGCAATGTATATGAAATAATGTGACTATAAGTATTGGGATCAATCATGATATCCTGTGTCCCCATTTTACATAATTAACAACTCTCACAGTTCAGCACTAATCAATCAAAACTGATATTGGTTGTAAGCGTGATATGGCTGTTCAGGCTGACACTGGTGTAATTCAGATCCTCTTAAGCAGATGAACATTTTTTATGGGGACAGATAGAAATCAAGATGATACAAAGGGTTAGGAGACTTGACCTACTTCTCCCAGAGAGGCTGTGCGTGGAGCCTTGGAAATCACCTTTTGTGGTTCAGATGAATATTCAGTTTCTTGAGGGAAATCAGATAACATACCACTACTTTTCATCCCAGACATTTTCAGACATCATTAGTTCTCCAGAGAAGACTGTTTAATCTTTATCCCCTGTTGCAAATAAAGCTCTAGACCGACAATACAACCCAACAAAAGAATAAAATTTGTCCATCTATCATTAAGATAATTGTTATTGATTAGTCTCCTTGTAATTTTCTGCTTTTTGTTTTTAGATGTTGGTTATAAATCACACCCACAACAGGCACCAAGCCTGTATTTGTGTCTATTATGTGGTCCTGATAAGGCTCGGCAGCATTTTCCACCTTCCTGAAGCCAGTTATTGAGATTGATTGAAGCGCTTTGCTTGTTCTATCTCAGACACTGTGTAATTAATGCTTCATTATGTTAATACATGCAAATGTGAGGGTATGTGTTTGATTGGGAGGTGAGAGAACAAAAAGGATTAAAGAGTTCACTCCAAAGTACAAATTAATTTATTGCATTGCTAACTGGCCATGAGGGGATAGGCTTCAAAATGAAAGCAAAGAAATGCACAAAAAAGAAAGCATTATTTCATGTTTTTTAGAGGTGATAGCATGTGACTAAAACAATGTTTAGTCATATGACAGAGTCCTTGTTTGTGCTGTGGTTTCAGGTGTCCATGTGTCTCCCTTGAAAATAAAAGGGTTTAGGATGGGGAAACCAGAGACAATTTTTTCTTGATATGTGCAAGCATGCATGCATATACATAGTTCATTAAAACCATGCTGAAATTTCGGTAGTCATATGCAATAAATGTTTAACTTCATGACATTATTTAAAGGATAGCAGGAAAGGAATTTCACCCCCCCTACCCATTCATCCACAATCTGACACAATTGCTTATTAGTGCATGTTTCTTCCTTGTCTTCACAGTGACAATTTTGATTATTTCCTAACATATTGTTATATTTATGCCTTTGACTTACTTATCTATTTCTCCAGTTATTAGATAGTCAGCATACCACTACTGAACAGGATTTGCTATGATATTAAACACTATAATGAAAATTTTTGTATATTTTTAGTAATTTTGGTTCCATTGCATTATTTCCTTAAATTACTTATTAGGAATGGAATTACTAGAGCCTACATCTTTTTATGGCTTTAGATATACATTACTGTCTCTAGAAACATCTTCTACTCCCAATATCTAGTATAGAGACTCAATAAATGGTTGCTGAGTTTAATTAAGCATAGCCCACTATTAAACTGTCATAACTCTTGAGTTTGCCCTATTTAGTCAAATTGTTATAGCTAATCATACCTTAATGTGAATAAAAGACAGTGACTGTCCTTCTCCACTAGGTGATGCTATTTTGAATAAGTTTTAAAAATAGGAAGCAAGTTTGTAAACCCAGCACTGAAGGAACTAACGCTGAGTTCAAAACCAGCCTGGACTACATAGTGAGGGCAGGCCTGAATGGGATTTTAGAGAGAGAACCACAATAGTCATAGGAAGACATTAGGTAACTTAGGCAGGGCTGGGGAATGGAGAGAGGAAGGGGGTGGGAGGTCTTTGAAAGAGAAAGTTAGAGAATGCCAAAATAAACATGGATTTTGTCCTATTCAGATTTTATGCACTGAAGGTATTTGGGAGAATGTCTATAAAATATTCATAACTATTAGTATTACATAAGTTTGTTTGTTTTTATTTCTGCTGTTACTTTTGAGCAGGAGACTGAGTGGGAATTTGTGGCCATGCCCACTTCTTTCTCTAGCATCTGTGGCTACAAAAGTAGAATTGAGTAGCTGGTCTAAAACTCTAAAAATGTTTATCATCTAGCCCTTTAAAAAAATTGCAGGTCTCTGATATAAAGAAACAAATCTGACAGTTAGAAATAGAGTCAAAGATATTATTTTAAATACAAACTCATCCATTGGACAAATTGTAAATTGCCAGAGACCCCAGCTTCTTTTTTCTTTTCTAGAATCAACATAATGATAATTTTATCAGGTAGTTGAAAATTAAATCACATAATAGTCTTAGGTAATAGTCCACTTTTCTTTCTTTCTATAAAATATAAAGTTCAAAAGTGTAATTAATGTTTACCTAATAGGTACTTTTATGTTGACATGATGTAGTCAATCGAAGATGCATTATACTATGCAAATTTTTAAAAATATTATATGTGAATTAGTAACTAATGTAATAAAAAATGACTAGTCAATCTTGTATAATCTTCCCTTGCTTTTAGCAATGGTCAAGGGAAAGTCTTAGTTGCTGATGTCAGCATGAACTGGAGACGTTTTTTGAACACATCTGTCTGTGTCAGATAACTGAGCCCACCACAGTTAGATAGAAGGGCATCAAGTGTGAGTCATTGAGTGTGATGGTGCAGGGTCCCTTGTGATCCCAGCTCCATGCCTCATTCTGTCATCACTCTTCATGGACAAAATCAGATGTTAACAGCATCTATGTGGCCGCAGTCCTTTCCACCATGATTCATGTGTCATTTTTCACAGTCACTTTGCAAATTGATGGGGAGATATGATACTTGTTGGTTCACAATCTCCTTCCTTCAGATCCATTATGCTTTTCCTCATTTGGTTTCAGTTCATTTCCAGCTACCTCTCAATGTGACCAGCCTTTGGTCACCCTTTTGAAGTTACTGACAGACTTCAATAAACACTGGCCTTTTAACTGCATCCATAGAAGTTTCCATTAATGGGTAGCTAACACTTAGATAAGAACGCAATATAATTCTCTTTAATATAAATTTAACTAAAAATCCAGAAGCACAGAATGTTTTTTAGTTCATAAATAAAATGTGTATACTCTAATTCAATATAATTAATTCAGGAATGTCACTAATGCCTAACAAGATTTCTCATAGATAGATGGATTTCAAAAAAGTAGAAATATGAATATCTGTATCATCTTTAAAATACTGATAGCAAAGGGGTTATATTTCCCAGCTTGCTTAGTACACTTCCAGTTTAAATATTTGGCCTGGTGTAATTGTAAATTCAGTCCCCTTTCAGTCTCGAAAGTATTGGATTTATATAATAAATTATGTGATTATCCTAACGATCACTCCAGTGATTAGCTTGAAACTAGTGAAGAAACAAAATGTACAGTGTCAAAATTTTATCTTATTTATTTTACCTTATTTACGAGAAAAGATTTGTGTGCAGATGTTCTTTAGCAATCTCATCTAAAAATTACTTTGAGAAAGATGGACAATCATGGTATTGACTGTATATTTGACAATAGTGTCTTGTATCCAGGTGGGTGTTCTTGTGTACCTTTAAGTGTGGAGTGTGGTTATAAGCTTCTTTCATCCCACCTGCCCATAAGTAATGGCTCTAGCTAGAGGTCTACAGTTAGTGGGCTGAATTTTGGTACAATGGACTCTGAATTCCTTAAATAATCCTTAAAAGATAGTTCAACAGGTTCATCCCCCTTCCTTTACTCTCCTTTTACTCATCAAATATATTAAAGATGGCAAGATAATTTTCTTCCTTGATACCAATGCCACTCAACACTGTTATTGTTGCTGTTGTTGTTATGGTCATCGTATTTACTAGTCATTCCTGCTAAGTGCAAATGAGAAAGGTATTGCAGAATATTCAGGCACAGTTCTTGACTCAGAGAGTAAGATGTAGGATATGAATATATGTGTAGATGAATACACATTTTCTGGGCTCTATCAAAATTTGAGAGGTCTGAAACATAAATTCTGGTGATCAAATGCCTTATTTTTTCATATATTCCATGTTGTGAAGTTTCTCATGATTTGGGTATTGCCCTGAAGAGAAAATGCACTTAGATGCATGTCCTCTAAGTTTTTTTTTAGTTCCTATGGTATTTTGGGGTCCTCTTTCTCCACCCTCCATTCCCAGTTAATGCCATTCACTCAGGGTCTTCTTCTTTTATGTTGGAAGTCCAGAAGGATTTTCTTCAGGAGGCCAGTAAGGGGTAGGGGAAGAACACTTCTGAGACAATTCTCTGAGCCCAGGCCTGCTGTTGCTTACTCTGTAAGCACTAGGTTCATCTTTCTAGGCTTACTGGTAGCCAAAATCTATAGTCTGAAAAGCCATTTTATTCCAAGGTACTTTGGGTATCACATAGTCATTGAATTGTCCTTCTTTCCTGTTTACATTTTTACATGACAAAGAGGTTTAAGTCCCCTAAGCTTACATGATGAGTTTTCCAGAATCACAGTAGCAAAGAGGAAGTGTCCATTAAATATTTTACTATTATGTGTTTCTGTCTATTCCACCTCTGAACTGGTTTGACTCAAATTCCTTGCTTATGTATGGCTTTTATACAATGCTGGGGAGAAGGGGAAAGCAAAAATTTAAGCAGAAAGATGACATGGAACAAATCTTGGTCTAGAATTCAAAGGAATCTAAATTTTATTACTGAATACTCTTCTGACCTTGGTCAGGACAGTTAAACTCTCTGAGCCTCCTCCCCTATCTATAAAATCAAGTTAACAATTGTCCCTGACCAATAAAATCAGAAGTAGCAGTTATGTAAACTCTGAATCACTCTAAATTAGTTATTATAAGAGAAATAAACAGAGAAAGAGTTTACCTAGTGTTTGTAAACTGCAACACAAACCTTCAGCAAATCATAATATAACCCTGACCCACAATTTGAGATGGTGGGTAACCCCTATCTTCACCTCCAGACCACTCTTTGCACAAGAGAATAGAACTCCCCATCTCTAAGTGGCTTTATCAATTCTTTTCATGTCTATATTATTCATTGCCCTTGCTCTTTAACAGTAAGGACATATTTTTTGTGTTTTTTTTTTTATCAAGAGAGAAGTAGAATAGGAAGAAGAAAAGAAAAAAATCTTACTTGTGTTAAAAGTGATAACCAGTTTGGCTAATATTATTTAAAATTTATACAAATTGTGGTTCTTAAAATTATAATCTTGGCTTATGCAATACAAATATAAATGCTATATAATAAAAATAGTCCCTTTTTAAGTTCTCATTCTATTTATCAAGTCTTTGGCTTTGCTAATTTTGAGATGATGTGTGAAAAAAGAGCCAAACATATTAGGAGAGACCCCTGTAAGTGAAACAGAACAGGAGGGAAAGCAGGTGCTTTTGTCTGTGGTCACACATGACAGAGGAAAGGTGTCTCTAACTGATGAATTATAGGAGAGCCCACATTTGAGATGGAGACTTCAGTGTTGCACTCAATAAACTCAGCACACAATCTGCTCTTGGTTTGCTTTTCATCTAAAAATTATGAATAAATTTCTTTTCAGTTTTATTATAACACTTGAACATATCAATGGAATTGGAGTTTCTATCATTCCAGGAAACCCACTGTTTTAATTATTTAGATAAATCTTAGGCTTTAATTATTCCTAAATAGTGGCTCAAGAGATTATTTATTTGCTTTGATTCTTACTCTTTTTTTCATTAGAGATAATGTGAAATAAATCTGTTACAGATCAAGTAAGATAAACTCATGAAAAGTTGCTGGATAGGAGCTTATCCAAAAGGTGCTTCAAAACAAGGTTAAACAACTTCAGGGACCCATGTGGCATCTATGTGGCACCAGTAGTCATGATTTGATGATATCCTAACTCTCTAGGACTTCATGTTACACCGACTTCTTTTGAAAGTCAATGAAAAATTCATTTTGTCATAGCAGAGAGGGTTAGTCCATGCTGCCTTTATTAAAATAAGCAAACTAAAGAATCAGTGTTTCTCTTCATCTTAAATATTTTTTCATGTAAGATAAAGAACAAAGTTAATTAAAAATGTTTTTGCATTCTTTAGGGCTTTTAGGAAATGATGATATGAAAGTAGTGTGGATTTAACATATCATATATAGTCAGAACCCCCTAGGTGAATTTTCCAGTGAAGCCACTGGAAAAATATAGCAGGCAAGTATAGGTGCTGGACAGGGATGAGATGAAGCATGAGATCTATGGCCCAACTAACAGGTTTTAATAAGAATTGGATAATTTGTATAAAGGAATGAATGAATGCATATCATGGATGATTTTACCTGTATTCACAGCCTAAGGACCAACCTCTTTGTTAAAGCCTTGTAAAGGGAATGATGAGGGAAGCTTGTCATATGATGGAAGCTGCAAGCTTATTGATATCTCTCACTATGAGTCAACAGCATCATCATTTTTAGATATAGACAAGCACATTAAAGTCCAAGGGAAGGCCAAATTTGTACTTCATCTGTTATTCTAACAATGGTTTATACATTTTCAACTGTTTTTTTTTAAATAATTATATTAGTATCCATATATTATCCTCAATTTTGTTTCTTTATCTACAAAGATTAAAAAATTTTGGTAGGAAAAGGTAGCCATCTACTGCCTAAAATATATAAGGCAGGGTTACCAATATAAATACTGATAAGCTTTGCTTTTCAGATAACATCAAATATCTTGGTCATTCATAGACAACGAGGAGAATGAGGTCCAAATTTATTTTTAACTTACATTATGATTTTCTTTTACTGACTTAGGTAATTTTCCCAAATTATGTTTATATATGCTTGCTTATATAACACATGTTTATTAAACACCTCTGAGTTAGGTAAGGGTTACTAAGGGCTTTGCAGGATAAAGAGGCAAATATGACTCATCTTGCTTCTTTGGAATTTATGGTGTAATAAAGAAGAAATTCTCAAAATTATGATGCATAACAGGAAGATCAAAGTCACAAGAGAGGTACAATAAAGAGCTATCACTTCTAAGAGCTGAGTCTGTCAGAGCTATTCAGTGACAACTTTTTGTTGTCAGAAAGGGCCTGTAAACAGACCTGTGAGTAACTTGCCCATTTTGTAAAATGGGAACCTAGTAATGATAAATGTTTATTATTGGGTTTTAAGTAAATAAATAATTCTGAGATATTGTTGGAAGTCATGCCATATGAGAAGTGAAGTGACTGCCTTTAGCACTGGTCCCTCCCTGCTAGCATGTTAGGTTCAAGGTACTAACCACTGGATTCTAGGGCAAGCTTTAATTAGAAAATTTCTAGAAGTTGCAAGAACTGATTCCTGGATGCAATTAGCCCCCTAACTAAGACACATATATGTTTCCTTATCTTTTAGTTTCCTTCACAGGAGTAGGTTTCTTATACTTGAAATCCAAATGATCACTTATAGCATTCACAAGTCCCCTTGTGATTGTGATCCTACAAAGAGATTTCCTTCTCACTCCCAAGCCATAATCCATTGAACCTAAACCGCCATCTCATAAAACAAGTTAGTTGGCAGGCATCTTTAGCAAACACTGACATCCTGAGCAGTTTAAAACTCATTGGCTCTCAGTTCCAAAGCTGAAATTTCTTTATCATCATCATGGATTTTCCTTCTTGATGTCACTCATAGACTAAGCAGGAAAATATCACCTTTCTGGTCAGACAAGACACAGTAAATATCACAACAAAATGAATGACAGCATTTTAATGAAAACTCTTGTCCTCTATTTTGAGAAAATTGCACTTGTTACAATACAAATGTTTATTTACAGTCTAAGTCCCTGCGTCACACTTTATATTACAATTTCAACCTCAAGGTTTGGTGAATTTTTAAGATTTTCCCTGGTCCTATCAGACCTTTATGGAATTAATCCTTCAGAATTATAATAGGAGTTTCCATAAGATGAATACTTCATTTCTCATGAATCATAATAAAGTAGCCTGTACTTTGTCAGCAGAGTGACCTCTGCAGTCTTTTATCTCCAAGAGAAAAAGATTAGACTCTTCATTTTATGGCTAATGAGATAGGTTGTTGGTCTTTCAGCACTTCTGTCTGCACCTCTTTGTGGTCTTATTTCAGTCTGTGATAAACTAATCACAGGGTACTTAGAGCAAATCTGTTCATATAATGGGTCTCCTCCTAAATTTGTGAACAGTATTTGTAAGTAGCTGAAGTGATAGATGTGAATTCCTTTACTTTTATAATACTAGAGCTAAAGATATCCAGAAGTTATCTAATACAACCAGCTATGTGTATTGATGAGTAAATTGTTTCCCAGAGATATAGCCTTCATTCAGAAGGTTACTGAGTAGCAGATCAGACTAAAACTCAGGTCTCCTGCCCCCTTGGGCTGAAAGCTTTCATTTGCAATCTACAGTGCTGTTTTTTTTTTTCCATTCAAAGTATATAATTTGCTCTGTTGGTCTTCTTGGAGTCATTGGAAGATCTTTTCTTTTATGAAACACATATTATCTCTTAAATGCCCATTGACTACCTTTCAAATGATTTCTGAATCTGACCATTTCTTACCATCTCTACTACAGTACTTATTTGGAACAAACACCATCATCTCACACCTGGACTTCAGAGTTGCTTCCTCACTGGTTTCCATACTTCTTCCAATGACCTGTGTTCTCAACACAGCAACCAAAGTGATCCTTTAAAACAGTTTTTCAACCCTGACACTATCAGTGTTTTAGGCTGGACAATTCTTTTATGGGAGGGTTTGTTCTGTACATTGTAGAATATGTTGCAACATTGGTGCCCTCTATCCACTAAATGCCAATAAGTACCCCTCCTAATTGTGACAACCAAAAAATGTGTCTAGTAATTGCCAAATGCACTTTTGGGGACAAAATAGCTCCCCTGTTAAGATTTACTGGTTTATGACATAAGGTAGACCTGTTCATTTTCCTGATCAAAACTCTTCACCAGGTTTCTATGTTTCTCAGAATTGAAATGAAATTCTTTTGCTTGTCTACAAAGTCATATATAACCTCCCTCCTCTTTCAAGCTTTGTCCCTTGGAAATCACTATCTGTGTCTGTCTGTATGTCTGTCTGTCTATCTGTCTCAATCTAAATCAGTCATGTTTCCCTGCTATTCCTGGATTAAGGTAATAAGCTAGTTACATTGCTACCTCAGGGCTTTATCACCTTTGCCAGCAAATTTCTTCTCCTAGATATGGTCTTCTTGATATCTTCTGCTGTGGACTGATTGTGTGTGTCTACTTATGACTCATATGTTGAAACCTTAACTCCCAATGTGACAGTATTGGGAGGTAGGTCCTTTTGGAGATGACTAGTGTTAGAGGAGATCTTAAGTGTGAGGTCTTCTGGTCATGTGAGAACACAGAGATATAGTTACCACCTCCGAGCCAAGAAAAGAAGCCCTAGAATGAAATCTGTACTGTTGACACCTTGGTCCTGGACTTTACAGCTACTAAAACTGTGAGAAGCAAATTTAATTTGTAAGATGCCCACTCTATGGTATTTTGTTATAGCAGCCCAAGCAAACTAAGACATATTTTTTCATAATTTTCAGCTCTTTATTTAAACCTTAGCCTCCTCATTGACGCCTTCTTGAGTAGCCCCCAACTCTATTTCCTTTCCCTCTTTTGCTCTGTTGCATTTAGACTCTTCTGACATTTTATGTATTTACCCAGTTCATTTTTTATTGATTGTCTTCTTGTTCTAGAATATAAGACCTAGAAGGGTAGAGATTATTGTGCTATTTTTTTAACTGTTGCATCCACAATCTTGAACAATGTATATTAGTTTGTACTCAATACATATTAGATGGATGAATGAATAGCAAAGAAATATTTTTAAGATGTTTAACACCATCATTAAACATTACAGTTGAAACAAAATAGCATTTCAAAGTACATTATTTCAATTGTATTTTGTCTTTTTCTACTTTGGCCTTTATTTATTTCAAAATTTCACATTTAATAGGCTTATGACAAAATGCTATAATGTACCACTAAAAAACAAGCAAAATTTTTTCCAAAAGGGAGACAAAACTATGTCATGTAGTACAAATCTGTCTCCCTTTAAGAAAACCTAGTAGAAACAACCCAATTAAAAAAGGTATGGGAGCATCTTTACAATAATAAGATTCAAATATGAATGTAAAGTAAGGTCACTTCCATGTGCATAACAAAGGAAATTATTATTAGTGAAGAAAAGAGTAATTTCTTAGCATGAAATGCACATATACCACTTGAACAGTGGTTATCTCATGGGCCATGATTATGCTATTTGGTTTTATGTGCATATTTTCTTATTTGTGTACAGTAAATTGCGTAACGGTTAATGATGAGGTACTAAACGTTGATTGATTGGTCACTTCCTATTTATGGACATCTCCAGTGGTTGACTTCCATTCAGATGGAATGTTCCTTTGCCCTGGATACCCACTAACTCATACTTTTTCTAAGAAATCTCAAGAACCCTTGTCAGTGTTCTAAGTTGACAGTTTCACATTCATAAAATGCCATTCCTCCTCCTACATTGAGAAAGACTGATGAATAACACAAAGGAAGAAAAAGCTAGCTTACATTTTTACCAAACTGAGAGGAGGGAAAGAAAAAAAAGGTTCAAACCCAGGGCAGATTAAGCAGTACATCAAAGTTTCTCTTTTAAGTGTTAATTTTGCATGAGTACTGGGAAATGATAAACTAGATGTCAGACTTTGTTACCTGTTGAGCTGAAAAAATCCCATTACAATTTTCCCAGTATCACACAGCAAAATCAAGCTGTAGTTCAGAGATTTAGCTCTTGAAGCAGAAAAGGGATAAGGAAGTTACTTCCCCCCAGTCCAACCTGGCCCTTATCATTTTTCTTTACCACTGGATTTAGCCAGAGGACACTCAGACAGTTGCCTGGGGCATACGTCTTGCCCTATAAAAATCTCAGATCTTCACAAAGCTTCCTCTGCTTTGCAAAAGACACCATGTGCTCTGAATTTCGATGTGGAATCTCCGTGTGGGCTCACTAAGAGATTTCTGCTGGGGCAGTTGCTGCTTGCAATGCACATCTTGAATTTCTATTTCCAAATTTTGTTCCCTGTCTTTTAAATGGAAAAGAAAAAGAAAAACCACCATGTGAAGAACAAATAGGGTCTGGTACCCTTTCTGTGTGGATATTTGGTGGTGATACACTAGGTCAGCAAATGTCCTGACACTAAAACAACTTTTCCTAATTCAATCATGGTAGTATTCAAGGATTTCATTCTTCTCTGTGGTTCTCTGAGATGGGTAGCATGAATTCATATCTTACTTGCTTACTTTTGCTGTGATCTCAAGAAGGAACCTTGTGGGAGATAGGCTAACCAGATCCAATATAGGCTAACAAGGCCAAGCGTTGAGAACATGACCCTGTAGGGATATTTCGTACTCAAATCATAATATCTAGTGTTGTTGAGGCCCTGGGTATGACCCACAGCACTGCTAAAATGCAATAAATTTGAGTTTTAGGTAAATAATGAATAATATGTACTATGCACTATTTATTCAGTGTAAGTATTTTGGACATGTTTATACTAAAACACTATTTGCTTTTTGATATGAAATTTAAATACAATTTGTGTTCTTAATTATTTAAGCTAAATCTGGCAACTCTGAAGAGAGAAAAACTTCAACTATTCCATTACATTTCATTTAAATTTTTATCCATAGCTTCACTACACTTTAATGATTCTTAATAAAATCCCATAATGAAATGCACCTGTTTTCCTTCCTGGTAAACCTTCCTTTGCATTACTTAAATTCAAGAGTAAATTCCACAGAAAACTTAGTAATTTCCAATTTTCATTTGCTATTTATGAAAACTAAAGTTGAATAGTTTTGAAACACACTGATCTCTAGCAAGGACTGAAATGAGCACAGTCTTTTTTTTTTTTTAAAGATGGTCACATCTTTTCACAATTATATTTACTTTGTTTCTTATAAATGTATTGAAAAAGTACCAGTGCTGTTATACACAGCAAGGGCTTTCTGCTCAGTGTTCTTAGAAGTCAATGTTAGCACTGTCTTTTTTTTTTTTTTCTTTATTGTGAGGTCCATTGGCACATTTCCTGAAAATCAATTTAAGGAGTGTGTTACTTAAGAAATTTATATCTGAGTATGTCTGGGCCTTATCTAGTTTCAACTTCACAAAAACTATTTGACTGGTCCAGTGACTATACACTTTTTCTCTCTGAGTTTGCTGAAGTGAGTCTTATGACAACTTGAAGTACACAGAGTATATTCTCAGGCTATAGCAGAGTAGGTGACAGTGAGGTTTTTTGCTCAGCTCAATAGAGTAAACTAGACTAAGGGACAGGTCAGCCAGGTAAATGTCTGAAGTTCCAGTATACTGAAAGGATATAAATATACCGAGGAGTGTGCTGGTGGAATGGTTCAAGTGTAGAGTGCTTGTCTAGCAAGTGTGAGACCTTGGGGTCAAACCCCAGTGCCACCAAATGGGGGAAAAAAAATACTACAAGTATATTGAGGAGCCTAAATCTAATCAAAGAAGGGCAATGTGATGACGAATACTGCATTTACCAAAACTGTGGGGAGAGAATCTTGCTCCTACAGCTTTTCGAAAGAAATTTTCTTTAGAACTCTTTGTATATTCTAAGGAACATTCTAAATGTCCAATTGACAGTGGAATTTTTATTTTTGCTTAATGAAGTAGGACCAGAATACTGGTTACAATAGGGTAGATGGTAGGTTTTTTAAACAGGAGGCCTCTTTCTTAGGACTTTCCCCATGATTCTTTAGCCTTTCAAAGACAAACATACAATAAATACCAATAAAATATGCATTCAGATAGGTGTTTCAATTATTTGTCTTTATAATATCTTCATAACTTTAATTTCCTTAGTTAGAAAATAATTGGTCCATATTACACAAATTCTCCAAATACTCAAAATTCTGACAAGGTATGTGGAGCACAGGAAACTCCATGTTCTCCTCCAAGTTCATATTCCAGGAAACTAGATATTTTGGAGCAGAGTTCTTCAGCTTTAGTTAGCATGAGAATTCCTTGGAAGTCTTGCAGCACAGGCTGCTGGCCTCTACTTCCATCCTCCCTGATTGGTAAGAACAGGGCAGTGTCTGAGACTGCATTTCTAACCTGTCCCAAGGTGCCATTGCTGTTGAAAACCCATGTTTCAGAATTTATATTCTTTTATCCTAAACTCAGTGAAATTCATGTATTTTTGGAAGTTCTGTTAATTTGTTTCTTTAATCCACCGCTACATTGCAGAGCTTCAAAATTATTATAGATTTTGTCAGGACTAAAGACCAGAGTTAAAATTGCAGACGTAATTGACATTTGATGAGTTGAAAGTGGATTATAGTGCATCTTCCACAGAATTATCTTAATTTATTTCAGTACAGAGCTCTTCATTTGTCTTAACACAGAAAAAAGTAAATGTGGTGGCATGTACTTTTTAGAAGAGATGATGGTGGCAGGGTTTTCTGGGTTGATTAGAAGGATTTGGGCCTTATCAAAAACTTCAAGCATCCCAAAATGAAGGTTTGTATAATTTTAAAAAGAAAAAAATATGCATAGCAAGTTCTGTGGGAATTTGTATGACATTTTCTAATCTCAAAATCTTTCAGCAGCTTCTTTTCACTTCCATGCTATTTTTTCATAAATTTCATTTTTACCCTTTATTGCCTTAACTAGAAGCTTTTACATTTTGGACTTGGAAAGGGATTTCTGACTCCATGGGGAATTATTTTTCATGCTCAACAGTGTTTGATATTGTAGATAAATGTCATACCTTAAAAAACCCATTCTAGCTTATACTGGCCCTGAGACTAACTGGGCTTTGAAATGAAGAAGAATATGATAAGAAAAGCAAGCACAAAAGGACTTAAGCTTACAGAAACATTTTTGCTGCTTGATCATTTGGAAGAGTTTCTGAAATACATTAAGGGTTGTTACTATTTCAA
Organism: Castor canadensis; assembly: GCF_047511655.1. Taxonomy (NCBI): domain Eukaryota; kingdom Metazoa; phylum Chordata; class Mammalia; order Rodentia; family Castoridae; genus Castor; species Castor canadensis. The sequence goes on along the minus strand of NC_133389.1, from coordinate 24,104,409 downwards.
GATATTCAGTTAAGATAAACTTGAAATGTCCTTGGCAGTGTTATCTCTGATGTTTATTTATGTCTGACAAAACTAAAACAAATAGGTGTTAATATTTCTTAGAGTCACCCCTCAAGAGTAGGCTTTCCTCTATAAGAAAATATGGAGGGTTTTGTTATCTACTTACAAACTACCTTTTTACAATAAAAAAAAAAAATCAGAGAAAGAAGAAGGGGAATTAGGGGGAGAAGAAGGAGGATGGCCAGAAGAAAGGAGGAGGAAGCAGGTGAGAAAAGCTAGCAGATACTCTACCACTTCAGCCAGGACCCCAGCCCCAAAACCTACATTCTAGCCAAAGATTTAGAACTCTTCCCAAGGCAACATTTGGGGAAAGAGAGGATTGGAGACTCATTCTTACAGTGAACTCTGGTGCCTGTCTTAGTTGTACAAGTTTTTAACAGATGAAATTTTGGATTTTGGTACTTTCAAATATATTTCCCCTAAAATATAATTGCCTTAAGTAATTTTATAGCAAGGCCAAAAGGATTGCTTCCTTTTTGTTTTTTGTAATGCTAGGCATATTAAATCCAGGATCTTGCACTTGCTAAGCAGGTGCTTTCTCACTAAGCTATACTTCCAAGCCAAACATTGCTGCTTTTATGAGATTAGACTGGGAAATGCATTTGAGGGTACTAGAGAATTGTCATTGATATCTTTAAAATAAAAGTAAAAACAAAACAGAACACTTTTCCATTAGGCTTTCTCCTGGATGAAACCCTCACCATCATTGTTCTCATATAACATCCTCTGCAGCATTGTAAACTAACCAGTTTTGTTTTGACTCAGACATATTCTTCTGTTGATTTCTGATGGCCTCTTTCCCCTAGGTCCCAGGAATGCTGAGTACCCAAATGCCAGACCACAACTTTTTGAGCTACAGGCTCCAAAATTTCTTCTACTACTTCTTTGTCTTCTTCAACTTTATCATCTCTATATTGATCTTACTTCTCTCATAAAATAAATCAGTGTAATTGACTTTGTTAAAATTATTTCATATTAAGATACGATGTGCTGGTGTGCACTAAGAGGAACTAGTACTGTATGACCTAAAATAAAGTCAGTGTGATTAATGTATTCGGAGGACATTTCTTTGACATGTATAAAATACCTTATAAGGGAGTCAAAGGCAGCCTTTGCCTCACATGGGCTAAAATTTTGAAAAGGGGACCATTGGAGATACATTTGTTATTCCTCAAATAACTGTTTTTACTTGGGTCCATGCTTCTTAAAACTAAGTACATAATGCAAGTTACTGAAAGCAAAGACTTTCATTTATTCCAAAGTCATATATTCAGAACATAGTTGTTATAAGGAGTACAAAAAGCTCCAATTGCCAGTGAATTGAAAGGGTAATTGTATTGCAGAAAAGTTAATCTTTATTTAACTTTCCTAAACCATGTTCTCACAGCTCTGAAAACTGTCATAACCTCACTGGTTCAGAGAAAGTGTATTATTTATCTGTGATAATGGGCACATATGCTCATTAACATGCCGTCATAAACAGCCGTGTTAAATGTATCATATGCTCTGTGACATAAATAAGGTACTCAACATGAGGTTGTGTTTAAAATATAGGCCCCAGGAAGAACAAAACAGCAATAAGTACTTTTTAATATAGTTGCCTGGTCCTGAATTCTAAATTTATTTCTCCCATATTTAATAATTACATGGAAATTATGGATAGTACTTAGTGAAATTTCTTGACACTCACCAACATTAGAGCTTCTTTCTGCTTCCTGGTCCTTAATGTATCTCTAACCAGGTGTATTCTGCCTAGCACTTCTTTCTGGTGAAGGAGACCCCACAGACATGAGTGAGGCATTTACTGCAGGATCAATCTGCAGCACAATAAACTTAGAGCAGGGTTCAATTGATAGATGCCCTCCACCTATTCTAGTACCAAATGTTTCCAAACTGGATGTTGCATTTAAAGATTGTCTAGTTTAAGTCTCTCATTTTGCAGTTGAAGGAACTGAGTTCTCAGGACCTAAAGACCTTTGTGAGTCACAGATCTTAAAATAATAAAGCCAGAATCAGGGGCTAGAGAACAGAGCTCTCAATTCCCATGTACTTCCTATTGGAAGAACAGGCTGCTGTTGTATAATTAGATTGGCTACACAGAAATGATCTGTGGGGAGAGGATCTTAATTGACAGTGAGATCGGCCCAGTGTCATTTGGGAACCTTGCCAATATTGTTTATCATACATTGAAATGCTCACTACTATTTTACAGTTTATATTAATTTGAGCAAAGTTCCAGATGCTTTCTTTGTGCAAGTGGCCTAGTTGGATACAATGAGTATTTGACAACGAATGATATAGTTCACTGGGTAAAAGAACTTTATGCATGAGGTTTAGAAACACTGCATGTGTGGTAGGCACACCAGGGAGATACAGCTGTATCTTCACTAGAAAATAGGGTCTATAAAACCAGGAATGATTCTGACCATTGAAACCAGTGTGAGTCAATCTCTGATGATGTTATGCTTTTTTTTTTGACAGCACTGGGGTTTGAACCAGGGCCTCCTTATGCAGATGCTCTATCACTTGATCCACTCTTCCAGCACTGATTATATGCTTTTTAAACAGTAGAAAGCTGGAATGTTTTATTAAAAATTTCCCATTACAGATAAATTAAATATGGTAACAAAATTGAGGCTGTCATCCTGAGAAAAATGAAGTCTAAAACAAGGTTGAGGAATGTTTTCAATGATATACAATTTCAAAAGAATAAAGGGTCCTTAGAAGAAAATATCCATTGCTTCTAACATTTTTACACAAAGTGGTTCAAGAGAAGATGGAATTAAACAGTGGCAAGAAAATACAGTCACACTCTAAGAATGATCAAATATTGTAAACAAGGGGTATTGTAGAATCTTAAGCCTTAGAGACTGTTCCAAATTGAAAGTGGTTTGACTTGAATGATTTAGGTATATCCCTGTCTGAGCAAAGTGTCAGCCCTATGACCTCCAGAGACCTCTTGAAGGTCTTTGATTTTACAACCAAGTGTTTTCAGAAATGCTTTAACTGCCATTGTCAGAAAGAATACACTTTAATTGTGCTTGCTCCATCCCTTCAGGATTCTTAAATGACTTTCTGTTCCTCTTGTTGATTCCTTATGCTCATGTATGTTTGTGAAAAAAAAAAAACTATCCAACTATAATATTCTTTTAGTTACCCAGGTCCATAAGAAACGTTTGCATAGATTTAAAGTACTAGTTTTATTGACTTGCTTCTGCATGTGAGTTTTACCTGCTTTAAAACCCACCTGAAGTTTGTTCTAAATAACTTTGCCCACATGTTGAAATCAATTTTTATAAAGCACTGTGAGTAGATTGAAAAAAAACTTGCCAGATGCTATAGTCAGAATGAAGAAATAGAAATAGATCCTTAAAGCTTAACCACCATACTATTGACTACTACCACTACTTTAAAAGATCAGGCTCAATATGGAACACAGTCATTATTTCTGTCTAAATTTCAAGTACTCACTGGTAAGTGATAATAGCCATATCTGGATTTTATGAATTCTTAATTTCTCATAGTATCATTTTGCAGTGGGTTGTTTCATTTTTTTTTATTTAGAGAATACTTTATTAGTTTCTGTAATCAAACCCACGTAGATAAGACCTTACATGTTTAATACAGTGCGTTACCCCTGTACAAATGGAAAAAAAAAATTAAGTTTAACGTTTCTAGACCAATATGGCTATTAATTTCCGTACAATGCCAACTCAACACAGTAAACCGGGATACTTTTTTCCAAAGTTGACAGCACAGCTAAAGTTTCCAAAAAAACAAATTATATATATATGTATATATATATATTTATATTTATATAAAAAGACCGATAATAGCAGTATGTTATGCATCAATAGCAGCAACAGCTTTTCCAGGTTCTGCAGTCATCTGAACAAAATTATAGAGACATCTACCACACTCCATTAAAACAACAAAAAAACCAAACCAAAACAAAACAACAACAACAAAAAAAGTGAAAAAGTAAAAAAAACAAAACCCTAGAAAACAGCAATTTTCTGTTACTGTTGTGGTACCTGGCACCATTTTTTTTATTAGCTTCTCAATCATCATTTAGAAAGAAAACATTCTAGAGTAACATCATTAAAAACAGCTCTGATAAAGCACAGTCACTACTACGTATCATAAAGCAGGTGCAAGGTACTTTACATCATTTTGCAGTGGGTTGTTTCATTCATTGTACCTCAAATAGGTCCTTCTTCTCTTGTTTAACACAGTATCCCTGATCTTAAGTGTACGTATTTTTGCACACTTTTCAAAACTTCAACTGATTTGCAAAAAGTTGATGGAGAAAATACAGGGAGTTGGAGCCTGAACTTTCTTTGAATGCATGAACATATTTCCCTGTGTTCTTTTGTTCCAGGTTTCCAAATTAAAGCGTTCACATCTCTGCACTTCCTGGCAGAACCTTCTGATGCCATCACAATGCGAGGAGGACATGTTCTTCTAAACTGCTCTGCAGAATCCGACCGGGGAGCCCCGGTCATCAAGTGGAGGAAAGACGGCATCCACCTAGCATTGGGAATGGATGAACGGAAGCAGCAACTTCCAAATGGGTCTCTGTTGATACAAAATATCCTTCATTCTAGACACCACAAACCAGATGAGGGACTTTACCAATGTGAGGCGTCTTTGGGAGAGTCTGGCTCAATTATTAGCCGGATGGCAAAAGTTGCAGTAGCAGGTATGTGAAATTTTCTTCTCAGCCTCCGTCCTGCTAATGTTAGGAGGTGGCATTCTTTCTCTTCCAGCTCTTTTTATTCTTTTTCTTTTGGGAATAAGATAATAACCCTTGTAGAAACAATGTGTACATTTCAACTTTTTTATTTTTAGTAGAAAAATAATTATATTTCCTGCTTTATAATGTGATGCTTTGATATTTGTATGCATTGTAGAAGGATTGTGTTCAGCTAACTAGCATTTCCATCACCTCACAGGCTTATTTTTTATGGTGAGAATATTTGAAATGACTCTTTTAACAATGTTGAAATAGACGTTACATGGTGACCATGGTCACCATGCTGTGCAATAGATCTCAAAAATGTATGACATCTGTCTAACCGAATCTATGTACTATATGACACACATCTTCCCATTTCTTACCTTCTACCACTAAGACTCTGGTAACTACTATTATATAGTCTATATTTTGACATTTTAGATTCCATATGTAAGTGAAATTATGCAGTATTTAACTTTCTGTGCCTGTATTATTTTGCCAAGTGTAATATCCATTGAGTTCACCCATGTTGTCAAAAATAACAGAATTTCCTTCTTTTTTAAGGCTAAGTAATACTCCATAGTATGTATGTGTGTGCATATATATACACAAACATATATACCATCACTGTGTAAATATAATAATACTATACATCATTATTATATCTATAGCATTATATAACATTATATATCAAATTCTCTTTATTCATTCATTAATAGACAATGTTTTGGCTATTGTGAATAGCTCTGCAATTAAGAGGGTTATGTAGGTATTCCTTTGTCATGCAGAGTTAATTCCTTTTGGATAGGTATACCATATAGTGTTGTTTTATATCATATGGTATATCTATTTTTAGTTTTCTGAAGAATCTCCATACTGTTTTCCATAATGGCTGAACTAATTTACTTTTCCACCAATAATGTGCGCTTTTTAAAAGAAACAAAAGATGTAAAAAATTCATGTCTCATTCTTTTCCTGACTTTTCTCTCTCAATTAGCTTGGGAAACAGTAGGAGTATATGAATAATCAACATAGCAGTATGAGATTTTTTAAAAAAAATTTTGCTAAAGTTGATTCACTGCTTAGGTGTATAAGAAGATTTTTTTAATAGAAAAATATTAGAATAATTTCCCAATGTACTCTATTTTGTAGCTTCACTACTTTTGTAGTGCTGTGTTTTTTTTCCCTCAGCAATATAAATTTTAACTATAACTATAATAATTATAACTATTTTTCAAATGAAAAATAATTTCTACCAGTACTTCCAAATATCTGTTTGTTAGCATGTTAGATCAACAGCTGAATGAAAAGGTGAATATCTTTCTTTTCATCTGGATACACTGAAAGCATACAGACCCTGAAAAAAAACACTATGGAATATTCTGGAATCCACAACATTGCTATTTCTGCTCCACTCTGCTGGTAACAGTACAGTTCTTAAGAATTTCTTTTCACCCCTGCAAAGAAAGTAATCAGATTTTTGCTTTTATTGGTTTCTATAATGATTTGACTAAAAATTTGGAGTATGATATATTTTTAAATTTTGGAATGGAACATTAAACAAGAGAAATGGATCCAACCTAAAGTAAATCTAAGCCATCGATGGGTAAAGAGATTTGAATAACTGTTTGCAAACTTAATCTTTAGTTCTCAGTGGATAAGAAATGGAACTGGTCTGCTGTTATTTAGACATATAATCCTATCTCAGATGTCGTTTAGGCTCACTCTGGAGGACTGGGCAGAGTGAGAACTCATTTTTGGCAATACCAATAGCTAGGACAGTCAGCCTGGACCCACCACACTCCATGCACTCTTCTAGTGATGACTTAGCCAAGCAGAAATAAAAAAGAGGTGATTTGTCGGGTGATGTATAAAGAATTAGATCTCATAGACATGCCATCAGTTTGCAAAGCTAGCTTCATGCCACTTTTTTGCCTTCATTTTTCCCCTAAAGCCTCTGTTAAAATGTTTTGTTTTCTCAAAATTCCTGTGTTGAAATTCTAACTCTTAATATACTAGTATTAAGAGGTGGAGCCTTTGGAGGTAATTAGGGAATAAGAGAAATTAGTGTCCTCATAAAAAAGAAGGTACAGACCTCACACACTGTTTCTGTCATGTGTGAACATACTAAGAACTCAGTAGTCCACAGCCCAGAAGGGGGCTCTGACACCTTAATCTCAGACTTCCAGCCTCCAAGACTGTAAGATATCAATTCCTGTTACTTACATAGATCCAGTTTATGGCACTTTGTTATACCAGTCCAAACCAACAAAGGCAGGCTATGTAGTATCTAATTAAACCAGATTAGATCCCAGCAAAGATGTCCTGGTTGGATAGGGGCCTCACCTGCAGATAAAATGGCCAACTATTCTGATCTGACCTGGACTGGCTTAAGTTTAGTATTTGTAAGGCTGGCCTTCTGGCAAGTCCCTCAGTGCTAGGTGAAACTAAGATGTTTAGTCATCCTACCTAAAGGTAACCCTGCCTGCTTTAGCAAGGATAGACTGAGGGAACAAGAGAGATGGCATCCTGATCATGAAAACCAAGACTTAAGCCACCTGGGACCTTTGAGTGATGGGTGTCTGAATTTTGATTGATGGGTAAAGTACAGAAAGGAGTGAAAGTTAATCATAATTATGATTGATTAGGAGGAACAGGTGGAATGAGTGTTGAGGATTAGGCAAAAGCTGAACTCCCACAATGCTCCAGATGAAGTGGGAAGGCTGCAATTTGACTTTCTGTCACGAGTGAATTTCTGGACTCAGAGATCTCTTGCATCTACGATGCCAAAGCGGCTCTGCTGGTTCTAATGAATCAGGCTGGCATTTTGATGCTGTATTGAAAAAGGCAGCTGCGTCTGCACTGTTAATGAAAATGGCACGATATGTTGCAGTTTCTGTTTTCCTACAATCTAGATTCACTGTTACATGTTCTCTGTTTCAATGGGGAAATGAAGAATGATTTCTTCCCTGTGAGATATTAAAATAAAGCAGCTTTGACTTTAGTATTCTGTGCAAGGATAGGCTCATGGATTCAGTCATTGAGTTGCAATCTAATATGAGATTGTATCATTTCAAGGCAATAAGGCTGTTCACAGCATTTTAAACACTTACCGTGCTGTTTGGCAACACAGAATACATCAATGTTATGTCTGTTGAGGTTAAGATTGCCAAACCACTAGAATTCACAAGGGGCATATATCTTCTTTGTAATAAAGACCATGGGCCTGATTTAATCTCATTTTTAAGGCATTAGCAGTCAATAAACCAGTCACCATTAAAAGGTAACGGTTGGCTTTCCTCAGGTGAAAACAAACGCTGTTCAGTACTCACAGGTGCAGTGCAGAGCCCATTTAATACAGTGACCATCTCTCACTTTTTGCTTTCTCGAAGGGTTCTGTGACGAACACGAAATCTGCTAAATGGAATTTGTCTTTAATCAGTCAGAACGTTTTATGCAATGGTCTTGCCATGCACCATTCATTCTATTTTCTAGGAACTTCTCAAGTATTCTTTAAACCCTGAGTGCACACTTGGCTGGAGAGGGAATGAGGGTAGGAAAGGTAAATTGGAGGGCCACCATCCCATCCAATATCTTGTTAAATGTCACAGTGAAACACACTACTAACTATGGGTATTTCGGGTAATTTTGAATTCAATTAGTAAAGAATGCCTGAGCTGTCAATCTCCATTTGAAAGAATTTGAACAGTACTGATTCCAACTAGGAAACCTCATTTTTGTTCAATTAGTTCTAATCTAAAATGCTGCACTCTTTCTCTGCTCTGACTCTGTTTTGTCCTAAAATTGAATTTGAGGAGAGAAGATGCAGACTTTATTTATCTATAAAGCTTGTCTAACCTGTAGCTAATAAAGCTAATAAAGTACCTGTGTGATTAGAGATTTGTCTGGTGAATGATAAAGGTGGGGCTTTGTGCCACACCTTGAGAGCTGTCTTTGTCTTTCTCCCCTTTCCTTCCCTTTTCTTCTCTTCCTCCTCTCCCCCTCCTTCTTCTTTTTTGGACTTGACTAGATGAAGCTTCCCTACACTGAGGATTTATAAACATACTGTGGATGGGCTAAGTTAGAACAATTTTTTTCTTTTTTTTTAAACTTTTACAAATTTCATTTATTTATATTTCATTGTTCTTAGGATGGGCTTAATTAATCTAATTGCTTGTCCCATCAGGGATGTAGGAACACCTTTAAATTGCTGTAAAGTGTTAACAGGTAACAGTTACAAAGTTTTACAAGGAAAATAGAAAACCCCAATACTTAAGAATCTCTGTCCTGGTTGATAAATATGTGCTTGTCAATGTCATTTTTCATGGGCTTGCCTGTGAATGTTCTTGAAGGATACGAAGTATAATGACAAAACTTAAAGTAACCAAGGTTAATTACAATTTAAACCTTGAATTTTGGTTAGGCAAAGTAACAGGTTAGTGATTGTCAGTACTGTCTCCCATCCAAGTACTAACCAGCCCTGATCCTGCTTAGCTTCTGAGATCAGACAAGATTGGGCACGCTTAGGGTGGTATGGCCCTAGACATAACTACTAGTATTCTCAACACACTAACTTTTCCATGGTTAGGAGAAGGAAAAGTTAGTAATTTTAGGTAGTCCCTTTTATGATGCTCAATTGAATTATATATATTATATATTTAAAATATATAACATATTATATTTTGAAATATATATTATATATAATATATTATATATTATATATATATAAAGCAATATTTCTCTGGTCATTGTCAGATAAACTAATATTTAGCTGATGAACAGATGTCTGGCCTAAATGATAAAACTGTTAGCACTTGTCATAAAGAGCAGAAATGTCAAAGACCTTAGTAGAAGGTGCCTTAGATAAAAGAGCTATAGCTGCTTAAGAGTAAACTTAACTTTTAACTCTACAAATGATTTTATGACATTTAGATACACATGTAAAGCACTAGGAGTATTAGAACCATTCAAGGAATATTTTCTTAGTTTAAACTTAGTTTCTTTAGTGTTACTGGAAAAATACCTTAGGCATGAGACTAATTGAAGCAGGACGTAAAGAATAGTAAGTGACCTTAAATGGGCTATGAAGAGAACTAGGCATCTTATTTTGGTTAGCAGGATCAAAGCATCTCCCAACACTTAAGGATACAACCAAATGAATATGTTGGCTATATACCCTATGCTGGCTGGTGGGAAGAGGGAGAGGGAAAGGGGAGTTGGGTAGTTGCCCTTTCAGAGAGAGAAAAACAAGAACTTTCTGACTTCTCAAAGTGTCTGTCTTGAACCTTCTGAAAGCCTCAATACAAGTTCCTTTGACCTGTTTGCATCAAACATCTGTGGAGCAAGCAAATTGCAGGATATCCTGGCTTCCAAGTACTGTTCCCCTAAGGGCCAGTCTCTTCCACCCTAGCACAAGGGGTTTTTGATGGAATGTTGATCCTGAATACTGACACGACTCTTAAATCATCGGAGCTATTATGACCAGTACAGAATCGAAATTGTACCAAAATAAGCTTGGCTAGTACAAACCCATTGCTTGTGGTTAGTTTTTATATCAGGCCATTGGGTTGTAGTCAGCTTGTAAACTGAGAAAAATGGGAGACCATGTATAATTTTTTAATAACAAACCTATTAAGCTTAATGTCTCAAATAATTTGATACAGAAACAGAGATAAGGGGTTAAGAATATTACTAGATCTGGAGGTTAAGCTTTTGTTTGGTTTTAGTAAAATATTGTATTATCCTACAGTACCAAAAGATCTTGATAGTTATTTTGATAAAATAGAAACCCATTTTTAAATACATATTGGTACCTTAAAATTTAAACTTAGAAAACTTTTAGGCAAATTTTGAATTATAATCTTATAATCTTAAAAACATAAATTTGCATATTAAAATAACCTTTGTAAAAACCTGAATTTAGATAGCACAGTTTTAAATAAAACTCCTAGTAACTTTATACCTTAAAAGACTTAGGAAGAAAATTAAATTAAACTGTCTTTTAATAATAGCGGTCTACAAGAACACCTGGGTCAATAAATCTAATAAACATACATACATTCACACACACACACACACACACACTCTGATGTTTTGATCTAGGCATGCCAAAGAATATAACCATGTATAATGAGCTCAAAAAGTAAAAAAGTAAGTGGACACAATTGGTAGTAGACAAAGAAATACACAGAAAACACACAATAACACATAAAGCAATTATGTCAATTTAGAGTTTACTCTTACTAAACAAACCATTTTTGTTAATACCTTTAGTAGATTAGTCAGCTAGATTCTTGAGTAATTCACAACAGATCTTTAACATAAATACTCTATTCTTGACCCAATCCTTAAAAAAACCAATGCAGTAAAAACAACATGTATAAGAACTGTACTAATTTAGAGAATTTTAACAGCAAGTTAGTTATAATTTTCCTAGAGCATGGCAAGATGCCATCACCCATGAGTTTCCTGTTCCTAGGGAGTGGGAAGATGGTACTAGACTCATGGTGGCTCCATCATGGTGGCATTTTCTGTGACTCTCCAAAGGGTCTGTCAGATGGAACACAAAGACATGTTACATGCAACATACAGGCTCAAATAGCAGTCTGTTATAGGAATAAAAGACATCTCCCCCTGAGAGAAAGGTATCCATGAGTGAGGCATGCTAATGAAAAGACCAGATAAATTAAAGCAAGCTAAGGTGGGATTTAAAAAGTTTCGTTAGTGTCCAATTTAATCCAGGTGTTTATAATTAGATCCTGGATTTTCTTATAAATGGGCTTTGTTATCACCTAGAAAGCCAAGAATCTAAACCCTATAGAACTCAGCCATTTACAGATCTACAGTTTGGAAAGGACCTTAAACAAGTTTAGAATCTGACATACTATTTGGAGCTATGGAGAACAAAATTTTATTAATTTCAAAACAAAAATAATTAATTGTTAAGAATAAAACCTTTAATTAAATTGTCTGTTTAAAATGCCCACATATAACCTCTTTGCTGTAAGCCTAATTTTATCAGCAGAGAACAGTTAAGGTTAAAATGTTTTTAAAGGTTTATTGTATATCACAATTGAGGATAATAATTATGATAGACAGCATTAATTAGCACTATATTTTGGTATAAAAAGATGGCATTGTATTAATAAATTATCCCTTTTGATTTTGCCTTTAGAGTAACTGAATTTTAAATAAGTTACAGTGCTTTTCTATTATAAATATACTTTTTAGGTGACCAGTGTTAAATCCTTAAATGGCACTGTTTTTAACTTTTGAATACATACTTTAGAGAATTTAAATGTAAAGACAGCAAGAATTAACACCATAGCTACACAGATGTAACCTATGTGTTAATTTAGATTTTACCTTTGAATGGAATTTAGAATCTCTAAGATAGGCAGACAAGTTCTTGTTAGCCCTTGCACAAGGGAGTGTGACCTTAGTGTGAGCTTTTCTGCGACCCCTGTAGTCTAAGGGGGTAAGGTGAGCATGGGTGAGAATTGGGATAGGGTAGCTAAGTAGAAAGGCATGGCAGGTAGGTTGGTAAGAGAGTGGGTCAGAGAAAGAAGACAGAGAATGTTGTATATAGGAAAAAGATCGTTTGGTTAGGCATGGGACCTTGGTCACCAGAAGTGGCATCTCACCTGCCTTGTCCCTGGTGTACCCTGTGCTCTTCTGGCTTCCCCACTAGCGGTGGAGCTGTCATACCTTTGCATTTCCTTTCTCAGCCAGTTAGGACATTGGGAGACTTTCAGCTGGAGGCTGCTGGACAGAGGCTGCTGGCCTGTGCTGCGTCCCAAGTATACACACGTGTACACGCAGGTGCTGCAGCCTCCTTGGTACGGTAATGGTAACTATTGTAGTACATACACTGCCGACAACGCTGCCTCCACAGTCACAGTCACTGTGCTTTACCTCCATGCTCCCTGGCTGGCTAGGCAGGGCTTCCAGCCCACGAGGAGAAGTGGGGCGGGGCCTGTGCCCTGGATAGGTCCGAGGGGAGGGATTGGAGGATTGCACCCAGTGGCTGTGGGCCCTGAGGCCCTGACAAATGGTGCTGATGTTCAGGGGGATTTCCATGCCAGCCATGGAAGGCATTTTGGGGGTCTTCCACCTGCCTGGGGAAAATGAAGAAAAATGCATACATGGCTGTGCATACAGCTGTCTTGACCAGCCATCTGGCAAACTATGAGTAGACATCAAAAACTCGTGGGAACTTGTGAGTCCTGCCAGCAAATGTTACATCCTGCCAATCAGGGTGTGGTCAATCTGCACTGGGACTCCAAATGAGTGAATGCCCCAGTGTGAGGGCTGCCTACCACACAAGCCATAAGTGGTGTTTGGTTCTGAAGAATCAGATGGTGAGCTATGGTACCAGGGGACATAGAAAGATGGATTAAAATAAACATTGGCAGAGATAGTATATTGGGATCTCGTCTATCAGTTTCTCCTGGCTAGTTCATCACCATCTCTTATCATCATCACTTATCATCTGTGATGAGAAGATTCTGGTTTTTGTGCTCCGAATGAGAAAATCCAAGCAGAGCAAGTGGATGGGGTGAGGTAGGATAGCTTTACTGAGAGAAAGGGAATCACCTGTTCTGCCAGGTGAGAAAAGAGAAGCAGAAGAAGGGGACATGGTAGACACAGGTGGAGTCTGCCAGCAGAGATAGAGTGCTTTTCTTTTTCAGGTGTTTTTAAAACCTATACTATCCCATGGAGGGCAGGCCAGGAGGTTCCTACCCAATAATGAACTGAGTGGGGAGGGCATGGGTGGTTCCCAGCCAGGTGAGGTGGTCTGGCCCATCCCCAGGCAACGTACATGAGCCCCAACCTTTCCTACTTCTAGCCTTCCTCACATTTTCAACAGGTATCATTTACATGCATGTGGACACATTTTTACACCATGTTCACCCTCCTACCCCCTTTCCCTGACAACCTCCCCGTTCCTACTGGTACTAACTCTCCCTCCTGGGCAGTACCTATTCTGCCTTCCTTTTATCTGATTTTTCAGAAGAGAAAAGAGAAAAAGAAAAACAAGACATTTTTTGCTAGTTTGCAATAAAGATAGCTGCCCAGGGAGTTTCCTTGTGATATTTCCATGCACATATATGTTATACACCCAACTGGTTCCTCTCCTCTAATTAACTGCTTTCTGCCTTAGTCCCGTTCTTGTGGTGGTTTCAGCCAGTTTAATATGTCTATATTCATTCTTGTGTAGAGAGTATATCACCCATATTCAAGTTCTTAGTTGCCTTCTTTTACCTTATTCCTTTCATGCGTGACCTCTCTTTAGTGTGACCAGTGTTTCATAATATTGCTGTATTTGTATTAGGCCTATATAGAATAATTTTCTTTATATCTCAGTAGTTGGCAAATAATTAACTACTAAGGTCTTTGGAATTAGAAATTGAACTGTGCTGGAATATTCATATGCCATTTTAAAAGAAAAGTCCTATTCTAGTTCCATAACCTGTAACATGAAGAGGAACTTTCATCTGGCTGAACACATCTTTCCTACTCCTGATGTTGACAGCTATTCAAGCCTCTTGATTCTCTTCTGTTCAAGAAATAAATAATCTATCTCCTACGGCCATGGTAACTTTTAAATGACACTTAGGATGTAAAGCTTTAGTGCAGAATAGATTCTTATTCAATGGCAAGAGTAGTACAAATAAACCTAATAATGGTTGCTATGATGTTATTACATTTTTGACAACCCTCAATATTTCCATGTCATGGTGCAAAACATTTGGTGGTGGGGCAAGAAATATTGGCTGCAAACTATTAGCCATAAATATTTCAGTCTTGGATTCATTATGTGCATTTGTAATTTAGGAACATGTACTGGCAAGTTTTGATTTTAGTATTCAAAAAATGGAATCCGTGTAGCTTTTTGGCATACAGTGCTAAAATCCCTCTGACTAAAAGAATCTTTTTTGACTAGTTCATCTATAATTATGTACATGTGGCTAATGCAATTTATAATGGACAGAGCAAGAGTTCTTGAAAGAGCAATGCTATAATCATGTCTGAATAACTTTGTGGAGAAACTTCTCTTCCTCTTTGATATCTTTTCAACTGAGAAAATTTCACTGAAATGAGCTTCATGAGACTAAGTTAGTTTAGACTACAAGTTTCACAGAACTGTCCCTTTCCTATGGGTGGTGGGAATCAACATAGATCCTCTGAATATAATGGAAGAGCCTTCATTTTCCCTCATATACCACTACCTACCCACTCACTCACCTCACAGTTACTGGACCACATACTTCCCCTGTAGGCTTCTGAGGGGCACTGTTGGAAAGCAAGCTCTAGTTGTAGTTATTCTCTTGGGGACGAAGTGGAACAGGCCCCAGGCCTCTCTCAAGTAGAGAACTGAAGTTCAGGTAGTTTTGTTCTTGGGTTTTGTTTACTTTGTTGTTAATTTTTGAGTATTTACATCTTAGAATGAAAACCACTGACTTGTTTTTTATAGCTTTTAAAAAAGTACATCTGTATGCATTGTTTCATAAGGCTCAGAACAGCACATTCCTATAAGATGCTCAAGTTCCCAAGTTGACAGAAAATACAATGAAAGAAGGTAAGTAACTTCTATGAGCAGAAATGGACTGAGATCGATCATCTAACTCTGGTCACACAATATTCTCTTATTACTTTGCTTCTCAGTATAAGTACTAAAGTTAAAGACACTGACACTGGTAGTCACCTGTTTTTATTCTATTAACCTGTCTAAAACACAAACTGTGGAAAAATAAAAATAACAGTAATCAATTTCACTTATCAGTTCAGTACCTTGAAAATATCAATTCCTTGGGGAAACACTATGATTTGGATGTTTTCTTCTGAGATGAGAATATTTTCTATCATTACTATATATTTAATAATTACACTTTATAAATATCTTCTGAAAAACTGAGATATAATTTTTGAAATAAGCTTATAAATAGTTTTCCAGGAATACAATTTGTTTATCTTTTATCCTTGCAAGAGATTTTATGATTCAGGCCATGTTTGCATGCTTATTTTTCCTTTTTTCTTTCTTCTTTTTTTCCTTCTTAAAGATCAAGAAAATAAAAAACCAACTAGATTACATTTACTTAAGTCCTTATTTCATTCAGAACATATTTTTTTCTTACTATTATAATAGATGTTTCAAGATGCAAATTATCCCACTCTGCTTTTAAATAACACAGGCATTGTAATTAAAATTCCCCTGTGTTTTAAAAAAATACCTACTTGAGGAGTTGTTTCAGTAAATTCCCTTCCAGAATGCCTCCCATTTAAATGAGTTATGAAATAATTAGTGAAAGCATATTATGGTGAGAGAAGCTAGAAAGAAGCATTTTGTGAAATGATAACCTGACCTTTACGTTCATACTTAAAAGGAAGCAGAAAAAAAGAGCTTGTCTGAAGGGAAGGGAGAATAAACTTCATTGCCTCAGGTCACTCAAATGTTATATAAAGGGAACAGCAAGAAAAATGCCCATAGTCCTTCTCTCTACAGGAGCAAATATAAGAATCTTGCCTAGAAGGTCAAGTTCATCCAGTGCAGCAGTTTGGAAAATGTATCCCAGGGCTTTTGAATACTCAGAAAATTCTATTTGGGGAAGTTCAATTACAGAACAAAGCTTTTCATTTTACACCAACAGGAATATTGCTTATTTTCATCTGATAAGCAGGAAAATAAATTGTTCTGACTCTGTAATTCTTAATGGTCTTAATTATCTCCATTTAGTTAAATGTTCTTTTGTTTTGTGGTTAAAACGTAAAAGAGAAAGAACATATACAAAAGAAATGTGGAATTATAAGAAACTGTCGTATGTATGCTAATCTTATTCGCCTTTAATTTTATTGCCAAATAAAACTGGAAAAATCACAAATATTGCCCCAATGCCTACTCAGTCACATACCCCCACACCCTCAACTTAAATAATTGCATTTTAAAGAGTAAGGTTTTAGTTGTCTCCTGCGTAAGTCAATTAACTCTGCAATAAAATTAGGATAGAAATATATTCTTGAAAAATATGCAGAGTGGAAAGACATCTTTTACACTATAAAAATTACAATAGAGAAGCTGACAGGGCTTTTTATAGTAGAAACATCAACAAAATAACTTAAATTTTTTTTTCCAACCTTTCAATTCCTTTTCTTTGTTATGAATTCTACCTTAGGTGACAATGGAAATAGCTAATTATTCATTCTAAATTTAATCAGTATCTTAAGAGCACTGTTCTTTTATTCATCTTTTAAGCTATCCAGAGTGTGTTTTTGCTAGTACTGTAATAAACATTAAAGTGTACAATCTAAAACAATTTGGTGATAGAAAGCCAAAAGTCTTTTTAATGCTCGAAGATTCTTTCAGAATACGAAAAACTTAATTTTCATATTAAAGGTGAGGCTAAAAAGATTTAAATCATAGGAGAGAAAAAGTGAAGTTTTTCTCTCGCCCTTTACAGAGTCATGTCTATCACCCCTACAACAAAAAGCAGGTTAACAAGAGAAAAGTTCTCTTGTTAACAAACTCTTACAAGGGACTCAAAGACCTAGGTGGATGACCTACTGAGTTCTAAGTCTGATTAAGGAAAAGAGTAGTTGTGAGAAGCATTTTCTGATGAGAAGGGGTATGATAAGATGGCAGTAAACCTAATGGAACCGACAGAGCCACTTTATTCAGATTCCTTCTGTCTCTCATTTCTTCCCTCTAATACGATGTGTGTGTGGAGAGTATCCTCTAGTGTGAGGATCTTATAACCTTGTATTAGGGGAAGTAGATCAGAGAATTCTTTCATGGACAGCTCTCACATAGGGAGACAGAAGGTCAGAGCATGACTTTCAAGGTACCATATTTTGGGGTAGTGTATCTTGTACTGCATCATTAAGTAGATGGATTAAGTAGTCTTCTTGTAAATTCCCAATGAAATCATGACTGATAATAAATGTAATAAGGCATTTTTACTTTTATGAACCTAAATGTAATGCTCTTATTTTTCTATTATGTTATTTTTACCCACAGTAAGATTGACTATTTAAGCTTAATAAAATATAAAGATTTTTGAATTAAGGTGTTTATATTACATACAAAGATTTTATGCAAATTAAAGGGGACACTCAGACAATGTTCTACAAACAAAACAGTAAATTCAAGGAAATCCTGGAAAATCTCAATGTATAAAGTATCTAAATCATCTTAATCTTTTTCTGTCATGATCAATAGCATACATAATTGATAGTACCCAATACAAAAAGTACTTATTGCCCTCTTAAAGATATTTCAATATTATTTTAATTATTATTTATATCTATGTCATCTATACTAAGAAAACAAGTCAATTGGTCATTTATCCTATAATTATTAGATAGGTCTGTGATTAGAATGTCTGTTAGTGAGAGTTAGAATAATTCAGAAAGAGCCATTGTGATTTCTGCAGCAGCCACATATTCTTGAAGGACCTAGAATCATGAGCTTAGCATTAAAAACAATGAAATAATAATGGCAAATATTTTTATAGCTATGGAATAAGCACAGTAGGTTCCAAGTTTATCTACTTATTTTGTGGTGTACTGGAAATGAACACACACACATACACAAACACACACACACGCACTCTCTCTCTCTCTCTCTCTCTCTCTCTCTCTCTCTTTCTCTTTCTCTCTCACCTGTGATTCTCAGTGCTATAGCCAAAAGCTATTTGGAAGATTCCTATTAAAAGACAAAACCTTATTATCAGAGATCAGAGCAATTTCCAATGAAAACCCTATTTTGAAAACCTCTCACAGCATCAACGGGGCAGCTCTTTTGTACACCAAATTCATCACAGGTCCTTAATAGGGCTTATCTTTACATGCAACTTGGATATGGAGATACCTGTTCTAACTGGACCATACAGAGCAATGGGACTTGCTTCTGTGGAGGACAGTTAAGCACCAACATTGTGTTTTTCAAAGTAGCATGCTTTCCTTCCTTCTTATCTCAGTGCATATGAGTCAGAGAGAACTGCATTTGTATAGTTTGTCAGATATTAGTATATGTAGGAAATGTTATTATGTGGTAGGATCTGTTTTTTATTGTCTGTATATTTCCCTTTATGCTTGTTAAATAATGGGGTTTATGCTACTTAATATCCTAACCTATTTCACTCAAAGATATTTAGACATAAATGCAGAATGCACACACACACATACACGCAAACACACACACACATCCTCACCTTTCATTCCGATGGTTCTACCTATCAGAGACTCAAATCTATTTAACAGTATAATCATAAAATCTATCTTTTGATTTATAATCCTTATACTATTTTTGTTCTATTGAACATACTTCTAAAAATTGCTTTTTACAAAAGAAAAATCAGTTTTTTTGTTTCCTTGAGGCTTCACCACTCTTTAAAAAAAGACTGTTCATCAGGTTCATCTACTAAGATTCCACCTTGAATATTTCAGCCACCAATGAGAATCCTACTTAAGAAAGCATGTTAAAGATTAATTGAACTTATAACATCTCAACGTTAAATTTCAGTGCTGGATAATTTTATTTTCTGATAGGAAACAAGATGAGTTGACACTGTTACTGAACAGTCATAAGGGTTTTCTGGGCAGAATCTTACCTATAGCATGCTAGAGGATTGCATCTCAGCACTGTCCTGTGTATCTCCATGACTGATATGCTGCTTTCTGTGAAAGGAAGCTTCTGATACTGTCACTCCATAAGCTGACTTTGTGTTGAGACTGTGGTTAGATCTCCACTGAAATTCCTCATGCTCTGTATATACTGTCACACTGGCATTGAGTCATATCAGCATACAAGAGAAGAATGGAAACTCTTTCTGGTGGTCCCAGAGCCAGCCAATGTCTGGCCTTTACCTGTACTTCTGGCTTCATTGAAAAGTGATTTCTTTAGTTTTTTTCTGCAGCTTACTAAATATGCACATTATAGTGTGCATGGCTTTGTACAATATATTCTGTATGTCTTACTTTCTGGTCTATCACATTAACTTCTGCATTTTTATTTTGAGACTCAGTTCTTATTGCCTAACTTCAGGTATCTTCAACTGGCCCACTAGTTGAGAAGAGGTTTCATCCACTTTGTGCTTAGAGTAACCTGAGCTGCTTTAGTTATACCATGGAGCATACTGTATTGTATCCTTATAATACTTCTACACACATAACACAACCACTCAGCTGATCAGTGACTTCATGGAAGCACAGATCACATCTGTTTTAACTTCCCAAGACTGGCAGTCTATTTAAAACCTGGGTAGTTGTATGGTACAACATAGTGGTTAGGAGTCTGGCCTTTAAGAGACAGACACACAGGAGTTTGAAACTTATCTCTGATCAATCGCTAATTCTGTAAACTTGAGCCAAATGTAGAAATGTTCTGATCCTAGGTTTTGCATCTGTAAAATGAGGACTAGGAGATAATGTCTATCTTACAAAGTTGTTGTGGCAATAACCAAGTAAATGTTTAGCAAAGGGCCTGAAAATAGTAAGAGCTCAATAAATGAACCTTAAGGAAAAATGGAGAAGTATCATACACATATATATACACACACACACCTATATATATATATATATACATATACATATACATATACATATATATATATAGATCAGCAAATGGTATAAGAGAAACTCATAAAAAATCTCTCTTTTCCTATGTGGGGGCATTAATCCTATTTTCTGTTCCTCTGAGAGTATCTTACCTATTTCCCATGCAGAAGTTGGTTCTTCCCTGTCCAGATGGGTGTTGTGTAACCTTATGAGGTCTTTAAAGCTCTTAGCACCAGCCCTGTAGGATTGATATTTCTCCCTGAAGTAATCAGGATGAATAAAATAATGATTATACTAGAAAGTACTTATATAATATTCAGGGTTTGACTTTGTTCATTGATGATATTGGAGCACATCACTTAATTCTCACTTAGCGAAAGTCAGAAGTAAAATTTGTCATGGCATTGAAGGGCTTTCTCTGTACCAGAAAACCTTGGAATTCTCTTCTCCTTTCAGAAAGGCATGTGAACTACATGTTGGCGAGTTACACCAGCTGGCCTTTAGCATACCATGAAAGTAAATGGTCATTAAACACGTAAAGATGTTGCTGAGATTAAGAGATTCAAACTTATGATGATTTGGATTAACAGCTATCTTTTCAAATAAACCCTGATTACTTATAGCTAACTTAGAAAATTATCCCCTTGTTGTCTTTTTGTATTAAAAAATGCAAACAGTTATCCTATTTTGCCAGAGGGTCTACTTGTTTCTTCCAACAAAGCTGTCTTTTCTGAGTCTTATTTTCCTCTGAATTTGTGTAAGTATCTATAATACAAATGTTTCTCTTTTAAAAAGGCTTTTTGAAAGTCTTTTCCTAGAAAGCGTTTTAATGATCAGCAGTATTTATATTGCCCATGTAGTTATGTAAATAATTTCAGCCCATTCTCTATAAGAATTCTTATAACTTAACATGCCATCAGAAAATGTGAATAAAATTGCAAAATAATGCTGCCCCAGGAAGCATTTTAGTGCTTTGGAAAGAAAATGTGAGTGCAGAGTTGAGAATGTGTGCTAGACCCAGTGACAATAACAAGGATGTTTATAAATGAAATAACACTACAAATGGCACCACGGTTTGGAGGAGGGAAGCAATTTGGTGAAGTGAAAGATGTTAAATGTTTTAATTTTCTTCTATGCCAGTAAAATCTTGTAAAACAAGGTGACATATTAAATTTTCTATACTACAGTGGCTCCAAGAGCCTGTCAACATTTTCATTATAAACTCTATTTTCAGAGCTTTATAACTCAGCTTTAAGAATTCACTCTGGCCTGACATTTGGAGTGCAAGGCCTTACCTGGGGAACATGTGTTTCACATGCTTTAAAAATTATGAGTTTGTCCATTTCTCAGTTTATAATGAGTAACCTTTTCATTCATTGGTGCTTGGCTACTGTGCCTCAGAAATTGGAGGCAGAGGGCTTACATGGGACAGGTCACCAATAAGGGGAAATCTATGGATGTGGTCAACACAGGTCAGGGCTGCCAATTTTCATTACTAAGTCTCATGGTCATTCTAATCACTCAGCTGATGATAGAGAAAGCAGGAGTTTCTACTACACTGCCCTCAACATTTTGGACCAGATTTCAGGCTAATCAAGGTGTGTACTGTTGCCAAATTTCTATAGAGAAATTGGAGAAATATTAGTCTCCAGTCTGTTTATTTAAGCATTTGTCTTATTTTGTGGATGGCGTAAGACTTTTCGTGAAGTTTGTTGTAAATTTCTGTGTGTGTGTGTGTGTGTGTGTGTGTGAGTGGCTATCCCCCACCCCCTCTCCCCCTCCCCCACCCCCTCTCCCTCTCCCCCTGCCCCTGCCCATGTCACATCTTTTTTTTTTTCTCTTTTCTTAATTTTTTTTATTATTGTGACAGGTGTTTGAGATCAGCCATGTGTTCTCTAAAAATAAAGAAGCAAATTAATAGTTTGTTTTCTTATAATGCTAAATAATATTCCTGAGTCTGGATATACCACATTTTCCATTCACTTAACTGAAAACACCTTTGTAACTTTCAAGTTTTGGCAATGATGAATGAAGCTGTTATAAACATGGTGTACAAGACTTATTTTCAATTCACTTGAATAAGTATCAAATTGAATTATTGTTGAATAGTATAGCAAGGTATGTTTAGATTTGTAAGAAATTTCAGAACTGTCTTCTAAACATCCCCACTAGCAATTCCCACTAGCAATTAATTTGAGTTCCTGTTGCTCCACAAGCCACACAGTATTTGATGTTTTCCATGTTCTGGATTTTTGGCCATTATAATGTGTGCATATTGTTATTTTATTCTATGATTTCCTAATGAGATCTGTGCAGTACCTTTTCATAGGCTTACTTGTGATTTGTGTATCTTCACTGCTCAAATATCTATTCA
Organism: Castor canadensis; assembly: GCF_047511655.1. NCBI lineage: Eukaryota > Metazoa > Chordata > Mammalia > Rodentia > Castoridae > Castor > Castor canadensis. The sequence continues at coordinate 24,081,682 of NC_133389.1, read as the reverse complement.
GGCCTCTTGCCCATTTTTTTTTAATGATTATTTTCTTATGGTTGAGTTTTAAGGATTTGTTTCATATATTTTGTGACAGTCCTTTATCAGCTATTTCTTTTTAAAACATTTAATTAGAATAAGTTAATTATATGAAAGGGCTTCACTGCTTTATCAACTATTTTTTTGTCCAAATATTTTCTCCTAGTCTGGGTTATTTTTCCTCAGTCTTTTGACTGTGTCTTTCCCAGAGCAGAAGTTCTTCATTTTAATGAAGTTCAATTATTTCTAAAATCAATTTTGTCTTTATTGCTGTGTCTAAACCATCACCTCCATACCCAAGCTCATTTAGATTTTCTGTTATGGTTTCTTCTAGGAGTTTTATAATTTTACATTTAGGTTTGTGATCCATTTTGAGTTAATTTTAGCAAAGGATATGAAGTTTGTGTCTAGATTAATTTTTTTGCATGTGTGTATTTAGCTATTCCAGCAGCATTTGCCGAAAAAATTGTCTTTCTTGGTCATATTGCTTTGGCTCCTTGGTCAAAACTAGTTAACTATATCTATAAAAGACTTTGGTTTATTTATTTCTTTCCATTTCTATTGTTGTCATCAAAACAACATCATCTCTTACATGCTTTTCCTACATCTCTTTCCTGTCTTCCTACAAAGGCCTATTAATTAGCTCACAGTGTATTTCATCCACAAAAGCTAGAGTTTTCTTTTAAAGCAATTGGAATTTGTTGAATGAGTTCACACTCTTTTCAGGAATAAATGTAAGCCTGTATTATAGCCTGAAAATTCTACATAATCTGGCTTCCTCCTTCCATCCTTTCATTTCCCTCTCTTTCCTCTATAGTCAGCTTGCTTTGTTCCCCATTTCCCCTTATTTCCTCCCACATCAAGGCTTAGAATATGGAGTGTCTTTGGTTTAGCTCAACCTCTGTTCATTCTTCAGAGCTGTGTGTAGAGGTCACTTTCTCTGGCATATCTGTTCACAGTTTAGGTATAATTGAGAACCACTCTCAGACACAATGTCTTCTATGGCCTTCATAATAATTACTAATTATAATTTTATCATTGTTTAGTATCTGCCTCCTCCAGTAGACTGTGTGCTTTTGGTACTGGAGAAACCACTTCTGTCATCTTCACTGTTGCATTCATAATGAGCAGAATATTGCAGCACCTGAAAGTCTTACAGGGTTGTGGACAAGGAATGTACTTGAATCATTAGCTAAGGTGTGAGAACAGAACCACAGAGCAGGCAAATTGAGGATTAAGTTCATAACTACTAGAGTCCAGGACTTCTCTTCATCTGGAAGTCAAGTAATCAAATCACCAAAGACTAGTCACCAGCATTTAATGCCAATCTGGAGAGCAGGGCTTTGAAAAGTCATAGAATCTTGGATTTAGAAAAGATAAATGTCAAGACTTCTTATAATAGAGATGATACTGGATAGGGTCAACCAAAATGTACAGGAGACACTCAAGAAACTCCAAGACAATAAAAATAGAGAATTTGAAAAAGCAAAAGAAGAAATAAAGGAAACCATAGAAGCACTGTATAAACACCAAAGTGAAAGAGAGAACACAATGAATAAATGGATAAATGAACTCAGGACAAAAATAGACAACAATAAAGAAGAAAATAGCCAGGATATGGAAAACCTCAGAAAAAAGAACGAAACAGAACTGCAAAACAAAACGGAAGGCCAATCCAGCAGAATAGAACAAACAGAAGACAGAATCTCAGAACTTGAAGATGAAATGGTAATTAAAGGAAAAACTGAAGAACTATTAATTAAACAACTTAAGACCTGTGAAAAGAAAATGCAAGAACTCACTGACTCCATCAAAAGACCAAACTTGAGAATCATGGGCATCGAAGAAGGAGAAGAGGTGCAAGCGAAGGGAATGCGTAATATATTCAACAAAATAATAACGGAAAATTTCCCAAATCTAGAGAAAGATATTCCCATACAAATGCAAGAGGCCTCCAGGACACCAAACAGACCAGATCAAAAAAGAACTACTCCACGACATATCATCATTAAAACAACAAGTTCAGAAACTAAGGAAAGAATATTGAAGGCTGTAAGAGAGAAAAAACAAGTAACATACAAAGGTAAACCCATCAAAATCACAGCAGACTTCTCAACAGAAACATTAAAAGCAAGAAGAGCGTGGGGTGAGATCTTCCAGGCACTGAATGAAAATAACTTCAACCCCAGGATACTCTACCCAGCAAAGCTATCATTCAAAATAGATGGAGCAATAAAAGTCTTCCATGATAAGCAGAAACTAAAACAATATGTGACCACAAAGCCACCATTACAAAAGATTCTGCAAGGGATCCTGCACACAGAAAGTGACACCCAACTTAACCATGAAAAGGCAGGCAGCACCAAACCACAGGATAAGAAAAAGCAAGACAGTAGAGAGTAACATCAAGTTAGGTACACACAATCAAACCTTCAAACAACTAAGATAACTAAATGGCAGGAATCACCACATACCTATCAGTACTAACACTTAATGTTAATGGACTTAATTCACCCATCAAAAGACACCGTTTGACAAAATGGATTAAAAAAGAAGATCCAACAATTTGTTGCTTACAGGAGACTCATCTCACCGACAGAAATAAGCATATGCTTAGGATGAAAGGCTGGAAGAAGATTTACCAAGCCAATGGCCCCCGAAAACAAGCAGGAGTAGCAATACTTATCTCTGACAAAGTAGACTTCAAACCTACATTGATCAAACGAGATAAAGAAGGACATTCCATACTAATAAAAGGGGAAATAGGCCAAAAGGAAATAATAATCATCAATCTGTACGCACCCAATGTCAACGCACCCAATTTCATCAAACATACCCTGAAAGACCTAAAAGCATATATAAACTCCAACCCAGTGGTTGTGGGAGACTTTAACACTCCATTATCATCAATAGATAGGTCATCCAAACAAAAACTCAATAAAGAAATCCAAGATCTAAAATATGCAATAGATCAAGTGGACCTAGTAGATGTCTACAGAACATTTCATCCAACCTCTACACAATATACATTCTTCTCAGCAGCCCATGGAACCTTCTCCAAAATAGATCATATCCTAGGGCACAAAGCCAGCCTCAGCAAATATAAGAAAATAGAAATAATACCGTGCATACTATCTGACCACAATGCAGTAAAAGTAGAACTCAACAACAAAAGTAAAGACAAAAAACATGCAAACAGCTGGAAACTAAATAACTCATTACTTAATGAAGAGTGGATCATCGATGCAATAAAAGAGGAAATTAAAAAGTTCCTAGAAGTCAATGAAAATGAAAACACAACCTACCGGAACCTATGGGACACAGCTAAGGCAGTCTTGAGAGGAAAGTTTATAGCCATGAGTGCATATATTAAAAAGATTGAAAGATCCCAAATCAATGACCTAATGATACATCTCAAACTCCTAGAAAAACAAGAACAAGCAAATACCAAAACAAATAGAAGGAGAGAAATAATAAAAATAAGAGCTGAAATCAACGAAATAGAAACCAAAAAAACCATACAAAGAATTAATGAAACAAAAAGTTGGTTCTTTGAAAAAATAAACAAGATCGATAGACCCCTGGCAAACCTGACTAAAATGAGGAGAGAAAAAACCCAAATTAGTAGAATTAGGAATGCAAAAGGGGAGATAACAACAAACACCATGGAAGTCCAGGAAATCATCAGAGACTACTTTGAGAATCTATATTCAAATAAATTTGAAAATCTTAAAGAAATGGACAGATTTCTAGATACATATGATCATCCAAAACTGAACCAAGAAGAAATTAATCACCTGAATAGACCTATAACACAAAATGAAATTGAAGCAGCAATCAAGAGTCTCCCCAAAAAGAAAAGTCCAGGACCCGATGGATTCTCTGCTGAATTCTATCAGACCTTTAAAGAAGAACTGATACCAACCCTTCTTAAACTGTTCCATGAAATAGAAAGGGAAGGAAAACTGCCAAACACATTTTATGAAGCCAGTATTACACTTATCCCAAAACCAGGCAAAGACACCTCCAAAAAGGAGAACTATAGGCCAATCTCCTTAATGAACATTGATGCAAAAGTCCTCAACAAAATAATGGCAAATCGAATTCAGCAACACATCAAAAAGATTATTCACCATGACCAGGTAGGCTTCATCCCAGGGATGCAGGGGTGGTTCAACATACAAAAATCAATAAAGGTAATAAACCACATTAACAGAAGCAAAGACAAAAACCACTTGATCATCTCAATAGATGCAGAAAAAGCCTTTGATAAGATCCAACATCATTTCATGATAAAAGCTCTAAGAAAACTAGGAATAGAAGGAAAGTTCCTCAACATTATAAAAGCTATATATGACAAACCTACAGCCAGCATTATACTTAACGGAGAAAAATTAAAACCATTCCCTCTAAAATCAGGAACCAGACAAGGATGCCCACTATCTCCACTCCTATTCAACATAGTACTGGAATTCCTAGCCAGAGCAATTAGGCAAGAAGAAGGAATAAAAGGAATACAAATAGGTAAAGAAACTGTCAAAATATCCCTATTTGCAGACGACATGATCCTATACCTTAAAGACCCAAAAAACTCTAGTCAGAAGCTTCTAGACATCATCACTAGCTATAGAAAGGTAGCAGGATATAAAATCAACATAGAAAAATCATTAGCATTTCTATACACTAACAATGAGCAAACGGAAAAAGAATGTATGAAAACAATTCCATTTACAATAGCCTCAAAAAAAATCAAATACCTAGGTGTAAACCTAACAAAAGATGTGAAAGACCTCTACAAGGAAAACTATACACTTCTGAAGAAAGAGATTGAGGAAGACTATAGAAAGTGGAGAGATCTCCCATGCTCATGGATTGGTAGAATCAACATAGTAAAAATGTCGATACTCCCCAAAGTAATCTACATGTTTAATGCAATTCCCATCAAAATTCCAATGACATTCATTAAAGAGATTGAAAAATCTACTGTGAAATTTATATGGAAACACAAGAGGCCACGAATAGCCAAGGCAATACTCAGTCAAAAGAACAATGCAGGAGGTATCACAATACCTGACTTCAAACTATATTACAAAGCAATAACAATAAAAACAGCATGGTACTGGCACAAAAACAGACATGAAGACCAGTGGAACAGAATAGAGGACACAGATATGATGCCACACAACTATGAGCAACTTATCTTTGACAAAGGAGCTAAAAATATACGATGGAGAAATAGCAGCCTCTTCAACAAAAACTGCTGGGAAAACTGGTTAGCAGTCTGCAAAAAACTGAAACTGGATCCATGTATATCACCCTATACCAAGATTAACTGAAAATGGATCAAGGATCTTAATATCAGACCCCAAACTCTTAAGTTGATACAAGAAAGAGTAGGAAATACTCTGGAGTTAGTAGGTATAGGTAAGAACTTTCTCAATGAAACCCCAGCAGCACAGCAACTAAGAGATAGCATAGATAAATGGGACCTCATAAAACTAAAAAGCTTCTGTTCATCAAAAGAAATGGTCTCTAAACTGAAGAGAACACCCACAGAGTGGGAGAAAATATTTGCCAACTATACATCAGACAAAGGACTGATAACCAGAATATACAGGGAACTTAAAAAACTAAATTCTCCCAAAACTAATGAACCAATAAAGAAATGGGCATGTGAACTAAACAGAACTTTCTCAAAAGAAGAAATTCAAATGGTCAGAAAACACATGAAAAAATGCTCACCATCTCTAGCAATAAAGGAAATGCAAATTAAAACCACACTAAGATTCCACCTCACCCCTGTTAGAATAGCCATCATCAGCAACACCACCAACACCAGGTGTTGGCGAGGATGCGGGGAAAAAGGAACCCTCTTACACTGTTGGTGGGAATGTAGACTAGTACAACCACTCTGGAAAAAAATTTGGAGGCTACTTAAAAAGCTGGACATCGATCTACCATTTGATCCAGCAATACCACTCTTGGGGATATACCCAAAAGACTGTTACTCCAGAGGCACCTGCACATCCATGTTTATTGCGGCACTATTCACAATAGCCAAGTTATGGAAACAGCCAAGATGCCCCAGCACTGACGAATGGATTAAGAAAATGTGGTATCTATATACAATGGAATTCTATGCAGCCATGAAGAAGAACGAAATGTTATCATTCGCTGGTAAATGGATGGAATTGGAGAACATCATTCTGAGTGAGGTTAGCCTGGCTCAAAAGACCAAAAATCGTATGTTCTCCCTCATATGTGGACATTAGATCAAGGGCAAACACAACAAGGGGATTGGACTATGAGCACATGATAAAAGCGAGAGCACACAAGGGAGGGGTGAGGTTAGATAAGACACCTAAAAAACTAGCTAGCATTTGTTGCCCTTAACGCAGAGAAACTAAAGCAGATACTTTAAAAGCAACTGAGGCCAATAGGAAAAGGGGACCAGGTACTAGAGAAAAGGTTAGATCAAAAAGAATTAACCTAGAAGATAACACCCACGCACAGGAAATCAATGTGAGTCAATGCCCTGTATAGCTATCCTTATCTCAACCAGCAAAACCCCTTGTTCCTTCCTATTATTGCTTATACTCTCTCTACAACAAAATTAGAGATAAGGGCAAAATAGTTTCTGCTGGGTATTGAAGGGGGGGAGCGGGAGGGGGTGGAGTGGGTGTTAAGGGAGGGGGTGGGGGCAGGGGGGAGAAATGAACCAAGCCTTGTATGCACATATGAATAATAAAAGAAAAATGAAAAAAAAAAAAAGAAAGCAATTGCAAAAAAAAAAGAGACTTCTTATAATGATCCTAAACCTAGACCATTAAAAGATTTAAGGTTCATCTTCCCTCTCCATCCTTCAAAGTCCTATAATCCAGAGATAATTTTGTTTTCTGTAGATGGTTCCTGACATGCCCAGAAAGATAAAACAATGGATATTCTTGGCCTCTCCTCCCCACTGAGACTTCACAGAGGATAATTGGTGACTTTCATCTTTTCTGCTTTTAAGGAAGAGTCTAGTTCCTTTTCAGCAAGCAGTTTTCAAATGGTCTGAAATTTACTTTCAAGCCTCACTGGGCCTGATTTACTCAGTGGCCTCTGGGAAGAGATGAGCCCTGAGGTGGCTCAGTGCCAGCTGGTGCCTGAACACAGGGTGTACACAGAACAGGGCATAACGCAGGTGGGATGGGAGACTACACACATATGCAGTTAAATACAGTAGAGTTCTCATTCATATAAAATGGATATTTCAAATAATGCATAATTCAACTATTTTTTCCGTTCTAGTCAATTAAAAAAGTACATGTTCAAATTAAAAGGGAATATGTCTGATTGAACGCCTTGTTGGCTGACACTGGTAATTTCTCTAATGCTTTCTCTTGGATAGTCACTAGCTTCCTTCTAGAGGTTGAGGGTGATCTCAATTTTCTCCACTATACCAAAAGGGTGGACAGATAAGCTGGAAACTTCTTCTACGGAGAAACACTAAGTCACTGTTCAGAAACCAAAGATATTTGGATCACTATGTTCTCACTCGTAAGAGATGCAGACATTTTGTAGTTTTCTAGCCATGTTTTTTCAGTGTCACTTTACCTATTTGAGGGACTTGGATATTTCTTCAATTTCAAAGCCTTCTGTAATAATGAACTCTTTTATTTTGATTGTTCCTCTTTCTCTCTCTCTCTTTCTGTCTCTCTCGTCATCTCTTTCTTATTGTAATTAACTACTATGTTCAGTGCTTTTCAAATTTGGTATATATCAGAATGATCTATGTAATTTGTGAAAACACAACACCAAAGCCATGTCCTCCTACAGAGAAGTGGTATCTTTTTTAGTTCCTCAGGTGATTCTGACATCTATCAACGTTCAATGTATACATGGTTTCAAGTTTACATAAAATAATACCAAGCTATATTACTCTATGATACCCACTTTTTATTTCCATAATGTACTTATTAACTCTATGGTGCCTTCTTTTTACTTATTATAGCTGAATCTTTTGTTTTTATTATGGGACTATTAACATTAACTATCAGATCCTTTTTATTATAGTATATTGTGAAGACAAACACTTATGTAAATGGAAGTTTTGTTAATTCATGCTGAACACATTTTGGTTCCCAAACTTTATGTTAACTGTTAATCTTTCAAGAATATTACATTGTACCATGATTTAAAACAGTCAGTAAACCGTGAATATCAAGAGAATAACAGCTATAGGTTTATAAGTGTGTGTTGTGGGGCTCAGCAATTTATTTTTGAGAAATTCTGATGAAATGTATCTCCGTGGATTGCTGTGGTTTATGGTAGAAGTGATGAAATGATTTGTGCTGGAGTTTTAATAAGTTTAGAGTAGAAAATCTATTCTGTCTTCAGTTGGTTCTCTTTGGCTGATAGTTAATGTCTAAGTTACTTAAAGAAACTACCCCAGGAAGTTTTAATAATAATAAAAATAAGGTAAAGGGTAGAAATACACCTCTAGGGGCAATGTCAGAACAGCTTATATTTTCTGCTTAAAGGGGTAATAACCCAGATTATGTAAAGCCTTGCCTTCAAAATAGTGTCAGTCCAGAAGAGCACATGATCCATCACAGTGATTTTATTTATTTATCTATTTATTTATATTTGTTGTTGTTTTCCTTCATGTGTGAACAGATTATCTGATTTTTGGCCCTAAAGTTTAAGACATGCATCTTTCTCCTTGTTTCTCTCAGAGACTTTTTGCTTAAATATGTATATATTCAAGTCCAAGCTGGACAGGGAGTATGGCTCAGAGGTAGAGCATTTTCCTAGTATGCAGAAGGCCCTGGGTTCCATCACCAGCAAAACACACACACACACACACACACACACACACACACACACACACACAACCTCTTTATCTAGGTCAGATACTTTGTATTCAGAGTGCCATAACCATGTGTCCTCTAAGGTAAGGTGGATTGACTTGGTGATTATAGATGTGTCATGATGCCATAAACCCTTTATGATTTAATGAGGGAGATCTTACATCCTCTGGGGGCTTCTGGGATGAACACTTCCAACTGGGAATTACTTCAATTTGATGAGACTGAATACAAGGCCATTAGATGCCAGAGGACTCTAACCTATGCACTAAAGTTTATCTTATCAGTTAGACATCTGAGACTAGGGTTCTGGACTTTCAACTCCCAATACCGAAGACCTTTCATGTTACCAGTGAACACATTACATTAATTTTGTGATCTGAAAATCAGTTAAATTGGTAGCTTAAGAGAAGGTTCTGTCCTTGTATTTATATCTTTAACTCTGTGCTCTATGAAGATGCAGTATTCACGAAATGCGTATCTCCTCAACAATACTTCAGGCATTGAATGGAAAAGTTTATAAGGGTGAAAATATATAAAGTAAGTCTGACTTATTTGCTATTAACTAAGCATAGTCAAAACATGATAGATGAAATCAAAAGAAATTTCAGGAACAAAATTTTTAAATTTCCTTTAGTGCATTGTGCAGCTCAGTTGAGAAACTCTCCATCAGTCCCATGTTATTCTCCCTTGTATTTAAACAGTGTGATCTGCTGAAAGTTTTTCTGCCCTTAATTTTGTTAAATTATGCCTCCTGAAAAGCAAAAGGTGCCTAGAAAGTAAGGTAAAAGTGAATGTGATTAATTTAAGTGATAAAGTGAAAATATGAGATTTGTTGAAAGGCAGAATTTCTTTAGAGGAAATTAAGTGGGAAAATGGACCAAGCATCTGAACTACAGTATTCCATGTGTTCTGAGCCATTTTCCCTCAATGGCAGTCCCCTTGGAACTACACAACCAGAGATGCCAAGGGTCTACTGTATAGACAACCGCTTGCAACAATTCATAACAGATGTCAGATGCAGGAGTAGATGAATCAAGACTGATGAAGCTGTAGCCAAACAATTGTCCCTGATGACAATCTCTGCAGGTAGTTGTTAAATGTATCAATTTGTAATTGCCAAGTTGCTGTGGACCTGGAAAATCATTCTGGAATAAGAGCCCCAGATGTTTGTGATATTCGAGCCAGTTAGGTAAACTGTGACCTGGAGCAGTGGTTCTGGAAGTTTGTGATATTCGATCAGGTTAGGTAAACTGTGACCTGGAGCAGTGGTTCTGGAAGTATGGTCCCTGATCAACTGTATGAGCATCACTTGGGAACATGTAGGATCTGCAAGCTACTGGCCCCAACTGACCTACTGAATCAGAGACTCTAGGGATGGATCCCAGAAACCTTGTTTTAACCAAACCTCCAAGTGTCTCTGATGCACACTGAGGATTATGAATCAGGGAAAGATGACCTTCATCTTTAAGAACTTTGAGTCCCAGGAAGACCCCAAGGTGAGCAGGAGGACTCAGTGAGGAAGAGGAAATATTAATGAAATATCCAGTCAGCTCTTTTTATAACCGTCTTCTTCCTTACCTATTTTTTACAGAATAGCAAGCAAATACTCTTTGCTTCCAAAAGGAAACAGCCTTTCAATCAACATGAGTATACTGGAAAAATTGAAAATGAAAACAACCCTGCATTCTGGCATTGAGTGATTCCCAATATCATAGTGAGCTCTTTGCTCACTCACATTAAAATAGTTTCACACTAACTAGGTAAAAGTTTCTATTTGTTTGTAGTTAAAATACAAATTTACAACAAAAGATAACCACAGATTATAAGAATTCTTATACCATGACAGAGAAAGACGCAGGTGAACAGTGGAAAAAATAATCCCCAAATGGTGAAGAAAACAAAGAGAAGGGAATTTTTTAGATAAGAATGAATTAGTACCTTGAAAATCTCAGGAAATTATTGTATTCATAAACTCTTAAAAATTTTGAGTATTTAAGTAGAATTTAAAAAATCAATAGGAGAGATAGATGTTAGAATGAAGTCTCTAAGATTTGTTCTACCAAGCCTTGTATGCACATATGAATAATAAAAGAAAAATGAAAATGAAAAAATAAATAAATAAATAAAAGCTAGAAGTAAAGAAAAGATGAGAGAATCAGTCAAAAAAGTTCCAGTGTCTAGCTAACAGAAATACTAGAAAACATGAAATGGAGGAGGAAGAATTACTTTTAATGTAAATAATCTCTCTGATATGCCCTCTCTATGAAAAGACCTGACAAGTGCTAAGCCAGGTGACAAAAAATAAGTTCCCAGAGAGAAAGGCACACCCACATATACAATATACCAACAGGTTATCACAGGACTCCTCAGAAGATTGGATGCACAAAGATGATAAACAATGGTTCTTATTTCTTTGTAGAATGTTTCCCAAACTAGAATCTTGTCAGCATCCAAATTATCAACCCAATGTAAAGATAAAATAGATTGCTGATACCCAACAAACTGCAAAATTGCATATCTCAAACCTTTCCCAGCATGTTACTTTAACTTTAGTCTGTTTTATGATGATACTCACCATTTGAATTATCACCTGTCTGTTTAATCCAGAATGAGCTCCTCATCTCAAGAACCATAACTTAATTATACCTACAATTGCCCTAAAAATAGGGTTCCATTTACAAGTTAAAGGAATTAGCATGGGGACATATCTTTTAGTTTTTCCTATCTTTGGAAATGGGGGAAGGTTACTTTCAGCAGTAGTAAATAATGTATGCAAAGTGAGGAAGGAAGATGGGAGAATGAAGAGACATCCCAGAAAAACACCTGTCAGCAGACATCTAACAGCCACTCACATTGCAGTAGAAGAGAATGTAGAAGGCAAATCTCCAGGAAAAAGATTTTTGGTGGATTTTCTGAGATGTTTGGAGGGAGCAAATGAGATTATGCAAGCAATTTTTTAGAGGGAAGAAGTGTACATGTGTATAAAATTAAAAGCTAGAGAACAATGTAGATATTATTTTTGCATATGACTTGACACATCATCAAGAAATATTTATATAATTCAGGAAATGAGACCTGTCGAAACTATTTTAGGAAAGGAGAGAGGGAGAATAAAGGAGAATAATAGAGGGAGTGAATTCAACTGTGATATATTGTAAGAATTTTTGTACATGTCACAATGTACCCTGAGTATAACAATAAAAAAAGAAAATTTACAAAAAACCCTGTAGTACACCAGGCAAGACAATAAAAATTTTTCATTTCAAAAAAAGAAATGTAAAAAATGCTTATGAATACTGACCATTTTGAGTAAAACTACAGATAACAAACAAGATATTGTTAAATCTGTTCTGGCTGAAGGTAGATTGTAAAAAGGAAAGAGACCTAAAAAGATATACATAAGGACAATAACAGCTTCTTGTTACCAAGTATTAAATCAAAAACCATTATTTTTTGTTAATAGATGAGATCAAAATTTTAAGTATTTTGTTATTTAAACGTTGCAATGGTGACCAATATAGATAAACCAAATAGCAATATTCTGAACAAAGAAAGTGGGAACATAAGTGAGTTAAGTCCTTATCCATCATAGTAAGAAGTCAATACATAAATACTACAGTAGATAGATCAAGACACAAATTAGTTAGAGATGTGAAAAAAAAACCACAAGTAGAATTTTTTAAAAGTCTACTTATGCAAAGTGAAACACCTAGAAGTAAATGCACTGGACGTGTGCATTATACATCATAAAAATAATAAAAGAACCTGTAACATTTTCTTCTGTTCTGTGATTGGAAATGTTTTTTAATGAATCTTGGGTTGTCTTCAATGAATACCAGTATAGTAAGTATTTATTTTAATCTTTCATTGCCTATTTCACTACTTCTTAAATTATATGAACTATTAAATTAAATTTTCTTTAGATATTGACTGATACTTTAGAAAAATACAACAAATGAATTAATATAAAATAAAGATATTCCAAGTACAAACAGAAGTTTTATTTTTATGTGAGTTATTTATTCACTTATTCATTTACTCATTTATTTTAGGCTTTCCAGATGAAATTTCTAGTTGTTTTTCATTTTTGCTTAACATGTTTTATTAGAATTTTATTAGCATTATATCATCTTTTAATTTTTGAAAAATTATTGACTTTTTATGCCATTCAAATTTTCTTATAAATTTTCAAATTTTCTTATAAATGCTCTATTAAACTTCTGATTTCCTTAACATGATAGCATGTTTCTTATAAATGCTCTATTAAACTTCTGATTTCCTAAACATGATAGCATGTTTCTCATTAGGGGTAAGCTTAGAATTTGCATATTCATTGCAGTTGTAAATTAGTGTACTTTTTATTGTTGTGCTGGGTGGGGTACATTGTAGCATTTAAAAAAGTTCTTATAATGTATCAAACATATCATACTTGAATTCACTCCCTCCACTGCTCTCCTTTATACCCCCTTCCCCACATTCCTGGAATAGTTTCAATAGGTATCATTTTTACATTTATATACATGAGAATACATTATTTGCACCTTATTCATCCTCCTGTCCCTTTTCCCTGCCACCTCACCACTTTCACTGGTACCAAGCTCCCTCTGGGCAGGACCTGTTCTGTCCTCCTATTCTTCGATTTTGTAGAAGGAAAAAGAAAAAAGAAAAAAAATGATGTTTTCTCTTGTTTGTAATAAAGGTAGCCACACAGGATATTTCCATGTATATATGTATTCTAACCCAAATTCGTTCATCTCTATTTTTGTTCGTTCTACATTAGTCCCTTTCTTATGATGGTTTCATTTGGTTTAAGAAATCCACGTTCATTCTTGTACAGAGAATATATCAACTATATGCATCTTCTTAGTTTCCTTCTTTTACCCTACCCCTCTTGTATGTGATCTCCCTTAATGTGACCAGTTTTTCATAATATTGGTGTATTTTTATTAAGTCTATATTCCACATATGAGAGAAAACATACAAGTTTTGTCCTTCTGAGCCTGACTAACTTCACTTAAGATGATGTTTTCCAGTTCCATCTATTTTCCTGTGAATGACAAAATTTCATTCTTCTTTGTGGTTGAGTAAAATTCCATTGTATATAAATACCACATTTTCTTAGTCCATTTGTCAGTAGTGGGGCATCTTGACTGATTCCATAGCTGAGCTATTGTAAATAGTACTGCAATAAACATGGGTGCAATCATAACTTTTAAATTAGACCCAGTATACATAAAATTTCTGTGTCAAATTATTTAAAAAATTTTTTAAAGCTCTCTCTGTGTGTAATTTGCCCTGCTTCATGCTGGTATGAAGTTTGCAGACGGGAACAATTGTGAGATTCCTGATTTGAGCGATGTCCTACTTTTAGCTTTTACTTTTTTTCAGTTCTTAATAGTGTTTTTTCCTGTCTCACTTAAATCCTTTCTTACCCCAAGGTTGTCAATACATTCTGCTTTATTATGTTCTAAAATCTTTATCATATTACTTTCCACACATAAGCATCAAATGCACATCACTATTATATATGCTGGGAGGCTGAGTTTCAATTTCATTTTCTTCCTTATCAATATTTGCTTGTCTTCTACCTATAATTGACAAAATCACCCTTCCCCACTGCTTTTCAGAGTCATTTGCACATGACCTGTGTTAAGGGTCCATTAGTGTCTGGTGTGTTTCAGGACTCAGTGTGCTGTTAGTGCTCTCTGTGTCTATCCTTATATGCACAACATAACAATAGGGCTAAAATAAGTTGATGTTTTTGAAAGAATATCTTCCTGTCTTGTCCTTCCTTCAAGTGTGTTTTGTCTTTTGTTATCCCTTTGCATTTCCATAAAATTTTGATTGACTTTGATGGTTTCACCAAGAAATATGCTGAGATTTTGATTGGAATTATATTATCTATAAATTTTGGGGAGAGAAATTGACATTTTTATAGTTCTAGGACTTCCAATCTGTGAATATGTATATATTCATTTTTGTATTTTAAAACTTTGAAGTATTAACTGAGCATACAGGTCTGCGTATCTTTCTGCATGTTTATTTCCAGTACATCATATTTATTATTGACTGATGTTTTAAATAGTATTTTTAAGTTTGTTGTATCTGTCTGAGATAGAGAAAAATAGCTTAATTGTTTTTTATTGCAATTCAATGGAGGAAAGATAGATAGTCTTTTTTCATCGGCATCTATTAAATTGTACACAGTAAGGAATTCCACTGTGTTAGCTGTCTCTTCACTCTGATTATTTCTTTTAATTTAACACAATCCCATCTGTCAACTCTTGCTGTTATTTTCTGAGCTATTGGAGTCCTACTTCTTAAAGTGCCTATAATTCGAAGTGTTTCCTTTCAAAGTTTCGGCCTTACCTTAAGGTCTTTGATCCACTTGCAGTTGATTTCTGTGCAAGTTGAAAGAGAGAGAGGGATCTAGTTTATATCATCTACACGTGGATATTCAGTTTTCTCAGTACCTCTTGTTGAAGTGGCCAGCTTTTTCTATTGAATGTTTTAAGCACCTGTGTCAAGAATTAGATGGCAATATCTGCTTGGGCTTATTTCTAGATCTTTTATCCTATTCCATTAGTCTATGTGTCTGTTTTTGTGCCAATACCATGCTATTTTTCTTAGCGTGGCTCTATAGTAATGTTTGCAGTCAGGTCTTACATAACTCCAGCATTGTTCTCTTTGCTGAAGATTGCTTTGAGTATTTGTAGCCTTTTGTATTTCCATATGAATTTTATGATTTTCTCTTTCTGTGAAGAATGTTATTGGAATTTGGATAGGAATTGTGTTGCATTTGCATATTGCTTTTGTTAGCATGGCCATTTTAGCAATATTTCTTCAGCCAAATCATGAACATGGAACGTCTTCTTATCTTCTAGTGTCTTCTACAATTTTTCTTCAGTGCTTTATAGTTTTCATTATAGAGGTCTTTAACACCATTTGTTGAGTTTATGCCTAGGCTTTCTCTTAGGTCACTGTAATTCATTGTTGGTATGCAAAAAAGCTACTACTTTTGGTATGTATATTTTGTAAATTGCTACTCTGCTGAAAGTGTGCATGAGGTCGAAGAGTATTCCAGTCAAGTCTTTAGGGATCTTTTAAGTATAGGATCACATCATCTGCAAGCAGAGATAGCTCAATGTCTTCCTTTCCTATTTATATCTCTTTATTTCCTTCTCTTGCTTTATTTCTCTGGCTAAAGATTCAAGCCCTTAAATGCTTTAAGTTTTTCTCCACCATTTACCATCCAGGATCCAGTGTTCTTCTGCTAATGATCATATTTTCAAAACAGTGTATTTTATTTCATTTATCTGTCATGAAATTTCATAAACAACTCCAGAAGTCTTTGAGAAGACTTCATATCTACTCAAATACAGCATTCACACTTAGTCTTTAAGACATTATATTTTATGGATATTCTTTTTTTTGTAAAAAACATCTCAGCAGTCTGAATAGATTTTATACCCACCTATTTATATGTAAAAAGAGGAAAGGCAGCTTACATATTTTGTTTTTAAAATGCTAGCAGGACATATTTTTATATTCTGAACATATAAAAGGACTTTCCTCATTACTCATTAAATATTTGAGGAGAAATCTTAGCAGTAACAAATAATGCATGACTTTAAAAAAGGAAATAATTCTGAATGATGAAAAGGCCATTTTCCCATGAAGACAGTGGAGTGGAACTAGGAAAGAAAACACTCTCTTCAGTTAATGCATTTCCAGAGCTAAGCACAAAGAGACCTCCTAAACAAAAGGATCTGTACAAAGGAGGAGGGTGCACTTCAGAGAAAATCTTTTCAAAGGACCCCTATTTAGTTCAACAGGCTCCTTCAAATGTACTGCATTCTAAAGATCTGGAAAGGAATGATACTGTCTGCTGACAGCCAGAGAAGACAATGTCAGTTTTACTGGGATGGCTTTGGTAACACAGGTTGGCACACCATCTTCTTTGGACTACTAACCTTTCATGATTCAGGGAGGAGTTTACAGTATTTGGAAGTCAGGAGTAAATTTGAGCTTTGATTTTTTTGTTTCCTCCCTCTTCTTCTATCTTTCATATTCCTCATATCAACCCTGCCTTAAGACTCCTTCTGACTCTGTACACTGTAGTGCCCCAAAATCTATTCCTAAGCCCCTGCTTCTATCCTAACATCTCAACTATGACCTCACTATTTTTTTTTTGACCACACACTTACATTTAATACAATTTCAGTAGTTCTCCTTGTCTGCAGTTTTACTTTCCATGGATTCAATTATTGGCAGTCAACTGTGATCTGAAAATGCATCACAGCACATACAACAGCAAGATATTTAAAGAAGGGGAGAGAGAGACCATATTTACATAACTTTTATTTTAGTGCATAGTTACAATCATTCCATTTTTTATTAGTTATTGTTAATCTCCTGCTGCACTTAAATTTATCGTAGGTATGTTTGCAAAGGAAAAAAACATAGTGTGTTTCTTAGTGTGTTTCATGTATGTGCATATATGTAGTGTTTCCATATGTATGTGTATATGCATGTGTGTGTATGTGTGTGTGTTTACGTGTGTGTACTTGGTATTATCTGTGGCTTCATGCATTCACTAAGGGTCTTGGGACCTATGTTGTGTGAATAAGTGGAGTGGCCATGTGGAGGCCACCTAGATAGATTCTTGACCTTTCTCAATGTGTATATTCTCTGATGCAGTTTTCTGCTTGTTGACCTCTCATGCTTGTGATTTACTGACCACCTCAGTTTTATTTGCACCTCCATTGCTGTCCTCTAAGTTGTCATAGGAGAAAAATAAAGATTTGCAAAGTTTTGATTATCCCCAAACCTCTGTTAAAAGAAATACAAATTTCAAAACCATTTAGGGGAATTTATTCTGCATTATGCATTTTCTATGAACTCTTTAATTTTAAAAAAACCTTACTCTCTACCTGGAAGAATGAGGTGACAAATTTGCTGGGGAAGGTAAATCACTATTATTTTATTGTAACATGTAACCTGTTGAAAGGGCTGAATGTCTCTGGACAGATGGTGCCCTGTTAGATCCAAGGAAGCTACAAACAAGAGACATACTGATTCCTCGTGTGTTGGATGTTTTTGAAAATATGATTTACATCATAAAAAAAGCAGACCTATACTACCAGTATTTTCATGGAGAAAGTAAACTTGCAGATGTATTTAACATTTAATCAAAGAACTGAATAATTATGCAAGAAATTCAACTTTTATGGGTGCTCAATTTGAATGAGTTGGGCATTTCTACTTGTTCCTCTTATAAGAACTGCTGTAGGAAACAGTGTTATGTCTCTTTAAACTTTTTGAGTAAAATAGCATATGTTTATCTAGAACCCAAAGTAATTTCCTTTTACTCTGCTTCTGCTATTACAAAACAAAAACAAAACTACATAAAATGCTATTTCCCACAGAGAAATGTAGTTTTAGTATCAATTTCCACAAGCATATATGATAAATATCAGTGTTAATGTGATTTGAGACTATAATTCTTTCCTGGATATTTACAAAATTTGTGTGCATTCTAATGTTTAGTATATTTTATTGTGTTTTCTGTAAAAGACACCATAGTATTCAAATGACATTCTTCATACAGTCCTTGCTCTTGGGCATTTGGGAACCAGTCACTTAACCAGAGTCCTCATACCCGCCCTCTGTAAAATGCAGGAGATTCCTTTAAATCTGCATTTAAATGCTGAGGTTCCTTTAAAGTTGTACCTCACTGTGTCTTACATGGCAATACATAAGGGCATTTTTATCCTTACAGGCCAAGTGAGGCACTTGGTGGGATAAAGCAGGAAGAGTGAGTGGCCTCTATGCTGACCAGGTCTTGTTTTATAGGCTTCTAACTCATTGAAGAGTTGATGGCCAACCATCCAAAGACTGATCATCTGAAGTTCTCATGGTTATAACTGCCACATATTTTGCCCACTATCTGGGGTAGGTTAACAGATGTATTGTCTCCATCTCTGGCTTCTACATGGGCAGCGCCTCCTCCCTGTCCTTATGCAGGAGCTTTTTCAGCAGTTGGTATTACTTCCCACATACCACTGCACAGCTTCATCAACTGTTCCTGGTATAAGTCCCCCAGGTGGTCAAGGGCCTCTCTGTGGTAGGTAAATTTTTGCAAAGGTCGACTGTTTCCACTTCTGTTTTCTTTTTGGTTCCGTGGAAAGGCTAAATAGTTTCTAAGTGATTTACTATTTTGCTATGTCTTGAGACTGACATCAGAGAACAGAGAACAAAGACTTGGAAAACCTTTTTGTCCTGGCTGCAGGAAGCAGCAGACTGGTTGATCTTCTGAGTGGGAAGGAAGCTACTTTATTTTTTCAAGGAGTGTGTGTGTGTGTGTGTGTGTGTGTGTGTGTGTGAGTGTGTGTGTGTGTGTGTGTGAGTGTGTGTGTGTGTGTGTGTGTGTGTGTGTGTGTGTGTATCTCCTTGTAGCTTTTAGACCGGGGAAAACATGGAAGAGGTAGGTGAGTGTGGGAAAAGCTAAAGGAAAGAAAGAGGCAATGAGTGGGAATTTATATTTAGATTCAAAATCATTGATACGAAGATTTTTTTTAAATGATTGAAACAGAAAATGTTTGTAAGTAGGCTCATACAAACTCACATGGATAGTTACTATCTAGTGAGGTTTAATAAATATAGACCTATTTCTAAAATTCTTGAAATAAGAATCCAGCTTCTCAGTGGCTACTTGACTTGGTGTTTTCATTGATTTGTCACTACTCAACAGAAGACATATCGTCACTCTTCCTAGGATCTGAATTGCAGGTTATGCTACTCTGTTAAACTGCTTCAGTCTGTGATGCTTTGAGGTTTTGAAACCTTTGGAATTCTGAACTCCTCGCTTTAGAAAAAATAACTTAGAAATGTGATCAAGGGTGGCATGCTTCGGCTTTACTCTTGGTTGTACAAGTAACAAGGAAGCCCAGAAATGAGAACCAAAGAAAAGGGAGGGCTCATGTTTTACTCAATATTGCACAGCTACTGACTAAATAAAGTCAGAATTTGAATGCAGGTCAGTCTTTTATCATGGCACTTAGTCAAAACCATCAAAGGTTATATACAATGATTTCAGCAATTTTACTGGAATATCTGAACTTAATTCACTTTTCCTGCAGTACTGGGACTTGAACTCAGGGACAAGCACTCTACCACTTAAGCCACATCTCTAGACAGTTTTGCTTAAGTTACTTTTTTTTTCAGTTAGGATCTTGTGTTTTTTTTTGCCCAGATCCTCCTGCCTGTGCCTCCCACGTAGCTGGGATTATAGCTGTGGACCACCCAGCCGAGTTGATTTGTTGATATTGAATCTTGATAACTTTTTGACTGGTGTGGCTTGAAACCATGATCCTCTTAGTGTCCACCTCTGGAGAAGCTGAGATTATAGGCATAAGCCACTATGTTTAGCTGAAACCCACTTTCAAAATACTTTTATGGAACCTGACTGACACCTACTGATCAATATTTGAGAAACTATTTCAAGTGTTCTGATGTCTAATTTCAAATTCTTTGGTGCTAGGGTGATCATTGCCAGGAGCATATCATAATATTCACTTTTTAACAAACGACAAGAAAAATACTCCAAGTTATTGATGCAACTGATCCCTGAGTCTGTTTATAGCAACATTGTAAATAATGCCGATTATAATTGAATCAATTATAGAAGCAGTGGATATGTCAAAATTGGAGTCACTGCATATGGACAGTTTGAATTCTAACTGTTCTTAGATACTTTTCTTCTTTTGCTTGAGTGGGATCTACCTGATGTATTTTCACCTTGAATCATTAATGACTTTCAAGGTTTTCAGCTAGAATAATTGCCAAAAATCTCTTGTTAAATTAGATTAAAATTTTTCTGGATGTCACTTTTATGATGATAACAACTAGTACTATTCACTTTTTAGTGGTGTTTGGTGGGTTAATAAAATTGGTTGCTGAAGCGTTCCCAAGGAGAAAAGATATTTATGGATTCTACTCAAAATGTACCTTCAGCAAAATTTGTTATGAAAGTCTAAGAGTTCCCCAGTTAATACCATAATCCAAATGCCTGCAGAATCAAATGCCTTGGTAATAAGTCATGAAATAAAATGTATTCTAATATTTTGACTCTTTTGTGTAGTCTTTAAGGATAATGATGGATTTTAAAAAAAGAAAATGTTCTATTTTTCTAATGAGAAGTGCTAGGAGATGTTCTACAAGGTGACATTCCCAATGATGTTTGAGCAGCAACATCTTTGCAATATGTGCTTTATTCATTGATTCAAAGTGTCATTTCTAGAATGTACAGGTGAATATGACAATGATGATATGTTTGACAATACATAGATTGCTGTCCTTCTTGGTTGAAAATAGTGCTGAGGGTATGATTATATGTAGATATAAATATGTTTGAAAGAAATCCTTGTGATAGCATTTTCAACTCCAAACAGATGTTGTATACTTTTTTATGGATCAGTGACTGCTCATAAATAGCAAAACATATACTAGGTTAACAAATCATATTGTATTCAGAAGCACATTTTGTTCCTGAGAGACTGTAAGCAGAGAAGATTAGAATAAAAGCACCAGAGATTTTTTTGCTTGATGAATCAGCTATTGCTGCATATCAAACCATCTTAGAAGTCTGAGGCTTAAAACAACTATTTACTTAATTCATGATTAGGTGGGTCAGCTGGGTGGTCCTTCTGTCCTGGACTGGCTGGATAGGTCTCACTCATGCACCCATAGTCCCCTCAGGTAGACCCACTAATACAAATCTTGTTCTCTCTCTCACTATATATGTATACCTACATATACACATATCTATGTATGTGTGTGTATGTACGTGTATATATATATATGTATAAAATCTATATATGAGAAATTAAATATCCAGGAAAAGGAGATAATATTTTAAACAAAGCTGCATTTTAAACAAAAGTATGTGTTTGTTTATATGCATGTATGTCTTTCTCTGTGTGTACATAGATATAATTTGCCAATTTGCCTTTAATATTCAGCACATTCATTCAACACAACTACTCACTGACATCTCTAGGAATTTGTAAGAGAATGGGCAGTGATCTAGTATTAGCTGAATAAATGTCATTATTTTATTTAATCCTCAAAATAATACAGTGAAATGCATGTATTTGTCCTCATTTTTATAGATGGGGACTGGGAGATTGAAAGAGATAAAATGAATTATTCATAGTCACCCATGGATATAGTGGGAGTAAAATTTGAATCTGTTTACCTAGAAGACCTAGAATTGAATAGGTAAGCAGAATGGGAAAGAGTAATACAGTATGTCCATTATTCACAGTACTCAACAAATCAGGTACTCAACTACCTGATTTATATGTCTGTGATGGAGTGGCCATGGTTCCTGGTTGGTGGGAACCGTAGATATTTCCTTCATACCTTCAAGCAGGTTTATGCACAGTATTTCCTGGACAAGGAACATTTTGTCAGGACAGATGACAAACAAATGAATGGAGAGATTTGCTGAGAGGAATGGAAGAGAGTCCTGACCCAACTCTCTGGAGATTTTGAAAAGCATGTGCACATAACCAGAAGGAAATCTCACAAAAATCTAAAAGCCAGGAAATCTAGTGGAAGAAAACTCCAGCTGAGCACAACCTTAAGAGAAAAAGCTTAAGCCTTTTATTTCATAGGAGAACATTGATTTTTCTGCATTTCAGCCTGGAATTGAGGTGGAATTAAACATTATATTCAGAAGATTTTCAATATATTTGAGCCCAACAGCAGTGATGGCTAGGTGCAGTCAAGGTCATACAAAGACAGGTGCATAGCCAAGTGGCTACCTTGGACCCCCATAAATAACTGAGAAACAGCTTGAGGGCACATTACAAGGTTCTATGTGGAATGAATGGGGTCTAACCATGAAAAATTAGACATTTTTGTCCATGAGCTACCTAGCTCAACTTGCTGTTAATCACTGGTATACATACTCATTCATATATAATGATACCACTACATTTTCTCATTTCATCCTTATACTACTCTCAGTACATTATTATAAGGATCTGAGCTTTATAGAGAATTATGAGAATCAGAAAAGTTTGATAATTTCCCCCAAGGTTATATAGTCAAAAGTTCTTTCAGAAAAGCTTAAAAATAATTCTTTTAAATTCTGATATTTCTTTCAGTTGTCCATATTTCTTTCTTATGACAGTAAGTGGAATACATACATTTTATGTTTTTTATCATTATAGGGTATTTTTTTTGAGATCTAGCCTCTGCTGTAAAATGAATGCCTAATTTTAACTAAATCCATAACTTTTCTGGGCCTTTGTTTCTTCATGTCTAAACTAAGGGCTATAATTCTAGTTACCTCTGACAACAATGGCAAGGTTTAATAAACATGCATTTGGTGTTTACATACTGAAGATATTTGATACATAATTTCCTTGTATCTATCCTTTTCAACTTAAATAGGGTAGTTTTAGGACAATATAAAAAAGTTCAACTTACATAACCAAATAAAAGATGTGTTATCTTAACAGCTGGTATCAAAATTCATCTTAGGAAAGGAACTTTAATAAACCATTGTAGAAGGTATAACTCTGAAAGCATAAATGCTTGCAGGAGACCTGGCTATAGAAAAGCAGGTTAAATCATTTAGGTTAAGAACAACAATAGAAAAACAGGTTATGTTTTTCTTCCTAAAAGGGAAGAGAAAAGAGAAAGATGGAGAAAGTGGGCAGCAGAGAAAGGCTGAAGAGATGAAGTAAGAACACATCTGCTGAATAGTTAGGCAAAATTCTTTTATGAAAGTTTATACAAGGTCATCTTAAAATGGGAAATCCATGTTCAATTTAAAACTGTTTGCATTAATTTGATTTAAACTCTACCAAAAATCAAATTTCAGTAAAGTCTAACACATTTATGAATATTGGACATTAATATGTTGTATTTGATTACCACAAGGATAATAAGTACCCTCAAGAATGTAAAATACCTTAGCATTCTTAGAAATCTCCACAGTTGAGGGTTCAAGACAATTTTTAGAGGAGATCAGTAGATAGGCAATGTCAGCTGATAGGTAGATTATGTATTTCATTGAAAGTTCATATAAATTCAGTGGACCAAATGCTGGTTTCAATTTCAACATGATTTAGATACCTTTGGAGGAACCAAACTAAATACATTAAGATGCTTAAGGATCAAGGTGATTAAGGAGTTTTAGGCATAATTTGCAACATACCCCCTTTTTAGGTTTATTTATCCATTTATTCGTATGTGCATACAATGTTTGGACCATCCCTCCCTCCTCCCCCCAACCCCTGCCCCATCCTTCTTGTCACTCCCCCACCCTCCTCGCTTCCAGGTAGAACCTGTTTTTCCCTCTTCTCCAATTTTGTTGAAGAGAAGACATAGGCAATAATAAGAAAGACATAGCGTTTTTTTCTAGTTGAGATAAGGATCTCTCTATACAGAGAGATTCCTAGCATTGCTTCCATGCTCAAGTGTATTACAACCTGAATTGATTCATCTCCATCAGACCTCTTCACTACTTCCCAGTCACCTTCCCATAGTGGCCTCTGTCAGTTTAAGATTACTATATTAGCTACTCTACAGTGGGCACATCAAACACTTTCAAGTTTTGGATTTCCTACATCTCCCCATTCCTCCTGTATGTGTTCTCCCCTTAGCGTGTGACCCATGTCCAATAATATTACTGCATTTGTTTTAGGTCTAATGTCTAATTGTTGACATTGACATAGTCTCCTCCATTAAATGGTATTGGCTTATACAAACCAAGAGCTGCTATGGTAAGTCATTTCTGAATTTTATTCATTTTAACAGACTTTCTAAAGGGAAGTTTTAAATTCATAGCAAAATTGAGCTAAAAGTAGGGGAGTTTCCTTAAAACCAAAGTCCCCACATATACAGCACTTGTTGCTCCACTACCAATATCCCCTAATCATTGGTGTGTGTTTGTTGTTAGAATGGAAGAGTCTACACTGACATATTGAGCTAATTCAAATTCCATAGTTTACATTAGGATTCACTCTTGTTTAATGTTCAGCTTCTATTCAGTTTTGTCTTTAGTTGACATATAATTGAACCTATCTATGAGGTACAATGTAAAGTTTCAATGCAGGTATACAATGTGTAATGATCAAATCTCAGAATTTAATATACCTATCATCTCAAGTACTTACTATTTTTTTGTGGTAAGAACATTCAAAATCATTTCTTCTAGCTACTTTGAGATACCAGTGTGGAGAAATGGGGAGAGATTGGTCAGTGGGTACACAGTTATAGGAAACAGGAGGAGTAAGTTTTTTTTAAATCTTCTTGGCTTTTAATCATAAACTCCCGTCACATTTCTAGGTCCATTGAGTCACTGGCCCTTAGAAGTATGAGGTTGTGCCCCATCTGACCATACACCTTTAGTTAGGTTGCAGAAAGCACAGAATGAAACACAGCCATTTTGCAGACAGGTGATCTCCCTGGCTGTGACATTAATACACTCATTCATATTATACATTGTGTCAGAAAGAAAGCTGTGTACAAGTAAATATGAGCACACATCGTTTTAAAATAATACTAGCAATACTGAAAGCGTAGCTGTTGCTATTAGTTTAGGAAAGGATCACGGAGAGAAGATGCTAGAGGCTTTAAATGGAGAAGGAACATTATTACAACTTTGTCCTCAGGATCTGCTTTTCATTAAGTATCAGTCCAAAATAAATCAATTCCATCACATTCTTCCCTTTTGCTCCTGGACTAGTTTTACAAAATCCATAATAACTTTGTAACACCTGGTATTTTTACCGTTACTGCAAACAGGTGTTTATCCTCCTTGCCAAATGCTGCTTTAACATAGTTGCAGGTTTGAGAGTTTAATGTGATTTTATGTTTTCCTCTTGTGCATAAGGGATCATCCTCCACATTTCCTCTCTCAGTCTTCCCTGGGCACAGATGGGAAATATTTCATTCACTTCTGAATTGGTCCTGATCTTTGAGATCCATCCCCTTTCTTGTGTTAATTCTGACTCATGCCACATTAAATAGTTTGGGGCCCTGGCTCTGTGGTTGCTATTACCACTAATGCTTTGTGTTGCTAAAATCCACACTTAACTTCAATTCTGATACCTCCATCTTGTAGCCATTGCCTTGCAAGCCTGCCTGTATGTGTGGGATTTCAGAAGTTTAGGTGCCTTGTGAGAACTGATTCAGGTACATGTGTGCTGGACATGCACACGCATACACACACAGACACACACAGACACACACACATAGAAGTGAGGAGGGTCAGTGTTTAGGCACTATTCACCTGAAAATATTGTTCCAAAAAGAGGTTTAGCTGGTGCTTTGATTCAGAGGAGGCATTTACCAAATGTTACAGTATGAAATCTAAACCACTAGGAAGCACTGGATAGTGACATTCTAGTGGACAGCCTATAATTCTGACTGAGTGTCAATCAATATTAGGCAATTTTTTTCCACCTCCCTTTCCTACCAAAAAGCTCAACACCTTTATTTGAACTGTAGTTTGTCATGAATAACAAAATACAAAAAAGGAAATTGTTTCATAAATGTGAAATATATCACTATAAAAAAAGAAAAATGAAACTGACAGGAGAGCATAAATAGAATCTCCCTATTTTGGAAGAGATGAGGACAGAGAGCACTTTTCCAAAATGCATAAATTCAAGGGGGTGTCTACTACCACCTGCTAATGGCAGTCATGCAATACCTTGCTATGTGGATGCCTTACTCTATTCTGTGAGAATTCTTAGCATGCACAATTTAGCTGGCTAAATGAGGGTATTCTTAAATTGACCACTGCTATTTGTATTTGCTTGTCCTTTCTTTTGATTGACAGCGTTTTTATACTTCCTTTTTTCCTGTCATGTGCTACATCTTTCTAGGGAGGGTTTAGATTCAGGTTTTCAAGCTTCTCAGTGGATGTCATGACCAATTTTAGCTCTTCTTGTAGCTGTAGGTCTTTCTCATGATGATATTGACTAAAAATGTTTCTACTTCCTTTAACTCTAGGTTTGTGCGTAGGAAAGCTCATGCCTATAATTCTGGTTTCTAGAGGAAGATGCCAGGATCTTTTGGTATCATCTACCAGTTACCACCTATGTTATGGGTTTGGGTGAGGCAGAATCCAGAAGTCCCTACTATGAGAGCTAGGAATTGGAGAGACTCCTTGGAAGCTTTGAAGTTTGGCATTTAAATATTGTTGTTATTACTTCTAAATTTTTCTAAGCAGGGATTCTCAAATGTAGTTAACTTTAATCAGAACTGTCAAATATCATTGTTAAATAAGAGAAGACTTTTTAACCATCAAAATAGTAAAAGGTGGATTGAACATGGTGGGGCACATCTGTAATCCCAGTTATTCATTAGGTAGAAATAAAAGAATTGGGATTTGAGGCCATCCTCAGCAAAGTTAGTACAAGATCCTATCTCAAAAACAAAAAGACTAAGGCCATGGTTCACATGCTTGCCTAGCAAGTGAGGGAAGCTGAACTCAATCTTTGAACCTGAAAACAACAATGCAGGAACAAAATAGTAAAAGGAATTTATTATCAAAAAGAAGTTCAACTTGATGAAAATTATCAAATTGGGCATATTTAATTTATAAAAATATCACCATACTTCTTGATTTTCTTAAGACACGGGGCCAGTGAGAGCATTGCATTAGATCCATTTGTAAAGACACAAGAAGAAACAATAGCTGTGTGGGATGAAGATGAAGACGTCTGAAGCAGGGAGGGGTCCATAACAGCATGCAAGTTGGAAAACTGCTCATGGATGAGTGCTGAGTCAGAGGCAGGAGGCTGCAGAGGAAGGAATTTTGTTTCAGCATCTGAAATGGAGGATAGATGGAGACAGTAGAGCTAGAACATCAGGGATAGTAAGACTGGTGATTGGTTCAGGGGAGATGATGCACAGATAACTGATAAATTAAAATGATGTACAAAGACATAAGATTTAGAGTATAGTTATCACTTCATTTGAAAAAACAAAGGTCCACGTTGCTTAAGAAACAACAATTACTGACGACCTCCCCACAAAGGATCATCACGTATCATGCAGAGATACTGTTACTGGTAGGCAGTGGTTGGTGGTAGAGATGGTGTTGTTGTCTCTTAAGATTAGAGCACTGTCCAGGTGACAGAAAGAAAACCCAGCAAGAAGAGAAGAACATAGTAAAACAATATGTTTTGATGTAAAAAGAAAGAGGTTTTTATTAAAAGTGACAGTATGCCTTCGAAGAGCTGTGAAGTCAGCAGATGGGAAAGCAATCTGACTGCAGTAAGCACCACCATCCAGGACTTTTGCTGTGTAATATGGAGGGCAATTTTGTTGGCATGAAATTTGTGGTCTGCTCTTAACTCTAGCTAAACTGGACAGACCAAGTGCAACTGTCGTCAGGTTGTAGGAATGCAGACACCTGAGCAGTGGCAAAAATGAGGTCAGGAACATATGTGGTAGAATCTTTTTTTCCTCCTTGGTCTGGTATCTCTTGTGGGAGATCATATAGGGGTAATCTGTGGCTTTTATGTTTTATGCACATTCTAGTTCTGAAATGAAATTGTGGGCCCTTAAAAGAGGGTGTTTAGTAATCATAAACTCAGAGTGTTTATTTGGTATGTCCAAGATGTAAGGATGGGGTGTAGATCTGTCCTCTTTCCCATGCATGTCGGTCTACTTGCTTACTTTAAAATTCCCCCTCAAGGACTACTGGCTCTAAAACCTTTTTGGAAAAATGAGGGTTGGTGGTCATCTAACTACTTCCTCCTAACAGGAGATGACACAGGGGTGATTAGGGCCAGAAGCCTTGTTCTCTGTCAGGAGGAGAGGAAGGAATCACAACATCTCTATAAGTGTAATGTTGAGAGTGAAGTTGACTATTGGTTTCATGAGACAATAATTTACCAGGAACAAGAGGGCAATTGTGTTCAGAAGGAAAAGAGAATTTGTTGGTGGTTGTTGATGTCATCGCTGGACCAGGATATTTTGTAGAGGAGAGGTTATGAATTTTGTGAATGCATTAAAAATTAGAGGCCTGAAGGAAATTAGCAGAAGTATCGGACCAGGAGGCACAAAAAGGGCAGAATCCAGGACAAAACTGAGGAGAAGGCCCTAGGGGCCTCAGAGCTCACAGATTTTGGCGGTCTGCTGAAACAAACATTTTGCTGTGTCCATCCCTTAGATAGTGGTACCTCACTGACTTGCAGTCAGTAAATTGAGGGCTCTGTGCTATGGAGGCCAAAGAATCAAGTCATTTTGTGAGACTTTAAAAGCTTTTGCTGTTTGTTGCATGGCAAGGACAATATCCTAGGAGAGTGGGCAGAATTCATAAAGGGAAATTCCCCTCACAGCCAGAACTTCTAATCCAGTTGTAAAGCCCAGGGCCACAAAGTATGGAATGAACCTGAAGTCCTTTTGCGCCCTTATGGCGGAGCGCATACAGTAAAGGGAAGCGAATTATTCTAGGTTATATCAATAAGTGGGCTCACAGAGCCCTGGGAACAGGTCCCACTCCATTTGGGAGGGTTGGTGAACAGGCCTAAAAAGGACTTTGTTTCACAGATGAAGTAGAGTCCGAGACAAGGATCTAGCTTAGCAGTTATGTAAGTATAACATAACTGCTGGTCCCTATCAATGACCCATGATTCTATTGGATTCCCCCAGTAGAGGGGGTTTCCTTTAGTAAGGTTGGAATATAATATATAGATACATCTTGAGCTGCCAGGGTATCTGTATTTAGGGGGAAGAGTAGAGGGTAGGGAGAGAAGGCCTTTCTAAATAGTGTGCCTTTCTTTGGCCTGGTCACCTACAACAAAGTAACATTTGCTAAGGCTGAGGGTGTTAGGGTGGCCATGTCATAACTGGAATCCCTAAGAAGAACTGACAAATGAAGATGGTAAAAATGTGAACAAAGATTGGTTGATGAGTACAGTGGCTTTAATTGCAGCTAATGACTGGTAATAAAGAGGCCCAGACTGACTTATTGATGACTGTAGAAAGTGTGCTGACAATGATGGGAGATCAGGTTTTCCATGTAAGGACCTAGCCTTCCAATGTGAGCAATACAGAAAGGGAATTTACTGGGTCATTTGTTTAGGAATGAGAAAAGGACTTAAGGACTTTTGTAGTGAGGTTAGAGGTGACACTGACTGAGAAGGGGGTGAATTGTTGTGAATACTGCGTATAAAGTTTCAAGTTTGTTAAGGCTAGAGTTTCGGGTTAAGGAATGTGGTTGATCAAGGGTTGAGGCCCTGAGCTCAGAGGGTAGAGGGATATTTCTTGGGCTGTGAAGAATAGAGCAGCAGTGACCCAACATAGTTACCAAGTATGAAAGAACTTCTTCCAGGGGGAAGGTCAGACTGGAGTGAGTCCAGTATTTATGATAAGAAACAGACAACTTCCTGAAATGTGAAATCCATAAGACTGCCCTGAAGAAGGAGGTCCCATACCAAATTTTGGATATAGAGTGACATCAGTGGAAGAAACTGAGAGGGTTAGTTCAATTGTAGATGACCAAAAACTAGAATAGAATAGAATAGATGCGCTCTAGCCTTGGGAGAGTTGCTTAGATTTGAATTTATTAGAGGGCTTATTTCATTGTCTTTTGAAGAGACATTTGAGATCTCAAATACCTGATGGTTCACATGTATATCAGGAAGGAATTGGTGACTCTTGAGTCTCTGCACTGAATGCTAGAATCATGCTTAAGATGTATATCTAACTGGGTATTTCTGTTCCCTTGATTGCTGAGGGGTATAGCAGTACAGTATGGGGCCCTTCTACAAGGGTTCTAGTTAGACCCTAGGAGAGGCATCCCTCTAGATTTTAATGAGTAACTGACTTTTAGGTGGATAAAAGTTAGGTCCCTTAGGTTTGATAGGTTTAGCAATAAGACATTTCAATACTGGAATATTTGGGTTGTACTTTCCTGAGGTTTCTTTTGTATTGTTTAAGTTTTAACATTTTATTGTCAATCAGAATGACCATTTGGAAGAAAGGACTTCCATAAAGATTTTAAAAGGACTTATTTGAATTAGATCCTGTTTTATTTTTTAAAATAACTTCATGAATGTGCAGTACTAAACATGTTTGGAATCTGGGGAAATGTCATTTTTATGTCTTTCCTGAAATAGAAGGGCTTTGCCAAAGATATTAGTTTACCTTTGTGCAGAGGTGGCTAGTGGAATGATTTTAGTGTTAGCAACTGTGCATAAGATCTCATTCTCCAAAGGCTGTCAGTTTTAGTTATTTCTGGAAGGGTTAGCATTTTGATTTTGAGAACTATACCCATCATTTCTGAATAACTTTTTTGAAGACATCACTGATTAACCACCTAAAATTTGGCTCTAATTGTCCCTTGTCATTGGGAAAACATTTACCCTGGGTAGTCTGACTTGCTCCCACGTGGAATGTGGGGGTGTAGGGGGAAATGTAACATACCCCAAGGAGTCTGCCAATAACACACTTTTATCCAAATTTAAGCAACCAAGACGTTTGGAAGAAGTGGCTCTTAGATTGAGCTTCTATGGAGTCCATTTTAAAAGTTTAATTTCAGCTAACCCATAGCTGTCCTAGCATCTCAAAAAACTATTTGGGTGGCTTTTCTCAAAGTTGTATTTTATACAACATTAATAGGTAATAGTTATAAAATTTTGTAAGGAAAATGAGAAAAAATAAGAGCAAATAGTTGCTAAATTTAGTTAACAAATAAGTACTTGTTAGAGATATTTTTATGAGTTTGATTCTAATGTTTTAGAGAAGTATTAAAACTGAAGATGACAGGAGACAGAATAAGCCTGGTTTTAGGACATTGAAGAAACTAGACTATTAACAGAATAGTTTAGTTATTTGTATTGTGTACAGCCCTTCTAGAATAATAATTATTATTGGCAGTATTATATTAGCAATATTAAGTTTTAAAAATATACTTAAATTTTAAATTTTATTATAAAGAATGAACTCCTGAATGTGTATTTTTGCTAAGCCTGGCTGAGATGAGGACTTTGAATAGCCAGGTGTTTTTTTTTGGAATTGGCATCAGAAGAAAAGAACAAAGAAAGGAAATGAATAGAGCCAGTAGCCCTGTTACATTAATTGTACTACAATTCAAGAATCATCTCAAAGATGTTTACACAACTATATAGAAAGTGGTGTTAAATTAGGCATTCACAAATGTCAACTTAAGTGCACATTAGATGAGTTCCAAAAATTGTAAAAATTACTTAGCCTTATATATGTTGTTCAGAATTTTTTAAAGCAGATATCAAGGCAGAACTAGTGATCTTTACTTTTATATATATCTGAACATAGTGGACTTTTTTTGTGTGTGTGTCATTTGTATCCCTTTATTGTTAACTACAAACACAAAATTATAGAAACAATATTTCCCTGTTAGAAAAAGGGTAGAAGATCAAATTAGTTTAAATATAACCAAATGGCTCAAAATAGCCCACACAACAAGGAAAAGAAAATCAAGAACTGAGATGAATTGGTTGAGGAGAATTTACCAAGGGTTAGACTTTAGGATCCAAAGGGTCTAATATTTGTGTGACCACAAAGCCACCACTACAAAAGATTCTTCAAGGGAGTCTACACACAGAAAGTGAAACCCAACTTAACCATGAAAAGACAGGCAGCACTAAACCACAGGAAAAGAAAAAGCAAGAAAGTAGAGAGTAACTCAATTTAGGTACACACAATCAAACCCTCAAACAGCTAAGACAACTAAATGACAGGAATCACCACATACCTATCAGTACTAATACTTAATGTTAACGGACTTAATTCACCCATCAAAAGGCACCACTTGATGAACTGGATTAAAAAGGAAGATCCAACAATTTGTTGCTTACAAGAGAACCATCTCACTGACAGAAATAAGCATAGGCTTAGGATGAAAGGCTGGAAGAAGACTTACCAAGCCAATGGCCCCCGAAAACAGGCAGGAGTAACAATACTTATCTCTGACAAAGTAGACTTCAAACCTACATTGATCAAATGAGATAAAGAAGGACATTCCATTCTAATAAAAGGGGAAATAGACCAAAAGGAAAAAATAATTATCAACCTATGTGCACCCAATGTCAATGCACCCAATTTCATCAAACATACCCTGAAAGACCTAAAAGCATATATTAACTCCAACACAGTGGTTGTGGGAGACTTTAACACCCCATTATCATCAATAGATTGGTCATCCAAACAAAAAGTCAATAAAGAAATCCTAGATCTAAAATATACCATAGATCAAATGGACCTAGTCAATGTCTACTGAACATTTCATCCAATTTCTACACAATATACATTCTTGTCAGCAGAACATTGAACCTTCTCCAAAATAGATCATATCCTAGGGCACAAAGCAAAGCTCACCAAATATAAGAAAATAGAAATTATACCGTGCATACTATCTGATCACAGTGCAGTAAAACTAGAACTCAACAACAAAAGTAAAGACAAAAAACATGCAAACAGCTGGAAACTAAATAACTCATTACTTAATGAACAATGGATCATTGATGAAATAAAAGAGGAAATTAAAAAGTTCCTGGAAGTCAATGAAAATGAAAACACAACCTACCAGAACCTATGGGACACAGCAAAGGCAGTCCTGAGGGGAATGTTTATAGCTATGAGTGCATATATTAAAAAGACTGAAAGATCCCAAATCAATGACCTAATGATACATCTCAAACTCCTAGAAAAACAAGAACAAGCAAATCCCAAAACAAATAGAAGGAGAGAAATAATAAAAATAAGAGCTGAAATCAATGAAATAGAAACCAAAAAAACCATACAAAGAATTAATGAAACAAAAAGTTGGTTCTTTGAAAAAATACACAAGATCGATAGACCCCTGGCAAACCTGACTAAAATGAGGAGAGAAAAAACCCAAATTAGTAGAATCAGGAATGGAAAAGGGAAGATAACAACAAACACCATGGAAGTCCAGGAAATCATCAGAGACTACTTTGAGAACCTATATGCAAATAAATTTGAAAATCTTAAAGAAATGGACAGATTTCTAGATACATATGATCATCCAAAACTGAACCAAGAAGAAATTAATTACCTGAATAGATGTATAGCACAAAATGAAACTGAAGCAGCAATCAAGAGTCTCCCCAAAAAGAAAAGTCCAGGACCTGATGGATTCTCTGCTGAATTCCATCAGACCTTTAAAGAAGAACTGATACCAACATTCCTTAAACTGTTCCATGAAATAGAAAGGGAAGGAAAACTGCCTAACACATTTTGTGAAGCCAGTATTACACTTATCCCAAAACCAGGCAAAGACACCTCCAAAAAGGAGAACTATAGGCCAATCTCCTTAATGAACATTGATACAAAAATCCTCAACAAAATAATGGCAAACAGAATTCAACAACATATCAAAAAGATTATTCACCACGACCAAGTAGGCTTCATCCCAGGGATGCAGGGGTGGTTCAACATACGAAAATCAATAAAGGTAATAAACCACATTAACAGAAGCAAAGACAAAAACCACTTGATCATCTCAGTAGATGCAGAAAAAGCCTTTGATAAGATCCAACACCATTTCATGATAAAAGCTCTAAGAAAACTAGGAATAGAAGGAAAGTTCCTCAACATTATAAAAGCTATATATATGACAAACCTACAGCCAGCATTATACTTAATGGAGTAAAACTGAAACCATTTGCTCTAAAATCAGGAACCAGACAAGGATTCCCACTATCTCCACTCCTATTCAACATAGTACTGGAATTCCTAGCCAGAGTAATTAGGCAAGAAGAAGGAATAAAAGGAATAAATATTGGTAAAGAAACTGTCAAAATATCCCTATTTGCAGTCAACATGATCCTGTACCTTAAAGACCCAAAAAACTCTACTCAGAAGCTTCTAGACATCATCAATAGCTACAGCAAGGTAGCAAGATATAAAATCAACATAGAAAAATCATTAGCATTTCTATACACTAATAATGAGCAAACTGAAAAAGAATGTATGAAAACAATTCCATTTACAATAGCCTCAAAAAAAATCAAATACCTACGTGTAAACCTAACAAAAGATGTGAAAGACCTCTACAAGGAAAACTATACACTTCTGAAGAAAGAGATTGAGGAAGACTATAGAAAGTGGCGAGATCTCCCGTTCTCATGGATTGGTAGAATCAACATAGTAAAAATGTCTATACTCCCAAAAGTAATCTACATGTTTAATGCAATTCCCATCAAAATTCCAATGACATTCATTAAAGAGATTGAAAAATCTACCATTAAATTTATATGGAAACACAAGAGGCCACGAATAGCCAAGTCAATACACAGTCAAAAGAACAATGCTGGAGGTATCTCGATACCTGACTTCAAACTATATTACAAAGCAATAACGATAAAAATGGCATGGTACTGGCACAAAAACAGACATGAAGACCAGTGGAACAGAATAGAGGACCCAGATATAAAGCCACACAACTATAACCAACTTGTCTTTGACAAAGGAGCTAAAAATATACGATGGAGAAATAGCAGCCTCTTCAACAAAAACTGCTGGGAAAACTGGTTAGCAGTCTGCAAAAAACTGAAACTAGATCCATGTATATCACCCTATACCAAGATTAACTAAAAATGGATCAAGGATCTTAATATCAGACCCCAAACTCTAAAGTTGATACAGGAAAGAGTAGGAAATACTCTGGAGTTAGTAGGTATAGGTAAGAACTTTCTCAACGAAACCCCAGCAGCCCAGCAACTAAGAGATAGCATAGATAAATGGGACCTCATAAAACTAAAAAGCTTCTGTTCATCCAAAGAAATGGTCTCTAAACTGAAGAGAACACCCACAGAGTGGGAGAAAATATTTGCCAGCTACACATCAAAGGACTGATAACCAGAATATATAGGGAATTTAAAAAACTAAATTCTCCCAAAACTAATGAACCAATAAAGAAATGGGCAAGTGAACTAAACAGAACTTTCTCAAAAGAAGAAATTCAAATGGTCAGAAAACACATGAAAAAATGCTCACCATCTCTAGCAATAAAGGAAATGCAAATTAAAACCATGCTAAGATTCCACCTCACCCCTGTTAGAATAGCCATCATTAGCAACACCACCAACAACAGGTGTTGGCAAGGATGCGGGGAATAAGGAACCCTTTTACACTGTTGGTGGGAATGTAGACTAGTACAACCACTCTGGAAGAAAATTTGGAGGCTACTTAAAAAGCTAAACATTGATCTACCATTTGATCCAGCAATACCACTCTTGGGGATATACCCAGAAGACTGTGACACAGGTTACTCCAGAGGCACGTGCACACCCATGTTTATTGTGGCACTATTCACAATAGTCAAATTATGGAAACAGCCAAGATGCCCCACTACTGATGAATGGATCAAGAAAATGTGGTATCTATACACAATGGAATTTTATGCAGCCATGAAGAAGAACGAAATGTTATCATTTGCTGGTAAATGGATGGAATTGGGAATATCATTCTGAGTGAGGTTAGCCTGGCCCAAAAGACCAAAAATCATATGTTCTCCCTCATATGTGGACATTAGATCAAGGGCAAACACAACAAGGGGATAGGACTTTGAGCACACGATAAAAGTGAGAGCACACAAGGAAGACACCTAAAAAATTAGCTAGCATTTGTTGCCCTTAATGCAGAGAAACTAAAGCAGATACCTTAAAAGCAAGTGAGGCCAATAGGAAAAGGGGACCAGGAACTAGAGAAAAGGTTAGATCAAAAAGAATTAACCTAGAAGGTAAAACACATGCACAGGAAATTAATGTGAGTCAACTCCCTGTATAGCTATCCTTATCTCAACTAGCAAACCCTTGTTCCTTCCTATTATTTCTTATACTCTCTCTTCAACAAAATTAGAGATAAGGACAAAATAGTTTCTGCTGGGTATTGAGGGGGTGGAGGGGAGAGAGAGGGGACAGAGTGGGTGGTAAGGGAGTGGATGGGGGCATGGGGGAGAAATGACCCAAGCATTGTATGCACATATGAATAATAAAACAATTTAAAAAAAGGCTCTAATATTTGATTTTCTACCTCATCAAATGATGGTAAAAAGCAGTCAATGCTGGTCCAAAATGGGAAGAAGGAAAATGATTCCCTGACCCTTTGTCTGGG
Source organism: Castor canadensis (assembly GCF_047511655.1). NCBI lineage: Eukaryota > Metazoa > Chordata > Mammalia > Rodentia > Castoridae > Castor > Castor canadensis. The sequence continues at coordinate 24,044,651 of NC_133389.1, read as the reverse complement.
GTTTGTTTGCTATGAGTGGCTAAAGACAATAGGATATATGCTTACCCTCCTTTGATAACCAAAGTCACAATTGGAATCTTATGTCACAGACCTGACTCTAGGTATTGTAACATGTCAGGTCTGGACACTTACCCCAATACATCAATTGAAGAGATGAATTGTGGTGAAAATCTAAAGATGGAGATGGATTGATATACATGCTGCATGGGAAGAGGGAGAGTCTTTGTTTCAGCTCATCTTTGGGTACTGACAAGCTTCAGGTTGAATTATAGGAAGAGTTGGGGCAGGGTTTCTATTTTCCTCATGGATAGAGGAAACGGCATGTCTCTGTCAGGAGTGGGGACTTTCTTATTAGAAGATGGTGAAAAGATCAGATCTGAGAGAACAAGGAAAATTGACACATTCTTTTAGGTTTGATGACCCATCCATGTGTTTATGCATAAAGTCATGAACTTTTGGACATATGCATATGAGACTTACACCATTTGTATAATTTGCAGCATAATAAACCAAGCCATTAGATGGTAACATTATCTGGGACCCACTTAAAGACCAGGTTATTCTGTCCGAAGGGAATATTGAGAATAGTGATGCATAATAAGAGGGATCATTTTTTTGAGGTTCATTTTTTTCCCAGTGATGTAAAATGTATCACAATGGTGAGCCTAGGGAGTGGAGGGTTGATTACCCATTATGAAAAGAGGAAAGAACATTTCATAAATCAAGGTTACTGAGGGTGTCTTCTCCATGGTGTGTCTTGATTTCCTACCCATAGGAGGGTCATGCTCTCACCCTCAGTCCTGTTGTATCCTGGCATTCTTTCTCTCCTTTCTGGGACATAAAATTTATGTTCCATCATCATTCATGGAATTCCTTTGTGCATTCACCTGGGTTAGGCTTTATTGAAATTGTAATTCCTCCCAAGGCTCCATTTTCTTTGATGATATAAAGCTCACAAAACTTGGTAGACAAGTAAAGTCTCTAGATGTGGGGGAACAAAAGAAGAAGGAAGGACTCTTCCTCATGAAAGAGCAAATCTCATCCCTGAGGAAATCCAGCCTTATATATGTCCAAGTATAAGTAATTTGAATTCTTTCTTTATACACTTGGATATATTTCACCTTAAAGCCAGTCTTGAGATGGTCTATTAAGGAAAAATTGGCTATCAAGAAGGAGACTGAGAGGAATTGCCCTAAAGAGTTTGAAAAGGAAGGAGCTGAGAAGCTTGTTTTATACAAATGCAACAGGCTGGCAAGGCTGGCAAGCCTGGTAAAGTTCCTTATTCCATCAGTGGCTGAGGACATAGAAGAAACAGCTGAGATCAACAATTTTGCCCATGTGTAAGGACAAGTGTTCGTGGTAGGCAAAAGAGAGACAGAGGGAAAAAGAAGCAAAGTGTTGGCTCTTGTTCACAGGGTGTGCAAGGGTGAGAACATACCTTAGTGGATCTGAGTCACAGCACCAAATATGTTACTGATGGATGGCAGTTGGTGGAAACAATGGCATTGTATCTTGGGTACAATGGTTAAGATTACAGCACTGTCATAGTGGCAGAAAGAAAACCAGCAGGCAGAAAGAATCACAGTAGAGTGAGGCTTTTGTTGTGAAAAGAAAGATGCTTTTATTTAAAGTGACAATAGCTTTTGAAGAGATGTGAGGTGGGCAGATTGCAGAGGAATCAAACTGCCCAAGCTGCCACCTTGTGGGTCCTCTGTTGGGGAACAGGGATGGACATGAAAAAAGGGCATGAACTTTGTGGTCTGCCCTTAACTCTGCTTAAATGGGCCAGAGCATGGGCTTGTGCCTCCTGGTTCTAGGAAGGCAGACATCTGTGCAGTGGGGAAAATGAGTTTAGCACCTACATGATGGATCTTTTTTGCCATTATTGGACTGACAGCATTTGTTGGATGTCATATCATGGATGGTCATCTGAGGCTTTTGCATTAAATATGTACATGCTCAGTGATGAAATGAAGTTGTGGGCCCTGTAGAAGGGTATTTATTAAGGATTAGCTAGATGGTTTGTCATATTTGGAATGTTCCAAATGTTGGAATGATGTGTAGCTGAGTCCTCTTTCCTATGCAAGTCTGTTTATTGCCCCGTGTATACGTATATACAAATTGGACAATTGTTCTTATGGTCTTGTTGCAGGCCAGTGTCAAAAGTTCTTGCCTCCACAGGCCAAAGAATTGGCTTGTGAGGCAGTAGATTGACTCGTGAGACAACAAGGTCAGCACATAAAGTAGGACTTATTAGAGAGAAAGGAAAAGCTGCCCCTAGAGATGGACAGGGAGCCCAGAAAATCGGTAGTTCCCTGTTGTTTACATTGGATTTTTTAAAATTTGGTCATTTTTGTTGGGGAGGGGAGTCAGGAGTGGAGTGGTCTGTTAACATATCTCTGCAGGGACATATGCACAGTCCTGCAAAAGCTTTCTGGTTATCGGCCTCGTGGCAATTTTGTGGCATCTCCAAAGGGCTATGACTTCTGAAAGTGCATGTCTCTTTACAGGATTTAGGACTTTCATGGGGGATGGGGCACTGGCTCATTTTGTCTTCTGATCCCCCAGACCCAATAAGTCCCTCCTCTGAGACAAGCACTGAACTGCTGTTAGGGAGAAAGGGTGGCATCTCATCTGGTTGTCCCTGCTGACAGTGGGGCAGAAGAGGGAGGGTAGGTGCAGGGGAACTTGTCTCAGGGGTTGACCCGTGTGTTCTCCAGGGGACTCTGATAGAACTGGACAGAGGGATCACACATCAGCAGAAGTGAGTATTCCTTAACTAAGAGCTGGAATTTTATCCTTTGCACCTATCAAGATAAAAACTTGGAAAGAGCATTTGTATACAAGGCCCAAATAGGAGTGCCAGAAGAAACATGAAGAGGGGACCAGCTAGAGATAACACCCAGGGAGTCCAGCTCCACATGCTATCCCAGAAGGACAGTGAGTTTCTGTCTCCTTTCATAATTTCTGTCTCCTTTTTTAATGCATTCTCTTAATTGTTGGGCCATTTCTCTGACCACCACAGATTTGTTAGTATAAAAGCAACAGTCTTTGTCTAGGAAGAGACATGTTCCACACTTTTTAGCAGTTAATAGGTCAAGTGCACACCTATTTTGGAGCACTACTGATGCAAGTGAATCTACTTGGTCTTGTAAAGCCTCTAAGGACTTGTTCTATGTCATCAGAAAGTTCTTTTGATAACTTTTGATAAGTATGGACTGAAGGGCAATGCCCCTGATGCCAGCACTTATTCCAGCAGTGATCCCCATGTTACTAGTAGGAGAATGATTTGAATGGCTCTCTTTGATTGAGTGTGGGTCTCTAGAGGAATAGGAAGAGATTGGTTGTTAGGGATAATATTGATTTGTGGGGTTAGAAGGGCTAGAGTGCAGATTTCCCTCCAATCAGGAGGCAGACAAGCATAGGCTGTGGTTCCACAAACAAAATAAGTTCCAGGAAAGGGAGAACACTGAGGACAAAATGTTAAATCAGTTGGCAGCATTATTTTAACACAAAGCTCTTTAAAAAGAATTTTTCCCAGTGGCCTCAACCTTTGTAGGCTTTGGAGGCATTGAGGGGCTGAATGGGTCAGTTTTACCTTGGCAATATCGGATCTTATTAGAGGAAGACCCGATATTTTACCTGGTGAAGTCCCAAATGAGTCCATGGGGGTAGCCAATACCTGTGAGAGACTTGGGGAGAGGCACAGCCAGCAGTTCTCGGCTAAAGAGGGATTTGTATAGTTTAGGAGATAATGGGTGGAATTAAGTAGTCTGTATATCTGGGGGTCCAAGTCATAAGCCCTATTGAGTTGAGGGAGTCTTTCAAGCCAGTTGTTTGGGTTAGACACCAAGCAGACAGGCCTGTCACCATAGGGCAAACTGGATCTGCATAACCCCAATAGCGTTCAGTTGTTAAATTTCCAATTGAATATTTTCTCCTGTTTGTATGACAGGAAATGACTCTGTCTGTTCTGTAACATCTTTGTGGCATATGGGGAAAGGTAGAGGTGCAGGGACGTTGTGCTAGTGGTGGGTCTACAGGGGCTGGAGTCAGGTTATCAAGAGGTATTGCTATAACTAGAGAAGGAAGGGTCATTATACATGGAGGAAGAGGGACAGGAGCTGGAATTTAATTGCTAGGAAGCATGGCTGGATAGCAGATATAACAAGGATCCTAGCATGGCCCCATTATTTGAGTTTGTCTCCCACAAAGGCAGAAAGTAGGTCCGTGTTTGGCACATAAATCAAGTTGATTACCCCAAAGTGGGGGGGTGATTACTTTGCATCTACATTGAGGGTAGGAATCCATTGTTACCGGGCAGATTAAGGCACAGACTATGAGAGTAAGTGGAGCACGAGGAACAGGGCACACAGGATAAGATACCCATCACTTAAGGCCAATTTCTGGAGCCATGTCCACTTAGGGGAAGAGGTCACCCACAAACCAACACTCAAGATAAGGGGAACAAGAACATAAACAACCCACAAATATAGATAGAGGACATAAGTTACGTGACCGACATGGTTCTTTTGAAGAGGTGTTTGAGGTCTTCCATTGGCTCACAGGAGTAGGCTAGCAGAGCTGAGCGTGGTTTTGGAGGGGGCTCATCAGGCTCTGGTGTACAGCATTTGGCTCAGGAGATATTAATCCAGGAATCCAGTCCAGCAACCTTAATTCCTGTGGGGGTAGATAATGAGATGGGTTATGGCCCCTCCCAAGGAGCTTCAGAGAGGCCATGAGGTATGAGGAAGTTTAACTAAGACTATATCGCCTGGGCAAAACAGTGGGGAAGAGTCTCCCCTTAGCTCATCTCGTCCCAGCTCAGAAAGAATCTGTTAGAATTTGACTAGCTGAGTGATGTGGGACACGAAATTGGAAGTCTCTGTGTCCAGGGGGAAATCATTTCAAAGAAATGGTCTCACATATAGTGCCTCAAATGGTGTCAGACCCAATGAGTTTGGGATATTTCTGAGTTGGGTCAGGGCCAGTGGTAACAACCTTGTCCAGGGAAGGTGAATTTCTTGAGCCAACTTAGACAAATGTCTCTTAAGCAGATCATTGGCCTGTTCCATTTTACCAGAGGATTGAGATTTTTCCCATAGAAGAGAGACTTGAACATAAGGTTTTTAGGTAGGCTCTTTTGCTGCCATGTCAGCCCTATTGTTTCCTTTTTCATCCCCAGATCATTGGTGCCCAGGGCAATGGATTACTGCCACCTGCTTTGGGAGTAGGGCTGCCTCTAGGAGGTCTAGGATTGCTTGAGAATATTTAATGGGAGATCCTGTAGTTAGTAATCTTCATTCTTTCCAAAGAGCTGCATGGGTATGGAGGACCAGGAAGGCATACTTTGAGTCTTTTTCCCTGAGATAGTTGTAATGCCTTGGTGAGAGCTATCAACTCAGCCAATTGGGCACTAGTGGAAGGAGGCAGGGGCTCAGTCCATAGGGTCTGAGTGAGAGACACCACAGGTGCCCCCGCCCATCTAATTCCCTCTTGGACTGATGAGCTCCCATCTGTGAAGAGGGTGAGGTCTGGATCTGGAAGTGGCTGATCAAGAAGGTCAGGCCTAGCTGAATAGCATTTGGCTAGTACTTCCTCACATGAGTGTGTGATTGGGCACGACTCTATGGGGAGAAGGGATACTGGAAGCTGAACACACTTGGAGGCTTTTATCTGGACATTGTAAGAACTAAGCCGGGTATTTGAGCAGTCTGTTATCTGACAGCCATAGTCCCCATTTTGAGGTTAGGAGTTATCCCAGATCATGAGGAGTGTATATGGTCAGGGGCCAGCCAAGAATTAGTTTTTGGGCTTCTGGGATTAAGAGACAGACAGCTGCCAAGACTCTTAAGCATCCAGGCCATCCCTTAGCTACATTGTATATTTCCTTGCTCAGATATCCCACTGGTTGTGGGGTGGGCCCTCAGAACTGAGAAAGTACTCAAGGGCTAGGTCTCCCTTTTCATATACAGATAGCTGGAAATGGTCCTGAGTAGGTAAGCTCAGGGCCGGAGCTGATTGGAGTGCCTGTTTGAGAGTTTGGAAACCCTTTTTGCTCTCCAGGTCCCATTCAAGATAGGACTGAGAGTTTCAATGAGCCTCTTTAAGAAGCTGATATAAGGGCCTGCTAAGTCTGCATATCCCAGAATTGAAATATGACAGAATCCAGTGACCCCCAAAAAGGTTCGGAGCTGGTGCAAAGTTTGGGGTAAGGGATACTCCAAAAATCGGCTTAATCCATCCAGGGCTTAAGGAATGTGTTTGCCCCTCCAGAATCATATCAATGTAGGTAACCTGAGGAAGGCATAGCTGGGCCTTTTCTCATGAGACCTTGTAGCCTCGAGAGGCCAAAAAGTTTAAAAGGGATTCAGTTCAGCTCTGGAAACAAGAGGCTCAGTGAATCCACACAAGAGTAGGTCATAAACATACTGGAGAAGGGTGACACCTGGGTGTTGCCAATTCAGTAAGTCTTTGATTAGGGCATGTCCAAAAAGGTTGGGGGGCTGTCTCTGAAGCCCTGAGGCAGCACTGTTCATGTCAGCTGATGTGAGGAATTGGTGGGGTCCATAAAGACAAACAAGGGCTGGCTATCAGGATGTAAAGGAATGCAGAAGAAGGCATCCTTTAGATCTAGCGCAGAGTATCATTGAGCTTTTGGGGGTATCTGGGCCAATAAAGTATAGGAAATGGGGATAATTGGATGAAGGGAACAACAGCCTCATTAATAGTCAGAAGTCCTGAACCAACCACCATTTATTTGGCTCCTTATGAACAACAAAAATAGGAGTCTTGAGCATTCCACTAAAAGTCCCTGCTGTTTTAGGGACTTAATAATGGGCAATATACCCTGTTACCCTTCAGGCTTTAGGAAATATTGGTTTTAATGGGAGAAGGGGGTCTTTTAGCTTTATTTGTACAGGAAGAGCAGTTTTTGCTCAACCAACAGTTGTACCATCTGTCCAAACTGTGGGATCTACCTGTTCTTCAATGAGGGGGACACAGAAGTATTCCCTGGGAGGAAGTAGAATTTGGACTTTAAGTTGAGACAATAAGCCTCACCCCAGCAGGGGTATTGGAGTTTTAGGGACCATAAGGAAAGAGTGATAGAACTGGAGTTTCCCCCAGGAGCAGGCCAGTGGTTGGGTGAAATAATGCTCAAGAGGCTAGCCAGAAATGCCCTGAATGACTTCTATTTTTGGACTTGGGACCTGGAGAGAAAGGAATGACAGAGAAGCAGGCTCCACTCTCTAAGAGGAAAATGACCTTTCATTTCTCTATTATGATGGTAACCCGAGGCTCCTCAGTTTTATATCAAGGAGTGAATCCTGGACAGGAGGCCCTGGGACCCATCAATCCAAGGGAGGTGGCACCTCGCCTTCCATTTGGAGATGGGGACACTTAGACCTCCACTGGTTGCCTTTACATATGGGGCATGGTCCCAGAGGGGACTGGGGCTGTCTCCTGGGCAGCCCCCCTCTTTGACACTCTCTATAAAAGTGTCCTTCCTATCTTCATTGGTAGCATGTCCTGGGAGTGGAACTCCGGTGGGGAACTCCCTGAGTGCAGCAATAAGGTCCTTGTGTTTTTTATCCTTATCACTCTTTTTAGTTAGGTCCTGGCTGTAATACACTGAGGTGGTTTTGAAATTTTCTACTGCTGTCAGGTGCCAATTGAGAAAAAAATTTACCCTTGAGGAGAATCTACCCACCTGTGACTTTGGGTCCACAGTGGTATGTTTTTGAATTGTGTCCTTAAGATGCTGTAAAAAGGCAGAGGGAGATTCATCAGGGCCCTGTTGTACAGTAGTCACTGGAAATAGTATAGTGGCTTGACCTTGGTCCTTTTTAGTCCCTCCACTACTAGGTGGATAAAGTGATGACTCCTCCATTTGTCCCCCAGATGGTTTGGGTCCCAGTGGGGGTCTGCTTGGGGAATTGCTTGTGTCCCTGTTGGCATCTGGGGCATCTCTATTCCTTCATTCCCTGGGGCTGGGGCTTGTTGAAGGTGGGAATCATTTCCCATTTGGGTGCCCTGAGCTAAAACTTGCTGCTTTTCAAGGGAGATAAAGTTTTGGTCCAGTAAGAGCGTGACATCCTTTCAGGCCAAGACATAGGTTTGGATTATGGTGATAAAGTCCTGGATGTATTGATCAGGGTTGTCTGTATAGTTGCCCAGGTCCCTTTTCATCTCTTTTAAGTTTGACAGTTGGAATGAAACATAGGTCCTACTTTTCCCTGCCACTCCCTGTTGTAAGGGATAAGCACCCATGTGGAGGCCCAGGGTAGCTAGGTGGCAAGGGAGGGGCTGTGGCTGTTAATTGGGGAGGATTTTTTGACCCCTCATTTTGGCTCTGGGGTATTTGCAAGGATTTTTGGCCCTGAGTTTCCTTAGAGGGTTGGGGGCCACAGACCATAGTCATGATCCGGGTGTCTAAATGGCACTTGCTGAACCATTCTGGTTGGTCTCAGAAGGAAAAGAAAAGCTGAGCATAGGGAATTTCAGTCCACTTTTTCTCCATTCTACAGAAAAGATCTAATTGTAAGATGCTATTATAATGTATAGAGACCTCAGGGAGCCCCTCTCTCTTGATTCCCCCAAAGGATATTTGGGCCACACCTCAGTACAGAGAAAGGTGAGTCATCTTCTTAAGGTTGTCAGGGTCTAGGTCCTTCCAGTGTTTCAATAGACAAGCCAGTGGAGATCTTTCAGGCACCAAGGCTAAAAAACTGGAAGGAGCAGGTCCTATCTACAAGGCCTAAGAGCTCATAGTCAGTTTCCCCTTTGTCTGTGTCCCAATGGAGCCTGACTAAATGATGGTGGGCATCCCCATGACATAGTGACTCCCTTCTGCCACCCTTGGCTAGGACCAAAGAAAATAAGACTCTGACTCAGATTCCAGCCACCCTACTGAAGCCACTAACTGGTGAGGTGCCTTGTCTCTTTACCCTATATCCCAAGCATTTGAGATGCTTCCACCAAAAGAAGCAAGCCAATTCAAATAGGATCCTCTAAATAAATGGACTGATAACCATCATAAAGGGACATGAGGGGAGAGTGCTGGTAACATGTCTTCTTTTCTCTAGGGAGGTATAGTGCAGGAGGGCCCCAAAAGAGAACATTATACTTAAAATGGTAGAAGGGGTGCCCCTCTGTCTCCCAGGAGAATTCTCCCAGACAAACCCAGAGCAAAGGCTGGGCCACCATGGTGATGTCAAATTCCCTAGGTTCTTTCTTAATCATCACACAGTCATGACCCTTGGGCCAGGGAGAGTGGTAGAGTAAATGCCAAAGGAAGTCAAAGAGGTCATAGAAAGACAGAGATCGTGGTCCCCATAGGAAAATGGGGTCACAGTAAGGACAGGCTTGGAGAGGGAGTGGAGGACAGAGACAATTTAGGAGGTGACAAGAGGACAGAGGAAACATCTGTTCCTAAAGGTCTGGGAAGAATGTTTACCACCTTTGGTGAGGACAGAAGGGGCGACCTGACATCCTAGGTGAGGGAAGAGGAACAGAGCCAAGAGACATGACACATGCTAGAGGGATTAACAATTAAGTGTGCCTTCAGGTTGTCCCCACTAAGTGCTACTGGAACACTGTCAACCACACAAAATCTCCACTCTCAGGTCCCTGCCTCCAGCAGAAGAGAGTACTGACAGGTGGAGGAAGAAGAAGAATGCCAGGTGCTAAAACCAAACAGGCTTCTTCAACATAGCATAAGGTGTACCTAAATCAACCCTGGGCTTGGTCTCAACTTGGAGAGAGGGAGCAGAGAGCACACCTAGAGCCGGGATAACTGTTAGGCCAATGTTGGCTAGGAGCTGTTGGTCTGATACCATGATGGGAAAGTCCCTCAGGAATACAGGAACAGAGAGAGAGCCAGAGGGAGTGGCACAGGGAAGTCTGCTTTAGGCTAGTCCTCAGCAAGGGGGTTCCCCCAGCAGGAGTATCCAGTATGTCCCCAGAGGCTCATGGTCACACGTTAGGCAAACTCCTGCTGGTTTGGCACTCCGTAGTACTGACATTGGTCCAGGAGAGATATTCTTTCCTGGTTGCTAGAAATGTGTGGGCTGGTGTTCAGAGTTCTTGTCTCTACAACCTGAAGAATTGGCTCATGAGGCAGCGGACTGACTTGTGAGACAATAATGTCAGCACATAAAGTATGATTTATTAGAAAGAAAGGAAAAGCTGCTCATAGAGATGGACAGGGGGGCTCAGAAAATCGGTAGCTCCCTGTTGTTTACATAGGGTTTTTTTTTTTTTTTTGGTCCTTTTTGTTGGAAAGGGGAGTTAGAAATCATGGGTGGAGTGGTCTTTTAACATGTCTGTGCAGGAACATATACATAGTCCTGCAAAATCTTCGTGGTTATCAACCTTTTGGCATTTTGAGGCATCCCCAGGGGGCCATGACTTGTGAAACCACATGTTCCTTTGCAGGATGTTGGGCTCACAGTGCTCTCATGGGGGATGGGAGAACAGGCTCATTTTGTCTTCTGACCCCCCAGACCCAACAGTCTTTTACAAGTTTTATAAATAAAAGTGATGAATTATGAATATTTCTAGCATACATTTTTATTCTTATCAGTTTTTTTTTTCTTGTTGGTACTGGGAGTTGAAACCAGGGCTTCACATATGTTAGGCAAGCCTGCATTGAAGCTGCACCCCTAGCTATATTTTTGTGTTTTGAGATATGGTCTTGGACTCCTAGGCCTCCTGCTTCTACCTCTTCCCATCCCCCATTAGATGGGATTATTAGTGTGCACCACCATGCCTAGTGTTGTTTTTATCTCTTTTGATTGTACCGAATATATGATTGTGTTGAATTTATACTACTATGGACTATATTTGTTGGTGCTTTGGATTCACTATTTGAATGGGCTAGTTAATTTTAAGGAATTCTATCATGAAGTGATAGAAGAAAAAATATCCAGCTCAATATCACTGTCTTGTTTACAAGGAATAAAATTGGGCAAGTAACTTTTCTTATATAAATTGGTCATGAAAAATGAAACCATTTTATATTGGGAAGGTGCTCATAACTCACTGAAAGTCACTATGGAAAACTGATGTTTTCATTTGGATTGCAGATAAATATATTTTCATATGTTGAATTGTGTAACTGAAGGAATTATATTTTTTACATGAGAAAATAAGTAAAACAATTTTCACAATACAGCACAATCACATCTTATCAAACATAAAAGAAAATGAATTGATATGGTAAATTACAAATATATCATTTTTTGAAGCTTTTCGTTATTTTTATATAAGATCAAAATAGCCCTATTTTCTTTATACAGATGTTTTTGCTTTGACTTTAGCTCTGTCTCTCTTATATAATTTACATGAAACACACTTTTAATTATCTTTATCTTATCAACAAAACACACTTCATGAATCTTAAAAAAGGAAAAAAAAAGAGAGCTAAACAAAATTCCAAATTGATCCATTCTGAATGTTCATTTTGAAATCCTAGTTTATGTTTTGTATTTTGAGAAATAAGAAAATCCAAAGTTATTTCAAAGAACAACTTTTAAGATCTTTCCGTTTTAAGCTGGATTAGGACTGTGACACAGAGAGAAGTATGCAAGTGGCTTGAGAAGAAAGCAGGGTTTGTTGAGTTAGGAGAAAAATCACTCAACATTTTAGAGATTGATTGAAATGAATTGAATTCAGTTTAGAGCACTTTTTCTTTTCAATATGTAGGATACCAAAATGGAGGTACCCTTTCTGATATTATTTTTAATATACATTTAATGGATTTATTTCACATTTTTGGTGGTACTGGGGTTTGAACTGAGGGCTTTGTGTTTGCAAAGCGGGTGCTCTACTGCTTGAGCCACGCTTTCTGGATGTGTTTCATTTTTTAATAAGAGCTCTCTTTCAGTGGAAAATTCTTTATCCTTCCCAATGATCAGTACTTATGAGATACTTTTAAATATATATATTTATTTCTATAAATTTAGTTTGACAAGTAAATTGTTATGTCAAGCAGAAACAAAGACAGTTTCCTAGAGTGCAGCAAATAATTCACTTTATTGATGTTTGTCTTCAAGGAGAACACAGGGAAAGTATCAGAAAGGTAGAAATTCATACATTGTGCTCACCTAAGGCCTTCAAATACAGAGAAGAGAAAACTTGGCTAGAAAGTTATCATCAAAGTTCAATTTTTTCAACTTAAATAAATAATGATTTTCATCTGATGGTCAAAACCTGGGAAGAATCTGAGATCTATTTATTCAAAGCCCGGGGGCATGTATTTCCAGAGAACTCAGCAGCTTAAATAGTGCTTAAGAGTTTACATTTAATTAAATTGGATCCAGGAAATCAGGGTCTGGGCCTGAGCTGTCTCATGCTGTGTGCTTGCTGCTCTTGGTACCCAAGGGCAAAACTCCATTAAAATTCAACAGATCTTAACAACTGCTGAACACTATGGGGCTGAGAGTTTGATACTGTATCTGGCTGGGAACTTAGACCTCTGGGTAAAGACAGGCCAGAATTCTGTGAGCATTAGCAATGATCACCAGGAATCCTCAGACAGCAACCCTAGTCTCCTGAAATTACACAGCATGATGGGGATGGGGGATGGTAAATTACTTCAGTTGATACATAGAGAACAGAAACACACAGATTATGAAACTGCACTGAAGACAATATGTGGGCTTAAAATGTGCGTTTTAAAGAAAATACAATAATGTATCTGATTCCCTTCAATAAGATTGAACTTAATTGAGCTTCTCTTATAAAACATGCCATATAATGTGAGGGTTATCTTGCTTCTTAACCTTAAGATTTTAGTTTTTTTTTGGTATAGTCAGGCATGAATCTCTGTTCTTAGTGGTTGCACTTCAATAGATATTGTTTTGCCTAGTGTTAAAGAATACTTAATACCACATAAATACAAATGCCTATTTCTAGAAAGAATTTTCACATGTCATAGGTGGATTTACTGCTTTCTCAACAACAAACATCATGTAGTCCAAGAAGATCATTTTATAAAAACGTATCACGAAAGATGGCTGTTCACTCACAGTGAGATACAAAAAAGGCCACTGGACAAAAGGATGTGCTAGAGAAAAAGTAAGATAGAGGATGTTATCTGTAAATCTTTTGCCTTATAACTGTGGAAGGAAGAAAATATCTTTTTATAAAGGATTGAAATGCAAAAGCAATTAGGTCTACTCTGCATCCTTTTTTGCAATTAAATAAGCAGGTAGTGCTATAAGTTAATGAGTTTGTAGAGGTGCATGAGCAATAGTAATAATATCACTGTACAGTTAGGGAATAGCATTTGCATTTCATGGTTGAGGAAACTGAGCTTGAACAGTTTAGACAAAAATGAGCTTCATAAACTAAATATCCAGTTGGCTGTGTTAGTGTTATACACAGAGGGATTTTCCAGTATCTATCATATATAAATTTAATATCTACTACCAAACCGAAGAGGCATGATGGATGTCCCATTTAAGACCTGAAACCACATTTATTGCAGAATAAGAAGAAAGATTTACTATAGGTATGAAGTCAAAGACAGGAATAGGTATTTGGCATAGCTGGTATAAAGTATTCTACTAATTCTATGAGAATGTTGTTATATTGATAAGAAATAGATTAACACTGTTTTTCTAAGACATATAACTAATAGAATATTATTGAGTAATGCCAAAAGAAATAGGCAACAACTGTTTTGCAAGCACCAATTCAAGTATGAAGGTGTTATGGTGAATGGAGGGCAAGGAGGTAATGGTTATTAGGGAAAGGAGCAATGTAGAACTTAAATTGATTCATGAGACGAGTCCTTCTACATGCACGATGGGTCCCGTCTAGGACATCAGCTGTCATGAACCAGGGATTGGGGGAGATTCCATTAACTCACATGATATGAATTTGGGATATATTTAAGGTGAGAGATGAATAAAGTGAAAGCATTGTATGATGCTTAATCTTGTCAACTGGACTAGGTCATGGGGTTCCCGGATATTTGAGAAATGTTTTTCTTGAAAGGTGTTTCTGAATAGGATTAACATTTCATTCTGTAGACTGAATAACACATATCATTTTCCCTAATGTGAGCAGACCTCATCCAATCAGTTGAAAGCCTAAATAGAACAAAAGTTCTGAGGAAGAGGGAACTCTCCCTTCCTGACTGCTTGATTGATCTTTTCTGGTTTTCAGAAAAGATCTCAGACTGAAATATTGATTTATCTTGGAATTTGCATCTCTGCCCTTCATACTGGAATTCACACTGTTAGCTTTCCTAGTCCTCGGGCCTTCATGCTGGACTTGAAACACACCTTAATTTTTCTGAGTCTCCAACTTGCTGACTATAGATCCTTGGAATGCTCAACCTCCATAATTGTGTGAGCTACTGCCTTATAAAAATAAATCTTTTCATTCTGACTCTCCAGATAACTTGGCTCCCTATTCAGTCACTCTCCTAGAGGAGTGTCACACTTGGGACATTGTAATATTATATTTTAGGACAGGAATACTGCCTGCTATACTTCTCACAGACTCACCTAGGCAACATTTTAAGTAAAATGACTGATGGGGTATCAGACAGTCTGGACTGGTAAAGGGCTTGTATATAGAATTTTCTTAGATATCAACAACTCATGGTAACATGTGGCCCATGGGAAAATGCCAGCCCTTCTTCTGGGAAAGGAAGCCACAGCAGCTGACTTGGCTGTAGTCTCTGCCCTGGGAGAAAGGGATCTCTGGTGTCAGCCATCTGCTGATCCAAGCATCAGGGTCCCTTTTGTACTGTCTTGATGATTATATACTGGACTAGACTTGATGATTTTCTGTGAATAACTTCATGGAAAATGTCATCTTACTGAAAGGCACAGCATTGGAAAAGGGTCACTATGGAAAATAAAGCTCAGTAAATAACAGCATATTAAAAACACAGTCTTGATTATTTGTTCCAGATTTGTAATATCATTCCCAATTTTTTTTACAGTTTATAAGAGATTTGTGTTGAAAAGTAGTTGGAAATAGAAACCAGTTAGAGTTCGAAGACTTTGGAATACCAAGGAGACTTTCTTAGACTCAATATAATGGGAAAATGCATAGACTTTTCAGCAAGGTATAAAACAACAGAAAGCATTTTAGAAAGTAATTGAGTGTGCATGATTCTCTGGAGAAGGAAAACAGGCAAGAAGATTAGTGAGGATACTGTCACAGTGATCCATCAAGTGATTAGGTTCTGAATTGAGGTAGTGACAGGGTTAATAAGAATGAAGGGGTACTTCTGGGAGTTGCTTCAATAGATGGGTCAGTCAAATGTGGTGACCCATTGGAAATGGAGGGACACAGATCAAAGATACTTCAAAATTGCAAAATGTGGCAATTAGAGGAAATGAGGTTCATCTGGGACCATCAAATTAAGGCTATCTATCGTGGGCCAAAATATGAAAAGCGACTTTGTGAACCATCATATCAAAATAGAAGTAAAGGAACCAACAATTTGAGAATAAGGGTAATGATTTTATTTCTCAAAACTTGATTTTCCTCTTTAGATCCACAAATCTACTCCTGCTGAAAAAATAGCAATGTGATTTCCCAGTTTGAAAGGGGGAAAAGGAGTTAATTAATATCCTGCCTTAATTTTATGAACTGTGTCTAATTTTTTTCCAACAGTTTTGGTATCTGTAATTAATTTCCTGCCTAGATTAGAATGACATGTAAAATATTGTATGAATTAGCCCAAAATTATGTATTAGTTTATTCTAAGATTATTATGCTGTATCTCACAATGTCTGCAAGTAGCAGAAGAGCTTATAGGTGTCTTCCACCTCAAGAAACATAAACGTGACCACATTATATGGTACAGTTAATGTAAGATAATTGTGAGGCTTTTTATCTTTGAAAAGGATGTTTTGAGTAACCTTTTTTCTTTTTTTGTAGATTAATTTATGAACCTTTGAACCTTTGTGCTACATTGCCAACATGGGAACTAGCATGATTACTGGATAAAACATTTCCTGCTTTGCATTCATAAGTGTCCACATGTTTCATCCATCCCACTTGACATTCCACTGTGTGTAGGGATACTTACATACAACAGTTCCACCCTTGTCTTTGATATTCAAGAAGGTTAAGGAGCAGTCTAAAAGACAAAGCACTTGTGGTATTTACAGTTCTTAAGGTCCAAGGATGGATAAACCAGCACTTTAATGAGTGATGACAATTATGATGCTTTTCCACAGAAAGCATTGAAAATGTCTTTACCTCATATGTATGTACATGCATGCAAAATAAAAACACCTCCACACAGGGTCCTAACATTGAATTTGAATGCACACGTTTTCCTTTAAGTAGGAAGACTTTAAGTCAGAAACTTATATGCTTTCAATATTTTTGTATGCAAGCCACACATTCATATTTTTCTGAAATTCTAAAGTCCATGGGTCCTTCTAAAATTTTACCAAATTCTAAAGTATAATTTTTCCCATTCAGATGGGCTACAAAGTCGAATAGGAGAAATGAACCTGGGATCGGTCAAAGATTCTGCTCTCTAGATGCTGCATATGTTCAGATGGGATCAGTGGCCATCCTGGAAGTCCATCCTGAAAGTCCATCCTGAGTGTCCTAGCTCAGGTGCTAGGCAACCAACAACTGCTGTTGTTCAGGTTGAGCACTAGATGTTAGCAATTTGAAGTTGGGAATTCAGGCCAGAAAATTAGAAAGCAGTCTGAAACTTCCTGATAATGTTTTGTTAGTGTTAATATGTGAATAGTGCTATCCTCTACCTTCTCTGTGTCAGCATTCTGAAGAGGTAAACTTCCCTGGAAAAAAATCACAACACCTGGAACCCAAAACTGCAGGCAGCCCTAAGAGAAGCAACTTACTCTGTTTCCCTGGTAAATTTACTGTTAATAACTATGAGATAATTAAAAAAATGTTTTTGTCTGAACTCTAATACTCTTATTTCTTCTTTCTTGTCTAATGAGTTCATGCCTTAATTGCTAAGAAAATGGAAGCCACCAGGAAAGAATGCTTTCGTTTTCTCAGCATCAAACCTGCTACCCTACCTGCATCTATGCCAATGGCTCTACTTCCATCTTCTTGGTTAGATAGTCCCTCCCTACTTCTATCTAAGCAGCACTTCCACATATGTACTGCTTTTACTCTCTTTTTACCAATCAAGGTTCATTCCTCTCCTTCTCCTCTTCATGTTTCCTTTCTCTACATATTAGATAATTCTCATCAATCTAAAAACATTGCAATTGCTTCCAGTACAACAAATTTTGGGCAGCATGTGCTCTCCAGGTATTGCTCCAGTTTCATATTGCTTTTTACAAAAAACCATTTTGAATGAGTTGTATATAGTACTGTTCTTCATTCCATCATTGCCTACTATCTTTGTCATTTATTTTGACATTAATCTTGTTCAGTGAGGCTTTTCTCTCAGCCTTCCTTGAAGACCAATCTCATAAAAGTCATTGATGACCTACATCTTGCCAAATCCAAAGGCCTAATTTAGTCCTTATTTTATTCAACTTCTCAGAAACCTTTGACCTGGTGGATGAACTTCCTTTTTATTGAAATGCTCTACATACTTATTTATGAATCTGTTTGCTTCTTTTTTGCCTTCTTCCATTATGAGACTATAAGAGCTAGCACTAGGTTGTAAAATTCTTTGTCTTCTTGCTCACTATCATATCCCAATGTCTATAGCAGTACCTGCTATATACTCAGCACTCAAAAGTCATTTATTGAACAGACACATAAAATCATAAAACCATAAACACTAATAAAGTTTATTAGTAAGTCAGGTATTTTGGCAGAGACATACCACTCTTCTGTCTGGAGCCAGAATAGTGTCTCAATCTAACTTGATAATTGAGCATTAGAGCCTCTTCATTTTCATTTGAAATGAATCCTTGCAATATGTACACTGAGTTACATGACTTAAGAGTGAATGCTTTTCAGTGCACTCAGAATAAGCGAGTGTGTTCTCAGAGAACTTTAATCTGAGTTAGTGTCCTATGAAAACACAAGAGTAAATCTTACCTGCCTTTGCAAAACTTTGACTAGAAAAGAGTAGGTACTATGTTTTCAGATTAATCCTACAGGGAACACCCCTGAGATACAGTGGCCCTTCCATCAGCTGCTCTATGCTAAATGTTGACAAGGAGTAGAATTAAGAGGTGCCTAATCACTATCTCTACATCCTGCTACCTCCACCTCATTCCAAGGGTCTCCATCCAGCTGTTGACCTAAATAACCCACCTAAATTTAGAGTGAAATTAAGAAATCTATTTATAGTTTAGAGAAAATTCATAGTTGAACTGTGAGGTCTTTTTCTTATTTTGAATTCTTCTTCCTTTCAGAAAATAAGTAAATGAGTACTGGAAATTCATGAAAATAGTAAATTTTTCCAGCCCCTAAATTTCAACCTTGCATCTTTCTCCTGAACAAAAAGGAAATTCTACATTGAGAGAACCTCAAGTTGCTTCCTACTGAATTCAAATGAAACTTCATACAAAGACCATCAGAGACGCTTGCAGGTGTACCTCTGTAGTACCTCTGATGCAGTTTTCATGAAATAATTTTGAAGTTTAACAACATTGCTTTTTTTCAGCAGACAAAAATTCTGGCCTTCAGTATTCAAGCTATGGATTAGATGGTATAAATATGAGTATCTTTTTTCCCATAAGTTTTTTGTTTCCAGGGATTCATCTGCCATGACTGTAATTAATATATTAGTTTGCAAATACTTGATAAATTATGGACTTTATTATAGCATTAAAGAGACATCTTGGCCATTACAGGAAGACTTTTGGGATGAGTAAATTGGAGTTTTTCAAGATTATAAATCTAACAGGAAAAACTGAACTTAATTAGAACTTGTAATTTTTTTGCAGTTTTTCTTTCCTTTTGTTTTTAAGTATAATCGACATTTAATGAAAACATACTGAATTCTGTATGGATTCAAAGTGAGCAAAATAATGCTTATTCTTGAGAGTATTTTCTCTCATGTATTGAAATACTATATCTGAAATATATTTTTCAGCAATGTATTTATAGTGTGACTTCTGGTCACAGGTATTTGGCCCAATTTCCTTCACTTTCTGAGAAGTTGTCTTTTATTCCTTTATTGTTGGGCTGGGTGGGGGTACACTGTGGCATTTATAAAGGTTCTTAACAATGTATCAAATATATCATACTTGGATTTACCCCCTCTGTTTCTCTCCTTTGAAAAGTAGATTTTCCAGGATTTCAAAATCCTTTGAATGTCAAGAAAATATTCTGTCTTGAGCCTACTTTCTGTTTTAGTTATTAAGGTAAGAGATAAAGTAAATTCATCCATTTAACAAGGATTTTAAAAATAAAGGTAAAATAAAAAAATAAGCTTTTTATTATGTAAACAAGAAAATTCAAAGTTCATAACCATTGTCCTGACTACATTTCATTAATGTGAGATTTTCATAAATGGTTTCTGTATTTACTAACAATGGATCCAAAAGTAGGGGAGCAGTCTGTCAATATCTTAGCAGCTGTCCTGTAGAGAATGGATAGAATTAAAGCAATATCCAGGGAGTGACACATATGGCAATGCAAAGGGAATCTGTGAGGCTCAAATGTTGTTTTTGCAACCTGTGCTTACCTCTGCAATGAGTGTGAAGCTTGGAGCAAAGTGGAATAAAACCAAGAATGAAGGTGAGGAAATGTAGTGAGGTTGTTCTCTTGGGATAAGTAAATTACAAATCTATGGTTAGTTTGTGTCTTTCCATGTAAGCGGATCTCTCTGATTGATGTGATTTAGTTTCAAAATGGTTTTGACACTGAAAAGCAAATCACTGGATCATCTGGATGATTAGTACACTACTTTTCAATGATGGGAAAAGTGAACAAGTCCCTTCTCAACTTTAGTTCTAGTAGACTCTCCAGAACAACTAGATAATTGTTTTGTCTCTTGTTCTCACCTCAAATGTCAGTTATGGCAGATTCACTTCAAAATTGGGTGGCAGGATAATCAGAGATTCCAAAACATGAAGTGATCTGTTTATTCTGCACATTCATGAGAAATGTTCTGGGAAGGCTGTGTAAACTGTGGACTTCAGTTGTACATCATGAGATGCTAGCAGGATCACAGTTGGAAACACTGTGATTGCTTAAAGCTGTATTCATAACTAGTTGCTTGTGGACGATTGTACTTCAAAATCATTAGTCTTGAAGAAAAAAAACATTTAAGAATTTTTCTCATACTTTAACATTGAAAAAGAAGAAAAATTAGGAGCTTAATCTTTCAGAGCTGCTGCAATTTTATATACGACAAAACCCTTTATCTCAATGATGAGCAGTGGCACCCAGGTACTTAGAGGCTAAAGCATTCCTCAGATTCTTAACTTTAAGTGCCTGGCTATGTCCTTTCTACTATTCCGGAAGTACAACAACTGCTTAGTGAAGGCCAGCAAGTAAAAGAATTAAGAACAGGAAACTGAACTTGAAACTCTCCATTTATCCCATAGACAGGTGTTTATAAAATTATTTGAGTAAACAACTTATTAGAGTAAACAATTTATTAAAGTAAATTTCTATTTGGGGGCTGGTGGAGTAGCTCAGATGATAGAGCACCTGCCTAGCAAGTGTGAAGCTCTGAGTTTGCACCCCAGTACCTCCAAAAAATGTAGAAGTCTATTAAAAGATTACTCTATGCAAAGGAAGTGTGGCACAGTAAAGAGAATAGTTCAGCCCACACTATAAAATCACATGTTAACTTTAACTGTACAGCTTTGTGATGTTGATAGATATAAACTATTTTTCTCTTGATTTCTTTATTGTTAAAATAAGCATAATTCTACCCAATCAATAAAGTTCTTATAAATCTTAATAGACTTGTAGTAACTCTATTCTTGGTGAATTGCTCTTATTAATTAAAAAATAAAGCAACACATATTATTTTCATATTTGACATTTTATATGAACCGGCATCTGCATCTGACTTGTGGAATTAGAAGAAAATACCTTTGAATTTTGCTAGCCTTTTTTTCTGTTGTTCCACTGTTAATTTTGTAAAGTTCTAATGTATAGTTATATAAAAAAGAAATGTAAAACAAAGACAGAATAAAAATGTCTAATTATACTTCATGATGGAAATCACCTCTTCACTTTTTTAACTTAGTACAATAGACGCAGACAGTAAAACACTCTGAAGTATTTCTGGCCTTGCAATTTCTGATAAAATTTCCACAATTAAATTCCAGTCTCATTGAAAATATAATTCAATTTGTTTTTAAAAATCAGCTTATATTTAAATAGAACTGTGAACAAGCTTCTAAGAAGCTCCAAGCTATTCTCTTGCCCAACACATCTGTGATTGAAAATCAATGTTCAATGGTTTCCAAACATGTCTGAGTTAAAGTTGTATGCCATGTTCATGTTCTCACATGATGTATGGATGGTTTCAAATGCAGGCCCCAGAGTGAAAATACCCAGAAAACTGCCAGTAGCCATAGTTAAGAAGGTTTTCCACTGGGAAAAAATGGCAGATAATAAGGTTACAGAATATCCTTCAGCTGAATCAAAGTTTTGCTTAACTCTTTCTCCCAAGATTTTTCACAAGCTGTTTTTGAATTTTACCTTCGGATTTTAAAGAGTACTTGAATAATAAAATGTATTGGTTATAGCCCAGTTTATTCCTAATGCTAACCTTAAAACACTTACCAAAGATACTATTTTAAACTATCATTTCAAATTTTTTGCCACTAGTTTTTATATGATTTGTATTCAGTTGTGTAGCATAATAGAAAAAAAAATTTTTCCCATTCATTCTAGCAAGCATCATCTGTTTTTCTGCCAAAAGGACTGAAATGTTACTTATCATGTAAGAAAGGTGTTGGGAAGGCACTGCAGGAGCAGTAAGGGCAAAGAGAGGATTAGGTGTTTGTGTGTCCACACAGAGGAAGAAAATAAGCCCTACTTTTCTCCCAAAGAGAGAGTTTCACTTTATTAGGCTACTTTTTGTCACTGTTACACCTGCATCAGTGTCCTGCTTCCCAACAATAACGTACTTCACTCTGCACAGAAAGCATCCCCAAATCTGACCTCAATGCAGCATCTTTTCCAGATGATTTTTAGTTGGGACATTTCTCTTTCCTATTTTAGATATCAGTGTTATCCTGTATTCTTCCTCATATTTCCAACATGTAGACTAGGAAAAGCAAGAAAAGTAGAATAGCAAAGTGCAAAGCAAAATTAGTATGCTAGTCATAGAGAATGAATTCTCCTTGCTCTTCTGAAAACTATGAAAAAGTATATTGATATTTACTCTGAGCACATTATTTATATCTTCACAAAATAAGTCAGAATTTTAAGCTAAGAAGTACCATGTTTAGAAAATGTTACTCATTGTGGCATAATTTTTATCTTAGCTGTCATAGCTTGGAACATTTAGGAATTTTAGTGGTAAGGAAGAAACATTCCAAATTTGGAGCATATTCATTCTTTTAATGGGGATGAATATTTTCCCTAAAAGAATTTTCTTCAAAAATAGTCTATAAATATATAAAATATACATAATATATAAATAGACTGTGTATATGTGTGTGTGTATTCTATACTGTGATATATTTTCACACCTTTTCTGGTGATTGATCATTTATATGAATGGCAACATAACTAAGCAGATCTTTCCAAGGTGATTTTTTTAAAGCCAGAATTAGTTTGGACATATGAAATACAGGGTGGATAAAGAAAACATACCAGATACCAGTATTTACAGTTTACATCATGGTCATTCAAGCACACCCCGTCAGGGCCAAGAGGGAGAGGCTGCTCAGCTTAGAGAAAACCTGATGAGATTAGGAAGGTCCTTCAAGGTCATTGAATTTGTAGATTCCTTGGTATCTAAATGTTTTCTAGATCAGATTCCTAACATAATTGATAACTACTATTCCCTAGTTAGAGACTTTAATACCTATGAATTTCTGAGCCCACTTGTGGGGGAAGGGGCAGGAAATGCCATTGCAAACTGCTTCAGGTGATTTTGATGTAGCAAGGCTACCATTACTTTGTGAATTTGCAAAGTATCCTTGAATACCTGTAGTAACCACAAAACTATTATTTACCTAGTCAGTCCAAACACTTGAATAGGCTTGACTCCATCAAAGACACCAATATTTAATGAAATAAACCTATATATTTCTTTATTCATTGGTATAAATTCTATTACTTGTGGCCACAGAAAGTAATTTAATTCTTAATTCATGTAGTAACTCTTTAACTATTATAACAATAGCAAACACTTCTATTTCAGCTGTTTCCTTTCTTGAAAGCACTTCTAGTTTCTCAGTCTTTCTGTATGTGACTTAGCTTAAAAATGAGTACGTTCCTCTAATTCTTCTCTGAGTTTACCTTTGAGATCTATCAGAAAGTGAGTACTTAGCCCAAGTCCCAGTACAGCTGAGTTCACAGGCATGTAACCTGTGCAGTCCCCCAAGACTCCCCCATTTAGAAAGGCCCTGCACTTTCACTATGCTCTTCTGTTATCAACTCAAAATTAGTACCAGTTTCTGAGTAAGTACATGTCTATTTTGTGTAGTATCACACAAAATAGGTGGGCAATGTATTCTAGCTCTGGTATGATCTAGTTGTATAAATAGTTCATTTCCCCTTTCTCTTCACTGAGATTGACTCTATCTTACCTGTCTGTTTTAACAACTGTTTCTCTATTCAGTTCATATTCTATATGTTACCAAAGGCAACCCTGAGATCTTATTCCACTACACATATCTCCTTAATGAGGGATTCTTGAAGTTGTTGTTAGAGACAGAGATAAGATGTTATATTGATTGTAGTTAAGTGTGATTTTTGAAGATTTGTCCAACAATTCCAGACTATTGAAACCTTCTTAGGATCTAGTTGTGTTATTCACTGTTTTTATTGTCTCTCTAAACTGCTTACCATTAAGACAATTATAACCAACTCTTATACAGAAATGGAAAATATCATTGTTGGAAGCATTTAAGGATATATGAGAAGGACTGGAGGTGTGGCTCAAGTGGTAGAGTGTCTGCTTTGCAAGCATGAAGCCCAGAGTTCAAACTCCAGGCCCACCAAAAATAAAAAAAAAGGATACACAAAGAATAATGGTTTCAAAAAATGTGATCCAATTGCTATGGTTGTTTTAAAGATACTTAATGTCTCCAATTTCGGTAGCAAATTTATAATCTTTCTTCTTTTCACCTAAAAGTACTTGTATGGTCTTGGTTGTCATTGTGAATTGGGATGTGAAACTACATCAGTTGTAATGGAAACTTTTCTTGAAAAAGACTCATTCCTGAAACTGTCTGGCACAAAAACCACACCTCACAGGGGATGGAATTTTTTAATGTAAATGTTAAAAATCTAGTGTTTTTGTCTATCTCAGCAGTAGAGTCTACCTAGATTACATGCTCCTGGTACCCAGTTCCTTTAGTTAATCTGCTAATGTTTTGTTTGAGAAGATTTCCACAAGTGAGGAAGCTACCCGAGCTGTGAAACTGTATAACCTCATATAACAAGTAGTTGTTGAATTGAACAAGTATGTGCATTTATACGAGGTTCATAATGGAAAGTTTTAAGAAAGCAAATTATCTAAATAGGATAAAGACAGTTTTGATCTCAGCCATCTTTATGGTCAAGCGATAATATATGAATTAGTTTGTTCATCTAATGAATAAAACCATTAGGTTGAATTAAACACTACTTTATTAGCTTTGGTTTTGTTAAAATATTTGGATGCTTTAACCATATACCAATTGAATCTGAATAATCATTTATTCAGAAATACAGGGAAGAACTCCTCACATCCAAAAAATGTAACATTATATTTTGAGCAACTTTCCTTTCCCATATAAACCTATAGTTACTTGAAAGATCTATATGCTTTCTGTGTTTTGTTTTTGTCCAGTAACAGGTCCAAGAGTGGACTTACAACAAGACTGGTGCGCTTGGAGGGACACCTGAGTTCTAGTTATACTGGAATAATTTGATAATTGGCTTCAGATCTGTAATTTCTTCTCATGATGAAAGTGAAGGAGATATCATGACCCATCCCTGAAATTTCTTTAATCTCAAACATTGTGCATATCTGTAAATTTGTGAAATGCCTCCAGAGAGAGGGGACAGTATAAATGTTCTGTATTATTGATCCACTTCATGAGTAGAAAGTCTGAGTTCAGAAATAAAA
Organism: Castor canadensis; assembly: GCF_047511655.1. NCBI lineage: Eukaryota > Metazoa > Chordata > Mammalia > Rodentia > Castoridae > Castor > Castor canadensis. The sequence goes on along the minus strand of NC_133389.1, from coordinate 24,019,471 downwards.
AAGGCAATTTTCCTCTTATACTTCCATAGTGTGATAAAACCACTCGAATCTAAGATGTGCTTTGTGGCAAAAAAATGACACTCTTAAAAGCATTTATGATGTTCACACATGTGTATATATCTGTGTTTGTGCATTAAATGATCCATGCATAAAAAATATAGAGCATATACTTTTTTTCAGGTACTTTTTAGATGATAGGAAACAGCCTAGAATGTGGCAGACAAATCCTCTGTCTTCATAGACTTATATTATGTAAGAGTGGGGAGGAAGTCAGAAAAATAAAAATTACAACATGGTAAAATAGACTGGGTATTAAGTAAGGTAATAAGATAAAGTTATTTGGAAGCCATATTGAAAGAGTAAGCAGCAAAAAAATGTGATGATCTATGAAAGGGAATTTTACTTTAAATTTTGTGGTCAGGGAAGTAAGTTATTAATAGAAAATGACATTTGAGTGAAAACTTGCTTTAAGTAAGGCATAAGCCATAATTATTTGTGGAGGGAAGATGCCCCAGATGGAGACAACCGCAAGTACAAATTTCCTCCCTCAGGTGGGAGCTTGCTTGCTGTGCTTGTGAAATACAAAATAGATCTGAAAGGATGCTGATGAATGAGCCAAGAGTAAGAGTTGAGGTGAAAATACACTGGGAAGCTAAATTATATCACGTCTTCTCAACCACTTTAGTGTCTAATTTTTACTCTGAGTAAACCACACTAGGTGATTTACTGTTTAGTAGGATCCCTATGATTAAATATCCTTATGCAAGGGTAGAAGCAGCAGGCTATTGGATAATAGGCCACAAATCAGACATTATCTTTTCTTGTGGACAAGTTCCTATTACTGTGTTATCTGAGGCTTGGTCTTGTACTATTGACCTATTCGCTCATTTATAGCTATGATACCTTTGTTGACTGGCACAAAATGCATAGATCTTACTCTAGACTGAAATTAACATGATTTTAACTTTAAGTACAGACTGTGTTGAGATGTAAGATACCCTATTTCTCCTATTTTAGTAGACCCAGGGAAAGCCAGTTCAATCAAGAGGAGATTTATTGAGCACGACTTTCTATCAAGTGTGGTTCTAGATACCTGGAACACATCAGTGAATAAGAAAGACTAATATCTCTGCCTTGATAGAATTACATTTTAGAAGGTAGAAAAAAGAGAAAAATAATGGACATAATAAATATTTGATAGAGTTTATTTGGGAATTATAAGGGCAATAAAAAAGAAAATAAAATATAGACCAAACTAAGATGACAGGGCAAGTCTTGGTGTTAATAGGATATTCCAGTTAGACGTGGTTAGGAAAATACTTAAGCAGAACTTTGAAGTCAGAGAGTTATTCATTATTCATGGGGGTTTCTTGGAGAGTAATATTCCAGGCCTAGGAATCTGAAAGAAGCAGCAAGCAGCAGGGGATACAAAAACTGAAGACAGGAAGCATGACTGTCATAGTCAAGCATGGTGAGGTGATCAGTACACTCAGGCAAAGTGAATGGCAGCGATTTAGTTGGGCACGAGCTATGAGTGTAAGAGCCAGATCATGTCAATGCTTATAGGCTATTGGAAGGACTTGGGAGTTTTGTATGTATGAAAAGAAAGGCTTGATGTGACAAGCATAGTGGTTTGATTGCTGTGTTGTACTAGAACACAAGAAGGCAGGCATGAATGTAGGGAAACTATCACTGAAGTTCAACTGAGAAGATGAAGGCCAGGTCAAAGATGGTGGCAGTAGAAGAGTTAATAGTGGTTATATCCTAGTTACATTTGAAGATAGCTCTAGTAGGATTTCCTGCTGGTAGAATGGATGTGGACCTGAGACAAAGAGAGAATTATGACAAAATGTTTGAGGGCATGAGAAAGTAGAATGATGAAATTGTTCTTCCCCAAGATGGGGGCAATTGTAGCAGAAGAGTTTGTGGTACATCAGTAGCTTTTCTTTGGATAGGATAGTTTTGGACATCTGAGAAGAGACATTGCCTAGGCAGTTAATGTATATGTCTAAAGTTAGGAAGGAGGGCCTGGACTGAAGTTATAAATTAGGGAGTCATCCTAATCCTAATGGGGTAGGATTATGGTATGGTAGTATTTAAAGATGAGAGAAAGCATGTGGTCTCCAAAGAAGGATTTGAACATAAAACAAAGCAGGTCAAAGAAAAAGTCCTAAATAATCCAAAATGAAGTTATATGAAAAAGAAAAAGCAGAATCCAAAAATCCCTCAAACCTCAAATACCTGAGAATCAGACACGGTAATTCTTCTGCTGTGTCATTAAAGATATGTTATTGAAATAATTTGAACTCATTTCAGATCAAAGGATTCTTTGTCCTTATTTCTTTTTGGATATACTCAAAGCATAGAATTTATGAAAGGGTGACTCAGTTTCCCTTTACATGACAACTTTGTTGCTTTGTGGTAACTCCTCCAGATTCCCTGCTGTAGCATATGGACACTGGATGTTAGATTCATGGAGCAAAGAGTCCACTCTGGCTTAGTGAGGCTTTGTGAGGTAGTACAGTGTACGAAGGGTGTGCCAAAAGTGTGCTTATCCCAATGTACATAATCTCATAACCAGAAGCTGTGCTTTTAAACTGTTACTTTTGGGAGTCAAACTACCCTTTAAGAATTTGATAGAATCATGAAGATTACCTACAAAAACTATCCCTTTACCTGTGTACCCCTCAAAGTTTATACAGTTCCTTATTTATTTATTTATTTATTTTGCAGTACTGGGGTTTCAACTCAGGGCCTCATGCTTGCTAGACAGGCACTCTATCATTGAGCCATTCCACCATCCCCTTATATAGTTAAATTAAACTCCTGGGAGTCATCCGTGGTCACCCTTAGACTATGCTTTAAAACTCAAAAATAGTTTTACTACATTAACTAATTTTGTTTCAAAACATTATCACCTTCAATAGTACTTTAAGTTTGCTATGCTCTATTTTTTTTTTTTTTCTAAGTGGTGGTAGTACTAGGGTTTAAAATCAGGGCTTCACACTTCTACAACTTGATGCATGCCTCCAAGCCTTTTTTTGCTCTGGTTATTTTGGAGATAAGATTTTGCTTTTTCTCCTACCTGGCCTGGATAGTGATTCTTCTGTTTTACACTTCTGCAATAGTTGGGATGACAGATGCCCAGCTTTTCTCCATCGAGATGGAGTCTCATGAACTTATATTGCCTGGGCTGGCCTGGAACCATAATCCTCCTAATCTTAGCTTCCCAAATAGCTAGGACAACGTGCATGAGCTACCAGTGCTGGCTACTCCGTCTACTCTTTACAAGAGTAGTCAGTAGATATTAGATACAGTTATTCCACTATTACTATTGTTATAATCACTTCATGGAAATACTTGCCAAGAATAATTAAAATTAATTTGAAACTTCATTGGCCTCTTTATTGCCCATTGAGTATGCAAACAGAAACTTTCTATGGGCTAAGTGACACAGGTTTCAAGTAATTTTCCACTTTGGGGAAAATCTTTTCAATACTAATATAGTTAGCAAGGCTAACTGAATTGGTCCCTCGAAAGACAGATGGAAGTTCCAAATGTCACTAATACATTTTTCCTAAAATTTTAAACTTACATTAATGCTGTGAATCTACTGTTAGTTTAGTCATATGTATAGTACTCTGTCAAAAGAAAATAGCCTCTTGTTTAATAATGATAAGAGTTTGCCTTCAAAATCTAGTAGTTTTGAATAAATTGAGCATTCTGGAATCTATCGGCTGCCAGAAAGTATTCCACAGTTTTAGTTACACTAAAATCAAACTCAGTGTCGCATGACTTTCACATGCACTTAGTCTACATTAACTACAGTTGTGCAGCAACTCCATCTGTCTAGGTACATGGGACACATATTTGAAACAATTCTTCAGGTTGTTACGCTGCTCAAACTAATTGGAATTTTGAAGAGTCTCTTTTAGAGATTTGGAGGTTAGTTTGTAAACAGCAGTTTTGAAATTTCCAGACCAAAAGTATTTTTTCTATGCTTTAGGATTCTGAACTCAAATGACTATTGAGATGAGGTAACTAATAGACCTGGGATCAGTGGTGAGGATATACCCGACCCAATGACAGTGCAAGTGTTTTTATCTCCAGGAGAACCAGCAGGTCAGATATACTCAGCTCCAACATAGAGATCTCAGTGTTGATGTACTTGAGTGGATCCAAGGCAGATTCTGGAGAAAATAGTTCTCTCACCTATAGGGTTAGGTAGCCTTCCACACAGTTGGGAACATATTAGCTTTTGAAATTTTCATAATTGAACATTAGCCCTTATGCCCTTTAATCTTCATGGCATATGGGTTCACCTTTAGTCATGTACTCTTGAACCCTTTTTATGAAGATTTACATAATATAAAGTTCAATTCACCTAATATCACAACTGAAAAATATGACACTTCAGAATGATTGTATTAGTGGTTCTTAAAGTGGACCCTCAGATCAGAAATATTAGTGTTATTTGGGTACTTGCTAGAAGTTCTGAATCTAAATTTACTGAGTCAGAAACTCTATGATAGAACCTAGCAATTTGTGTTCTCACCAAGTCCCCTGGATGAGTTTAATATTGAAGTTTGAGGAAGACTGATCTAAGGCAATGTTTCTCAGCCTTTTTGTGTGCCTAAGAATTACCTGGTGATCTTGTCTGGAGTATGGCAAATATCTTTATTTATAACTCTTATAGTAAGTCCACCCAAGCTGATATGTGCTTTCTATAACAAATCATTCATGAAAGATAGGCTTTGTATATTTATGATTTTATTTTACAAAGTCATTTGGTGCTTTGAATAAAACCTCATTATAATTGTCATTTGAGAAATTAGAAAGAGATATGTTCTCTAAGTGACACCTTTTTTTTGACTCTATATAGTCTCTCCTTTGGTAAGATAAAACACTTGTCATCTCCATTCAGTAGACTTTAGACAGGTGAGAGAATAAGAGAGTTTTACTGGAAAAATTGACACAATAGACTGCTATATGTGTGTACATGAATGTGTGTGGACATATACTATTTATTTACATGCATTTATGTACACATACATGTGTAGATATAATATTTGTAAGTAATCTAGTGTTCCTTTTAGGTTACCATCCACTATTAAAGCATTACTTCTTTTGTAGAATTCTATAAAGCTGAAGAATTTGAATTTAAATTTATTAGTATAAGTTTTTCATGTACAAGCATTTCTTAACATTTCAATTATCAGTTGATTCAGTGACATAGATAACTGTACTTAGGTTACTTAATATTCTATGGATATTTTGTAATTAATAAAATAGAATAGTGACTAATGCTATGATAAACAGGGATAATCAGGTACTTCTCATGCATATATCTTTAATTGAAGAAATAATTTTAGAATTTGATTCTACTTACTTGTCTTAGAAAGTGAGAAATGCTGAACATATTTGAATCCCTTTCTGGGATCCCTACTGAATTTATAGAGTTGGCCAGGATATACTTGCTTGGTGTTAATGTAGTTGCACTCCAATGTCAGTGATTGCATTCACTGTGTCTTTCCATTAGAAGATTCCAGGGCTGGGGAAGGAAAAGAAAAAGTGAATTTAACTTTTATGGTAAAAAATGCATTGTTACTGTTCTGTTAACTTATTTAAACCCTCCAGTAGAGTAATTCAGCAAATATTTACCTATTTCTTACTGGTCTCTGGAAATTATCTTCTGCATGGGAATTAAGCATAAAAATGGTTCCCAATGTAATGGAAATTAATATTTACAAAGTTGATCATATGACAAAAATATATAATTATTCAAAGCAGTGTATTTTATAAGTGACAAGCCAGTCTAACAGTAAATTACAGAGGAATTCGGAAAATAGAAACTAAAATAGCTCACCAACACATTGGGAGAATGTAGGATTTAAATTTGAATTGGAAGTGTATACTAGAATACAGGTCATCTTTGGGGAAATGGAAAAGATGGGCTAAGATGGTTCTGAAAGGAAAAATAGCTTAAGTAAGAGATGAACTGTGTTTATTTTACAGAAAATGACAAGATTACTTTGGTTGGATTAGAGAACATTTAGAAGAATCACATGAGGAAAAAATATATATTGACTATGCAGTGTTAGGTCACATTGTAGAGCTGCAAAAGAACTTGGAATTTTCTTTATCTATATTCCAGTTCTATAAAAACCTTTTATGTTCTAGGAGATAATATACTAGTGAATCTACCTGTCTTATAATATATAAGAATAGAATGGCTTTGTTTTTAATTGATACAGAAGTTCTTTATTAAATGAGGTGATGATGTGTGTACACATGCATGCATGTGTATTCAGGCATGTGTGTTTGCAAATGAGTGATGTAGTCATCATTTATCACAATAAAAGGCTACAGCTACCCACCTAATTAGGCCTGAGGCACTGAGCAAAGAGTGGATAAGGTGATCTTTGTCTCACTTTGCTCCTGAGACATCTTTGTCTACTGTACTAATCAGTGGTGACACATCACATCATTGCAAGTGACAATTACAGACCTCTTATTAGAGGAAGTAATTGTACAACTAGGCAGATTGATGAGTGGATTGGTGTTTCCTCAGAAACTCCTCCCCACCAACTCTCTTCTGAAAACATTGTGGAATATTATCAAATAAGTATTTAAGGAAATTCAGGTAAATCTTCCTCACTTGGCAAAGCAAGTTATAATTGCTTAGAAATATATGCTGAGAGCAAAATATAACCTATCTCTCTGAATGGCGTCATCATTCTGAAGGCACAGTGTTTTTCTGGAGTGTATTACCAACTTTAGTTTGTGCAACCATGTTATGATGTTGAGGGTCACATGTTATCTCTTGTTTTTATGTTGAAAATACTATAGGTGAACAAAGCATTTTACTAAAGGCTGGCTACTGGTTAACTAAAAGCTGATTATCAGGCCTTAACTTCATTCCAAACCTTGCACTTCTAATTGCAAGTACCTTTAAACAAATATTGTTCAGTTTTTCTATCAAAGGTCAATGGACTGGTTCTAACCCTGGAATAGGGATTCTCAAACTTGAGCTAGCATCAGAATCATCTGCAGAGCTCGTCAAAACACATCACATTCCTGTACCCAGGGTTTCTCATTTTGCAGCTCTCTTGTGACCCCCTGATCATTTGCTTTTCTGAAACTTTCCCAGGTGGTAGAGATGATGATTCTGCAGCTGCTTTTGTAAAGCCCAAGAACCAGTGAATCTGGTCCAAAGGAGTAACTTTTTCTTGGTCACATTTTGTTTTCCAAATATTCATCTCCTGGATGTTTCTCCAGAAGCTTTCTCTAGATCCCAATCCTGCACAACTAAACCTTAACAAATATTTCATTTTCTACTTGGTTTTGACTTTCCTAAGCTATGGCCTCATGGTGGATCTCCATGAGGCATACAGGGGCTGTCTAACAAGAAAAATGTTACCAACAGCATTTTGTTAGGCCAGATTTCTGACTTGCTGGTGTCCAAGCACTAATGCAGTCATATTGTGACTAAGTTTTCAGTGGCACCAATATTTATAGTATCATTCTGAATGCAACAATGATCAAATAATCAGCTTGATCATTTGGATAGATGGTCCTGCTATAAAAATGCAAAGCAAAAATATTTTACATAGGAAATGTGATGATTACTGCAACTGTTATTATCAGATTGATCTTTGGGATTATTATCCAAATTGATAGTCTAACAGAAAATAACTAAGCAACTGGCCTACTGCCAGCAGAATAATTAAAGGCTAGAAAGTAAAATATTATTCCCATTCAAACCATGTAGATTATTCATTTATTTATTCAAAAGTATTTGTTAAATATCTACTGTGTTCCAAACACTGTTCTAAGTACTGCACACACAAAGTCTGTTAGACATCTATTCTCACGGGGGTAGGAGGAGGGAGACACGAGAAACAGGAAAACAGATGAACAGACCATATAGCTTCCCACTGGTTAAGTGCTATAAAGGAAGTGAGGGGCAAAGCAGGAGTCAATGACTGAATTGTGGAAGCTAATTTAGATAGAATGATCTGTGCATGTCCATTGGGAAAGTGGCATCTGAGCTGAGACCTGACGGATGAGAAGCAGCCATCCATCTAGATCTCAGAGTGAGGAAGATCAATTTGAGATTTGGAGTAGTGGTAGAGGAGGAACTTTCAGGAGGAGGAAATATTAAGTTATAAATATTTTGAGCTAGAAAAATTTGGGTACTTTTTGGCTATGGAAGGGAGTTTGATTTTATTTCCACGTACACTGGAGAATTATAGAGAGGTGACAGCAATCTTCTTTTTACTGACAAGATTTGGAACTATCTCAGAGGTGGATTTAAAAAGGTAAAAAATGGGTTTAGTGATTCCGATGCATGTTCAAGTTGAGAACCACTGTAAATAGAGCAGTTTCTCAATGAACTGTTTAAATAAGAATCTCTTTTCATGTTTTTCTGCTATGGGCATGCAACCTATCACTGGAAGTGAAGGGTAAAAAGTAAGGTTGATTCACAAGTGTTTGCTTGAGTATCTAGCTAATTTACAGTTCCATTCACTGAGATGGACTCGAGAAGGAGCAAGTTTGGGGAAATCAAGCATGCTCTTTTCAACTTGGTTAGTATTCATGTGCCTTTTAAGTATAAAAGTGGAAATGTTAAGTAGTTAGTTAGATATACCAGTCCAGAAGTCATGAATAAGCTAAGAACTGGAGTCAGAAAGTTTATGGACTTACTATATGTTAGTAAGACCTCGGAAGGGATCTTAGAGATATAACAGTACTATAAGGCCTTTATTTCTACATGTATTAAAAACTATAAAAAGTAGGTTTATGTTACTTCTTTCTCTAAGACTTATAAAGTAATCATATTGGCTCCTAAAAAGCCATGTATAAAATGCAACAAAAATGCCGACATTTATTATGAATATGACTATTTTTTCAATGTCTATGCAAATGTTTAAAAAGATTTTGTTGACTACTAATTAAAAAATTCAAGGATGATTTAGCTTTAAGGATATATGAAGAATGTTTCATCTTTTATCTGCCTTAGCAGATAAAATAGTGCAGACTTCTTATGGAAGCTGCCATTTTACATACATATATTTAGATACCAGAAAAGAAGAACTTGTTAGATCTCAGGAAGGCAGGTCTGACCCATGATTGAAGCAGAGAAATAGAAAGATTGAAGCTTGAATGTATTCTGGAAATGAAAACTTTCTTACAGGCATATAAAGATGAAAGTATTTTAATGATCATAAAGAAAGTAATGCATTGTGAAGAAAATTCAAAAATATTTTATATAGTCAAATAATTAAAGCATATTTCAATGTGTACAGCAACTCTGTGAATGCCTTAAACACCACTGCTTCCTTTCTAATTTTCTACTGTTTCATCTCTTACTTTCCATTATGAGTTTCCTTTTTTTAATAAGTTTAAGAAGGGAAGTAAATCCTACATGATACATCATATTCTGTTACTTTCATTACTCAATGATTATTAAAACACCATCTGCATTGCACACGTGCTGGTCTCAATTGTGTCAATCATTTATGATGCGAATTTAACCCAGTTGTCAGAAGGAGATTGCTATAACAGATCTTACATATTTTTCTACCATTTAAGGACTGACACAGGTGAAGTACAACAGGAAATGTATAGGGAATGGGAGACCCATTGGGGTTGACTCATCTTTCAAGTGCAATTTTTCTGTGGACAACTTAAATCCTTTTTGGAACAACATTATCATGATAGCATCTAGTATTTATGAACCTGGGGTTTGAAGTCAGATGTAATGAGATCTACCACCTCCCAGTTCAACAACCTCGGGTAAGGGAATTTATTTCTCGTTGCCCAGTTTTCTCGTCCATAATGTGATCCTTCATAGGATTTTTGTGATGATAAAACAGTATATAGCAGTATACAGATAGCAGGTGTAAAGCACATAGAATATTTGCTAGGAGCATAGAAAATGTTTCATAATGCCCTCAATACTATAGTCACCGTCCCAAGTCTCTGAGCTTTAGGAATGCCGAGTTAGGTAAACACATCATTATGTTAACACACCTGTGTGTCTATTAAGGACAGACTTCTATAGAATTTAGTATGTTTTTGCATGATTAGAGCAATATTGTACATTAAGTGAGTTGAATCTTGACATGTTTGTTCTGTTTTTAATTATCACTTGAGCTATTTACAATTTATTTTATGCTTTCATATTTAGAACAATCTGGTATTTATGATCACTGATGGCAGATAGAACTATGTCAAGAAGCTTCATTCTTCCTAATTAGGTAAAAAGTAGAAGTGGAAATCATTTTCCAAGGCTGATGTTTGATTTTGTTTTTTCACATTTCACATAAAAGCATAAAGTGTCAAACAACCTTTATCAAGAGGAAATGTGGTGTATAAGGAATAACTAAAGATGTAAAAGTAGGAAGTGTATAATGTGGATTTCATCTATCTACTTATTCAACAAATATTTATTGAGCACACTGACATATACTAGTCAACATTCTGGGTTACAACAATCAGCTATCTTATCTAATGTTCTAGTGATAATATAAAGAAAATTAACAAATAAATCTGCATTATGTTTGCTAAGAAAAATGAAAATTGAGTATTGAGTCAAAACTGATGAGGAGATATTTTATTTTGTTTATAAAAATAATAATGGGTTAGATGACATTATGTATGTCATATAACTTTTCTGGATTTTAGTTTTCTTGTGTTCCAAATTGGTACATGTGGAAGTGTTGTGGAAGATTTGGGTATGAGATTTCAGAATCCTAATGATCTTCCAATTGGCAACTGGTACTGACTGAAGGCCCTCTGTAATCACTCCATATGATAATCATCCTATATATATTTAAAAAAAATTTTTTTTTTATTATTCATATGTGCATACAATGCTTGGGTCATTTCTCCCCCCTGCCCCCATCCCCTCCCTTACCACCCACTCTGCTCCCTCCCTCTCCCCCCCACCCCCTTGATACCCGGCAGAAACTATTTTGCCCTTATCTCTAATTTTGTTGAAGAGAGAGCATAAGCAATAATAGGAAGGAACAAGGGTTTTTGCTAGTTGAGATAAGGATACCTGTACAGGGCATTGACTCACATTAATTTCTTGTGCATGTGTGTTACCTTCTAGGTTACTTCTTTTTGATCTAACCTTTTCTCTAGTTCCTGGTCCCCTTCTCCTATTGACCTCAGTTGCTTTTAAGGTATCTGCTTTAGTTTCTCTGTGTTGAGGGCAACAAATGCTAGCTAATTTTTTAGGTTTCTTACCTACCTATCCTCATATCTCCCTTGTGTGCACTCGCTTTTATCTTGTGATCAAAGTTCAATCCCCTTGTTGTGTTTGCCCTTGATCTAATGTCTGCATATGAGGGAGAACATATGATTTTTGGTCTTTTGGGCCAGGCTAAACTCACTCAGAATGATGTTCTCCAATTCCATCCATTTACCAGCAAATGATAACATTTCATTTTTCTTCATGGCTGCATAAAATTCCATTGTATATATATATATACCACATTTTCTTGATCCATTCGTCAGTGGTGGGGCATCTTGGCTGTTTCCATAACTTGGCTATTGTGAATAGTGCTGCAATAAACATGGGTGTGCAGGTGCCTCTGGAGTAAACTGTGTCACAGTCTTTTGGGTATATCCCCAAGAGTGATATTGCTGGATCAAATGGTAGATCAATGTCTAGCTTTTTAAGTAGCCTCCAAATTTTTTTCCAGAGTGGTTGTACTAGTTTACATTTCCCCCAACAGTGTAAGAGGGTTTCTTTTTCCCCGCATCTTTGCCAACAACTGTTGTTGGTAGTGTTGCTAATGATGGCTATTCTAACGGGTGAGGTGAAATCTTAGTGTGGTTTTAATTTGCATTTCCTTTATTGCTAGAGAAATCATCCTATATTTAAGAAAAGTCATCTCCATGTTTCTCTAGTTAATACATGGCCCTCTACACATTTTCCATATGCACATAATGATTTGTCTAATAACTCTTGGATTATTATATGGTATACTCCAAAGCTGTTTGCAACTATTTCCTGCATTGACTCACCATTTTACCTATCTAGTTTATACATCTGCCACGAACCACATTGGAAGATTGAAGTCAGTGTTGTTATTCTTGAATTGTAAAAAAGGAGAAGTGGTACAAACAAACATGAAATAGTTCAAAGAAAAAGATCAGTTCTATGTGTAGTCTGTCTGAAGACATATTATATTCTTCTTTTATTCATGACCACTCCTTGCAAGCTTAGAGAAGGGATAGTCTTCTTTTTGATATTGTCACCCAGTGATGTCATCGAGAGGCAATCTGATTTTAGACTCAAAATTCTCTGGACAAGAAGTTCTGAATGAATGAGTTTAGATTTGTGCTTTATAATAAGTATATATCATAGAATAGCTAGACTACCTATTCTTTGGTCAAGGAAAGAAAAGAATTTGCCACTAAAGACAGGCAGTTTTCTGCCTAACACAATGCAAAGACCTGTCCAAGAGGTATTCATCTGTGGTAGCATCTGACCTTCTTCTTGACAAGATGTCAGTGAAAAATGAACTCACTGAGATGCATCCCAGGTCCCTTGGGAAAAGAAAGACAGACAGAACAAAGAATAAGGCTTAAAAAGAGCTCTTAGGAGAGGTCTAAGAACATTTTTCAAGGATGTTTCCACATGTTATTAGGGAAAAACTACATGTTATGAAAACTGGGCTATCCAATCAGATTGTATTACATCACTGAACCTCCCTAAGATTGCTTTATATTGGCAAAATTTAAATGTGAAAGATAGTAAAAGATAATATAATTATCACTCTGGATGATATCAACAATTTTCCTTCACTAAATAGAAAAAGCCATCATAATTAGTGCAGAAGTGACTCAAAAAAAGGTAGGAAGGTAGAATCGCTTACTCGATGATGTGATTCCAGGAGAGGGACCCTAACAAAGTCCCAAGTAAACTGTTAATATATACTGTGTGTGGAGGAGTGGGGAATAGTGGGGGTGGGAGGGTGAATGAAAGAGATTAAGGTGAGGGTGCATGGTTCATAGATTTCATATACATATATGAAAAAGAACAAAGAAACCTCTTTCAATTGCTGTAAGTGGGGTGGGGAGGGGGTTCGGGGGAGAGATGATGGGGGTGATCTAACCGATATACAATATAAGCCTAATTGGAATTGTCACTATGAATCCCCCCTGTATAACCAATATATCATAATAAAAATTTTTCTAAGAAAAAATCAGACTTAAAGAAAGCACAACTTCCTGAACACACAGAGAAGCCTCAATTATCATTGACCACTTCCATGGAAAAAGCTGCTCCTCCTTCAGAGTGCTTAGACTATAGCCACCAATGGAAATTTGTAAATACAAGTGATGAAAGGAAAACTGAACACAGATTATATTTAACTGGATTTATTTGAGCACAGAAAATTCACAAATAGGCAGCACTCAGAACAAGCAGAGATTCAGAAGATTCAGTTTTAGCAGCATGAAAGGTAGACTTGTATAGGTTAGGTTTGGAAAATCATTTGACGGTTTACAGCTAATATGTGCCTTTCTTGGCATGGTGTGGTGGAAATTCCTTAGTTACAGGTTAGTTTGTGGTTTCTGATTTGTTAATCTTAAATTTGTTTTACTATTTAAATTAGTTATCCTTTTATTTATGTGAGAACTCAAGTTTGTGGAGCTGTCTCAGCATGACAGTCTCAGAATTAATTGTTTTGGTAACAGAAATAATGACAGATGACATAGATTACTATATTAATTTGAGTTATCCATTATCGGGTTTGATTGATTTCCCACAAGTAATAATTCCTTCACACTATTTAATTATTAAAATAGAAATATTTCAATATTTTAGCAAACAGTATAATCATAATGGTGCATTAAATGAAGTTACTCAGTTGCAAATTATAAAGCTATCAAAATGGCTTCAATCTACTGAACAAATGACAGCTCTGTGACCATATCAAGGTTCTGCTATCAGTTCATGTAAAGGACTAGTCTCCCTCTCCCCATTACACTTCTAATTGGGCAAATACTCTAATGAAGATTTAAAAAAAATAGGATTACAAAAAGAAAAAAGTTTGATGTATATAGTTTTTAACAATTATTATTTCCCTGGTTAGACCATTTATTACCCCAACCACAAGTATGTTTTTCTTCTTTGCTAGCATGAAGCAATCCAAAACAGAAGAAATACCCCAGTGACACTGATGTAGCATTGATTACCTGTTTGACTTTGTCACATTTTCTCACCAATAAAACATGAATGGATATGATAAGTGCTAAATTTCCTCCAGTTTTGAGTTTTTGCATTTGATTGTATGAACTGACACTATGTAACACCTGCTGATTATTCTGGCTTGTTACTTACTTGCATATAGTAAAGCAAAGGATGATAGAATTTATTCTGCATTTGGGAGGAGAAATGGGGAAAGGGGGAAATGTTGGTTTGATTGTCTAACTTTTTTTAATTTTTACTTTTCATTACCAAATCTACTTTATATTGGTAAGTGTTTGCATTTGGGAAGAGGGATGCATATCTTTGTGGTTTCAAATGATGCATTTTTGGATCATATTTTCACCAAGGAATTATTTTTAATTTTCACTTAGCTTAATTTGCAAATATTTTATTTGATGGCTTTGGAATTTTGTGTATTTATTTACAATTCTCTCATATATTTTAATCCACTGAAATCCATCCCATTTCATTGGCTGTGGTCTGGTTCTAACTTTAATATTATTTTCCACATGGTTCCCTAGTTGTCCTAACAACATTTATGGAATTATCAATCTTTTCCCTACGGCCAGAGGTTATGCATATTTTCCTATATATATTGAATGGTTTTTGGCTATTTTACTTCTCTTTTACTCATTTGCTGTATATTTATGTTCAGTTATCTTAAGGGTAACTTGTATAATCTTAGGCATATTCTATGACCTATTTATGATTTGATTTTCTTATTTTTAACAGGCAGCAGTGGTAAGAAGTACCTCAGAGATGTTACAAACATGGAGTAAAATAATGCTTATAAGAATTTTGCATGATATCAGTCCCAGTCTAAACTCTTCTAAAATATTAGATGTTATGACTAATGGAAGCATTATTACATTTTCTTTCTGCTGTTTATATTTTGTAGTTGGTTCCAGAATACTCGTGTGTGTGTGTGTGTGTGTGTGTGTGTGGTGTGTTGCTCTAAGAGGTTTTTTGGTACAAATTCAGGTAACTCACTCATACAGTTTTGTAAAAAGCTTTCTCAGTTCCTTCTTATTTCCACAATTAGTACTGTATGGCAGGAATCTTTATTCTAGTCAGTATGCTCCCTACTAAGCTGCAGGTGCCATCTGCCCTAAGTCATGCTCGCCCCAGTTAATTCCATAGTTTTGTTCCTCCTTGAAAATAAGGTAGGACTTGTCTTCTGTTTAAAACAAAGACTGACTGCTGCCAGTTCCATTTTCACAAGCTCTGCCAATAATGGATAGAATTAGCCTGCATTGTCCCTCCTTCTCTAACTCTATAGGGAAAACTTTACTCGTAATCACAGTTGGGATAGTGCCCCTAGCTGAGCAGTTGATATTAAATCTAGTATCTGTGTAGTTGGTAAAGGGCCAAAGAGAGTGTTGGAAAGATCAAGGCACAAAAGTTCACAGACTATGTGGCATCTTTTGTTCCTCTTCACAAAGCAGAATCACAACCTTTTTTCTTTTTCCCTAGTAAACTGTCCTTGGCAACAGAATATGCTCCTAGCAGCAAAGCTCATAAAAAAGTAGCTTTTATAACTTGATTTTTTATTAGAATGTTTTTCCATGTTTTGGGGCAGAAAATCTAGCATAGAATTTTGTAACAGAAGAAGGAACCAAAGGGATATAGATTACTTATGCAGCAGCCAGTAAGCTGAACTTTTGATTTCAGCATTCATAGTTAGGAAGTGAAGCAGAGGGAGCACATAGCTTTTTGAACTTTATTATTTCATTTGAGAAGTAAAAAAAGAAAAATGTCAAGGCCCAGAAATAAAACATCACAATACCACCCAAGGTCATGTGTGAACACTATTGCTTTGGGGATAAAATAAAACTGGAAGCAAATAGAAGTATGAATTCCAGTACCTAGACAGTTGTTGGGGCTGGTTTCTTTTTGAATCTCCAAATCAGTTTTAATTGGTAAGAATTACATTTCACCATCCTGAAGTAAGATCTGCTAAATTAGAAATTTATTTCTACTTTCCTACTCACACTTTATGAAAGTATCTGTAACATCATATGCCCAAGAGCAGAGTTTGAAGGAATATTTTCCATGGAAATGGACTAATCACTCAAAATTTGGAATCACTCCCAGTTCTTCGGAAGTAAAGTTAATTATTCTGGAAGCACATCATTTGTGTATAAGAAATTCAACAGAAGTGTAATTAGTTCAGCAATTAGCTTTAACTCTTCAGAAACATTTCTCAAAAGGAGGCACTAAAGCCTTCTTCCCTCTTCGTGTAACCACATTTTAACTGGTTTATTACAGCTAATTATTAAACATGATTTCTCATTGGTTAATCATGTCATTGAAGGAAGAAATATCCATTACTGGCTTTTCCTATAAAGTTTTGCTTTATTTATGTTCTTAACTGTGACTTACTGTTTCCTTTTAATGAGCACGTGACAAGGTTGCTTAGTGAACATTGCCTGGAAACTTGAGTAGACAAGATTAATAAGGCTTCCTTGAAAAGTTGTTTTCTTTCCTCATCTTTATTCTTTAGAACCCCTCTACTGTAGTTTTCCTCTGACTGGAACTTCACCTTCATCCACATGCATTTGCAATGATAAGTTTTAGAAAAGAACTTGAATAAAAGAGTTCAGGAAATGTGACTTGCATATAAATTTTGAGACCTGTGGTTTTACAAAAGTCAAAAAATGTAGAATAATTTCTCAGGTCAAAGGTTTTTTGTTTGGTTTTTTTTTTTCCTATACTGGGGACTAATCTCAGGACCTTGAACTTGGTAGGCAGGTGATCTACCACTAGAGCCATGTCCTCAGCCCCCGGAGTTAGATTTTATTTCATGTTATTGAATGAATTCTAAACCCAGATGGCTATTCAGTAAGGCTTGGTCAGAAAAATTAATGACTGCCACAATTGTATTTAACTTGTTTCCAACTTGTTTATCTTTTTCTCATTAACAAACTGATGGTATTTTGTAGCTTCAATAGTACCTCTTTTTTTAAGTTCTTAAACTTCTAGTAACAAATGAAAAATGAATTAAATGGAATTTGTATTCTTATTATTTCAAAATTGCTGAGAAAAAGTCCATAAATAGAGGATTATAAACAATGATACATGTACATTCTGCCAGTATCTTAGCCTATAATAGTCTTTTTATTCAAAATGAAGTGACCACTTCTTAAAAAGTCTTTTAAAATATGTTAAATGGAATCTGAAATTTATTGCATTTATTATATATCAAGCCCTTTTAAGATTATGCTGCTCTATGTTTTTCTATTTTTATGTATCTTTCTCATAGATCATTCTTGGTATTTATTTAATTTTATCTACATTTATTAAGCATCATATATATATTTCCCTAAATATATTTGTCTCAGTGATAAAATGCCATGTTTTTTCATAAAGTAGGCTAAATTTAAAGACAAGTGAATTCCCAATTAGCCCAATGACTTCTCTTTGCCAGTGACTGGCACATAGCCTAGACACTCTAGTAAGTCACAGTCTCAGTTATTCCCTCTTGTTTTATACTGCCTTTAATCCTGTTCTATGTAAAGATATTTGATTAAAATTCATCAGAAAGTTCTTCTTATTATTTCCCTTTGAGTTGTTTTATTCACTAATTCCTGCAAACTAAAATTCCCTTGGCACTCTCAACCTGCTTCCCTTTTCTAAGTGAATAGCAAATTGAGTTAAGAAGGAACCTGAAAATGGGCAGTGTCAAGTTTAATGCTGAAGGTCAGTTGAATTAAAATGGACATACTGGAATAGCATCCAGCTGACATATAATAAATACTTACAGAGCATCTCCTCTATTTTAGACCTTATTCCAGCTGCTGGGTATTGAAAAAATGTAGATAATAGATGATGGACAATGATAAAGGAACTTCTGTTTAAACAACCTATTTACCACAGCCATAATCTTACACATAGGTTTCAAGAGACACCAGATGATCACTTTAAAAGTTGAGATGTGTCATAGTTTACTAATTTTCTATGGGCAGAATTGGAACATTTAATGTAATTTTTTGCATATAAAATGTATATAACACATAAACATATATCCTTCTTTAGACACACTCAAACCAAAGGATTTTATTTTTATACATTTCAGTAGCAATTATGGTACCCTTGTAATACAACTTTAACTGAAGATGGATATTCTAATCTAAAGAAAAATAGACAGAATAATGAAAATAAATGTCAAAACTCTCCAATCTATCTCACCAGACTTAAAGGCATATGAAAAGAAAAACTCAAAACCATTGTGTTTTTAGATCCAGGATTGACACTACTATTGATATAAGGAGATTGCATCAGTGTGCACTAAGAACACTTTGACATTGTCATATTATTTTTTTTCATATTTTCATAATACCTCTAAAAGGTGGGATGGTTGTTTTTGAACTTTTATTCATGCTTTGTAATGTGCTCAATAAGAATTGACAAATAAGATTGAATCAAATTTAAAAGATTCTGTACATCTCAAAACGATTTCCAGAATCAAGAAACAACCCACAGAATGAGAGAAAATCTCTGCAAGGTATTCATCAAATGATTAATACTGAGAATTATATAAAGAACTCAAAAAAATTAAACATCAATAGAACAAAAAATTCAGTTAATATGTGGAGAAACAAATTGAACACACAGGTCTCAAAAATATACAAATGGCTCATAAATAAATAAATACATAAAGAAATGTTCAACATCCTTAAACAAAGAAATGCAAATCGACACTACACTGAGATTCCATCTCACCTCAGTCAGAATAGCTCTCATCAAGAAAACAAACAATTAATACTGGCAAAGATGCAGTAATGAGGAATTCTTTTGCACTGTTGGTGGGAATATAAATTAGTCCAGTCATATAGAAATTAGTATGGAGATTACTCAAGAAACTAAAAGTGGAACTACCAAATGATCCTGTTATATCTCTCTTTGTCATATATCCAAAGGAATGTAAGTCAACACACAAAAATGTACTTACACACCCATTTTTATAGCAGAATTATTACAACAGCCAAGACATGGAGACAGTCTAAGTACCCAGCAATGGATGATTGGATAAAGAACATGTGGTACATATAAACAAGGGAGAGTTATTCAGCTAAAAAGAAGAATGAAATTATGTCATATGCAGGAAAATGAATGAAACTGGAGAGCATGGTGTTGAAGCCAAGCTCAGAAAGACAAGCATCATGTTTTTTCTCATATGTGGAATCTAGACCTAAAATGAAATAATGTAATTGTAAAAGGGGAGCTGTTTTGGAAGAAATCAGTGGGTGGGAGAAGGGGGGAAGGAGAGGGTGACAAGGGTGACTATTACATGTTTATTATTTACTTATATTATTATAGAAATAATAAGAGTTACTTAGATGGGGTGAACTTGATTAAAGTATATTATATGCAAGTTGAAAATGTCACCATGATATCCCTTTGTACAATTAATTTATGCTAATTTTTTGGTTGTACTGGGGCTTGAATTCAGGGTTGCATGCTTGCTAAGCAAGTGCTTTACCACTTGACCCATGCCTCAGCCCAATTTATGCTGATTTTTAAAGAATACTCAACACCTCAAGTGTAACAAGATTTTAAAAGCTTAAAAACAAAAATAAAACAAGTTTGGGGGCATGGCTCAAGTGTAGAGTGCCTGCCTAAGAAGCTGAAGCCCTGAGTTCAAACCCCAGTAATGCCAAAAGAAAAAAAAATTCTGGGCACCCAGTACACTTTACTTAGGATGATTTTCTGATGTTCTGCAAACACAGGAAAATCAATACAAAAATGAACAGGTTTTCATCATTTTTAAAGCTGTTGATTATATATCAAAAGCAGTTGGCCCATGAATGTTACATAGGCAGTTGAGGTACACATAAATTTATGTTAAATAATTCGAGAAGCATCAGTCTTTTACTTTTTTATGTAGTTACAGTGCTTAGAGGGGCATTTCTTTAACATCTTGAGATTTTCTGTCCTTTCCTTGCAAGCCACATAAATAACAAGCACATGGCCATTTAGATAACAGTTATTCTGGATAATTGTGGATATTATTGAAAATCTACACGTATTAAATCATTACTATATAAATTGTATATGTATTAACATGTATGGTTCACACGACTACTATCTGATACAAGTGTTCTTATTGCCTCTAGCTAATAAGTAAGTGATTGTAGAAATGAACTGAGGTTGTGATACTGCTTTTGTTTTGTTTTTTGAGACAGTGTCTTAATATGTAGTCCAAGCTGGCCTCAAATTCATGATCTTCCTGCCTCAGCCTCCTGAGTGCTAGGCTTAGAGGCCTCCATTACCATGCCTGCCTGATGACGTTTTCTTTATATTTAACAATTATACTTCTGGAAGCACTCTATTCATTCCTTCTGCAAAGTTTCTGTCCTTGGATTTCCCTTGTATGATATCCATTAATTTAATTTTGTCTTAATTTTTCAATTTCTCAATTCAAACCACATGGCAGAGCTAGAAAAGGAACATTGGGCATTGGCAAAAGGAAAGAGCTACCAGAGAGGACAATATATAATTTTGGAATCTTACATTGCTTTTAGAGTTCAGGTGGCATGTTAGTGTTGAGCAGAAAAGCACTGAATAGACTTACTGTAAGCAGCTGCAACTAAAGAAGTGATTGATTAAACCACAGAAAGTCACAGGTCTCAAGCAATACTTATCTACTTTTCATACTATCCTTTATTGAATACGAACCATTTTATGAAATGAGATACCTTCTAGGGATGTAACTGGCAGAGAAACCAAATGCTTGATGTTAGCAGGAAAGTCAAATAGATGGAGTTGACTCATGGTGTAGGTGAGGTTGTGCATTCTCTGGTGATTCTGTCAGGCTGCTCAGAGCTGTATTCACACCCAGGAATTCTGATGATGGCCACAGCAAGCAGTAAGTTGCATCATTACTAGAGCCTGGTAGCATAGTTTCCAGCATCTCACTGCCATGCTCTCACTACTCCTGGTGAGGGATCAAGATCAAGGATCTTTTGAGCAGGAAGAGTAAGGGTCATCCTATATGCAGAAATACTGCAGTTTATGAGCAAGGGACACACAAACCTTGCACAACCAACTCAGGATTGGGAGTCTGGTCTTCAGGGTTTTGTTTGTTTGCTTTAGTAAATGAGGAAAGACAAGAATTATAATCAAAACTCAAGGCATCAGCAGAAGGAATTTGGATCTCAGTTCTCACTTCCCAATTTATTAGCAAATAGTCTTCCTTGACATCAGCTTGCTGATTTCCTTATCTGTAAACAAGAAATGCCAAGAATAAGATTCCATAACAGGAAATTTTAATAGATTTCATGAGTAGAGGTGAAGCTGTTTAATTTACTCAATGCCTCCAGTTCCACATCCCAGCCTACTGAAAAGAGTGATTAATTCTCCAAATACACAGGCTGATTTGACATCTTTTGATCCTATGTTGCATTATGAAGGCAAACTATAACCTCCCACTCATTCATTGCTCGTAACTGTGTGTGCAAAGACATGGTAAATTATGTCAATTTCTGAAATACCTCTTATTCCTGGACTGATTGGGATGAAGGTTTGGATAGGTGTACCTGTAAGATAGGTTGGGAAAGATGCAGAAAGAGAAATCAGTATTTCCAAGATTTATTAAAAATTTAAAGTTAGATTAAACCTACTTTAATGTACCACAAAGATTACATGGGAATTTTTTCTCCATGTCTTTAGAGAAAAGAAATATTTTGAAAGTAAATAAGATTAGAGTCAAGTTCTATTACTTAATCACTGGCCTGCGATTCAACATCTGCAACAGGTTGCACACACTCTCATGCTTCAGGCAGCTATTAATTCTTTTGTTTTTAACTGTTAGCTTGAGAAGACAGAATGATCTACCCACTTGCTTTTACAGAAGTTTTTTGTTAGTTATTCATCACATGGAGCCCACCGGCAGAGCTTGGGGCGGTGTGTAATTCTAGAAATCTATAATGTCTTCACAGTCAAAGGTATTTCCACTGACTCACAGTGCTGAGCATGCCTTCTGAGAGACTTGCAAGCACACACTGTGTTTGCATTTGTCAGAGCAGAGATAATTGATCCCCACTGGAATGAAAGCCATGACCTGGGATGCCTAAATGAAACTGTCAGAAATGGCTTCCAGGGGCTGACCTAGGTAGCCTCAAGAGTCCAAATTCTTATGGAGTCTTACAATAACAAAGAGTAAAATGGTCATGATTACTCAGTTCAAGACAACAAAAATCTTTGTTCAAAAGATTTGACCCCCAGAGGCACCTGCACATCCATGTTTATTGCGGCACTATTCACAATAGCCAAGTTATGGAAACAGCCAAGATGCCCCAGCACTGACGAATGGATAAAGAAAATGTGGTATCTATACACAATGGAATTTTATGCAGCCATGAAGAAGAACGAAATGTTATCATTCACTGGTAAATGGATGGAATTGGAGAACATCATTCTGAGTGAGGTTAGCCTGGCTCAAAAGACCAAAAATCGTATGTTCTCCCTCATATGTGGACATTAGATCAAGGGCAAACACAACAAGGGGAATGGACTATGAGCACATGATAAAAGCGAGAGCACACAAGGGAGGGGTGAGGATAGGTAAGACACCTAAAAAACTAGCTAGCATTTGTTGCCCTTAATGCAGAGAAACTAAAGCAGATACCTTAAAGCAACTGAGGCCAATAGGAAAAGGGGACCAGGAACTGGAGAAAAGGTTAGATTAAAAAGAATTAACCTAGAAGGTAACACCCACGCACAGGAAATCAATGTGAGTCAATGCCCTGTATAGCTATCCTTATCTCAACCAGCAAAACCCCTTGTTCCTTCCTATTATTGCTTATACTCTCTCTACAACAAAATTAGAGATAAGGGCAAAATAGTTTCTGCTGGGTATTGAGGGGGGGAGCGGGAGGGGGTGGAGTGGGTGGTAAGGGAGGGGGTGGGGGCAGGGGGGAGAAATAAACCAAGCCTTGTATGCACATATGAATAATAAAAGAAAAATGAAAAAAAAAAAAAAAAAAAAGATTTGACCCAACGTTGGTTAAAAAAATCAATCATTTCCATGACTTAAATTCCCAGTTAATTTAAATAGTTTGTTTATGTATGTATATATCTAAATAAGTCGATTTCTTCTGTTTTTAAAGAAATCTTTTGAAACTTTTTGAAATTTGAGATGATAGAATAATTTTTTAAAGCTACTAAATGAAAAAAAGTGACTTTTATTATGGATTTGGAAAAACTTTAAAATTTAGTTTTATTAGTCATGAGATCTTCATATTATGGGAAAACAATTCTGAATGCATATAAAAGGCATGTTAATAGCTTCAAAACAATGGCTAATATGCATATTAACTCAAGCATCCCTTTACATAATTCTAAATTTTGTAATGCACGTTCCCTAGAGTTCCTTGGCCCATAGATTAGGAACAACTACTATATACAACAAATTAGGTCTAAATAATATGAATTTCTGGTTTTACATGCAACTTCTTCTTCTCTGGGTTATTAGTAGTATTTATCTTTAAGTCAGTGGTTAAATTCTGCATATATAAGATGGTCTGTACCCTCTCCTTTTAGTTTTCTTGCTTTCTGAGTACTTTGGTATTTAATGGATCCATCACCACTACATGTGATTTTATTTTTACATTTTAGGAAAAAAATTCTAAAAATAATATCATGTATATCCCTTCTTAAATAGATTGGACACTCTGGTGAAAACAAACACTAAGTATCTGTCTACTGAGGTGAATCTGAGAGTGAAGTGCTTTTAGCAAATTCAGGCTGTGGACACGTTTGAATAACATTTTGCTGTCTTTGATTTAAAAATCCATGCTAATGGATGAAATAGAATAGCAGAATACACTCACACCATTAAATTCCTTCTTTTTTTTTTTTTTTTTACTTGTTAAATATCCAAAAGAGAAAGATGGTCCACTTAACAAGGAAAAAAAGTTCTAATTTTAGTGTACTAGAAACATGATGCATATTTCTCTCTAATTTAATTTCTAGCCATTAAGACTCAATTCTATAAATGACCCAGCAAAGCATTTGGAGATTAGGAAAGTATAAACTGAATGTCATTTGAATTGGGCTGGCTAGACACCATGATGTTATATAGCACAATTTGCATTTAACATCATATTTTCATGAGGCAACCCAGCAGAAGCATGGGGACTTTCATGAATAATTACTAAGAATCCCCTCCAATGGAACATGAAAAATGATCTCTTCTCTGGTCATCATTTTTATTAAGCATCGTATGTTTGAAGCAGTGGTCACAGTGCTTTGAACTTTTGTTTAGAATCATAGAAAAAGTTTGTATTCAGTCTGTGGGCTGAGGAAAAGGGATTATGATTCTAATGAACCAAATCTGTGCAAATGAGAAAATAATAATCTCCTCATAATTAGAACTCCCTTTTTAGACTAAATGTTGGCCAAGAGTTTTCCAAAAGAAGAAAAATCATTTCATTATTTGGTTAAAACAATATATATAAATTAATGCCAAATTGCTTACTGGAAAGGGAGAATTAAAATGCTTTGGCTTGTTTTCACAAATATGTACACTGTTGTAACCTCATCCTGATGTTCTAGTCAAAACAGTTTCTGTTCTTTTCCATGTAGTTTGATAGTAGAGATCAATTTGTTACCTATGCAGGTAGTTGTTGATATTTACTACATAGGAAAGTCATTCTCAGTCTTGTTGAAGATGTCCTGTGGGAGGCAGGGCTAGAAGACCCTTTTTACAGATGTAGAAATAGTGTATTACCTCCTCAAGGTTTAAAGGAATTACTGATTTGGATTTAGAATTTGAATGTTGGCTCCCATGTCTGACATGTACATCATCATAACCTGTACACACAGGTATAGTCATGGTGGTAGCTTCAGTTGGGAGTAGAAAGAATTTCAACAAGTCTGGCAGTACTCAATGTTATAAACACATTTTATTTGGAATGCAAAAGAAGCAAACATACACATTTGTGGTTGGGTATTCTGGACTGCCCAGAATATGGTGACATATTATTTAATAGAAGCATAAAAATTTTCCAAAGTTGCTATTTCCTTTTCCTTGGTTCTTCTGAAGTCTGCCACACTCCCTGTCTCTCTGAAACCTGAGAGCTTGAGACCAAGAAAATTTAGGTATCTTATTTCAGGTAAATAGCCATTTTGCAAATTCTATGTAGAAAAAGGCAGTTCCAGAGGGGAATTTCAAGCTGAGAGAAAACATTGTGAAGATTGGGGGGTGAGTCCTCCTTTGTCATTCCTGTAGAAGGCCACATCACAGCAGAATAGGGATTCAGCCACAGATGGGGCACTTTGGTGAGGAAGTCCCTGCAATAGAACATCAGTGCTTACTAACCTGGGTAGTGGTGGATGGGGGAGTTTTGGAAAATGTTCAAAATCCAGGAATATTCTGTAAATGGAAGTTCCATTCTCAAAAGAGCATCACCAGCCAGGCACCAGTGGCTTATGTCTGTATTCCTAGCTACTCAGGAGGCAGAGATCAGGAGGATCACACTTTGAAGCTGGCTGAGGCAAATAGTTTTTGAGGCCCTATCTTGAAAAAACCCATTACAAAAAAAGTCTGGTGGAATGGTTTAAAGTAGAGGCCTGAGTTTAAACCCCAGTACCACAAAAAAAAAAAAAAAAAGAAAGAAAGAAAGAAAGAAAAAAGATATCACCATACCTTTTCTCAATTAATCACCCTGACAAACTACTAAGATAGCCTGGGCAACCAGACTTATTTAATTATTATCCATATTTAATGTTGATTTATGATCTACATTCAAAGTGGCCCATAAAGATTATATGATTGTCCTCAAGATCACAAACCCAGTTGGTGTGAGAATTTGACTTACTCCTCCTGTTTCTTATATTATTTGAGAAATAACTAAGGATTGAGCTAATATTCACCCCTTTCATTAAAGAAAAAAAGTGCGTTATCCATGGGTGGGTCCTTATTGTTTTATACAGCCTGTGACAAGCTTATCTTATAAAGTCAAACATGTCCAACAAATGTAATAAACTAAGAAACTTCTAGGCAAAGACGTGACACATGCTGATAGTTGTTTCTGGGGCTAACAAAAACATTAATGCAGTGATGTGGTGATTATGTATTGTTATAAATAGGGGTTACTGATCCTGAGAGAGCTTTGATCAGTTGTAAAAGCTCAGTGATTACATGACACATTAAAAAAATCATAACCACTCTTTATTAGTTGTTTGGCCTCTTTAGGTCTCTTTACATCAGAAACACAAATTATAAACAAGAAATGAACTATTATGTTTTTATAACAAATTAATGATAAAGGCCTTTGGAAAATCTCCATACTATCCCGGAAAAAAACTGTATTAATCCTATTGTCTATTATCCTATTTGTAATATAGTAATAATACTTGCTATGATATTCATATGTTACGATTTGGAATCAAGTCCTACCTAAAGCCACATCCAAATAAGTGGACAATTTTAATATGAAGGGAAGCTATAAGACAACTATCATGATCTATATGGGCAAATTTATTCCTGTATTTCTTCCAATATTTGCTATATTAGTTCTCCATCTGACTGTGTAAAGAGAGTGAAGCTTTTATCTTATTCAAGATGGAGTTCTTAAACCCAGATCTAATCTATGATGGTTATCTTAGTCATGGGAATAGAGCCAAGATATAGAAAATATAAAAATATCAACCAACAGACATAGACCAGCTTGGCATGGAAAAATCTAGAATGCAATGTTTTAGGTTATTTCCATCCTTCCTTCCCTCATTCAACCTGGATTGAAACATTAACATTTAAAAACTCCAGGCCCTACCAACATTACAGCCCTGAATGAGTGACTAAACCCTAAGAAGCTACCTGTTGAATGTTTTACCAACATTAAGATATATCATTTCCACAGGAGCCTTTTGATTTACCAAAAGAGGAAATAGAAGACTTAACACAGTGAATAGGTCTAAATTAGCAGGTTATGTTCTTTCTAAACTACATTGCTTTCTCTTGGATACGTGACAATCACAGTTAATAATACAGTATGTGGCATAACTAGATTAGTACTTGCCAGATGAATGGTATTGTTGGTGATATGAATTTGGCTTAGATGAGGGAGGGAGGAAGGAAGGAAAAAGATTTTCATGAGTAGATTATGAATGTCTGTTAATGAGTGATTGTTCCTCAGTCCAATATCCTATGAAATGAGTTAGTGAAGGGATTTTTCTACTTGTATACTTGAGAGCACAAGGTAGAAAGATTTATCTAAAATTACTTTTTTTTTAAGTTCTTTTCTCTTGAACCTATGCTTTGTTCTACTTTTTCTTTGTGTCCCTGATGAGAATCAATGAGTACTAGGGAGGCAAAAGGAACTTTTTCATCTCCTGAAGGTTTGTGAATTTGAGTCTGTAATGTAAATTGGTCACAAACATATTAAGAGGAGAAAAGGCATCCAAATTTATTAATGTGTAGCAAATGGGAGTCACTCAAAAGTATGACAGTCTTAGAAAAGCCAGATGCTGAAGCATAAAGATCCTCTTCATAGGGAAGAGGGAAGTGTGGGCTGTAGGCCAGGTTTAGAGGAAGGGCCATTGATGTTTAGAGGAGACAAATGAGCCAAAGTATAGAAAGTAGCCTGTTTTAAACTTTGCCTGGAAGCTGGGAGTGGGGTTAACTTCAACTTTCTTTCCTGTTAATCTTCTGGAGGATCTGGCTGTTGTTAGGCAGGGTAACTTCTGAAGAAGATGCTTCCTGTACTCTGCGAGGGAGACAGAGTCAGGAGATGGGAGGAAGGAGAAGGTCACAAAGACCATGGTTCTCTTTTAGTTCAAATGATACTGTATGCCAAACTATCATACTTTGGGGTATTTTTTCCTGACTTCTGACATCATAGTACTTGTGTTTTTTTTTTCCTTTTTATTCAGAAAGAAACATATTTCATTGGTTGAGAGAAAGATACGAAGTCTTTATAGATATCTCTCAGAGTAAAACATGATTCATGAAACTGGTCAGGATTTTTCCAACAGATGAAGATACCAATACATTCCTGTAGAACAAAATGCAAAATACTATAAAAATTAGAACTATTCAAAGAGATGAGTTGAATGTTATCTTCTAATTTTGTAAACTAATTAATTTTAATGATGGATAAATAAGAAATGTCTTTAGAGCTTAAAAATCATGAAGGCTTTCTTAACTGTTTAAATGATTTGCAGAGCAGGCAAATTTTAATTCTGCAAAATAATTAAACTATAATAGAGACTACTTATAATCAAAATTGACCATTATCCTATTAGTAGGTTATCTCAAAAGATAAAGTTTTGACGTTATAACAATTCTAGTGTATCATCTTTATTCACAAGTGTCATAATAAAAAGAGATGAATTACTTCTGACCAAAGTTTTTAGGTTTAATTTTTTATCTACTTCCCAACCTATTTCTATCAAGTTTCATTTTTGGGCCTCTGACACAATGTTATTTAATTTTTTATGACAACAATAATAAAAAGCATAGTCTGTTTTGTTTAGAATTTTGAAACCATTTGGTACTTTTTAAAATGAAATGGTCAGTTGGGTGCAGCCAAAACAGGAGACAGAGGAGAGGCTTAGAAAAAAAACAAAGCTTATCATATTTAGAGGTTTACAGGACCACATGGGAAGGAGACTAACGTGGTTGGTCAGAGACTTTTTTGGGGTGTCCATGGGAAATGCAAGGCAAGACAGTTTAGGACTGTCTAGTTTGTATGATTTCCATGGGTTTTGACTATGAGTGGGCCCTGGTAGCCTGGCACTTGGCCTGGGATGGTATAGACACAGGAATACTGGTTGGTTTGCATTTCAAAAGTACATGCTATGCTATCTCTAGGAATTGACTAGCTCTGAGAGGAACAATCTCTCCTCATCCAGAAAGGGTTTTTTAGGGTGTCAAAACATCATAATATAAAGAAACTTAGAACATATTTATAATGCAGGAACATTTTTTTTCTGAAAAAAAAAAACCAAACTACTTGTTATTATTCCTTGCCAAAATCAATAAAAATTTTCCCAAAACTAAAAAATTCTCTTCTCAAATTCACTATTTCAATCTGGCCATCAATGCAGCACTAAATGTCATTTGTTTTAGTGTTTACTAGAGAAAATACGGTAGGATTATAATCGGTCTGTCTCCTCTGTGAGGTAGTGATATGAAATGTGAACACTGAAATAATATTCTTTTGGACTCAGAAAGCACTAAGGAGCAGAAATATAATCTTAGGGAATCAAAGAGAACTTTGGTCTTCAGCATCATCCCCAGCTATTGATAAAATCTAAACTCACAGCCAGGGATGCTGTGGTATAAAATATTCATGTTGTTATTGGTGCTAAAGGCGACTACTGATTTATTTGCAATTGATAGTAAAGCATTCATAACAATGCCATTTTGATTAGCCCTTAGGAGCTCTGGGAGGCTTCTGCATTTTTCAGGCCTGCAGTTCAGTTGTCATTGCTATCATTTTTATAAGGAGAAATGAGCTAAGTCTTGTCAGAGCTAACTACAGTTTCTTTTGAAGTCTTTTCTCTCCAAATTGAAGCTAAAGGCGAGGAAATTAGGCTGCCACACAGAGACCAGGTGGTTCCTAGCCCTCCTGAGCAATCTTTCATGGAGAAAGGATATCTCATTCCCTTGTGTTGGCTCTTTTGCACCTCTGCCTAGGATTGAAGAAATCTTATACCATAACAGTTTGTTGAATTATCTGAGACCTTTGAGTGAAAGAGAGAGCACAAATGAAAATGAAAAGAATATGTTTTCCTCCTTTCTTAGGAGAAAAGAAAACTTTCCCTCTACATATGATGCTTAAATTACTGACCCTATGAAAGAACTGACAGACTAAAGAGGACAGATACACAAATTGGTTAATGCTACACACAGGAGTCCTGCAAGGTTTGAAATTCAAATGACCACATGAGTAAAGTTTTTATAGCATTAAAATAGGAAGTTGGTGTTTGGGGTTTATGGGAAGGGGCAGGAGAGGAAATGCTGGTGAACAATGTTTGCTTTATACAGAAGTTTCTCTCAGGTAACAAAGTTATCTCAAGAAGAGTTTATCAGACTGTAACAAAGTCTGAGGTGACCATCTGCCATTTCTTTTGTGATACAGTAAATCTTCCCAGGTTGAGGAGCTTCTATGAGAGGTGTCTCTTGTCAACTGGATTCCTTTTGGGAGGATGTATCTGTATGCAGATGAGGGAAATTCAGAGAGTATTTCTTTATGTGCTTTGGGAGGGTGTTGGGAGGGATGCAAGAAGAAAGAGGGATAAGAGGTAAGAGGGAAGGTCTCAGGGAGAAATTAGTTCTTCTTTAGTCTGAATTACTAGATACATCAAAGCAACACTAGGTGCCATTTTCTGAGCCTCAACACATTTCTTTTCTGTGTGCTTATTGTGTGTCATGCTGATTCTAGGAATTTATTGTTTTGTTTTTATTGTTGCTTAATGAAACAACTTTTATCCAGGGCAACTCTGTAATCCAACCCTGTATTAGGAAGCCAAGTAAATAATAGAGGACAACAAAATTGATGATTAGGTATAAATGCAGATGTCACTAACTTAAAGTTTATGGCTGTTTCTCACTTCTTACAACAGAGCCTGGAAGAATCTATTATTCATTGACCTGATACTCCTGGTAGCTTTTCTCAGATTCCAGTTTGCACTGATGTACATTGCTTTTCTCCATAATAAATGCCATTTAGAGTTGCAGTACTCATTTATTAAGATTTAACTTTAATAATCAGTTTTGCCATTGTTGGCCTATGAAAACATATATTTTTAACTTGATAGCTACATTATTCGATTATGATATTATTAAGAAAACCTTACAAGAAATCATAGTTTATACAAAACATTTACATGTATTTCATCATGCTGTACAACTATATTTTATGGTGACAATTTCCATACTTTAGGCCTAGAATTGCTGGAGTTGATTCTTCTTCGTAATGGCTAACCAAAGGAAAGGTCTGAATCAGTGCTTCTTAAATTTGAGTGTGCTGAGGAATGGCCTGAAGATCTTTGTGAATATGGATTCTGTTTCACTAATCTAGGGTGAGGTATAAGAAACATTTCCTAGTAGTCATCAAAACAAAAGATTCAGGGAACTCAAATGCATAGTTAATTCTCATGAGCTGCATTAGAAATTTAGGCCCTCATTACAGATCATTGAAAATGACCTCTGGCCCCTGGAAATACTCCCTTATAGATTTTATTATCTCTTGCTTCAGAAGTCCATTTACCTAAAGTATCATTGCCAGACTTGTGAAATGAGAATTCACAGTTATATTTCAATTTCAGACCAAAGGTGACACATTTTCAGTGAAAGAACATCTGCAATATTTCATGGGACATATTTATACTAAAATCTTATTCATTGTGTAGATCAAACTCAGCACTGTTGACTTTGGGGCAAGGTAGTTGTATTTGGTGGGAAACCATCCCACACACTGTAGTAGGTCTAGTAGCATACTTGCCAATATCTTCTGAGGAGAAAACATCCAGAATTGTGAATCACTGGCGCAGAAGAGTTTGTGCTTCTAGATTCTTTCAGAAGACATGAAGAAAGTTTTGCTCACATGTTTTTTTCCAGTCAAATATGGGAATTTCTTAGGTTCAGTGAAAGTTATATGATTTAAAAAACCTCACAGGCAAACAGTTTCTCACCTCCTATCACCCCAACACATTCCCCAATTTGGCACTTACCAACTACATTAATCATGATGTCAATTGTACTGCCTCTTGAGTATCTCACTCCATTGCTATCTGTATGGAAAACTGCATTTGTCTTATGCGTCTGTAGTGTTAAATTCAAACTCTTTCTGCAGTATTTATTGTCTTCTATTAATTTCCTTGTTCATCCCCAGACCAACTCCCTTTGGTTTTTCACTTAATTTTCCATTTTTTTTTTCTTTTAACCCATCCACACAACTCACACAGTTCACAGGTTACTGCATTGCCCAAATGTTTTCTGCTTGTGTGCTTTGCCAGTGTTGCTGTCCTTCCGCCAACATCCTGCAATGCATCCTCTATAACTGAAGTCTTCTAAAAAACTGTGTTTTCTGAACCTGAAAAAAAAACCACTCTCTTTTCTGGCATTGTAATATTTGTGTCTCTCTTTTAAGCACAATTTACATTTTCCCTTAGATTAGTAGTAGTGACATGTTTTCTCCCATACTTACCTGAAAAGAATTTTAGAATAGGTTTGGAGGACTGAACCATTGTTGCATCCTTGCAAGCACCATTAATATACTATTGCCCAAGTTTCTCCATACTTAAGCATTTACACATGTGTTTATATTTGCTCCATGTGGTTTGCCTCATATAACCTTTCCAGATCTCCACATTTAAAATTCTCACAGCTTCCAGACTCTCCACTGTAGGGGCAGAAAAATACTCTGTATAAGCTTTCCTCACCAATCAAAAGGCTCCTGCAAACAGTCTTATAACAACAGATAGATTAACAAGAAACAATCAAAACAAATTTGTTTAATCAAAGTTTTAGGTGACACAACAGCCTTCAGAAACAAAGACCCAAAGACTCAGGGAAAGCTATTTTTTATACTCAGATTTGATGAAGGATGGTCAATTGTGTAGAAATGTGATTAAATAGAAGAGTATAGCCTAATGGTAGTAGAGAAAGGAAACCCAGCAAAGTTATTTGTTTAGATTCTTGTTGCCTTTGTCCTACAGCATTGCCTCCTCTTGAGTATGGGGCAGGACTTTTTTCTAAAATCAGTCTCTTATTAATAAAGTATAGGATAAGGTTAGTATTACAATTTTCTTTATTTCCAGGAAGGTAGAGGAAAATAAGAGTAGGATTTCTAGGTTTTGTAGCTGGCTTTGGGAAAGAGGGATTAGAACCAGAGTTTCTATGGACTGCCTTTAGTGGTGAAAAGAGGAAGGAGGTCAGAAAGAAACTTTGCTTCTAAGTTTCTTCCAATATCTTTCAGTTTAAAGTACTTGGCATGTCATGTTTTCAGGAATAATTTTTTGATCCCTAACAAAACATTTAACCCTCTTTTCTGATTTATTTTTCCCATGTAGTGAAGATGTTTTTTCAAACATTATTTTTACTTATTGGTTTGCTTGTTATGAGTCTCCTAACAAATATAAGGTTTTTAATAGGAAAGGTTGTTTGTATCTCTTTCATTTACTATACTTGCTGTAGCACCTTGAGTAATTCCTGGCACATAGTAGATGCTTAAAAAAATGATTGTTGAGTAAGTAAATTAATTTGATAGAAGAATTTAAGGCACTTGAAAAGAACCTTCAAATATATTGGATCTGTGAAAGGGGTAATAATACAATAATTTTGAAGGGACGAAACCTGTTCAGCTCTGGAAACTCTAACACACCCAGACACAAACTCATCAGTTTATAATCCTGTTTTGAGTTTATAACACAGAGGGTTAGGAAGAAAATGCTGAAAAATTGCTTTGATTGCAATTTGGAGGAAGGCTACTGATAAAGCCTCTCTTACTTGAGCTGCTATTATATTGGGTGCTGCAAATTCCACAATTGCTGATATAACAATACTATATTACCTGTTATGAGAGAGTAGCTCTAGAAATCAAATTGAACTGAAAGGAAAGTGGAAGAAAGCCATTTCATAATGCTTTGCTTCTTTTTCCTTTTTCATCTTTTATTATTTTCATAAAACTTGCATTTAAGGGAGAAAAGTACCCTTAGGGCCTGTGCCTACACTGAGGGTTAAGGCATTAAGCAATTATCTTTGTGCAATTGATCACACAAGGCAAATATGCCACTTTAGTAGGTCTACCAACCACATTGGCCAACCATACATGAAATTGACTGTTCAGTTTAGAACACCTGAGTCAACATTACCATAGACAAGGGACTGACAAATTTTTCTTCTGAAGAACCAGGTATTGTAAGAGCTACTGAAATCTACCATTGTAACTCAAAAGCAGTCATAGACAATAGGTAAACAAATGGGCATGACTGTGTTGTACCTAAACTTTTTTTTTAATGGATATTGAAGTTTAAATTTTGTATAATTTTCACATCATAAAATACTATTTAAAAATATTTTTTTACCACTCTTAGTCTATGAGCACTACAAAAAGAGATGGGAGGTCAGATTTGTATGCATTTTGCTGCCCCCTGAAATGAACTGCTTCTAGCTGACTCTGGTATCCTCCTATGTTCTATTACTGTCTTCTGAGCAGGACCAGACGAATGCAGTAGCCATGGCAAATGTAAGCAAGCTCACTGGTATGTTAAGTAATAGGCAAGATTTTGAGTCAGAGGCTTAACAAAGGTATTATAACACCAATGCTGGATTTCATATTGAATAATGATGTTTTGGAACCCTTGAACTTTTATCTAAATCCTGTTCTCATTCCATAAATTTTGGCCCTAATTAATGCAGGTTCATTAATTCTTATACTAATTCTTGTCCTAGTATTTTAGAAAAATTCATCAATGAATTATTTTTGAAACACCCACTTATATATATATATGTATATATATATTTATGCATGTATATAACACATATATATGTGTTTGCATATAATATATATGCAGAAATGAAGTCAAATGTGTTTTTTCTACATTTTGTACTGCCTAGAATTTTATGTTGTGTTTTTGCCACCTTTGTCATCTTAGTTGCAGAAGATCAAGGTGCTCAGAGTTTAACACTTTGCAGGTAAGACTTAAGGACACAGATCATATAACTTTCTATTTCTGGATCTTATCCCACAAATAAGATCAAGGGTCACTTATCCTCTCATTCATTAAGAAATGCTCAAGTAAATTGCTTACAACTTAAATAATCTTTAATACTTTTATAATACAACCATTGTGGATACCAAAGAAGAACTTTTCCAGGTTCTACTTTTAGGTAGTTGTTTAGCTAAACTTCCAGATCTTTTTACCCAGGAATGTTAAAAGTTGGAATTTCTCCAGTGTCATTATATTTCTTATCTAAATATTAATGTGGTTATTGTTTTGAAATCCAACTTGTAGGGTCAATAATAGATTTCTTAAACCATTACAAGGGTCATGACTGGCATACCTCTACAACAAAAGACAAGTTAACAAGAAAAAAAAACAAATTTATTTAACCAAAATTTTACTTGACATGGGAGCCTTCAGAAATGAAGACCCAATGATCTAAGGAAAATTGTCTATTTTTGTGCTTAGGTGTTTTTGTGTTTGTTCGATGAAAATTGGATAGCCATGTAGAAACGTGACTGAATAAAAGGTATGATATAATGGTGATAGAATGAGAGGGAAATCCAGCAAGACCTGTCTTTGAAGATTCTTCTTGGCCTCCAGTGTACCCTTCTTTCCTGCCAGCTATGGGACAGGACCCTCTTCAAGGCAGAAAAGAGAAAGGACAGAGCAGACTTTCTTGATTTTATGGCTGGCTTTAGCATAGAGGTGTTCTAGTTTCTATGTCCCACCTTGGAGAAGAGGAATTCTGGCTTCTATGACTCGCTTTGGGGAAGAAAAGCCAGGGGTAATAGCAGGAAAGGAGAAAATCAAAGATGCTGCTTTTGTGGCCTTCCAGGTTCCCTTCATTCAAAGTCCTCACCATGCCATCCACAGTACCATACTTTAGAGTATCCTTTTCTGAGTCCCAGTATCTCAGAATTAGTTTACAGCCTATGTACCACATCAAACCATTGTGCCTTGTGTGTATGTATATACGTGAGTGTGTGTGTGCATGTGCATCTGTGCATGTATTTTCTTTAGTAGTTGACATTTCTTCTCGTTCTCATTGAAGAAACAAGAATACTTTCATCTTGGCAGTGGTAAGCTTGGTTTATTCTTTGAAAAGAAATCTCTTAAAATACTGATAATGTATTTTCAATAAGGAGAACTAGTTTTTATCACTTAATAAATGAAATGAATGTCTTCTATCTACTTTATATCACAAAGGATTAAAATCTCTTCTCTTTTGTTTTAATTGGAGATATGAAATATCTTTATCTAAATACATTAGCACCAAACCCCCAACCCCCTGTGTTTCTTGTTTGAAAAGCCAATTAAATGGTTTCATTGCTGATTGGCTGGAAGCCTATACAACTTCCTGGCTACAGGCCATTATTAACACCCTGGCCAGAAGTGTGACAGGAAGATGAAAAGATTTACACCTCTGATTTCTATATTAACAACAAGGACAAAACAGTATGTGGTCTTGTCAGTGGATAATACAATTTAAAGGTAGGATTTCTTTTTCCACAGGTGCATTTGTCTCTGAAAATTAGCAGTTCAGCTTGGTGTGAATAATAAGGCATCTTCTCTGATGATTTTGAATCATATTTAACAACCTTTTATAGACAACTTCAAGATTTATAAGACTATTACCATTTCTCTAAATGATAGATTTGGAGTCAACTTATTTTTAGATAGCAATTTGATTACTTATAAAAATACTAAAAAGGAACAATAATTATGGAAAGTGTTATATTTTATAAAAGGAAATTATGCACATATATATTAATGGCGAAAAATACTTTTGTTAATCATTTGTTGCTTAATCTAAAATTACTTTGTAACAAATACAGACAAGACACTTTGATATTATGATTGACTTTCCCAATGAATTCTCCACTGTTTGTAGTGAGCATAAATCTTTGTAGGAATATATGTGAAGTAAGATATGTATGTTTACATAAACCCACATAAAATATGAAGAATTAAATGTATATATTGGAATTGAGTTGCAAAGTTATACATGCACACATTTCTCTCTATATACATGCACATATAAACACATACATAAATATTTATTATTTATATATGGTATTCAGCCATATCAGTATATCATAGCTCTACACTCAAGAGTAGAGAACCTTCAATATACAAGATGTAGAAATAAGAATTAGAGATGGAGTAAAAAAAATAATTTTTATATCAAACAAATTTTTCCACAAAATGAAGTGTTTGGATATGCTTTATCTCTAACCCCTGTTTCAGCTCCAAAGTGATGAATCTTAGATTTGTTTATCTTCCTGCTTCTTTCATAGAACCACCTTTGAATTCTGTAAATGATGGCAGATGATTATTGGAGGGTAGAAAGATTATGGAGAGAGTATGGATAAAAATGGTCAATCTTTCAACAATCAATCAGCCAGTCTCCTTTGACCATATCATACTGCTAAGTCTCTGTGCTGGGCTGATGGAAGTGCAAGAGAATGGAAGTGTTCTTTTTACCTTCAAGTTTGTAGAATAATTTTAGAGAGCTAAGTAAGATATTTACCTTAGAGTCATCAAGGTAAAGAAGGGATTGGTAAGTAGGGTAAAGAATTCATATTCAAGCCTGACATTCCAGAATCAAGAGAGATTATTTTAAACCATGCAGCCTATAGTGTAAGTCTTCTTGGTACAATTAATTTGCTTATAAAACCTTCTTTTAGTAGCTTCTTTTAAAGATGATCCAACTCTGTAGGGTCTAACTTATTATAAGTTGCGAATCCTAAGTTAAAATAATGAGGGATTGTTTTCCCTATAAATGGAGGCCACCATCAAATTCTGCATTGAAATTCTGCATCAGAACTTAAAGATTAAATAAATCAACTAAAGCAGACTATGATGGAGTTTCCTAAACAGATGGTCCTTTGCCAAAAGTAGCAAAACAAAAATAATTACTCCTCAGTGTGATAAGACTTTAAAAAAGGGTATTGTTTGATATCCTCACTAGGCAAGACACTGTGGATGTTCACAGAAACATAAAGCGATGTGTTCTACCCTAGAGCAATCTAAAATTTAATTTGATAGGAGAGAGTATCTATGAAAATATAGCAACTCATACCAATGAATAGTTGCTGATTACCAACTGAGTACTAATGAGAATAAATTCTGTGAGATGTCAGAGAAAAGTGGAAGAATTTTGATTTGGATTTGGAGGTTGATTTGAATCATATATGGTAGTTATGTGTGCACGCACAAGCTGTTTATTGGGTGCTGACTTCATACCAGGCACTGAGGAAATAATATTGGACAAATCCAACCTTGATGAGATGGAAAAAGAAAAGTAATTAGGCAGAGGGTGGAGAGCAGAGTTAGGCAAAGATGATACACAAAGCCATGTTCAGGAATTCAGTGAGAACAGGGTAGGACACTCATGTGTCCTATAGGAGACAAGGATGCAGTGAATAATCTCATAAATCCAAAAAAAACAGTCCACACTGGCCCATGTCAGATAAGAAATTTGAGAATTAACTCTGAAATATTCAGAGTGTTCTGAGATCAGTTATTACAACCATTTGTAAATATACTGCTGAAAATTTTCTTAAAGATATACCTCACACATCACTCATAGGGAGTCAGATTGGTGGACTCTGTTGTCATTTTGATAGATGGTTCTAGATCTAAGATTCACTTGAATTACAGATTTCCTAAAAGGACAAACTAGATTACAATAAAATGTCAATATATGTCTCAAATGCCTTTCTGATGTAAAAATATCAGTAAATCACTCTAAAGACTGTATCAAATCCTGCTGAGGTCAAGAAAAGAGTAAAATACATAAGAGAGTTTGCTTCCAAAAAAAGGCAAAATTTGATTCAAAGTGAATTCAAAGAACTTGGCAAAATTTAGGATAAATCATTCTTTTTTAAAATTAGATGTTTCATTTCCTCTGTTGAAAAGTTAAATGACAATAAAATAATATTTCAGTCAGCCGTTGGAACCGAGTCCTATCTATAGAGCCAATAAGTCAGAATAGTTGACTCTAAGTTAATGAGAAAGCATAATAAATGCTTTCTTGTTGTTTATTCATGATTACATGCAAAGGAAATACTTTTTCAAATCAAGTTGCTTTGGTCAGTTTTCAAAATATTGATATGTTTATTGACTTCTTTTTTTGTTTATAGCTTCTTGGGTTTGAACTCAGAAGTTTGCCCTTGCTAGGCAAATTCTCTACTTTTTGAGCCATGCCCCCAAGCACTCTTTTCATGCTTTTGCCTGGATCAACCTCAGATTGTGATCCTTCTACCTCTGCCTCCTGAGCAGTTTGGATTACAGGATAAAATCACAATGCTTTGAATTTGACACCTTTTTTACCATAAATCACCACACTGTGATTCCTGTGTTATGAGCTCCCATAATAAATGTCTGGTGAGCTCTGTATTTTTACCTACACTAGCAGTTCCACACAGACAGTGATGGAGCATGTTTTATTTGTCTCTGTACCTCCAGTGATTTGTAGTGTTTGGTGTAACTGTTTGTAATAAAATGTAAAAATTGACCTCACATTATCTTGTTTAAACATAAAATGAAAAGAAGATGTAACTTTATGAATGAAAGGAAACTTGAGGTTCAAATCTTTAGCTTCTTTCTTTTTGAGATTTAGAAATTGAGGCTCTATAAATTCTCTATGCTTATATTTGAGTCCAGTATTTCTTTTTTTTTCATGTTACTTGGGATTGAACCCAGGGCCTCACATTTGCTACACAAGTGCTCTACCACTCAAACCATGACCTTGTTCTTTTTATTTTTAAGTTTCTTAATGTTTTTGTTAGTATATAATAGTTGTACAGGGGTTTTGCTGTGACATTTCCATATATGGCTACTTCATCCTCTCCATCGTTCTCCTTCTTCCACCTCCCCTTCCTTAAAAAGACTTTGACAAGTTTCAATGTCCATGGTCATTTGTGTAGCAAATTCATCAGTCATTTTCACCCTCCTTTACCCTCTTCATTTACCCTCTCCTCCCACTTTAACATGATCTCCCTTTAACATGATCTATTTTTGTTTTTCAGAAATGGTCTCTCACTTTTTCTCAAACTAGCTTTAGACCTGCTCTCTGTACTATGACATTTACCCTTAAAACCTAAGGAAATTACAACCTAAATATTTTATTTGGATATTCAGGTTAATTCTTGGTCTATTCCTCTCCATCATCAACCTCATGAGGTACAGTCCCATCAAATGTACCTCAGAATACAATAAGACTTTCTTCTTTTTTCCTTTCCACTGTTGCCTCACTGGCCAAACTGCAGCACTTCTTTTCACTTTCACTGCTGTCAAGTTTCTCTGTGTAATTCCTATTTCCAGTCTTGAATTCACCCTCACTCCTTTAATCTCTTCATTGTATAAGAGTCAGAATGATCTTTAAAAATTGTGAAACTGATTATGTTATTCATTGCTGAAAATCTCTTAGTAACTTCTCAGCATAGTTTAAATAAAATGCAACCTTACAAAGATGGTGTACAGTATCTGAATTATTTAACCTTGCCCATGTCTCCTTGTCTATTTTTGGCCGGGTTTTTCTGCCCACAGCTATGTTCTCTGTGTTGAACCATTCTTTTTTATTTTTTTAAAGAAATGCTGAATACTTTGAAACTTGTTTTTTTGAGTTTATGATATCAATGCCAGGAATGATTATAAACAAGGTTGGAAGCAATATTGTTGCTGATTCTGTCAAAACTGTGTAAATACCTGACACTGCCTAAAGGAATAATTTACTTCTTGCTATACGTACCTACATCCTATATTTGGCTTGCTTAGAGGTAGGGGAGAAATATAGCTCTGACTTCCCAGGTGTGTCCTTTCTCTATTATTCTCCTCAGACCTGGTATCATATGATACAAATGGGCCCAGGACTGCGCCTCCACATCTCAAATATTTTCATGAAGGATGAGTTACTCTTTTCCAACATCCTCACATTCTTCTACTGTCAAATGATTGCTGGGGAGTAAGCACAGAAAATGATGGGTTGGGATAATTAATCATTTCTGGTTCTTGTGGTAGACATCAATTCAGGTGAGTTGAGACCCACCCTGAACTCTGAACTATAGAGCCAAACATTTCTTTCCCTTTGAATGACTCACTATATCGGATAAAATTGGTTACTCTGCATTGAACTCCTAAAAGTATAGTAATTAAAAAAAATTGATTTTTTTGGAGTCTTAATAGAGAAGGTTGAAAATTACACAAGATATGCAGTTGAGCAGGAACATTCTGGCTTTCCACTTGTCATTGTGTTTTGGTACAGGAAGAAAATGCATTTTATTAAGTCTAATTTACCCCCAGTAGGCACCTCCAAATCAAGATTCAAATTATATAGATTTACCAGAAGTCTTTAAATTATTTTTTCCACTGGGATTTCTGGCTTCTAATTTTTATGGGATGGATTTTTGTGGGGCACAAAAAGAAACTAAAATTATGAGATGAAAAATTGAATCTTTTTGATATAGTTGATGTGAATATTAGCTATTATCAAATTAACTAAAATGAATTGTTGTATTCTGAAATAAAGGCTTTGAGCTGAAAATACTCTCTTCTGCCTTCTTGGATTGAAAGCTTGTTCTATGGAGGTTTCTGTTTCATTTTGTTGCTGTCTACAAGTTCTGAACATAGGACTCAGGCATATGCCTTGACAGGAAAAAATATACTTACACTGAGAGGTGGGTTGTCCTACCAAATCAATTTAGGGTAAAAAATGCCAGGGAATCTCAGTAGAGACATTTACAGCTAGGTAAAGGCTATAGCTTATATTACTCTATCTAAGTTATGTTTAGGATATAATTTTCTTACTAGTAATAAGGAAAATATGCACTCAATATATTACAAAGTTAATTCAATTTTTTGCATAACAAACTCAATTAAAAGTTTGAAACAATCCTAACCCAAGTGGTTC
Organism: Castor canadensis; assembly: GCF_047511655.1. NCBI lineage: Eukaryota > Metazoa > Chordata > Mammalia > Rodentia > Castoridae > Castor > Castor canadensis. The sequence goes on along the minus strand of NC_133389.1, from coordinate 23,977,646 downwards.
TTGTTTAAATGATGTTGAAATTGATAATATAACTTCTGGTAAGTTTTTCTGCTTATGGGCTTCCATTTATGAGTCTTTATAAATGTTTCATTTGAAAATCATGCTGAATGTTCATTCTCCCCTCTTACCCTGGAATTCCAAAATCCAGAAGAGTGAATCATTTGCTGAACAGTACCTATATGTTAACATAACTACTACAAAATAGTATAACTTGTTATACAACATGACATAGCACATTAATGTAATGTAACAGAAACAAGTTGCTAATTTGTTCATTAATATAAAAATTAGTCAATACTTACTGAGTTCTGCTGTAAATACAGGAAGCAATACCAACACACAGGGGTCATAGTTTCTACTCTTATGGTGTTTGTAATATTTCTAGTCAAGACACACATATCCATCATAAAAATCAAAAGCAATTCCAAGCTCTGCAACATAGTAGTAAAAGGGATTTGAAAGATTGCTCACTGCTTCTCCATTATTAACTGAATTGTTTATCGATTCCAAAACTTTTTGTAGCTTTAGATTCATGGGTTTTTCACATCTTGTTTCTCCATCTAGAATAAACTTCAATCTTGAGTACCTGGTGAACACTATTGTACCATTTCATGAGCTCATCCTTGACTATGGCCTTCCAACAGGCATCTCTAAGGACTATCCTATCTTTGTCCCCACATTATCTTTTATTGGTATCACACTGTATTGCTGTTATGTATTTTCCTTTCCTACTAGATGATGAGCTCTTTGAGGAAATAAGCCAGTGTAGTTCATTATAGCATTCCCCAGACAGGGATGAAGACTAAAGACATCTGGAAATATAAGATATCCAGGAAAGGTTAGTGTGGGATATCCAGAGAGAGAGAGAGGAAGAGAGAGAGAGAGAGAGAGAGAGAGAGAGAGAGAGAGAGAGAGAAAGAGGGAGAACCAGTAGAACACACACACACACATACATATTGAGTATCCTTTATGCAAAATCCTTGGGACCAGAGTGTTGACTTTCAGATTTTTTTAGATTTTGGAATATATTTGCATGTATAATGACATGCCTTAGGGATGGAAACCAAGTCTTGTCACAAAATTCATTTATGTTTCATATACAACTTATACACATAGCCTAAAGGTAATTTCATACAATATTTTAAATAATTTTTTATGAAACCATGTTTCATGGTAACAAATTAACCACATGTGGCATCATGTTAGGGCACAGAAAGTTTTGGATTTTGGAGTATTTCAGATTTGGGAGATGAGAGGGATTATAAGGAATTGCTTCACTCAAGCTATGGAGGCTAAAATGTGTTGAAATCTGCAGTAAGTTAACAGGAGACTCAGTTCTAACTTGAATCTGAAGGCTAAAGAAGCAGCAGAGCTGATGATGTAGGTTCTAGTACAATTCTGAGTTCAAAGGTAGGAAATGACCAATGCCCCATCTAGAATACCATCAGGCATGTAAAGAGAATCTCTTTACTCTGCCTTGTCTTTGTATTCAGGTTTCCAATGTATTAGATGAAGCCCACCCACATTGAACAGAACAATCTGCCTTATTCCGTTTACTGACTCAGCTGTTAAGCTCATCTAGAAACATCCTTATAAACACACCCAAAAATTTTGGCAAATGTCTGTGGGTACCCCATGGCTCAGTCAAATTGACTCACAAAATTAGCCATCACACTGACTAACGACTAATGGACTGGCTGAATGAATGATCTAGAAGTTCCCACGCAATATAATCAGTGCTGGTACAGGCATTCAGCATACATAACGTAGAGAAGGAATGGTAACAAGGACATGATGTAAATCAGAATATTAAAATAACTTTGTTTGGTTTTCAGTTATTAGGACAATTTGCCTACCTTCAGTCATATACACTTTTAAGTATGCCCAACACATAATAGACACAGTCATACTCAACTTTCATGAGTGTTATGGCCATTTGTCAACCATAATAAGACTTAAGCTTGATGAAAAGCCTAAGATGGAATCCTATAAAATTATTGCTATTGATTATAAACCAATCTCGGCTTTTTGTAATAAGACTTTTATCTGCAAAATAGAGAATGAAAAATAAAGTTATTGTTAAAGCCTGTGAAAGTAAACATCTTTTCTCAAAATCAATATCCAAATGAAGAGTTGCTTGCACCTCTTCCTAAATATAATGCTAGAATCATTTGTAAAATTTCCTTTTGTATTTTTAAGCTACACTTGTTTTAGAAAAAAAAAATAAGTAAATTTCCCTTACTTTAAAAAAGTGCCCAGTGTGATAGTGAAGACCTGTAATCCTAGCATTCAAAGAATCATGAGTTTGAGGCCAGCCTGGGCTACATAGAAATGCCCTGTCTCAAAATAACATACAAAACAAGTTATTGACCTAATTTTATGAGGTTGTATAATGTTATATGCAGTGCACATGTCATAATTTGCTTAATTAACAGATGGTTATTTTTCCCATTTTCTATTTTTTACAATTTTATATAATATTGTACCAAATAATTTTACATATCTTTTTTCTTTATGTACTTATGAATAGAAGCTAGAAGGAAACATATTTGGTTAAGTTGCCTTGATGCTCATGACCAAATCACTTTTCAAAAACTAACTTTCAGAAGAATAGTTTGTTATCATTTTTAAAGATGTGTCATATTTATCAATTTAGGCTACAGCATTATATCAATTTTGCTTATAGTTACTATTTTTGATTATTACAGAGTATTTATTTACATTAGAAGTATGTCCTTTAAAGAATTCCTATAGAAAATCTTCAAGTCATATAAGCAAACAGCTACTAATGATCTGCATTTGAAATATGAGTTTCTACTTGGCTTCATGTATATATAAAGGACCTGTTTTAGTTATCAAATATATGACAGCACAGCTGAGATGAAATGTAGTAGTTACTCTATATGGTTTGCTATTTAGCTCCACCTGTAAGAAGGATTCTCTTCTAAACTCATATAGAATAATGGTATTGATGTTCTATATAATTTGATTAGATTTTATGAAAGATCTATATCCAGGAATACAATACTATATGAGTTTGAGGAAGTGGTAGTAAAGCTCTTCATTATTTCATTTTGTGCTGGGAGTAGATATTACATAATAACTCAGATGGATGAAAGTGAAGTTATTAAACTACTACTAGAGTGATGCTTCCAAAAGTTCCCAACTCTGAACTTAATGAAAGACATGGAAGGGCTATACTGATGACATGCTGGTCTCATTGCTGATAATGAATTCAAGAGGAGCAGGGCCTCAGTACATGGGTGTAGCTCATATCTGATAACTATCTCAAGGGAAAAGTTGGTGGGTCCTGAAATCCATTGGTGTATTTTCTTGCTGATCCTGTGTAGTGTCTTTATAAAATGTGTCCCTTCAGAGAGACACAACTTCTTAATTCTTATAATGGCACCATGTTCCTGAGGATGTTGCTACTGCAGATGATTTAAAAGAATCCAGAATTGCTCTCTGGATATGAATGAATGCCAAGTGAGAAAGAAACAAGCATGAGTGGTAGGTGAGATTAAGAAAGGACAGCATCCAAACTGGCTGTCCATCATTGGGACAAGAGAAGTTCTAAAATAACCTGCTTTCAGTTTTTCATTGCTTTTAGGATCTGGGACAATTCTAACCCTTCAGAGTATGTTATATTCAACAAACCACAAAAATGATTCCAAGAAATACTTGATGTGTATCTTCTTTTGGCCTTGGGAATGAGTTTATTTTGTGCTGTTAAATTTATAGAGTTAGACAGATAAACTGACTTGTGTAATTGGCCTATAATGTTTTCCTTTCCCCCTTAAACTAGTTGTTTCTTAAAAGATCAAACATTGGGTTATGTGACTGATACCTACCGGGCACACTTGCTATACTTACAACATAATGTCCACATTTGAGCATTTGCTCTTTAGCCAATGACCTAAGGGTCTACAATTTGCCAATAAAAATGAAGCAAATAAAAAAGAGAGAAAGAAATTTAAAAAAGGGAATGACAACCTGCAGAGAGCAGAAAAGAGCTTCTGACAAATACCATGAATATTCTTTACTGGTCATTGACTGCTTTTTGAAAAGGACTAAATCTAGAGAACTCTTTGTCTTGCCTCTACCCTCTGCCCTTCAGCTAATCTGACAATTGAACAGGGGCAAACAAGGTCTGGTCTTGAAGGGATGTAACCTTCAGGCTCTAATTTCGAGCAAACAAAAAAATTTATTGCAGCTCTCATTTGGCTATTTCAGAATATTACCACATTGCTGAATATTTAAAAACAAGGCATGTTTCCAATCCCAAGGTCTGTCCCTCAGTTGATAAGTCTCTTTTTTTATTAAATGAACTTTAATTACTTAATAATTAGACTTTCCATAGGAGAAGATGTGAATCCTGATAGGCTGCCAACAAGGCTAGAGGGCAAATCAGAAGAATCTGCCATTTTCAGATTGGAATTTAGAAGGAATAGGCCCATTTGGGGATGTGAGGGAGGGGGAGCATCCTTCCTAGATGCAGTGAGTCTTTGTAGAAACCTAGACTGTGAATTGCTTTATTTCTACTTTTTTTTAAAATCCAAAGTAGTTTAGAAGGAACGAAGAATGTCTGCCTAAGCTATTGCAACTCTCTGACTTCCTGGATCTGATGGGAAGAGTTCTCTGACTCTATACTGGTGCATGTGTGCATGGGTGGAAGGCTAGGGAAGGACTATTTTTCTCCTTATTTTAATTCTGAGAACCTAACACTTTTGATGTCCCCACAAATTTAGCATTTCTATTCATTGCCATGGTGATTTTTTAAATCTTTTTTTTTTTTTTTTTTGCATCACAAATGAAAAATGTTTTCAGCTTTTGTTGTTAACCTTTCCATTGCCCTGGTGGCAACAACATTTTGGTTGTAACTAGCACTTGAAGAAATAGGTACTGGTGTTAAGAATATTAATGGCTTTGACCCTTGCCCAGGCTATCCCAGCTGGGATGGGTCTAGCCCTGATACCTCTGATAACTTTGTTCCTATGTAAATAAGCGATGAGAAAATCCCATTCAAAAAGTCCACTGGTCCTTCATTCAGACTCAGGAGGTTTAAATACAATTTTCATCGGTGTGTTAAGTAAAGTCTCTTCATCTACATACAGTCTATTTTCAAACAAAAGGATGTATATATTGTTGGACTCCAGTATGTTTGTTCTTCGCACTTTCTCTGAAGAAATCTCTTCTTTGCCCACTGACTCTCTATATCCCCCTCGTTATTGCTATCCTTCCAGATTTCCTAATGTCAAGAACCTATGATATTTTCCTAAAATATCTTAACAGTAATAAATATTTTTTTCATTCAACAAATACATATTTAATGACAATTATTTGTCATGCACTGTGCTGTATACAGTAGAATAAAATAGACCAAGCCCTTATAGGTTAGCCAATAAGGTCATATGAAGTAGAATCAACAGTCAATGAACAGTAATTGAAGCTAATGGTGCGGAGACCTATAGGGACAACTTGTTCTATCTGGACTTAGGAGTCCTGTATGAGGAAATGAGGATCTGATTCTCTATTGACCCTATTAACTGCCAGATACTCAAGCACTGTGCTACTGAAGTTAAAAATAGTAAACTCTTCACTCTTCCTGACATAGTTAGCAAATGCTATAGAAACAAATTGAGTTTACAGCTGTTTAATAGATCTTGAGCAACACTTAACAATGTGACAAAAATAAATAGACACTTAATACAAATTTTTGTGATAAAGTAGGATAAGATAATAACTGAAGGGAATCAAACTAAGCAGGGTGGACTCTTTTCTTCAGTTATCTTGTAATGGCTATACATCACTTGCTGGTAGCAGTTAATGCTTACTATGCAACCATAACATGAATTGTTGACATCAATAAAATTTCTGATACTAAAGTCTGGCCCTTTTACTGTGTATTAGTCACATAAAATTGGAATTAAAAGGGAGCGTTTATCATTTTAAGGGTAGGGGATAAAATGGAGCTTCTATATGTGTCTGACTTTTCCATATATAAAACAAAATGTTCTTTCCTTTCTATAGTTCTTTGTTTACACATGGAGTACAAATAAGGTCTAAATCTGTGAGTTGACTGGTATGGGACAGGTATTCCTAGATATAAGGCCAGGCTAGGTGTGAAAGTAAGAACCTGGGCTGCAGCTCATTCACGAAAACAATCATTCCCCAAGACTAAAGTTGGAAACCCAGTGAAAGCTATTTTTAATACTGTATTACTTCAAGCTGAAATTTGTATATAATAATTCAGCAGAATATACAGATGTGCCCCGGTTTCCGCAAGGGATGGATTTCAGGACCTTTGGGCATATGCTCAAGTCTTCTGTAAAAATGGTGTAGCATTTGCATAGCCCCTATACATACCTCTTATATATATTTGTCCCTGAGAGGCTTAGAACACCTAGTACAATGCGAACGTTGTGTAAGTAGTCATTATACTCTGTTGTCTAGGGAATCCTTAGAGGAAAAAAAGTCTGTAGATGCTTGTACAATGTAACTCTTCTAAAAATACATTTTCAGTCCGCAGTTGGTTGAACCCTCAGAGGTGAAATCCATGGATACAGAAAGGCCAACTGCACTTACCCAACCAGTTTCACCTAGTTCAGTGCCGCTACTCGTTTAGGAATGGAGGCAGTTAACATATAGAAGAAATTTTTCTTGAGGCATCTTTACTTAGGTTGAAGAAATAAGGTATTTTAAGAAGTATGGTAACCCATGACTAAATCTTTTTTTAAAAAGTTATGCTATACTCTATACACCTGGAAAATGTGCCTCCCATACCAATTCCATATGAAAAGTGGAGCTACTAATAATATTTGCAGAACTCTCGTGGGTTGGGAGATAGCTCAGTGCTAGAACATTTGCCTAAGCATTGTCAAAGTCCCCTGCCCCCAGCATCACAAAAGTATAGGAAGGAAGGAAGGAAAGGAACTGTTGTAAAGATTAAATGAGGAACCTGTAAAGGTGCTTAGAGTAGTGTAAATTACAAAACACAGATCTTGCTCAACTTCAAAAGGTTGATGAAGAGGTAAAGCAGGAATGTGGTCCCAGGTTATCTGGTATCTCAGTGTATTGTCCTTGACCACCCCCAAGTCTTATAATGTGTTAGAAAGTGGTAGGGCCAAACAAACCCAAATTTCAAAATGTGTATGTGTACAAAACATTTAGTCAGAGTCACATAGAACCTCAGCAAGTATTTATGTTTGTTTTTTTCTTTCAGTAAATCTTTGATATACCCTGTGGAAATAAAATTTAAAATAATAGAAACATACAAACACTTTTCAGGCTCTTATGTACTTAGCTCTGTTATGGTATCTGTAAGTTATGAGTGCTATAAAAATGTAAAAGAGGGACGATTTCCAGTAAAACTAGGAAAAAAAGATGATTTTTTGACTTAACACTATAAGAGTAAGCAAGTTTTGATAGGTAGATGTTAGGTGAGAGGAAGTAGCACAAGAAACACAATCAAAAGAAAGCCATGTTTAGGGTCTAGATAAAAGTTGTGCAAAATGATCCTGGGAGTCACATAGTAATAGATTCCTGGGTATGTAATTTTTAAAAATCCTTTGTCCAGTGTTTGTAGAATTAGATAATGCCAGAAAAATTTTGGAATACCAGAGTTTCCTGCGTGAATGAAATCTTAGGTGATTTAGGAACACTGACTTTTTTTTCACACTGTTTGGAATGGATTTGAAAAAGGAAAGAATAGATGTACTAAAATGTGTGGTTGCAGAGGATCATATGTGATCTGATGAGTTTGAGCAAGCACTTGCTGAATAGGTCGCTATTTTTCACAAGGGTCTACTTGTAAGAAGCACAAGAAATTTTTTCTATGGCATTAAGTGACTTCTGAAAATACCTGTTGAGACTGTTACAGGAATGAGGGGAGGGAAGATGAAGGAGAGCAGTGGAGGGGTGAATTCAAGTATGATGTATTTAATACATTGTAAGAATCTTTGTAAATGCTACAATGTACCCCACCTAGCAAAATTTAAAAAAATAAAATAAAATAAAAATACTGTATTCATTCTAACATGTTGCAATGGTTTTTATGTTCATTATTAGATGCCCATACTTGTGCCTGAAAATACAGTAGCAAGTTGATAGCCTATAACACCTTTAAGGCTTGCTTGTTTATGACAACACCATGAGACATAAGTGCTAAAATTTAGCCCAGTACTGGGAACATTAATTCTAGTCACACAGAGCCTTGTAAACTTAGAATTACTTTTTTGCTGGATGGAGTTTCCCTTGTAGAGACAAAAAGAAAAGCCTACAAATCACTTTTATAATTTGCTACCATATCACATAATCAACTATTTGAAATTTCCAAATATAGCAATGTTAACTTTAAATAGGATGCAGTTCTGACCCTTGTTTATTAAGATCTGAAATCACCATATGGTGCATACTTAAATAAGCATGCAGAATAGAAGCCAACTCCATTAAGTCCAATTATATAAGTATGAAATAAGCCTAGTATGTGATTCTTCCAGTCAGATGTAGTTTACATAGGCAAACAACTGTTGAGAATAAATTAGAACAAATCTTTTATATTTTGGTCTGTGCTATAGAACTAACTTCCACGATAATTTTTGAACACTACAGATATTCAGATATAAAATCAAATGCGTAACTTACAAAGGACTGTATATCTCCACATATGAAAGTATTCAGATGTTTTATCAATTCACTAAAAATATCTTACTCCACATTTATGAAATATGTAACTTGCATGCATGGCAAAATTATTCCTGACTATATTTCCTTAACTACAAAATAAAAAAATAGGGATAAAGTTGGAGAAGGTAAACATTTAATTAAAAAGTCAGAACGTTCATGAAACAAAAGCCATAAAATCCTTAAAATATCTGTCACTGCTGGTGACAGTTTTGCTTTGTGTTGTGTATACAAATCTCCTGTTCAAATGCATGCTTTAAGTCCATATTGAAGTTAATCAGTAGTAGATTAATGCATTTCTTCCTCTTCTTTTAAATAGATCCAAAACCATGTACTATAAACAGCCTAGAAATTAGATATTGAGTAACGAGCAATGAGCTAGGTAGATCCATATATCCAAATTTTAAAGCTTTAGTTTAGGATCAGATGATTATTTTTAATACACACACATATGTATATACATATATATAATTTATGGGATAAATTTCAATTTAAAATTAATATTTGCATCAATATTAAGGTTTCTGCATGGTCTGTCATTAACCAAACTTCTTAATTTAGTATTGCATCTCCAGGATGTCAGTATATTTATACTGGTACAGTTCTAATGATTGTGGCTTTCCATAGCTTGGGCCCATTCTAAATGTGACATTGATACAACCCTATACTTTGTAGATTCAATTATCTGGTGGTTCAAAGATTCTAGTCTTTGAAAGGGACACGAAACTCTACCTTCAACTAGGGAAAGAGACTTCATTATAATGATTTTTTATTGTCTCTCACATTAAATTGTGTTTGACACAGTCCTTTTTACCTTTACCCTTCTGTCACAAGCTAAATTCTTTAGCACTTGGTAGGGAAAATTAGGTTTGTGAGAAATAATAGACCCAAGTTCAAACTAACAGTAGTTAAAATGGAGCACCATAGAATTTGTTCTTGACTACATGCTGACAGAAAAATCAAAACTTCTTGACAAAATTTAATCCTGGACCTAGGAAATTTTGACTTAATTAAAAGAAATCTATAAAAGTCACAGTAACATCAAATATGATTATTACAATATGAAATGAACCCCAAGCTGATGATTAAATCAATTTTTTGTGAAACATACATACAATGAAAACAATTCCAGCAAGATTAAAATGAAATCAGAAATATAAGAATGTAACTGTAATGAATAGAATGGGAATCAAGAATTTGGAAATAATGGGTTCCATTAGCACTAGAAAATGTTTGTGAATAATTTATCTATGATGGCATAATTCATATAAATTTGTTTATAATCCTCAAAAGTATCCAAAAGCTTTTCATGATTGAAAGATTAGGAGCACAGGTACTTACTTGTTCATAAAAGGGTTCAAGAAGGCAAGATCAGAATATCTACTACCCTTTTTCTGCACAGTACTATGATGAAGAGTTTCTTACTCACTATGCTTATATTCAACAATGACCAGTGTATTTCTTTTCTTTTCCCTTTTGTTTCCTTAACCATCATGTGAATGCGTCATTTTCACATGTTATTCCATAGAAACATCACAGCACTCATGTGACTTAGCTATTATCCCATTTTATAACCCAAGAAATGAAACAGATTACTAAAAATTTCATACATAGTAGTTACCCCAACCAGGCTAGAAACAAGGGCTATTCTAATTCCAAATTTAGGACTATTTCACTTTACCATAATCAGAGCTGGAAAATACTGATGATCATTTACCTCTTGCAATCAAGCCAAATCTGTTCTTATAATTGGGAGTTAATATCACTCATCTTTCTTTGTTTTTTCTTCTCCGTTCCACTGAGTGACAACTACCACTGATACAGTACAAGGGGAAGGATGCAATCAAGGTTTTTCTCTGAGCACCAGCTATCAAATACTGGCACACTCTCTAGGGGAAGACCTGTAAAATTAGAATGGTTTCATCTATTTTGTTTATTTTACATGGCTGTGTTATTGATCATTAATTACAAATGCATAAGCTTCCTGAGACAAATGGCAACATCTTCATTTGTTAGCCATATAATCTATCTGTAGTATCTAACCCCTGATGTGGATAAGTGTGAGGGAAAGTGAATGAGATTTGAGAAAAACACTGTAAAATATATTTTTCATAATAAATGTAAGGTATGATGATTTTCATTGGTGATTATTGTGCCTCATACGAAACACTTATTCTTTCTTTGTTTTTCTCCTTAGGACCACTGAGGTTCCTTTCCCAGACAGAATCTGTCACAGCCTTCATGGGAGACACAGTGTTACTCAAGTGTGAAGTCATTGGGGAGCCCATGCCAACAATACACTGGCAGAAGAATCAACAAGACCTCACTCCAATCCCAGGAGATTCCCGGGTGGTGGTCTTACCCTCTGGAGCACTGCAGATCAGTCGACTTCAACCAGGGGACATTGGAATCTACCGATGCACAGCTCGGAATCCAGCCAGCTCAAGAACAGGAAATGAAGCAGAAGTCAGAATTTTATCAGGTATCAATGTTCATTATTCTCTTCAGGATGATAATGTACAAAATAGAGCAAACAATAGTTTTCCTTTGACAAATATTTTGTTATTATTGTATGTTATTTATTGCAATTTGGGTTCATTGGTTCATAGCATTTCTCCTTTTCTTTCTAAAGCATTAGCTGTTCTTATTTTTCCATGTGTCACTGGAGTTTCTGGAGAAACAAGCTTTATATATACATGGCCTTAGTCATTCACTCACTCACTCATTCATTCCTTTCATTGATGTTTAGTGGATGCTTCTTTGGGCAAAGCCCATCGCTACATACTTCTTAGGTATTATTTCATTTTCCTCTGAAAATGATCTGAAAGAAAATTATTATACCCATTTTCAAAAATGAAAATGAGGATTAGTGAGGGTGATAATCCTTCCTAAATTACTATTGAACAATCATTTGCACACCATTTCTAAGAGGCATTGTGCTAAACACAGCAGAAAAAACAGTGATTAAGACTGACACAGAGGTAGCCTATTATAATTTGGCTACAGATACACAATTATAATTTTGATATTATAATTTGAACACAGATACACAATTAAATTCAGTAAGATGTGATTAATATTATGGAAGGGAAAGTTGTTTTCTTCCATCTCATGCTTCCTTTCTTTTCTCTGGACAAAGACTCTGGCCTTGTATCTTCTCCTAAATAATCAGAGGTTGGGCAGAATGTTCTCTAAGATCTCTTCTCTTCTCTTCCAATGACTGCTATGTTCACATATTTTTGTAATATCTACTTTCTCACTTAGTCCTACTTGTAAGGCATACTTAGTCTCACTTGTATGAATCAAAAAAAGCATACACTTGTGTAGTTGGAATGAAGTGCTCATCAAAGCATAGATGTTGACTTCGGTTTCTGTGCTCTTAACTGTGTGAAGTTATCACAAGTGTTTCAGCTATGCAGAAGGTAAGCCATTCTGATTGCAAACTAGGATTTCAATTAGAGAGTTCTAGTCCTTTAAGTAAGGACAAATTTAACACCTCTTTCTAACTGTTTGTATATTCTGTCCTCCATTAGTCACAGAAATACTGACTTAAATGTGTTAATAACTATCGGCAGCACCGTTATATTCTATCCACCTTGAAGTGACAGATGGAAACGTAGCATTTATTCCCAACACATACATGTATTTATTTAGGAATATATTATATACACAAAATTTAAATATTTATATTCATATATTCTTAATATTGCATCTGTTGAGTCAATCAGATGCAAAGCCAAGGAAAACCACGTAGAAAATTGGCAAGAATATGCCTGAATATTTTAATGTGACAGACCTGTTTCCCAGCAGTATTAAGGAAACAGGTAATCAAATATTAAATTTTAAAACTTTTGAAAGATATGTGGAGATATAATCATTAAATTGCCATTTACTTTTATTTTTTTCACTTTGAAAAATATTTTAATTATAGTCAATGGAAATTAAAGTGACATAATTAATTTGGTTAAAAAACAAGAAAGTATATGTATACTTTCGAGATGTGTAGGTTATTTCTCACTAAATGGAAATGGAGAGAAGTATATCTAATGAGACTTTTTTTCTTTTAGTAATAGGACTCGGGTTTGAACTTAGGGCTTCATACCTGCACCACACCTCTAGTCTGTTTTCCTCCAGTCATTTTATAGATGAGGGTCCTATGAACTATTTGTCTGAGCTGACATTAAACTGCAATTCTCTTGATCTAGCCTCCCAAGTAGGCTACTGTTGTGAGTCACCAGCATCTGGCTCCAATGAGAATTTTTTTAAATTAAATCTATGAATTAAGATACAAGCTTCAAAAAGAATGATTAACATTGGTAACACACACACACACACACACACACACACATACACACAGAAATGCACATATCTTATTATGGTACTTAGCTAAGCCTCTTCCATATTCTATTGGCTACATAATGGACCTGCCCAGGAAGAATGTGTTTAAGCTGTTTGTTCTTGTTTGTCTTGTTTGAGAGGTGAAATACACAGATCCACAATAAATGTAGTATTGAGTGAGAAAACAAATGAATGGGAATTCCTACTTTCTCTTAGTTGCTAGTTACAGTTCTCTTATTTTAAAAACCATGCTAATCTTTTCTGAATCAAATTTCTCTTTTTGTAAACATCAATTTGAAGTAGTGATAGTTTATATGTACATATTGCTTACTCTCTATTCTAAGTTGAATTTGATTGAGGAAGATAGGCTCACTAAAGTAGAAACTCATCATATTAATAACATAGGAATATTAAAAGTGGTACCAGAATGATGAACATGTTTTAAAAATATGCATATTCTGTGATAACTAAAGTACAATGTTGAATGAAGTTATTTATGTTTCTCACTTATGTTTTGACCATAAATGCTAGTATGAGATTTTAAAACTTTCCTCAATGTTTGTTTTCATCATAATTCATTCAAGAGACTGTTTGGATTTTCATGTATGTGTTTATAGGGAATTATCTAGTTCTAAATAATATTTAACCTAATTTACTTAGTCAAGAATATGGGAAACATATTTCAAGTTGTCCCACTTGATATATATCAAGGTGTCTAATAGCACCAAGTAACTGAGCTCTATTAAAATCAGATTTTAATAATCAAATAGTAGCTTTAAAATGCTGTCCTACAGCAACCCACTTCTGTTTATTCATAAAATACTTTCTTTAATGAATTTTTGAGTGAATCTTATATACCTGTCATTTAACTTATATACCTGGCTAGGAATGAAAAGTTGGAAGACTGTTCTGAAGCAGCATATGGTTCAGTGGGAAACACATATAGAAAGTAGATTTATTGGAAATGAAGAAAGCACAAAGCATTATTGAACACAGAGGAAAAATAGCATGCACCAATCTTCAAGAATAAGGGGTGTCTTGGCAAAGAGAAGCATATACCAGGAAAGAATAAGAACAGAAAGAAGACAGAAAGAGAAGAGAGGATAAACATTTTTAGGGGAATTACACATTCTGTAAAATGGATTATAAGGTACAGGAACTGTTGGGACAAACAAAATGGAAGGGAATTCAACTTAGAAGGAAGATTCAGTGCTGTGGCATTAATACTGGAAAGAATTGTCCAAGAGCTAAGGTTGTATCAGAATGAGTTCAGGAAGCAAGGATTGGGAAATGATTAGAGCAGGTCTTAATGTACTTATCAGATTGGTTTATGAGCGACCAGATGGAATCTGAGCTCTGAAGGAAGCTAAGTAGTGAGATCAGTGTGAGAGATGAGAGTTACTATGTTTCACTGAGATTAGGAATGTGAAAATAAATTATTATATTTAAAATAAATAATATGTTCTTGAGATTTTCTATAACATTTCATATTTTGAGATGAAAATTGTTATTACTATATCATTCAAAAGTAGGAAAATTAATAACTGATTTGCTGATTAATGATTTAAGACAAATGAATTTTTATATGTGAGGAATTATACCTTTTAAAAGAGTACATTAGCAATAAACAGTTGTGCTGGATTTTTTTTAGAACTAACAATGAGAAGCACTAAGTAAGAGTTGAGATGTTTTTAAAGTTTTATCATTTGTAATGGGGAGTTTTTGATGGATTGAAGCAGCCATTATGGATGTCAAACTCACTTTATTCATGGTTCAACAGATTTGAGTGCCAAGCAGGCAGCAGACTGAATTACAGAATTATAAATCTGCTTTAGGCACTAGCTTGACTAAAATAAGTGGCCCATACACTGGAATTCTTATTTCACTTTTCTTAATGGCCTCGTTCCTTTGGTAATTCAATCTACTGTTCATTTGTTTAACTACAATTAGATGACACAGGGCCCTCTTCAGACCTGAACTAAATATCTGTATAATTACAGGCACTGGCTTTTAATAGAATAAATTGGACTAAATTATATTTTGAATGATTTTTCCCTATGCTATTTGTTGATATAAATTTTGGAACAGTTTCTGTTAATACATATTTAAAAGTAAATTCCAATTTTGGTCTTAGTTGCATACTTTTATTCATCACTAAGAACTTATTACTAACTCACTATTGTAATAAACTGACTAAATATTACTTATATTTTAAAATTAATTGTAGGCATATCTCAGAGATATTGAAGGTTTGGTTCCAGATCACTGCAATTAAGTGAATATCACACTAGACTGAATCATACAATTTTTTTGTTTCTAAATGAATATAAAAATTGAATTTATACTGTTGTATCTATTAAGTGTGTAATAGTATTATTTCCAGTGTACATACCTTAATTAAAACTACATTTGATAAAATAGCTAATGATTATCTGAGCCTTTGGTGGGACATAATCTTTTTGTTAGTAGGGAAATCTTGCCTCAATATTGATGGCTGCTGGCTGATCAGGGTGGTGGTTGCTGAAGGTTGTGGTTACTAAGACAATGTCTTAAACAGAAGTGAAGTTTGTCACACTGCCAATCTTTCACAAAAGATTTCTCTGTAGCAGGTGATTGTGTTTGGTAGCACTTTAACTACAAAAGATCTTGTTATAAACTTAGAATCAGCTCTCTCAAGCCCTGTCATTTCTGTATATTATTTTCTAAATTCAATGTTGTCATTTCAAAATTGTCACAGTAGTTCCACCAGGAGTAGATTCTATCTCAAGATATCACTTCTTTGCTCATCCATGAAACAATTGGCCATTGAAAGTTTATCATAGCATTGTACCAATTTAGTCACGTATTCAGGTACTACTTAGAAGTAGCCTGTTATACTATCTATCACCTCAATAAAATTCCTTCCATGGATGTTTTGAACCCCTCAAAATTATCCATGAGAGTTGAAATCACATTTTTCTAGGGTTCTATTTGTATTGATATTTTGATCTTTTTCTTCAAATGTTCTTAATAGCATCTATAATGGTGAATTTTTATAGAGGTTTACAATTTGCTTTGCCCAGATCATCAGAAGTGCTATAAATGGCAACAATAGCATTATGAAATGTATATCTTAGATAATGAAGCTTGAACATGAAATTATTACTCCTTGATCCATGGACTGTATAAAGGGTGTTGTGTTAGTAGACATAAAAATAACATTAATATCAGGGTACATTTCCATCAGAGCTCCCTGATGACCAAAAACATTGTTCATTAGAAGTAATATTTTGTGAGGAATCTTGAGCATTAGGCCTCAATAGGGTCTTAAAATATTCAGCAACCATATTTTAACCAGATGTACTATCATCCATTCTTTGTTGCTCCATTCATAGGCACAGGTAGAGTAGACTTAGTATAATTGTTGAAGGCCCTAGGATTTTCAGAATGGTAAATGAATGAACAATTACTTGATTTGGCCCTGAGGCCTGTTTAGACTTGTTTATGATAGTCAGTTTCTTCACTTATCTTAGCTAGATGTTTTAGATACTTTGTCATATTTTCTACATCAACATTTGCTACTTCAGTTGCATTTTTAGGTTATAGAGACAGTTTGTTACTTAGGCCTCATGAATCAATTTCTTTTAGCTTCAAACTTTTTTTTCTGAGCTTCCACACTTCTCCCAACCTTCTTAAAATTGAAGAGAGGTTAGACCTTGATTCTGGATTAGGACCTGGCCTTCAGGAATGCTGTGGCTAGTTTGATCATTTATTCATACCACTAAAATATCTCTCTACTGGCAGAAAAACTATTTTGCTTTTTTTATCACTGTGCATTCACTGCAGTGGCACTTTTAATTTCCTCTGAGAACTTTTCCTTTGCATTCACAACTTGGCTAAATCTTTGGCACAAGAGGCCTTGCTTTCCATCTATCTCAGCTTTTGACACATTTTCCTTACTATGGTCAGACATTTCTAGCTTTGGATTTAAAATGAAAGGCATATGACTCTTCCTTTCACTCGAATGGTTAGAGGTTTCTATACACCTGCGTAATTGGTCCAATTTGAGAGGACAGGAGAAGGAGACTCAGGGAAGTGGCTAGTTGGTGAATCAATCAGAACTGCCAACATTTATTGATTAAATTTTCTGTCTTATATGCGCATGGTTCATGTACCCCAAAATAATTACAATAGTAATACCAAAGATCTCTGATCATAGATCACTTATAATAAAATTATTACAATTTTTATAATAATAATACTAAATTTGAAATATGATAAGTATTATCAAAATGTGACAGAGGCATGAAGTGAGTACATATTGAAAAAAATGATGCTGACAGATTTGCCAGTGTAGGGGGTGTCACAATTTTACAAAAAGCACAGTACAACAAAATGAGGTATGTCTGTAAACATTATTACCACATTGCTATGGTTTATTTTTATAATTTATAATGATTACTGATTCGTAAGGGATAACAAAGAAGACACATTATCTGCTTTTCAAATTTATCACCATACCAGGTTTTAATTCATGTGACTGTATGATTAATATAAGGAAAGGACAGGTAATTCAGGTAAACATATTCAATGTCAAATGAACATGAGCAAGGAATAAATCAATTCTAGGTAGAAAATTTGGTAAGTCTTTATATATGATTATGTTTTCAGATTGTAAGGGGAGAACTTTTTGTAGGATGATCCTTGTGGATAACAAATGTGCAATGAGAAATTGATCTCACCATATGGAAAGCCTTGAACCTGATGTCTAGGAATATATATTGATTCTATTAATTTTATTAGTGGTTGGGAGTCTTTGAAAGTTTTTGAACAGTGGATATACTGACATAAGCATATTCCCAATAAAACAGAAACAAAGAAGTAGAGAATTCAGATTAATGTGTTATGTATTTTCTCTTACTTCATATTTTACAGCATTGAAAGATTTACCATACTTTCATTTTAAAGGCATTTAAAATAAACTATTTCTCATACTAGTCTATAAACTGATATTCTTACCCTTTCTTAGATTTAAGATGTTTAAAATTATTTCTCGATTTCCCTTCTTATATATACTTAGAAAAATGAAGTATATGATCATATTATTTTTAAACCATGTGGAGTCCATGTTTCCTAGACATTATGTTAGATTTAATCTAGATTGCTTAAAAGAGCCTTCAGGTGGACAACTAAAATCCATTTCCATGCATTTGCTCACATTGAGTTAATATTGATGAGTATTTCTGATTTCTAATTTATTGCTTTGATAAATGATTAAGAACATGTGGCCAGACACCAGACTGATTAAGTGCAAATCTTGGTTTCATTATTTACTAGTTACACAATTTAGGATAAATTACTTAATTTACATCTTTATTGATTTTTCAAAATTAAGACAATGATACCATACATTTTGTAGTCTAATTGTGAGGGTTATATTTGGCAGACCAAGTGTATCACCTAGAATTTTGAGGTCACCAGTAGATATTTTAATTATTTTGACATCTTAGAGACTCTCCCAATCTTAAAGAACTTGATCCTCATCAAGATTATTTTCCTGCTACCTAAGTTACCTAATTTTGATGATGAGTCTGTAAGTATATATTTGGCTACTTATAGTTACTTATCCATAATGTCTCAAGTTTCTGCAATCCTTTTCTGCATCATAAAGAAGACAGATTCCCTGTAAATATTTTCTTCATAGTAACTCATTGCTACATGGTTTCCAGCCTTACCTTTCCTTCAATATCATTTCTTCTGCTGTATTATATAATGCAATAGACATTGGTTTAGAAATAGGCATCAGAAGATGAGTAAGCCTTCTGGTATTTGATATTTAATAGTCATTAACAATTTATCTAATAATGCCATAAAATCCTTAGTTTAGTTGTTAAGGGAATGAGACTATATCCAGCCTTTTCAAAAATTTTCTAGCAAGGATTTCATTTAATATTTCACTCCGTATTCAGTTCCAACATTTCCTTTTATAATCCAGTATTCAAGAGTCCTAGTTTGTCAGAGAAAACCTAGTAGTTATTAAAAATTAAAAAATGATCCAGTAATGAAATCATTCATATAAAATATCAATCTCAGCAAACATGGGATGCCTTATTTTCAGATTAATAAAAATAATATTAAGTTGATTTATATTGGAACAAGAACCTTACCAAAAAGACAACATGCTTTTTATTATATACAGCGGACCAGGATTCACCCCATTATGTGTCCCTCTCTTTCAGATAATAACGTTAGCTTGTCCACTTTGGAATAAAGGCTGGGAAGGACTCAGGAATTAATGGACAGTCATGTTGTATTTCAATTAACTATGGTAGGTCAGGACTTGTAGCTAGTGTGAGATAACAAAGGTAACCATTGTTTCACTTGTAATTGATCAAGTCCCATTTGCATGCAACAAATTCTAGTATGTAAGATAAAATGAATTACTATGAATGAATAGATCATTTCTGTTTGACTTTGAATGTGTTAAAAAAATAAGTATTTGTTAGTGTTATTTGGGGAGATATTAGCAATGTCTAGAATTCCTAGTCAAGAACCAAAATAATGTGGGACCTATTTTCACCTTCATGCCATGTCTATAGTTCTGATTTCACCTGTGATCTCCTGATCAGCAAATCCACTAGTTTTTCTACTTTCATCTTTGACCTTGAATAATGTTAGATATTGATTTATTTTCTCCTCTTAGCTAACATTCTCTGAAAGGTTACTATTTCTCAAAAGGGCAAAATAAAAATTACATACTTGGCATTGCCCTCAGATAGAAGAATGGACATTTTTTGGAAAGAAGAGAGCCTGTCTTTTCCCAAGAGTATCAGGGCCAATATATGGCCAGATCTACATTTATTAAAAATATGACATCTAGCAGTCCACGATGGGTAGACTGAAGGATCAGGCAGTCTTCCCTTTACTCACTATAAACAAGAAGCTTTCCCTCATTTTGAGTAGAAACCAAAGCTGGAACCTATCAGTGTCAAGTGTCAAAAAATAGTGAAAAGACCAGTAGAATTTGCTTTCTTCTTTTGTCTTTTTGACTAGGAATTCTGGACAATGCTATTTTGGAACATAAGAAAAATATTTGTATCTTAAGTTATGAGCACACTTTTGTTGATTCAACTTTGACTAAACAGGAAATAATTGAAATAGTTTTGGTTAATTGTTTAAAAAGAGCTAGAATCAAAGCCCCATGACTTTTCTAGAAAGTTTTAAATGCTTTTTTATATGTATACATAAATTATGAAGATTTTTGGATCCCCTAAAGTAACTTTGACACCTCATAATGCCAACATTTGTTTTCTAGAATTCTACTGTCAGCTGCAAAGTAAAAAAAAAAATCATTCTAAAAATGAAAAATTACTTCCTTCAGACCTGCTACAAAATGATACTGTTAGACCAAAATGTGCCTGAGAGACAGAAGGGGTAGAGCCATACGCTGGTGATAAGAATAGATGCTCTCCCTTCTCCCTTCAAATTCTAACTACAAATAGCAATATGTGTGTGTACACGGAAAAAGAAAGAGGAAATATGAACAGATGTAGGGATATTTACAGAGAAGGAATGTCATTTTTACTACTGAATTGGTGTAAATGAGGAAGAAAAGTAATAGAATCACAGAGTGATACATAATATATCATAAGAAATGGTGCCTTTCTCTGTGTTCAAAGTTCTTTGGATTACAGCCAGATGGAATATTTTATTGTTTTACTAGGTTAATTCTGATTCCTGTGATCAGTCTGGATTAGGTTGGTTTTTAATAAAAAAAGAAAAACATTCTAAGCACAAAGTTATGAGTGTCGTGGAATTTTTCACTCAGAGCACATATTATTGCACGTACCTGCTGGTATTTGAAGACATATAGTAACTACTAAAGCAGAACTAGAACGAGGATGGCTAAGCAGCCAGAGGTGAATACTAGGTTAGCTTGCAATTGAGGATGCACACAGGAAACTAGCTCTGTGAAGTTAAATTAATTTGTAACTCTTATGCCAGGGAAGAAATCAAAGAGAATACTCTACTCTTGCAGTGCCCTTTCATTTCCACTTGGGAAAGTGTTGGATATTCTATTGAGACAGTGATTTAATAAGGAGCACCACAGAATTTACAATAAGAGAAAAGGTCTTGCATTCAAAGAAAAAGATATTAAAAGCAACTACTGGTTATTTTGAGGATGACAGTTATAAGGTTGTAAAAACGGATACATTTTTTCTTGCTGACACAAATGCCAACAGTCCATAATTTAATTTCTCTATGGCTCAGTTACAATTTAGATTCAACATGTAAGTTTAATGTTGAGGTTCCTAAAGAATAGTTTTGGAAAATGGTCTGATTAAAGGAAAGTTGTAAACACAGGGTGACTTTGTGTTCCAGTTTATGTGGAATCATCTCCATCACATTCGGGGTGTGAGGATAATTACAAAGGGGAGTTTCCTTTCATTCAAAAGAGTGTCTCAGGTTGGATGATTAATATGTTCAACCTAGTCATCAACCATAAAGGCAGACAACATCATGTGGTTTCCTGAGGCTTTGGGGAATAATCTGTGAATGTGGAGAGTGAAATACAGCTCCTGCCTGGCATCAAATACTCAATTAAATAGACCATTATAATGTCTAGCAATAGTTTTTTATTTAGGCTGGGGATGTGACTCAATGATAGGGTACTTGCTGAACATGAACAAGGCCCTTGGTTTAATCTTCACTACTACAAAAAATCATTTAGAAAATGCTTTTATTTATTTTCTTTTATCATTTTTACATTTACTTACATGTGTATACATTGTTTGAGCCACCTCCCCTACACCCCTTCCCTGCTTCTAGGCAGAACCTATTCTACCCTCTTTTCTCCGATTTTGTTGAAGAGAAAACATAGAAGATAATAACAAAGACAGCGTTTTTGCTAGCTTGAGCTAAAGATAGCTATATAGAGAGATTCTAGCATTGTTTCCATGCACTTGTGTATTACAACCTGAATTGGTTCATCTCTACCAGACCTCTTTACTACTCCCATTCCCCTTCCCATAGTGGCCTTTGCCAGTTTAAGGTTAATTTATTTCCTCTGATACAGTGAACACATCAACCACACTCAACTTTTAGATTTCCTTCCCTCCTATGTGCGTTCTGCCCTTAGTGTGTGACCTGTGTCCAGTAATATTACTGCATTTGTGGTATATCTAAAGTCCGCATATGAGGGAGAACATAAGATTTTGAGCCTGGCTAACTTCACTTAAGATGATCTCCAGTTCCATCCATTTACTTGCAAATGACAAAATTTCATTCTTCTTTGTAGCTGAGTAAAATTCCATTGTGTATAAATATCACATTTTTTTAATTCATTCATCAATTGTGGGGCATCTTGGCTGTTTCCATAGCTTGGCTATTGTGAATAGTGTTGCAATAAGCGTTGGTGTGCAGGTACATTTGTAATAACCTGAATTGCATTCCTTTGGGTGTATCCCTAAGAGTGGAATTGCTGGATCATATGGCAGATCTATGTTTAGTTTCTTAAGAAGCCTCAGTATTGTTTTCCAAAGTAGTTGTACTAGTTTACATTCCCATTAGCAGTGTATGAGGGTTTCTTTTACCCCCGTACCCTTGTCAACTTTTGTTGTTGTTGGTTTTCTTGATAATAGCTATTCTAACAAGGGTGAGGTAGAACCTTAGTATGGTTTTGATTTGCATTTCCTTTATGGCCAGGGATGGTGAGCATTTTTGCATGTGTTTTTTTAGCCATTTGGATTTCTTCCTTTGAAAAAGTTCTGTTTAGTTCAGTTGCCCACTTCTTTATTGGTTCATTAATTTTGGGGGAGTTTAGTTTTTTGAGCTCCCTGTGTATTCTGATTATCAGTCCTTTGTCTGATGTATAGCTAGCAAATATTTTCTCCCACCTTGTGGGTGTTCTCTTCAATTTAGAGATGATTTCTTATACTGTGCAGAAGCTTTTTAATTTCATGTAGTCTCATTTGTCCATCCTTTCTCTTAGTTTCTGGGCTGCTGGAGTTCTAATGAGGAAGTCCTTGCCTATACCCATTACTTCCAAGGTATTCCCTGCTCTTTGTGCACTAACTTTAATGTTTTGGGTCTAGAATTAAGGTCCTTAATCTACTTTGAGTTGACAATAGTACAGGGTTACAAGCATGGATCTCATATCAGTTTTCTGCAGGTAGATAACCACTTTTCCCAACATTTGTTGAAGAGGCTATCTTTTCTCCATCGTATGTTTTTGGTACCTTTGTCAAAAATAAGGTGTGCATAGCTGTATGGACTCATATCCAGGTTCTCTGTTCTGTTCCACTGCTCTTCATATCTGTTTTTGTGTCAGTACCATGCTGTTCTGTTATATAGTTTGAAGTCAGGTATTGTGATACTTTCAGCATTGCTCTTTTTGCTCGGTATTGACTTGGCTATTTGTGGTCTTTTGTGTTTCCAAATGAACTTTAAGGTAGATTTTTCAGTCTCTTTGGTAAATGTCATTGGGATTTTGATGGGAATTGCACTGAACATGTAGATTGCTTTAGGTAGTATAGCCATTTTTACTATGTTGATTCTGCCAATCCATGGGCATGAGAGATCTTTCCATTTTCTGTATTCTTCCTTGATCTCTTTCTTCAGGGGTTTGTAGTTCTCCTTGTGCAGGTCATTTACATCCTTTGTTAGGTTTATTCCTAGATATTTGATTTTTTTGGAAGTTATTGTAAATGAAATTGTTTTCCTGTATTCTTTCTCAATTCGTTCATTGTTGATATATAGAAAGGCTAATGATTTTTATAAGTTGATTTTGTATCCTGCTATATTGCAGAAGCTGTTTATGGGGTCTATGAGTTTTTCGGTGGAGTCTTTTGGGACTTTGAGGTATACTATCATGTCATCTGCAAACAGAGATACTTTGGCAGTTTCTTTACCTATTTGTACTCCTTTTATTTCTTCTTCTTGCCTTATTGTTCTGGATAGGAATTCTAGGATTATGTTAAATAGGAGTAGAAGAGTGGGCATTCTTGTCTTCTTCCTGACTTTAGTGGAAATGATTTCAGTTTTATCCCATTAAGTATGATATTGGCTATAGTGTTGTCATATATAGCCTTTACAATGTTGAGGTACATTTCTTCTATTCCTAGTTTTCTTACCACTTTTATCATGAAGTTGTGTTAAATCATATCAAAGGCTTTTTTCTACATCTATTGAGATGATAAAGTGTTTTTTGTCTTTGCTTCTATTAATGTGTTATAGTACATTTGTTGATTTGCATATGTTGAACTATCTCTGCATCCCTGGGATGAAGCCAACTGGGTCATGGTGAATGATCTTTCTGATATATTGTTGAATTCATTTTGCCATTACTTTATTGAAGATATTTGCATCAATGTTCATTAAAAAGATTGGCCTGTAGTTCTCCTTTTTGGATGCGTCCTTGTCCAATTTTGGGATGAGTGTAATGCTGGCTTCATAGAATGAGTTAGGTAGTGTTCCTGCCCTTTCTATTGCATGGAAAAGTTTAAGGAGTGTTGGTATCAGTTCTTCTTTGCAGGTCTGGTAGAATTCAGCTGAGAATCCATCAGGTCCTGGGATCTTGTTTTTTGGTAGACTCTTTATTGCTGCTTCAATTTCATTATGTGTTTTAGATCTGGTTAGGTGGTTAATATCTTCTTGCTTCAGTTTTGGATGGTCATAAGTATCTAGAAATTTGTCCATTCCTTTAATATTTTCCAATTTATTGGAAGATAGGTTCTCAAAGTAGTCTCCGATGATTCCCTGGATTTCCTTGGTATGGTTGTCTCTCCTTTTTTGCTTTTGATTTTACTAATTTGGGTCTTTTCCCTCACCACAGATTTGCCAGAGGTTGTCATTTTGTTTATTTTTTCAAAGAACCAGCTTTTTATTTGTTTTTTTTTTTTTCGTTTCTGTTTCATTAATTTGGACTTTCTTTTTATTATTTCTCTCCTCCTTGTTTTAGGTTTTGCTTGTTCTTGTTTTTCTAGAAGTTTGAGAAATACAGAAAATACTCTCCCATATTCCCACTTTCACTAACATACCTTTCTTATGCCTCTTTGGGGCATGGGCCCTGTTGATTCTTGAGTTTTTATTTCTTAATATGATAAATAGGCATGCCATATCATATGATCCAAGAGGTTAATGACTTTGAATAATTCTTCCTGAAAAATGATGATTTGACATAATTAAATTGTCACTACCTTACCAAGTGAAAATCATAATAATAAGAAGAGGAGAAGAAGAAGAAAGGGGGGAGGGGTGAAGGAGGAGAAAGAAAGAATACAAATCAATTTCTATTTGAGCATGCAAAACAGTTCCTATGTTGAAAGGAAATAGAATTTTGGGGAATTTTAGGGGCACAACTTAATCATTGCTACTGTGTCTACATCACTTCTCAAAATAAGGCCCATGGACCTTCAGGTCCCTTACAAAGGATTCTGTAAGATCAAACCTATTTTGTATCTGTTGTATTTTTTCACCATGTTTATTTAAGTATATCCTTGATGAAACAGTAAAAATATTAATTTTATTGAATATTTATCCTTAAATTCATGTCTTTTTAATATGCTGCATGTCAAATGGGAAATACACATGAAGGTAATCAAAGTACAATGAGTTTTGCACAGTAAACATTCCTGTGAACATTTGAAATTCAAATTATACTAGCAATTTTTTTTCCATCACAGAACATTATTTTTACTTAAAAGGACAATTAACAGGAAAAGTATAGGTATTCAAAACTCTGTGTTTATTAGAAATTTTCTCAAAAATGAACAAAGTGACTTGGTCATTTCAAGGAAAATAATATTTGCTGCTCAGGATGAATTTAAGTTTTTAAACTAAAATTAGAAATTTGAAAAACTTGTATTTGCCACTCAAGCTTGCCAGCTTCCCAGCAGTAAAAATCATTTCTGATGAGATTGGTAATGATAGTAACAAATGAGATTGTTTGATACTCTATATTGATATGTGTCAATGTTTGGCAGACCTGTCTAATACAGTGTACCATTCAAATAACAATTGATTGCTCTGACAAAACTATGCATGGAAAAAAGATTTATTCAGAGTATAAGATAGATCAATAGATTTTTATAAGGTAGTATTGATTGTTTATTAATATAGCATTAGATTCCTTATTACAACCAAGTTTCAGGAAACTGCTTATTAAGATTTGGTACAGCATTAAAGGATCATATCTACAATGATCTGAAAAGTCTATTAAAACATGCCTTTACAACTACATATCTGCTTGAAGTTGGATTGCTTTCATGTAATTAAACCAAAAGCACATATTAAAGTAATGTGGAAAAACCAAAACAACCTAGACATTTTTATTAAACCACTCCTTGAAGAAATTACAAAAAATAAAAAGAACTACACTATTCTCACTAAATTTTTTAAAAAAATTATACTGATTCTGACATTTTTAGTGAGGTAGAAGTATTTAATAAACACTTTGAACTTTAATATTTATAAGTATTGCCTATATGAACAATAATTTTTGGGTCCCTAGTATTGCCCAACATTTTGTATCCATCATCTATGTCATTATTATTTTCAAATGATTATAGATAAGTCTTCTCCAACTTACATAATAGATTAAGCTAATGTAAGTCAAAAATTTCCATTTAAGAAGAAGATAAAAGTTAAGAAATAATGGGGAGAACCAACAAAGGCAGTACATTACCATATGGTGGTTCAATATTTTAAGCTATCCATCTCATTCAGGAAAGGTGTTGCTACAATGACTAGTTTCCCTTTCTTTATTTACATATCACCTCTTTGCTCTCTGAGAGAAATTTGCTGTTCCAACACTGAAGACATATAAACCAAGTCATTAAATCAAGCTGACCTTTCTTATTTTATTTTTTGCCAACAGGAAAAAGTTAAATTGGGTTTTAGTACAAACAAATCGTGATTGATTGCAATCAATTTAGAAATCATAGTTACGTAATTTTGTGCTTTTACTTCCTTGAGTGTCATATTGAAGAAAGTTGTTTTATAGTTTTTAATATAAAAATTTGACATCAGAAGAAATTAATTTTTGATCATTTGATTGTAAGGCAAATTTCAAATATGTTTTCTAAGATCCATGCTAGTATTTGCTCACAGTTTTATCTAGTTCCATTAAAATCAATTTAATCAACAAGAATCACAACCTAAAATTTAAAGTTCACATGTCCTAGGATTTTTTCATTTATACTATTGTGGAGCTTAGAGGAAGACTTTCATTTGTTCTTCAATATTTTCCTTGTGTTTTAGTCATTAACTTTTATGTTTTTTTATTCTTTATGTAATTTCTATATGCATTGCAGCACTAGGGCTTAAAATAACTCTTCACCTGAAAATTACTATATATCCTTTTCAAAACCTTTTGTTTTGGTTTTTATGTGTATGTTTAAGTTTTCTATTGCTGGATAACAAGCTACAAAATTCAGGGATATACTATTATCATTTTGAATTCTGCAGTTTATCTGAGCAGTTCTGGTTACACTTAGCTTCATTCATGAGTACTTGGCTGAGGTAGAAGTTTCAAAATTGCCTCAATTATATGCCTGGCATTGGGATCTGACTGTTGCCTGGGGCCTCAATTCCCACCAATGAGGTCTGTCACTCTTCTGTTAGTTAGACTAACATTGTAGCCTTGGAGAATAATAGAAGAAGTTGGAGGCCTCTTGAGTTCTTGCTTCTAGAGCTTATGCAAGGTAAATTCCGCACTCCGCCCCCACCAACCTCTGCAATCTATGAGTTAAAGTCAGACAAAAGGCCAGGCCAGACTTGAAACATAGGAAAATAGATATGCAAGGATTTAAGGAACTTCATATATTTAGTGCTCTGTCATGGTGTTTTGGAACATATGAATTCTAATAAAAATTCTATTAGTTTTTTGGGGGGAACTTCCTTAATATTAGAATTTATTAGATGAGATACTGAGAAATATCTTCTGGGAAATGAAACCATACTTCTTTGTCAAATGCTAACATTTTCATATATATGATCATGGTCACAAACTCCAACGTCTCCAGAGCCACAAAGGTAATAAACATAACTGAAATGAGCCAGGTCACTATTGCGGTAACCTAGAATATATTGCTTGGTCTGAAAGGAAAAGGCAAAAGGTTCTTTTGTGGCAATATAAACCCAGTGATGTCAAGGTGACTGATATTTTAAAATACAGTGAAATCCCAGCAAGTTATTTTATGGATTTCAACAAACTTATTCAAAAGTTTATATGAAAGGAGACCCAAAGAATGAGCATAAAACTGAGGGAAGTTAGAGGCAAAAAGTTAGAGGATGGGCATTACTTGACTTAAAGATTTGCAGTACAGTTAGGACAGGCAAGACAGTGCAGGATTGGCAAAATAACAGATAAACAGATCAATTTAACAAGTAGAGTGCTCAGAAATAGACCCACCCACATGTAGTTATCTGATCTTTGACCATGGTGCAAACTCAAGCCAAAAGAGAAATGATAACTTTTTAAACAAATGGTGTTAGAAAATTAGAACATCTTTTACAAAGATTAACTCAAAATAGAACTTCATGCTAAATGCAAATCACAAAAACAGTAACACTTCTAGAAGACAACAGAAAATTGAGACAGTCTTGGATGTAGTCATGAATTTTCAGATACGACACCCAAAAAACAATTCATGAAAGGAAAAACAATGATAAGTTGATTTTTAAATTGAAAATTTCTGCTCTATAAAAGCCAGTGTTAAGAGAATAAAAAAGAACAAGCCACAAACTGTGAGAATATTTGTATAACACACATCTGATAAATATCCAGAATTTTATATATGAAATCTAGAAACTCAATGCTATGAAAACAAACAAGAAAACCAAGTTAAAAATAGGCAATAGATTTTAACAGATCACTCACCAAAGAAGGTATAGAAATGGAAAGAAAACAGGTGAGATGTCCTCAACACCATGTAGTAAGGAATTGCAAGTTAACACAACTGTGACATATAATTATATACTTATTAGAATTGATAAAACATAAAAATATGTCAATATCAAATGCCTGTGAGGCACTTTTGAAGACAATTTTATAGTTTCCTACAAAACTAAACATAGTTTTTCCATACAATGTCACAGTTTTACTCCAAGATTTTCATTTACTCAATTGAGTTGAAAATTTAATACCATTAAAATGAATCTATGGGTATTTACAGCAGATTTTTCATTTTTATCAAAACCTAGAGGCACCCAAAGTATCCTTCAATATATAAATAAATAAATTTTGGTATATCTATACAGTGGATCATAACCAAGCAATAAAAATGAATAGCTATCAAGCAACACAAAGACATGAAGAAACATTAAATGCTTATTGCTAAGTAAAAAAAAAATCAGTTTGAAAGGATGACATATTGTGTGATTCCAATAATACAACATTCTTGAGAAAGCACAACAGTAGAAGTAGTGAAGAGATCAGTGACTTTGGTTTTAATAATATTTTTTGGTGGTACTGGGGTTTGAACTCAGTGCCTCACTCTTGCTAGGCAGGCACTCTACCACAAAGATCAGTAATTGCTTGAGGTTTGAAGTAGGGGAGAAATGAAGAAGTAAACTTAGAAGATTTTTAAGGTAGTAAAACTACTCTATATGATAGTGTAATGAGGGCTACATGACTTGAATTTGTCAAAACCCACACAAAAAATGGAGTTAAGTTTAATGTAAATTATGGACTTTAATGATAAGAGGACAAACTGAGTGACAGGGGATGGGGATTTGTTATTTAGAAACTCTGTGCACTTATCTATTCAATTTCTTGTCAATGAAAATGTTAAAACATCTAAAAATGAGCCATTTTGGGTTGTGTGGTTTTGTTTTCTGACAAAATTAAGTATAACAATTTCAGTCAAAATGTTGGGTCTTCTATTGGTAAACAACTTACTAGATAAATTTTGTTTCAGGTAGAAGATTAAATTAAATAGCCAGCACTTGATATTTTTCATAGATAGTATTTTAAGATAGCATTATGAAGTTTGTGATGTGGAAACATTTCTGCTGCGGAGCAGGTGGTGAAAGTAACGTCTGGATGAATAGTCCTTCATGATAAAGATAGCTATTTGAAAATGCACATTTTTTCAGAGCTTGACCGTTTCAGAAAGTTTTTCTTAAGCAGTATTATATTTTGAACCAAATTTGTTTAATTTGAAAAGTCACATTCAAGAGGGGAAATGAAACAAAAAATCAATTTTTTCAGAAAATTTGATGCATATTCTACAATGTTGGTTTAGTAAGGATTAACACATTTGGAAAATGCTTTCATTATTTTCACTGTGAAGAGTGTTTATTTTTATGTTGCTGGAACAACTAGAAACAGATGTGGGAAGAATGAGAAAGTGTGAATTTCTCTTTTTTCATACACAGAGTAATTTAGATGACAA
Organism: Castor canadensis; assembly: GCF_047511655.1. Taxonomy (NCBI): domain Eukaryota; kingdom Metazoa; phylum Chordata; class Mammalia; order Rodentia; family Castoridae; genus Castor; species Castor canadensis. The sequence continues at coordinate 23,947,251 of NC_133389.1, read as the reverse complement.
TTACTATCCCAATTATTTATTTCTGCTCTTTTATTACCCTGTGACTAAAGTATATGGAATTGGGTCAGGCCAAAGAAAATTAATGGGACTATTAAAATGTGTCCAGATCCCCTCCTATCCACTTCCACACCAATCAAAAGGAGCCTGCCCACAATGCTGAAAAACTAAAGCAGATACTTTAAAGTGACAGAGGCCAGTAGGAGAAGGGTGTCAGAAACTAGAGAAAAGGTTAGTTCAAGAAGAATTAATTTAGAAGGTAACACACATGTACAGGAAGGCAATGCTAGTCAACACCCTGTATAGCTATCCTTATCTCAACTAGCAAAAACCCTTGGTCCTTCCTATTATTGCTTATATTCTCTCTTCAACAAAATCAGAGATAAGGGCAAATAGTTTCTGCCTGGTAGTGAGGGGGTAGGGGGGAAGAGGGAGGGAACAGAGGAGGATAACGGGGGTGGCGGGGGGGGGAAGGGGGGAGAAATGAACCAAACATTGTATGCACATATGAATAGAAGAAAAAAAAAAAAAAGGAGCCTGCACTATGACCTGGTTGGAACTAATCTCCCTCACTATGACCTGGTTGGAACTAATCTCCCTCAGTGCTTCTCCTTCCACCCCAATCCCAGTTTTTAAGATTTTATTACCTTATATTCTTTGCATCAAGATTTCACTTTGAGTTTGCAGCATGAAAGATTATAAGCTAATTTCCAGTCAATGCATTAAGTTGACATATAATATAAATATACATTATTTTTATATATTGAAATATAATTAATAGCTTTAATTATATCTTCTTAGAGGAATGTCAATTTTAATGAAGATGCAGAAAAAGCATCTTATCTTAAGTCAACTTTGAGTGATCAAAATTTGGTCAACAGCTTATGTGAGAGAATGTAGCAAGAGTGGGGCAATTTTGACTGGTGAGTCTCTGGACACTATGAATGGGCCTTATAAACTAGAAAGTAAGGTATGCTGTTTGTAAGGAAATATAGGCCCCAAAGGTGACCACGTGGAGAGGAGTGATCTGGCCAAGAGATTCTTTATTGCCAGGTGGGAAAGGGAGAGAGCAGAGAGCCAAAAGAAAGAGGGAGAGAGGGGCAGGGGCTTAAATACCCTTCAGTGAGACTCGGCATGATCTGATTGGTTAGGATCTTATGGTTCATGCTGATTGGAGGTTGGGGCAGAAGGAGGATTCAAGCTAGACTTGAGGCAGGACTGTGACCCTGGGAGGCAGGACTGTGACCCTGGAAAACAGAAGCTTAAGGGTGCAGTAAGAACTGAAACCTATTGGCGCCTTTATTGCCAACATTGTTTACTGGAAGGGAGATTTCCTGCGTGTTGAACCCTTTACTTAGGACTCTAAATTTTCTGCTTATCCCATATGATATAAACTCAGTGAGTTTATATCAATGAGTTCTAAGTTTGAAGAATGTGATTCCTTTGGTTATATAAGCAGATTTTCAATTACCTGTCAGTAAACATGAATAATGTTTGCATATGTATCACAAGTAAATGTGTGAGATTAGTAGAGTGAAGAACAGTGTTTACCCAGGGTCTCAGCTCTAGAAACAAACTCACACTTTGGAATGTTACTAAAATTTAAAAATAACCAAAACGCTAATACATAGCCAGACTAATTGTCATAAAGCACACAAGCAAACTTACTACTTAATACAAATGTCACTTCCTTTTGAGGAAAGCATTCTCTCAAAATCTGTATATTCTAATCATCTATACCTTTGTGCTTTTTAACACAATTCTGATAAGTTCATCTTATATATCAAGCCACAGAAGCAGTAAACAAAGCTGAAGAAAATTGAATAGATGTTAGTGGCAGAACAACTGAACATATCAAAATTTTGATAATATTGTCTGGTTCTCCAATAATGACATGCAAATAAGCCCAAATGAGTGACCTGTAGCATCAAGCTTAAGCTTTTTGCCTTACACCATGTCTTCTCATCACTATTAATTTTCTCCTGTCATAATCCTAGAATATAGGAATGGAAACTCTTTTAGGAGTTTATTCATAAATTTCACTCCTATTGTTCCATTTTACTTTCTTTTTTGTTCATCATCTCGGGTCAGTTTATGAAAAAATGATTCAAGCTAAATCATTTATCTTTGCAATGCTATTCATAAAATATGTGACCCTGTGTTTTCTTTCCATAGATCCAGGACTGCATAGGCAGCTTTACTTTCTGCAAAGACCATCCAATGTAGTAGCCACTGAAGGAAAAGATGCTGTCCTGGAGTGTTGTGTTTCGGGCTATCCTCCGCCAAGTTTTACCTGGTTACGAGGCGAGGAAGTTGTCCAACTCAGGTATGATACATTTAGGACTTTTGTGAATTATATACTGCCACTTACCATTGTCTAAATTGACACAATCACTTAAAATGCTAGTTTTCTCATAATAGTTTGACATTTTGCCCAGATTTCTTGGCCTGAAAGATATTTGACTGCTAGGATAGAGAGGGTGGGGAAAAAGTGAAAATCCATGGGATCATTTTGAAAAGGAAATTGGGAAAACCAGGGTAGCCATTGAGCTGGTCATGCCCAGAGTCTTCAGCAAACATATTTGGATGATCTCACCCTATGCAAGCAGTTCAGAGGGTAGATCTTAAATGTTCTCATCACATACATCCACAAAATATAATTATGTGATGTGATATATAGTTTAATTTGCTGGATGTGGTAATCATTTTATATTATACCCATATGTACACATTTCACATTGTATACATAAACCATTACATTGTACACCATAAATATGTACAATTTTTATTTGCCAATTGTACCTCAAAAATGAGGGAAGAAACAAACACAAAATTTCTTCAGTTCAGTACATAGCATGTTATTATACAGTTTTAGCAATTATTTAGATCCAATTATGTCTCTGACTATCCCAGTTATAACAAATATTTAAGGTAAAACAGGAGAACATGGCTGGCTTTGAATTAGTGGAGCATTAATAATAAGGTAGAGTTAGAAAGTAAGCTCATAATAGAATGGAATATTTAGTCTGAATTATTTTGATCAAATGAGTCTCATTTAAGAAATTAACTTCATCGATCCAGAGAACTCCTTTTAAACACATTTTCTACAATGAGATAGGTCCATAGACCATAAGTTCATTTTTAAATTTTATGCAATTAAAATATATTTAGATAACAACAGCAAATGGTATGCTATTGCAACATTTCTGAGAGCATAGCAGTGTTGAAGAAATCCAGTTCCAGCTTCAGCATGGTGTGTTCTCTGAATATAGCCAGGTGCTCTTGGTTCCCTTTAAATGTGGCTTTGTACAGTATCACTGAAGTGGGTGACGGGGCATAGAGCCTTGACTTTCACTCTGGAAAACCACTTCTCTGCATCCCAAGGTCCTCAAATTTAATATGAGAGAATTAGACAAGGTTATCTCTAATTTTCTTTTGAGCCTTAAATTAGTATTAAGTTTAATCTACTTCATCTCTTGAATTACGGCATATAGATTCTCAGTGGGAGTAGTTTACCTTGAGTTAAGTAAGATCAATAAGGGAGATATTACCCAGTCCCTCTGATGAAGGGTTTATTTCCATTTTTATTATTTGAGATTTTGTGAAGTTCATTTACACCTCTGAGAACTTTGCCTTATATATACATTTGTTAATTTATTGTCTCATTACATGTGCCCTATGTCTTACAGGTCTAAAAAGTACTCTTTATTGGGTGGAAGCAACTTGCTTATTTCCAATGTGACAGATGATGACAGTGGAACATACACTTGTGTTGTCACGTACAAGAATGAGAATATTAGTGCCTCTGCAGAGCTCACAGTCTTGGGTAAGTAAAAGACTGGAGATGATGTTACATTGTACCCATCACAATATATCAGCATGACAGTTTAAAAGCTTACCACTGATTGCTTCCCGTGTTCATTAGTGTGCAACTACAAATTCCCAATACTCCACACATGGCTCAGCTTTGAACGATGCAGTGTTTGAGTATATGTTCATTGATTGAAAACCATTTATGTTATATAAATATATATTATATAGATATATAATCGTTATTATCTAATGATTATAGTGGTAAAACTGAAAATAATTTGAAACCCAAATTATTAATTGACAGATGTGTTGAATAATTATAAAAGATCTCAAAATACCATATCTATAAAAAAGAAGAAGGTGTGAGAGAAATTATGCAAAAATGCAATTTAGTGAAAAAGTGATGTCATTTGAGATGATGGGCACTCTGCTTTTAAATTCAGTGCGTTGATAAGATTGTTTTACTTATATGGAAATGCCATAGGTTTCATGTAGAAAAAGAAAAACTAAAATTAAATACACCTAAAGAAAACTTGCACAGCAAGAATATTATTTAAGTAAACTTAAGGTGCCTAGATAGGGTCATATTGTACAGAAAAGCAGGCTCACCCATGTAGCCTTGCAATTAGTAATTATTATGTGTAGTAGTAACTTAAATATACATTTTGTCATGTACTCCCGATTTCTTACACCCAGTTTGATCTGAACCACATAGTTTGGAGAAAGAACCCATAACATTTGGATTTTTCTTGTTCTTTTCCTGAGAAGCTACAAAAGTTGTTTACAATTTTTGGATCTTTTACCCTCTAGAATAAATATTTTTGCCTTTTAAAGAATCCAAGGAAAAGTACAGGCTATTTATATGCTTCCCAGTGGAAATGAAAACGTATCAAATGCTGATTATATCTGTTAACTTATATCATAATACTACTATGTGATCCATTTTTGGCTTTATTCTGGAAACACTTTCATCTGTGTGACTAGAAAATAGTGTATAGGATGGGTTGGGCAAACCATAAATATTTATCCAACAATGGGCAAAAGACTTAATAATTCTTGAATTTAGAGGTAGCATTATACTAACCAAAATATCAGCTGCCTTTAAAATGACATTTTAATTTAGTGATATTTTACATTTGGTGAAACAAAGAAAATAGAGAACTTTTACATTTGTAAATGTGAAAGTAGAATAGCACAGAAGGGCTATTATAGAAATGCTTTTATAATGTGTATTTTTGGTCATAAGGTGAATGTAGCTATGGAATAAGCTAGAATTTATAATAATCATTAGTAAACTTTTACTTGAAAATTTTACGTGAAATTAGTGCACAATAAAATCTTCATTGATATACAAGTCAAACGTCTATAAATACTGATACCTGTGGATAAGCTAAAGTACATTGGTCAAGACATACATGTGTGGACATTCATATGTGTACACATATTGGCACTCTTTTTTCTTAAAGAGTGTATAATAATGTATACACTGTAACTCTATGCTGCTTGATACATTAAAACTCTCTAAAGATCCATAAGGAAAAATTAATAGTTTTCCTATTGCAGGCCTGGTATTTCTATCCTTCTGAGGTGAACAATTTTAATAGCTTGGGATGTTTAATTCTGTAAATTCTCACATCTCATTGAAGCATGTGTGTTCATGTAGAAATTATAGTTACATGACTTGAGAATGCCTCTTTGCTTCTTCATGTCATACTGTGTCTCTATTTCATCACTTCTAGTGAATCTTGACCAGTTTTTTTTAATATTGCATAGGAAGTATTTTCAATATAATAATATATAAATTAAAATTAACCTGTAATCTTACTCTATATGCATATAATTCATGTACACAAACATGTAATATACATGTTCATGTGTGCAGGTCTACATTTGTGCATATTTGTGCTTATATGTATGTATATATATATATATATAATTGTATGTGTATACCTGTTTATATACACTTATAAAGGAGAAACGGCTTTCAGTGAGTACAAACAACGTGAAACAATCGTTGTTTTAGTATGCTTTCTGGGAAGTGTTTAGACAGATCCCTTTGTATAACAATGTTCTTATTTGCTCTAATTCTGTAACAGTTGCACAGTAAATAAAAACAAAAAGGCATAGGGTTATTTGAATATCATCTTTAACAACAACAACAAAACCCTGCCATTGACATGTAATTTGTATCTGGGTATTTTAGACAGGTCCATTTGGTCTCTGGCAGCATACACCTGGGCAGAAGGTCACTCAAGGGTAGGCCTTGCTCACTAATCTGCAGGCTGATGGCATTGGAGAGCACTGTTCTTTTTGCTCAGTGTGTTCCCAATAGGGAATAGTAAGAGAGAGGGTTTCTTCTAAATTTCTAATCTGTTTAGATTATTTCTGCAATTTATCCTAATCCAGCCTCACCACCAACCAAAAGAGAGTGAGAATTGGTGAGGCACAGAGGAGGCATGAGTCTTACCCTAGAGAAGTCCCCTGAATGGAGGAAACATAAGACTAAGGAAGAAGCATTCATCATCCTCACCCCAACATCAGGTGTTCCTTTCAATCCTGTTTTATGAATGGGAACATTTTTTCACAGAAAGCTAAGTGTGCCAAGGGAGGATCCAGGATTCAAATCCAAGCAGCCTGACCCTAGAGTCCCAGGTCTATGTTCTACTGTCTGCCTGACCCACACTCTTCCCATCTGTCTGTCTTTTCTAAAATAAATATAAAATCAGATAGCTCTGTGTAGTACACATGAGGTGATTCTGAAATTTCAATTGATTAATAATTAGTCATGTAATCACATAAAGTAAAATAAGTGAATATACTGTAACAATCTATAAAGAAAGGTTGGAAAAGGAGGAGCAAAGATGTCCTGTGACAATAAGGTAAATGATTTTGATAATCTCTGGACAAGGATGCAAGGGAAAAGTGTACTTGCTGTCAGGTATTCCTTACTTTTTAATTAGCTTATAGCTTTTTGAAAGCTATGTATTATATTGACAATTAGAAAATAAACATGAGGGTATAAAAATAAAACATGCTTATAACTAAAAAAGGGGAAGAATTAAAATTTTAAAAACTCACAAAATATTTAGAAGATAAAGCTCAAATGTAATTTAATATCTGGACTTTGTAGAAACACAAGCACACACATATACATTCTCCACATAAATGAGAAATATGATACATTGTAAATTTTATTTTCATTTTCAGATGAATCATGTTATCTTCTTTTTGGGTGCCTGTGTATATGTGTACGTTCTTGAGCATTTTTAAATGAATACTCTTTGTGTTTTGAAATTTTATTAAAAAGTAAACAACAAATGTTGTTGAAGAAGCTGTCTTTTCTCCATCATGTGTTTTGGACTTATTTGTCAAAGAGCAGTTGACTATAGATGTGTATGTTTCTGACTGGATCTTCTATTCTGATCCATTGTCTTCCTGTCTGTTTTTGTGCCAATATCATGCTGTTTTTATTGTTATGGCTTTGTAGTATAGATTGAAATAGGGTATTGTGATACTTCCAACATTGGATTTTTTTGCTCAGAATTACTTTGGCTATTTGAGGTCTTCTGTGCTTCCATATGTATTTCATAATTGCTTTTTCTATCTCTATGCAGAATGTCACAGGAATTTTGACAGAGATTGCATTGAACGTGTAGATTGCTTTTGGTATTATGGCCATTTTCACAACTTTGATTCTACCCATCCATGAGCATGGGAGATCTTTGTATCTTCTGATATTTTCTTCAATTTCTTTTTTCAGTGGTTTATAGTTTTAATTTAAAAAGTCCTTGGTTTCTTTCATTAAATTTATTCCAAGTGCTTTATTGTTTTTGAGTCTATTGTAAATGTGATTGTTTCCTTGGTATATAGGAAACTATTGATTTCTATGTTTGTAATAGTGGAACTACTCTATTGAACTCTGGGAAAGTGAAAGATAGAGCATCAATAATGTCATAATGGGGATGAGAGATAAAGGGGTAAGGGAGAATAATGGAAGAGGTTGAACAGATCAAAGTATAGTATACCCACAGTGGGGAAACACTGAGAAACCCCTTTGAACATAAACTTAAATATAAATAATGAAAGACAGGACTATAAAATAGGTACAGAATGTGTGTGGGTGAGAACTAGTGGGAGGAGAGGGATGAATAAAGGAGATTAGGTGAGGGTATATGGTTGATAGACTTCATATACCTACGAAATATAACAAAAAAACCTCTTGCAATTGCTTTAAGTGGAGCAGAGAGGAAGTCAAAGGGGAGAGACAATGGGGGTGAGGTAACTAATGTACCATATAAGCCTAATTGGAATTGTCACTATGAATCCCCCTTGTATAACAAATATATCCTAATAAAAATTTATACAATAAATAAATAAATAAAACCAATCATTCCTAAATAGTTTTTTTTGCTCACTTACATCCTAAGAAAAGGTAGTCTTGACCTATTTATGCCTTCACCAGCAGTGTAATTTACCTCTTACCAAAGACCACACTCCTCTTATAGTATTATTTTACAATTTTATAGCATGCAGTCTCCTTATAATAATTTTCATCTCTATATCATTAAATTTTCTTTTCATGGTTTTTGCTGGACATTTCCACTTTATATTTTTTTAATTTTCTCTTTTTTGTGAAATTTACTAAATTTATCAAAACATTATTTTGTTGCTTTGCAGGAACTCTTAGTATAGGAAGAATAGCAACTATGCTATAATATATTGAAGAGTCCCTCTGTAGTTGCTGGCTTGGTCACTGCTACATTTACATTTATATTCTAAATGAACCATCTTCAGTTTCAAGAATCTGTGTGTAGATTACATGTTGAGTGTAAAAATAAGAAGCTTTATTAGTTTCTAAAAATATAGCTATGTATGTTGACTCTTGGTGGTTTTGATATTTTATTTATTTTTTATTTTTAAGGAATCACATTGATAACTGGGTAAATATTTCACACATCTCTTACAGACCTTGCATGATTTATAACTACTATAGAAAGCTTGATTTAATTCAAGATGTGTTGGACTCTATTGTAACTATTTTATCCTGGCTTTAAAAATGAATGTTGATATAATAAAATCTTTGACTATTCTAATATAAAGTTACAATCACCCTCACAGGTTGAGTTTATTTGGAAAATGGAATTTATTGTCCTTTTTTAAAAGTACAGAATGAAGAGAAAACTAGCGCATTATCAATATTATCCAAATGTATTTTTCATAAGTAACAGAATTTAAGTGTATTTTTATTCTTCATAAGATAAAATCCAACAAGAAATCCAAGCTTGTTCTTATAAATCTTTAATTATGTATTTTATCAAATTCTTGTTTTTCTTCTCAACTTGTATCCTCAACTTATACTGGCTTTGAATGTAAACTTTCATGAACTCTCAAAATTTTCAAGTAGGGCATCATTTTACACACAAGATTAAAAGAAATATTATTGCCCTTCTCAGTAATTTCAATAAATCAATGTACATTAAGTATAATTTGAAGCCTTGTATTTACATTGCCTTTGAACAAAATAAAAATTGAAAGTTTCATAATCACCAAACCATCTGGAAAAATCTATATTAGACAAGATTAAGGACAACCTTTTTCAAAATAAATAAAATACAAATGTTTTCAGATGTACTTTTAATAATAACCATTTATGGTAGCATTTCATATTTATTAGAATAACCACAAATAAAATATCAATGGACATTTCCTGAGTCCTATATTATACAAGGTAGACTCTGAGATGTCTACAAAAGCTTTGAAGCTTGATTTCAGTGCCCTTATTAGACAAGTTGAGTTTATTTGGAAAATGGAATTTATTGTTCTTTTTTTAAAAGTACAGAATGAAGAGAAAACTAGCGCATTATCAATATTATCCAAATGTATTTTTCATAAGTAACAGAATTTAAGTGTATTTTTATTCTTCATAAGATAAAATCCAACAAGAAATCCAAGCTTGTTCTCACTGTAGTGCTCTACAGTGAGATATTTTACATATTGCATGTAAACGTGATGGTGTCTATGTTTAGGGGAATAATGATTTGTTTTGTTTCCCAGTTTCAGAGACTTTAGCTCGTAGCCACTTAGCTCCCTCTTCACAGGCCTGTGGTGAGACAGAACATCATGGCAGAGAGGGCAGGGTGTGACAGACATGCTCACTTCATGGTGGCCAGGAATCAAAGAGAGAGAGAGAGAGAAAGAGAGAGAGAGAGAGAGAGAGAGAGAGAGAACAAGAGGAAGGGTTTACATGTTTATTGCGACACTATTCACAATAGCCAAGTTATGGAAACAGCCAAGATGCCCCAGCACTGACGAATGGATTAAGAAAATGTGGTATCTATACACAATGGAATTTTATGCAGCCATGAAGAAGAACGAAATGTTATCATTCGCTGGTAAATGGATGGAATTGGAGAACATCATTCTGAGTGAGGTTAGCCTGGCCCAAAAGACCAAAAATCGTATGTTCTCCCTCATATGTGGACATTAGATCAAGGGCAAACACAACAAGGGGATTGGACTATAGGCACATGATAAAAGCGAGAGCACACAAGGAAGGGGTGAGGATAGGTAAGACACCTAAAAAACTAGATAGCATTTGTTGTCCTTAATGCAGAGAAACTAAAGCAGATACCTTAAAAGCAACTGAGGCCAATAGGAAAAGGGGACCAGGAACTAGAGAAAAGGTTAGATCAAAAAGAATTAACCTAGAAGGTAACACACACGCACAGGAAATCAATGTGAGTCAATGCCCTGTATAGCTATCCTTATCTCAACCAGCAAAAACCCTTGTCCCTTCCTGTTATTGCTTATACTCTCTCTACAACAAAATTAGAAATAAGGGCAAAATAGTTTCTGCTGGGTATTGAGGGGGTGGGGGGGAGAGGGAGGGGGCGGAGTGGGTGGTAAAGGAGGGGGTGGGGGCAGGGGGGAGAAATGAACCAAGCCTTGTATGCGCACATGAATAATAAAAGAAAAAGGAAAAAAAAATTTAAGCACAAAAAAAAAAAAAAGAGGAAGGGTTTAGGTACAAGGCATACCCTTCAAAGATACTCCTCCAGCATGACTCCACATCAGCTATGAGCTCATCAAGTGACTGATGCATTGATGAGGTTAGTACCCTTGTAAGTCTTCCCCCTCTCAATTGCCCCACCACCTGGGGACTAAGCCTTCAACACATGAGCCTTTTAGGGGACAATTTAAATACAAACCATAACAATCTCCATTCTTATAGGAGACAGGGACTCAAGCCAGGAGTTCAGAAGTGGTCTTTAAGAAAGGGATGTAGATGCTTGATCTCTGAAGATCTATGTCAGATTATATTTTATTTAAATATATAATATTATGCTTATTAGGCCCTTAAACTTATTTTTTTAAAAGAACTAAGGTATTTTATTTCAATCATCCATGATTTCAAAGTGTCTAGCTGTGTGGCTCCAAAATTATAATTTGATTATATTTTAGAGCACATATTCATCCTTTTCTCTACTTGCTCATCCCTACCCTCATTTATACCCCCATATAGACTGTTTGCCTCAATACACATTTGAGAGATTTGCTACTGCTTTTAGTCTAGATTGATTTGAAATCTAAATTTAGTGTCTGAATCAACGCAGAAATGAATGTTTTAAAAGGGATTTAATCTCTCATTAATAAAGTATCTGACTGATGAGCCCTGTGCACTATTCATTCACACACACAGAAGTTCATGGGAAGAGAGTCACTCAGGAAGGGCTCTTCATTTCTAACACCAGCAAGAGAAGGAATTTTTTTTAACTTTTGAGATATGATTATAGAATTCCCTTTAAGTAGTCTGTATCAATAAAAATATGCTGTTAAAACTTTACTTATGTATGTAGATATTTTCAAGTATTTATTTGCCTTGTCAAGTTTTATGAGAAATGTTTAGAGTTGGTGGAAATTGGTTTTGTAGGTCACACATAAGTCGGCTCAGACAGCCTTTTGAACCAAATTGAAACCATGAGACAAAAATCTATGAACTCCCCATGAATTCTACTCGGGGAGTGACACATACCAATTCACATCTTGCTTAGACTTACTGTCTCACATAAGTACGTCCAAGAAAAGGAAGCGATTTGAGGCAGGTGTTGCCCCTTTTGAGTCTCCTTAAGAAACAAAGACTTGTATGTCAGTCTGGGATTTGTTAAATAGGGCTCTCTCTACAGAACTAACTGTGTCCATCTTACCCAAATATGTCCTTTAAGCCTGATGACAGTGGATTCAGATTGTGTTTTATTTTTATATACAGTCATGAAGCACTCAATCTTGGGGATACCTTCTGAGAAGTGTGCTGCTAATGTGATTTCATTATTGTGTAGACATCATAGACAGTACTTGTATAAACCTAGATAGAATACATCAGTCACTTGGTGTGGGTTCTTGATGGAATCAAGAGACATGGTAAAGATGAAATTTATGATATTGCTGCTAACTGAAAAAAATAGCAAACTATTTTTTTCCTAAGTAGAAGGAGTATACACTAAAATAACAATAAAAAGAATTGTATAGTAAGTACTTAAAAGAGTAATATAGTAATTTATCATCATTATCAAGTATTCTGTACTGTACACAATTGTAATAAGCTTTTATATGGCTTGCTGTACAGTAGGTTTGTTTACCCCAGCATCACAACAAACATGTGAGTAAGGTGTTAAACTGACAGGTCACGATATCTATGACATTACTAGGTGATAGAAATTTTTAGACTCCATTATAATCTCATGGGACCGTCTTCATATATGCAACCAATCATTGACTGAAATGTCATTACATGTATCTATGGATATAAGTTCATATGCATAATTATATATAAGTATATATACATGATACACATATGTACCTATTACATAATTCTAAGAAATTTAACTTTAAAACCCATTTCCATTTTCTTTCAAATGCATATGTATATTGTACCTCAGCTATTAAATAATATACCAATTGTGTAGATATTTGACCAAAGTATTCAGAAATGTTAATAAAAATTTTCATAAAAGTGAGTCAGCAAGAGAAAAAAATTTAGATATATAGGAGAACATCCAGGTATGGTGATGCACACCTGTAATCAATCTCAGCACTTGGAAGGCTGAGGTAGAAGGGTCATGAGCTCAATGTCAAGCTGGGCTACATAGAGAGACCCTGTCTCAAACAAAATGGAGAAGTTAAATATTTCTGATAAGAAAACCCCCATCATTTTGGGTCATAGTATGATCAAAAAGTCCACGATGCTACCTCACTTTCTGCTAAAAATACATCTGGATAATACAAAAAAATGGCTGAATGTATAATAAGCTTTTCAGTTATAATCCCAGATATTTAACCTAGCCACAGTATTTGTACAGTTGAGTACCTCTGGGGTGCTAAACATTATACCAAATAGTCTGTGGACACAGAAAAACAGGCATGACATTGATGCAGTTCTCAAAGACTAGTTAGGTAAACAGAAAGATGTAGGCATTACTAAAAAAGCCAGAGAGCTATTAGGAAAGGGAGTTGTGAAGAGCTCTGAATAAAGAGTTCAACAGAGATAAGAGAATGGGGGTTGGGTTTGGGGATCGCAAGAGGACCCTGGAAAAGACAGGCAAGACGATCCTGGGACACGAACATGAGGTGATGTGACTGGAGACTATTGATTCCAAAGAATTTCATGCTAGACTGAAAAACAGGTGCAGGTCTTAATGCTTACCTGCCAATGTGGTTAAATTTGTCTTAAGGGCAATAAAAAAAATATATGAGTTGTAGTGACTGGCTGTTTTGTTTTGGCCACTTACATAATCCTTAATTCCTTCATTCATAAAAATGTGATAAATACTTCCAGGTAGGATTTGGTCACAGCTTTTGTGTGAGAATTGGGAGAAAAAGATTCAGAATAAGAAGGCAGAATTTTGAGTGTTTTGGGAAATAAAGAAGTATGATTCTCCTCCAGCCCTCATGAGAAGCCTAAAGTCTAGTTGCAAAGATAAGCAAACCAAACTAAAACAAAATGAAATGCCACAAACACTAAAACATCTCTTGCAGTCTCTCTAGACCCAATTTTCTTTATCTATAAAATGTACACAGCGACAACTGGTTCCTTCATAATTCTCACAAGTTGTAGAGGAATCAAGATAATGAGGTCCTGATGACACCCAGAAATATTATTGGCAGTAATTTCCAGAAACATAGACAAAAAAAATTGGTTTGTGGCAGAAGGATGATACCCACTTGTGAAGCATTTTATGTTTTCACTTACACCCTGCTGGTCATGCTTTATTTCCCAGCTAGATATGAAGACACTTAAGAACAGAAGCCATGCCTTGTTCAGCCTTGTATAAACCCTTGTTTGTTCACTAGCTCCACTGAGTTTTAAATGTGAGAAACACTGTTGAATATGATAAAACATGTTATCTAATGTGTCAAAATATTTCAAAAGCTTTCTATTGAGACTCATGTTTTTTTCTCTTTCATATACAACTGTGTAATCTCAAAATTTGTAAATTGAAGCCTTAACCCCAATGTGACTGTATTTGGAGATTAGGCTTTTAAGAGCTAATGAAAGTTAAATGATGTCACAAGTTATGTGGAACCCTATCTGATAGGAATGATGCTTCAGAGAGAAGTCACCATCTGAAACTGAGGCGAGACAGAGGCTTCACTAGAAATCACCCCTGCCAGTACCTTGATTTTGGAGTTTCTAGTTACCAGACTATGATAAATTACATTTCTGTTGCCTAATCTACCTAGTCTGTACTATCTGTTATGACATGCTAAGCAGACTAACACAACAACACAAAGAGTAGTTGGTCTATGCTCTATACTGTTAAAAAGATTTTTGATCAGTGACAACAGAGAAATATATTTTCAACATTGCTTAGATATTGGTAGAGAGAATAATCTTAGATTTCCTAGAGTGTGAAAAAAGTCCCTTTGTTGTATCAAAAATTATATCTCTATTGACAAAATAGGTTTTTCATAGTCCTTATAAATTTGGTACTCCTCCTGTTACTTACTGTAATATCATCATCTCTTAATTTATTAATTACTAAGTATGAGGTACTAGGTATAGCTTAGATATTACATTTAATGTTTTTCCAATTTTAGTAATAAATAAATGTATATCTGTGAAAAAATTAAGTTTTTCTTTCCTGAATAAATTTTTAAATATGTTGTACAAATTCATTTACTACACACAAGCATGTATATCTTCACACACTGTCATCAACTGTCAGATGTACCTGGTAATAGAAGAAATCATGATAAATCAAAACCAACATAGATTTTCATATCTTGGCATATGCTTTAGTTTTGTATTTTTTATTGAAGCATATGTTAGATTAATTGCTATTTTCTGAACATATAATTGATCAAATAAAGAATCAACCCATCCATTGGACAGTTAGTAGCATTTTCACCTCAAATGTAAGTGTATAGTTTCCTCCTCTGTATATTTGCTCACCTATGTTGGGTTTTAGGTGCAGACTCTTAGCACAAATGGCAAATAGTTTTCATAAAATATATTAAGATGATATTTATCCCTCTATTACTATATGTAACTCTTTGCTTGAATGGTTTTTTTTTTCTGAATTTATAACATCACTGTCCCTTCCTAAGCAGTGTTCTTAAATGTCTTATATGTTTATAATTGCTCTTACTATCAGGACTCCCTCCCCCATATGCGTTTAGTGACCATAGTCAGAAAGAAGCGCCTTAGGTAAGTTTATATTGATTATCCTTCACAATGTAATTACCAAGTGAATTATATTAAAATTACTTAAGACATTTTCCTCTGTGGAGATATCACAAATATAGGATATAGACATAAAATATAATATAAAAGTAAATCGAGAACAAAAATTATAATCACCTGTGAACTACTTCTTTCTGTTACTGTGTAGGTTTCCCATCTTAGTTACTTTTCTGAACTGAGATTTTGGTTGTCACAAGTTTATGCACAAGTTTTGTCACAAACAATGTCGAAAAGATTCTGTTAAATGTGTATATGGATTAAAAGAAGAAAATTTGAGCTTAAGGCTTCTTGTAATAAAATGACTTGGCACTGTATTTGCCAATTAAAGCTGGTTATGGAAATACTATTTGGATAGGTAGTAGGGTTCATTTATTTATCACACAAATATTCATTTTAGGACCTCATAACTGCTGGATTCTCTATTCTCTTTCTCCCATCTTTTAGAGAATAAAATTTGCTGTGTTTTATATTTTTCCTTGAGATGGTTGTGAATGTAATTTTTTCTTTCTTGGACAGATGAGAGAGTATGAAGCGATCCCAGAGGGAAAGGCAGAGGCAATATACTAATTCAGAGCATTAAAAAGGCAATCTAAGGATATGATTTTAATTAGACCTAACACTCTAGGCAAGGTGAACTGACCATCTGTGTCTGAAAAGGAGGAGAAATGCTGACCATTGTGGAAGCTTCCCAAAAGGACACTCATGCCAAAGTTGTCCTGACGTACCAGAACCACACATCATTCCAGAAGTCTCACTCCATGATGATACCCAAACTAAGTTAGACAGGAGTGTTTTAATCAGTGTCAGCAAGAGTTAGTATCAGTTGTGCCTGTCAATTCTCCGAGACTAAGCAGCAAATTCTTCCCACACATTTCTTTATACATTTCCTGAGAATATTTTCTGATTTATTGTTGAGAATTTCAGTGATTTTACATGGCAAAGTGTGAATTCATTTTTATTATAAATCTGAAATATCTGAGTAGCTAATAACCTGAGTTCTCCTTAGTTGTTATACTTCAAATTCAAACCCTAAGATCAATGCTTCACCACCGGTTGGTGGCAGTGTCCCTAAGGGCAAACATCATCAGCATAAAAACCTAAGTCTAAATCTAAGCTCTTAAAACATTTGGAGTTTCTACCTCTACATCAATTGGTTCTTTTTTTTCATTCATTCAACAAATGTGTGTTGAAAAACCCAATAGTTTTTTGACCTAATTCTTTTCTTAAAAAAAACAAACAAAATATATTTTTAAGATACAGTTCATATTCCATGCAATTTTGCCTTTAAAGTACTCCATTTAATGGTTGTTAGGATAGTTATGCATGACTATTTCAATTTTAGAGTACCTTCATCCCCTCAAAAGGAAATCCCATGCCAGTTAGTTACCATTCCTACCCTCTTACTCTCCCTACCTCTGCCAACCTTCCAGCCCTGTGCAAGCACTTACCAACTTTCTATATAGATTTCCCTGTTCTGGACATTTAATATGAATGAAGTGATAGAACATATGTTCTTCTGTGGTGAGTTATTTCATTAACATAACATTTGCAAGGCCCGTCCTTATTGTAGCATCCATCAGTATTTTATTCCTCCTTATGGCTAGCTGGTATTTCATCATATGGATATACTGTATTTTATCTATTCATCAGTTAACGGACATTTGGATTATCTACTTCACCCTTTGGCCATACTGAATAAAGATATATAATATATATATATATAGCATTATATATAATATATATTATAATATATATATATTTATATATATCAGGCCCTGAAGACTGATAGCACCAGTAGGTGGCAGTATTCCTGGGGGCCACTGGGATTTGTGCCCATGCATTTCCCTCTTCTCATCCCCAGGTGGCACTGAGGCTTCTACCTGCCCATAGCTTGGGCTTCCCCAGAGGTATTAAATATAGGTATGATTTCTCTACCTGCATATCTCTTCAGAGGCATCCTGCCCAGTGCTCAGTCCCCAAGGGATCCCAGAGAGGTGGCTGAGCCTATCATTCATGCAGCTCTTGAGGAACAACAAACCAGTGCTACAATAAAAGCTGAATGACTGAAAAAATATATATATAAAGTATTCAGTATATAATATATACTTCAGTATATGTATCTACATCCATATCAATCTATCTACATGTATGTACACACATATATATACATATATATCTGTGTACAAGTTATTAAGTGGATATATGTTGATAATTCTTTTGGTTATATACCTATGAGTGGAATTTCTGGGTCATATGGTAACTCTGTGTTTAATAATTTGAGAACTGTTCTCAAAAATGAACACATAATTTTCTGTCCCACCAGCAGAATATGGATATTGATACTTTTCTACATCCTTGCCAACACTTGCTGTTAGCTGATAGTGACTCTAGCCATCTCTTAGGTGTGAGATGGTATCACCTCATGGTACCGATTTATTTATCTGATGGTTAACGATGTTAAGCATGTTTTCATACATTTATTTGCCTTCCATTTGCATATCTTTCTTGGAGAAATGTCTATTCTAATCATTTGCTTACTTTTTAATAGGTTCATTTGTGTATTCATGATCGAGCTTAAATTTGTTTTGGGTAATATATGGTAGAAGGTTAAGGTATGCCACTTTCATAGAAACAGGCTAAATGAAAGACCACATGGACAAATCGCTAAGAGTGAAATGAGGCCATTGGATATCTGGGTGAAAATGCTTTCTGTCACAATGACTATTTTGTTGTGTTTTGTGGCCCTCTTCACACTGGGTTCTGTACGCACCCTGACTTGATCATTACATTTGCTGTTGAATTTACCTATGAAGTAGCCTCTCCCTTTCCTGTGCTTCCACAATTCCTTGTTAATCCCATTATGAACAATGTATTGGGTAGGCAGTTCCCACGGTTATTCATACAGTGAGCTATAATTCCATATAATTCAAATTAGTTTCTTAAAGAAGGGAGCTTGTATTTTAGTCATTTTCGTGTCCCAATATTCTGTATATTAATTTTCATGGATAAAACATTTAAGAGAGACATGTAAGAAATGCATATTTATCTGGCTTTGAATTGAATTTGGATTTTCATACTAAGTGTGGGGTTTCAGTCTGTGAAAGAAAGTCATGTCATATGTGCAATGGTCTGGTTATTTCTAACCCCTAAAATTCATACATTGAAGCCCTAACCCTAAGGTTGTATTAGGAAATGGGATATTGGGAGGTGATTTGATCATGAGGGCAAGTTCTCATGCTACAAATCAGTGTCCTTCTAAGAGACATCACAGACAGTTCACTGTCCCCTTCCACCACATGAGGATTCTGAGAAGGTAGTCATCTGTAGCTCAAAAGGGGATGCTAACCAGAACCCATCTATGCTGCCAGCCTGAGCTGAGACTCCCAGACTCCAAAACTGTGAGAAATAAATCCCCGTTGTTTTTAAGCTACTCATTTTATACTACTTTGTAATAGCAATACAGATAAACTAAGCTAATATTACTTTGACAAAAAGTCTCTTTATATACAATCCTCAGACTCCTAGACTTCTTCCTATTTTAATCTCCATTTTCATTTCTAAAAGCTGCTCCTGTGCTGGAAGATTTAACTTTCTTCAATTAAATTGTAATAGAAATATTTGGTAGTTACTTTTTGTGGAATACATTTTGAGTATGAGTATGAATAAAATGGACAAATTTAAAGATGCAATAAGTATAGTCAAAACAGATGTCTAGTACAAATGAAGGCTAAAAATTCTTGCTTACCAAGATTGTTTTTATTATTAGGTATTCGTAAGAAAAATGTTTAAAAATTAAGATAATACCAAACAAATAAAATAAAACAAAAAGATTCTGTGGTCACCCCAGTTTGAAAAAAGCTTTATTAAACAAAGTTAAACAGGTGCACACTAAGGACTTTTCAGATTGCCTGACAGACTAGTGTTTGGGAAATGCTGCATAATTAGCAAAAGTCTAGGATTAAACCTATTTTTTGGCTAAATTTTGAGATTGAAAGTGCAGTATAGAGACAGAATCTTCTAATATCAGCAGTAAAGCTACAGCAATTTGGTTTATGATTAATTGCAACTTGTCGTATACATTTCTATGGAAATTTCCAACCCAATTAGAAGGGGATTGTTTTCTTTACCACAATTAATGGGTGTAGCTAATTCTTTGTACTTGCAGTTCAGACCCATTACACATTCTGTAAGAAGCAACATGGTGCCATCTTAATCACAGCTTCCCTCCTGCTAAGAAAAATATATTTGGTATTTGTGAGTTTGAATCCACGACTACATCAGATGACAGCAATGAAAATAATTAGTTCAGAAGATGAAATTTTGGAATTTTATTTTCCCTTGGTATGTTCTTACTGACATTCCAAAAGGCGTTGGTAAGCCTGACTGCTGCACATTTAATAAAAACATTTTATCATGAATTTACAGAGCATGCAAACAAAAGAACTTTAAATGAGCCAAGGGATTGTGTGTGTGTGTGTGTGTGTGTGTGTGTGTGTGTGTATGTGATTTCTAAAGGATGATTAGGCAGATAGAAGTGTGGATTGTGCAAATAACACTGTGCTTCTTTAGAATGGTAATTTAGCTTGCATGCCCTTCCATGTAAACAGAGTATCAAGCTAGCTCTCATTTTTCATTGCCCCTGTGCAAGCCCTTTGATTTTCTCCTTTTTTTTTGACTGAAAGCTTTATGGGTACTTCCTGATCATCATGATCTCTTCTAAATCAGGAAATGTTGTATGATTGTAACTCGTCTTTCATTCCATCCATATATTGTTTTGCCCTTTATTCCCTTCTATATTTCTCCAACCAACTCAAATGTGTAGTACACATTTGAGACTGTTACAGGATTAGGGGCTAAGAATAAGTCATTGAGTCACAGGTTTTGACCATATAAAAGATGAGTAGCATCTACCCTTAAGGGAACAGTTCAGTTCTGTGTTCAGGGTTTTTCCAGCCCCATGCCTGGAAAAGAGCAGATATTGTATCAGAAGCATTGCTGTCTTTATTTTTATTAACTACAGGCACGTGCATGTTGACATGATATCATGGATTATTCAAATCCAGCTCAGAAAGTCTTATGTTAATCTTATGTCATAAATTTGGTGCTTGGCTGAACTTGATAGTTCTTAACATCTGATATTTTGGGATAACTCAAGTATTGCAAAATCTGTGATAAAGGAGGACATTAGAGATGACTATGAAGATAGACAGTAGAAATTAAAATAAAGCCATAAGACTTATTATAACATATAGTATCACTGAACCAAAATTGCAGAAGTTGGAATTTGAGCTGTATTGATAAGAGATGAATTATGCTTGATTATTGGATAGGCTTTGGAACACAGAGATTTGAATTGAAATAGAGTCTATTATACTTGAAACATTCTGTAATTGTCAGATGTTCTTATTTAAGAAAATATTTTGAGCTAAAATATTACATGCTTTCTTAAAAACATGCTATCATTATTTATACCTTACCAAAGACTATGAAAAAGATCAACTTTGTAAGTTGTTAGGAAAATCACCAAGAAAATAAGTACACAAGTTTTCTTGGAATAAGAAGGAATATGTAAAAAAATTACACATATAATACATATGAAAGCTGTCTAAGTAAAGAGTTTGGCTTAATGAATAAATCTTATCAATTTTATATTAAATTAAGCCTAGAAATAAGCCTTAAGATTTTAATTTTGTATCACTTACATTAAATCCATAACAGTTCAACTTCCAAAGTATGTTTTAATCCTCTCTCCTCTTCATTCTAGCTTCCCCACCCTAATTCCCATTTCTTTCCTCTGTGAACTAGACCAGTCCTGTAACCTAGCCTGTATCTCTTCTAGTGTTGCTGTTCTATAACCCACTGTCATCCAGAATTATCTTATAAAAAGGTAAATCAGAACATGGGATACATCTTCCTAAAAATTAAAATTCTCAAGGGCCTTACATTTTCTTTAAATGAACTAAAACCTCTTTATCACATCCCATAAACGATGGTGGGATTGGCATGCCTCTTTTCTGACTTAATCACCTTCTAACTTTATTTGCTAGGCCTTACTAACACTGGCTCCTGCATATTCCTAGAGCATACTAAACAATTTCAAGTTTTAAGACATTTGGTTGGGCAGTTCCTCAAGTCTGGAATTCTCTTCCCCCATCCCTTCCCATGACTGCCTCTTCATCTTGATCACAGCTCAAATGCTTCTTTTCATGGAAGTTGCCCTTGTCTTTTCTTAATTGATAGTCTCTACCAATTACTTTGTCCCACCATACCGTGATTTTTTTCCTTTATAGTACTTACAACAATCTGTTATTATCTATTTCTTCATTCAGTATCATTTTTTGTCTCACCAGTGAAATGTGAACTCCTCCATAGCAGAGTCCTTCAATCTATTAACATCATATCTCCCAAAACTAATTATTAAATGATCTGTTGAATTAATAGTATATTGTTATCATCCACATTGATGTTCTTGTGATCCACACTTATAGGGTACAATTTATATGCCATGCATTCTGCAAAGGGTCTTAATTTCTCATTTAATGGTTTCAATAATTTATGAGCTAAATACTGTTTTTATGTTCATTTTCTCTCCATTTTAAAGATGAAGAAGTTGATTGATGATGATCATCAATCATTATAATCATGTCAGGTAATAGACTAGAGTTGGTATCATTCCCCTTTCTCATATAGTGGTTAGAGAAAGGAAAAGGGCCTTATGTAGAGAAAAGCACATCAAAAACTCAAATGGGAAGAAAAGTAATGAATCACAGAATCCTTCTGGCAAGTAAAAGATAGGTAAACATCATGTAATTCTTTTGTTCTTCTCAAAGTGTGGCCTTCAGGCCCCAGCCTTGAAAACACCCATGATTCCGTTAGAAATGAAAATACGTTGGTTTGATGCCAGCCTTCTGAAACAGAATCCCTGGGGTTGAGGCCCAGAAAACTGTATCTTACCAGGGATTTCAGGCAATTCTTAAGCACTAGTTTAAGAAAAGTAAGCTCAGTCTAATTAATGTTAAGGGAAGGAAATGATATATTCGTAAGAATAAGGTAAAATATCTATAAAAAACAAACAAAAGTAGGGTTTGCAAGTCATGAACAAAGGCATGGGCCAACCATTAGAGTTAAAGTATAATTTGATCAGAAGAAAGAATAATCTAGGTAGGGAGTAAATTAGAAAGTCTAAGTAGGGATAGATAGCATACAGACAATTCTTCTCATCTCAAGTACTTTTGCCCAATTTCTTGAAATTTCCCTTGATTACATAGTGTTGGTATCAGAGCATGAGGGTAAACCAAACTCAAAGTAGAGCAAAAGTGGCTCCACCATGGCTCCAGTTATATTGATTGAAGAAAATGTGTATGCCAGGAGGAAGATGAATCATTCTGACTACACAGTGAAGTTTTTAAGTTTATAGATGACTCCATGGTTGTTCCAGTCTGTGACATAGATGGGTCCTAACAAGAATGTTTTGTAAAGCAATGTGAATCACAAAGTAATAGGAGGCAAATATCAGCTGTGCAAAATATAAGGCAATAAAGCTGGAAGAATATTTATACCTTATACTTAATTATATTCATATTTGTTTCTAGAAAAAAATGATAGCTGAATATATGTTAACTATCCTTTGAAGAGTGTCTAAAGTACCAGTGTAGAATGGCAGTTCGAAAACTCAACCAAATGCCAGAGATCACCATGAAAAATTAGAATAAACAGAATTTTTTAAATCTTTGATAAGAACTAATAAGTTTTTTGTTCTTGGAGTAGAGTTCAGCATTCTCTTCATCATAGTCTATAGGACTATAAAATAGAAAATTGAAAAAGACACAAAATTATCAAAAGAATAAAATAGTAAGATCAGACTAGCAGTTTTCAGTACAGAAAAATGATGGGTGAAAAGAGACACAATCAAATTCATGTCCATGAAGCATATAGGCAAGTGCAACATGGACCTGTTCAACAAATTCAAGAATATAGTACCTAGGAGAGCTCTCTTAAAGTTTGAGGGTAATTTTAGGACAAAGAAAAGAAAGTGTAGTACTTTTATATACTGGTAGTAAATTTATTACTATTGTTTTTCACAAGAAGTCCACAAGCTGGGAAGATAATCAGAATCATAAAAAACTATTTATTTATGGCAGGTGAAATTAAAATTATTCATAAAAGAAAAGCTGTAGATTATTCTGGACATTTCCTTTATTTTTAATAAAGGTATTATAGATGGAAATATCAAAACGATTTATATTCTTAAACTATAAATCTAGGAATCAATGCCTGATGCAATATTACATCTTTAGATATCTTTAAATGCAAATATACAATACATTCCCAAGTATATGTACACAAATGCACTTATACATCTGAACATGCATGTATACATTTGTATTTGTTTTCTTTTTAAAATAAGATGTTATGTTATTATGAAAGCACCAGAAACATTATAGGTAAGTTTAAAAGTACAGAATAGTAAACCACATACCATATAGCTTCATCACATAAAGAGAACTACTACTGTGCTGAAGGAAAATTTACAATGGTGTTATTTCTTTTTATTTTCACAAATTAATGTGATTTTTATTGATATCTTTCTGCTTCAAAATTGTGCTATACAAAATTATATTTAGCATTTATACTCATAAGGTATATGACAGTTAACATCCGAAATAGATAATAAAAATATTATTTGAAAATTATGTGCTTAGAATAAAGAGCTCCTAAATTTGCACCTTGTTGGCATTCATAAGATTAGAGTCTTGATTACAATGTCATTATTTTTGCTGCCTCTTCCTCATTTAGGATTCATTAAAACTAGTTCTTTGGGGCCAGGTAAATTTTATTCTTCAAAAAAATCATTAGTATTTTCCTTTGATATTTTACCCTATCTGTCATAATAATTGTGCATAGTTAATTATGTCTGTATAAGCATTTTTATTTCTCACTGGCAGAAGTAGAAGGTGACAATTGAGATAATTACTGATTTTCAGTGAAATACTCAGAAAGTACAACAGGGTTCCTGGGTATAAGCAGTAAGAATATTTTTGTGATCTCTATTTATATCATATGTTCTTTTAATTGATGTTTGAAAGTACTGTCTCCATCACTCACACATGCTCATGTGCATTCAGAGTTAAAATTTAGATCCTTTAAGAGAAAAATGAACATTTTACATTTATTGTATTTTGTAGCATCCAGAAAAACTGAAGGGGAGTTTCTATGCCTGTGTTGTAAATGGTAATTTTTAAAACAACTAGCAATTAATAATTAATGAGAATATCCAAGTTTGACCATTAGCCTGGCTTTAAGTAGTAAGAAAAATATCATTCTGATGAATAACTTTCTGTTATTTTACTTTATGCAAGGAGTGATAAAACTAATTGAAGAAGAGATGTTTGCCTGGTAATGTGGACGCTTAAGAAACTTTATTTGCCTATTTAAGAAGAGAGCAATGTCTTAGAAGCCTGGGAAGGGAATTAAGAATGTTAGAGTCTGTGGACTTCTGTTTCATAGAAAATAAAACTTCAAAGCCTAGACATCTCTCCATCTGAAGTTGAAGCCATGTTCTCGAAGGACCAGGGACTTCAACACTACTCCTGTTTCCAAAATTAGCCGTGTGCTTGCTGAAAATAAAGTCTGACGACTAAAGTCTGGAAAAGCCAGAGAAGTCCTAGTTTTCCTGCAAGAATTTAAAAGCAGAAGCATGTAGAAAGCATTGATAAGTGACCGGTGCGGGAGAGGGAGAGTGAAATCTATAGAAATGAGTATGAAGTCTATTGCCAGGGTAGTCACTGTGGGGTCTACAGGACTGAGATGCATTGAAATACAAAATGGAGGACTTCACCCAAGACCTACTGAGAAAGAAACTGCAGGGGTAGAGAACCTGCAGTCTCTTTCTTCTGGGTGATTTGGATACAGCAGAAACACAGAGTTACAGAATACATCAAGGCCCACTTAGTAGATGGATCAAAAACTTCATATCATACCACAGTCACCTGGGCATACATGTCTTGCAGCATGATATGCTATACATAGTGATGACGTATAACATCACTTAACATACATACATCTTTATGTATAAACATAAAGAATCCAAAGTTTTATTTCGGTTGTCTGTTTATATTAATCTAGACTGTTTAGGAAGGCAAATAAATTATGAAATATATCTTAGATACCTTCTCATCAACTTCCTTGGGTGCATTTGAGGCAGTAACTTCCAGTTATCAAGGACACTTTGGTTCCTTGAATAGCAGGTGTTCCATGCTGCTAAATAAATATCATGTTATAGTATTCTGACCTATTGTCTAAAAATGAAAATCACATACACTCATGTTAAATTTGACACTTAACCTTCTAAACATCCTCCCCCAATAAAAAAATCCCTCCACTATATATTGTCATGGTGGCCCATGCCTAAAATTTTAACTACTTGGGAGGTAGAGATTGGACGGATCACAGTTCAAGGATAGCCTGGGCAAAAAGTTAGCCAGACCCCTGTCTCAACCAATAGCTGGATGTGATGTTGCATACTTATCATCCTAACTATGCAGAATTAGGATGATTGGGTCCACAGCTGCCTAGACAAAAATGTGAGACTATTCAAAATGTAACTAAAGCAAAATGAGCTGGCAGTGTAGCTAAAGTGGTACAGTGCCTGCAACTAATTACATCTATTCATTTCCAGTACTTTTTCTCCTACTGGGTAGTCAACTTCTGATGAACTGAGATCCACTTCATAATCCATCTATGTAACATCAGTACTCAACACTTTGAGTTAGATAATAAATATTTATTGACAAATGAAATGGACTATTGCTTATAAAAAGTATGATAAAAAATAACTTGTTTTCTACTTCCCCTCTCATGAAATATTGCCACCATAATGTTGTGAAACAAGCTACTTTAAAACTCATTGGCTTACAGCAATAGTCTATTCTCAGGGTCACAGATCTTTAGGTTGATGGCAATTGATGTGGGCTACAGGATTCATATTGTAAATTTGGTTCACATCTGCTCCATGTACTTTTGGCATAGAAGTCAAGACCAAAGCTACCAAGGCATTTTCTTCACCTGCTGATAGCAGAATGTGAGTGGGAAAGCCCCAAATGCAAATTCATGTCTAGCTCTGCTCACATCCTATTTTCTAACATTCATATTGACCATGGTAAAAGTCCAGTGATTTAACGTATCTTTGCCTTCCTTGAAAACACCAGAAAAGTTAATTGGTATAAGAAGAATTGCAACCAATAATCCAATTCAGGGCCAAGGTTAGTGTGAGAAAAGTCAGACACTTGCCTCAGGTGCAAAATATAAGGGAATATAAAAAGACAGGACCTGCACATGTGCCATTAGCTCTAAAGATGTTGAATCTTATTCCTAACCTGGTCCCATCTAAAACCCACCCCACAGTGGCAGTTGTTCAGCTGTTCTTGCTTGTATCTGACTCTATTTTGGCATGAATATTTGCATTTTAACATAGTAGGAATTCAAGTCTCTGGGAGTTCTATGAACATATAATTTAAGATTTCCTCAGAACAAAGAAGGTTTAAGGCACGAAATTTTTAACATAAAACATCTTTAATTTGTAAAACTTTATTATGTGAAAATAGCATATTCCACCAGAAGCCTTTTAGTAAAGCATATATTATCTCATTTTCTAAGCAAGACCACCCTAGAGTTAGACTCCAGATAGACGTGGCTCTGAAATTTTCTTATAGTTGGAAGTGAGGGGTAATAGAACTAATTCAATAATACTTTTCTTTCTACTTAGGGATTTTTCTGTGAAGTTTTTCAGACTGTAAGTGACCTCAATAGATGGATTTTAAACCACAGGTATCTGACTACTTCTTATGTCAGAGAGGCAAATGAAATGCAATCATCTTATTATATCAGAGTCATTAAATATTTTACTTTTCAACGTATAATTTGGAAACTGAACTGCGGCCTGCTCATGGCAGGATACTTGTGGAGTCCACCTGACTGAAAGAGACTCTAATGGTCTGTTTTCAGAGTTGAGAGTCCTGCTACATCTGATTGTTTTGACTCCCATGAGGCTCACTTCCATTTCAGAACAACTTCTGGCAACACATGTTGAAGGTGCATATTCAGGAATCTTAAAGAAATTCCACTAAATTTCAAACTTAGAGTATACTGTGGTAGAGTATTGTTTTTAAAGATACAGGGATTATATTTAAGAAGGACTAATAAAGGTTAAATTCTATAGCACAAGTCATTAACTTCTACTTTTTGCAGACAAAGGCATTTAACACTTTAAAAAATACTAAGTGTCCTACACAGAAAGAAATATATTTCTATAAGTGTTCTAGCTAAATAAAGTAAGGTAGTATTGGCAGCATGAACATCTTTAAAAGGGAGAGAGTAAGAGAGAGACTAGAAAAGTCTTAAAGGATATTATTCTTGATCCAGGATATATAAGATATCTGCAGTGTGATATTATTTTGTTACCTTGACTTTTATTTTAGTGTACAGTAGCTTTATAAAGACTCTGCAGAAATCATTTTGACTCTTATTTTGTTACCAAAACCATGACATTTAATGAAGTCTTAAGTGAGTTTGTCACCCTAATTCTGTTGTCATGTGTGTATATGACAGTCTTTGTGTAGATGTGTAAATGTGTGTTTTACTTATTCCCAAAAATCAGAAGATGTACTGGGGAGACTTTGAGCACTATGAATGATATTGAATAATGATAGATATCCTTTACTGAACACATTTTGTATACAAGACATAATGCAATATATTGTATATGAATTTATAATTCACTATGACTCACTAAAGTGTGCATTTGCATCCTTATTTTACAAACTCCAAAACTAAGATTGAGAAAGAGCTAAATGGCTTGCCTGCATAACAAATAGATGCCCAAATTGAGATTCATTGCCATTGTCTTTCTGTCCCCCAAACCTGTGTGTACATTCAGCCTATGACTGTGTTTCTACTACTGTGCAGTTTCCCTGCTATTTATGCTACCATTAAACACTGCATTCACCAAGGGATAACTTATAGCAGACCCTGTGCTTACATTTACATATGTGCTTAAATCTTCACGCAATATATATTATTGTTTCCCATTTTACAGGTAAGAAAACTTAATGCTCTGAGAGGTTAAGTAAATCACCTTGCTCACATATCTTGGAAACAGCTAAATCAAGACCCAAACCCAGAACAGACTGAAGCCAGATGTAATGCTTTTGCCTGTAATACAATGCTTTCTCAAGCTATGCCATGTTCCAGCTCTGATTCAGGGACTATCACTGATTAGTAATCACAGACATCAAGTTTTTAATACTCAATGTGGTATTAAGAAAATGTCTTTTTTTCTTCACCTATAAAGTTATGGTTAATAGTCCCTGCTTTGTGTAAGTCTTGTCCATGCTGTGAAATGTCAACAAGAAATAAGAACATACTGCAAACCCTTGTGAACAAAGTCTGCAACATGAAAAGCTGAGACTGCTTTGACAGTTTGTTTTGAATCTCACAAAAGCCTAGAAGAGTCCTTGACTCTGAAGCTTTCCAGGACCAGCTGAAAAGTAAACACATACAGGCTTTTCTTGGAAGTGAGGAAAAGGGTTCTCTATCCTCCTTTTCTTCTATATAGAAGTAGAAGAGAAAAAACAACTGTAACAGGCATTTCACTGAGGACCTACTCACTCTGCCTGGTACAGGGACACAATTGGCTGGTGTCTATCCTTAAAAAACTTAAAACTTTCCATCTTGCCTGTGTTGTTTGGCAGTAATATTGTTATCTTCACATTAATCTACATGATTGTTATATTATCTTCCAGTAGCATTTTTTTTTATTTCCCTTCTCAACCATCCTTTTCCATACCAAATTATCCTTAGAATACAGTCTTTAAGGGAAAATTCATAGGAAATTGAATTTCTGACACTTGGAATTGAAGGCATTCTTTTTTTCTAGCTTTACTCTCACTCGTTCCATCTATACAACCTCAGAAATGGTCAGTTTCCAGTGTGGCCCTTGTCATCTACCTGGGCTCACTGTTCTTTCCTTTTGATAAATCATCTTGCTTTAAACCGCACCATATTATAACACCTGACTTTGAGTCCATTGAAAACAGAGTACAATTAGGTGGCAGAGGCTTAAACAAGTTCCTTTCAGACAGGAAATGTACAGGTTATATAACTCACACACAAAGTTATGAGGTAGATCAATGTGGCCATGTCACCTCACACACAAGAAGAAGAGACATAATGGGTTGCTGAAAATCTCCATGTGTTTCACTTTATTGTTGACATATCAAGAACTAATTCTTCTTAGCTATGACCACATTGAAATGGATAATCAGCTTTTCCTCTAAAAGTTTAGGTTTTCATTCCAAAACATTTCCTTACTTATTCCTTGCTTCTTGCATTGTCAGTAGGGTAAGTAGCCATCATACTATAATAGTCAGGTGAGAATGCACGAGACTTGAGGAGTTAGGTAGTTTACCCTCTTTCACAGTAGGCAGTGGTAGAACAGAGATAAAAGCCTTATTTTCAGTGCTCTTGTCCAGGACTTTCTATTACACTAAGTGACCTCCATAAGGCAAATTTTTTTATGCATCCTTTCAAAATAAATTGACATTTGCAATGCAGCATGTAGATCCCTAAGGGGAAATATAATTTTAAGATGAACATAATTAAGTAGTCTGAATATTTTAATTAATGTTTTACTATTCTCCAAATATTACATATTTGGATATATATTACATATATCTCTGATAGCATTATGCTCAAAGTTTTCTCATTGTTGCTTAATTGAAAAACATCACTGCAATTTATGTCATTAATACTAACAATAAGGCAGATAAATGCAGATGTTCCTTTCCATGATAAAGAGAAGTATTAGAAGTTTTCAGTGAAGTACAGTTTATGTATGCCCAACTAGTGCTAATATGGAGTAGTAAATACTCCATATTATGTGTGACCATGTACAAATTTGCTTGGAATGTTCATGTGGGTAAAATTATTTGGGGGAAGCTTTTTTGATCCTGTATTGAAGCCAACTTGGCCTTGAGGTAGATAAAATTTATTTATTATAGTTAAATAATTTTGCTCACTTCTTTCCAAACCTAACATACAAATGTCATAAACTGTCATCTTTCATATTCCAGGTGGACTGTGCCTTTTCCCTTTCTATCTTAAATTTCTACGTCCTTATTTTTGTTATTTCTTGGAATATCATCTTTTTGTTATTTTCAATGACATGTGTATATAGTCACTAAAAAGAACTTTGAACAGTCCAACATTTCAAATGAAATATAAATGCCTCTTCTAATGATCTCCCACTTCCATTTGTTAGGGTTACATATTCTTATGCGTCTTACAGCTGTATCAACCTTCACTAGAACTTACATCATCAGGAAAAGGCCCATGTCATATGGGGAGAAAGAAGACCCCAGTTAAAAATTTGATTTTTTTCTAGCAATGTTCATAAGACAGTCATTACCTTTTTCAAGAAATTCATTTTTCCATTGTGAAGATGAATGTCCTTGTCTTATGTCCCAGGACTGTTGTGATGATCACAGAAAATGACAGATTTAAAGGAATGGATGGGGAAGTTAAAAGGTCATACCAATTTAAGTTACTACATTCATTGTATAAAAACCATTCTATGTACTTCACATATCCCTTTTAAGCCTCTTTAGCTTCAGCCTTTGTAGCGCTTAGTTCATTCTCATAAACTGAGCCAATTGATTGTTTACACATTAACAATCATGTTGAATCAGCCAGAAGTAATTCTTTACTTACTTTGAATCCCATGACATTATACTTCTCAGGTTTCTCAGACAATTCTATAATTTTTTTTATATATGTTTTGGAGTCTCGAATAGGCCCCTGGCTTGACCTTTTCCAAAAGTTCCTTCCTTCCTTCCTTCTTTCCTTTTCTTTTTTTCTGTACTGGAGATCAAACCTAGGGCCTTATACATGCTAGACAAGTGCTCTGCAACTGAGCTGTATCCCAAACACTCAACCTTTCTTTTACAAAGAAGACATGCCTTTCAAGGATTGTTAAGCTTTTAATGAATTGATATAAAGATATTTGAGTTAGAGAAATATTTCAAAATTTTGTGCACATTCTTTCTCAGCACTTAGATGACATGCCTTATTGTCAGAAGCTAAAGAGTCTCTCTGTCCTCACCTCTCCCCTTGTGCCACTGTAGATGTGAGAGCAGTGTCTAACCTAGGACATTAATACACAGTATCAACTGACTGCTTCCTCTGGACTTCCTGCTTCTGTGACCTGGCCCAAATTCTCACACATAATACTTTGAGTGATTCCTGCTGAGTTCAACCTGTATCTGCCAGTTCCATTTGCCAGTGGAGTCCTTTGGACCTTCCAGAGCAGTAGTCTCTCCCTACCCACTGAGCCATTCAACTACAGCACTAAGGCGAAAGCATGTCGCTTATCCATTTGTATCACCGACTTTCAAAGCTGCTTGAACAAATGGTTCCGGCTGGATTTATTTCAAAGCATTGACTACAGCAGACAGAAAGCTTCCTGCTAAGAAGTTATATTTACCTCAGAAATTTGTCAGCTTAGCCAAACATTTCAGTGTGTTAGGAGCAGAAATTTGAGCTGATTGATCTAAAGGGCTCAAACACTATGAACGAGAGGAAGGTACATCCGTCTACATAACAGTGCCTGCATGACTCCACAAAGATCACTAAATAAATGTTGCTTTTCAGTAGAACCATGCTGCTGTTTCTATCCTGACCTCTTCTTCCCCAGCCTGGGTTTGCAGATGCACTTAGTTTGTTTTCCTGAGTGTTGGTATGTTTAAACTAAAATGCAATGATGACGTTAATAATCTTGAGGTGCTCTGACAAGCTTAAATTATCCAGAAGAATTATCAACAAAATCTTAGGATATAGTGATCCTTGAATTCTTGTTTCAGCTTTAACATCATCTCCATCTTACCTGTACTCTGCTCAACTTTGCTGACAGTAAAATGAGAATTACTTATTTTCATCATATTTCTGTCATACCCTTTTCACAATTCTATCCCATTCTATAGGGAATGCCTATGATTTAAACCTAGAAAATATATTTGGCCAAGAATATAGAATAATTTTTGATGTGCTTGAAAAATATCCTTTTGCTAACTTTTAATTTTGAGTATCTTTTGATGATGAGACAACTACACTGCTTAACTATTACCAGCATTATGCAATTTATTAATTTACCATTTCCTACCCATGGAATTTAATTTGGTCTCATTTCTTTAATTCTGCCAATAGTCATCAGGAGAAAAGTAAAGAAGTAAAAAAGAATTTTCCAAACATCGAAAATTACATTTAGGCAATGATATATTTTGCAGATGGATTTTAGAAGGGCAAGAAAATGTTAGGGTCATATTTAAAAGAGATCTCGTGTATTTCCAAGAATCTTGCAACCTATAAATCACATTAATAGCCCAATTATTTCCAAAGGACTATTGTCACATTTTGTATAGCTCATCACTCAAGAAGCAATTTTTAAAAGCTACATGATTTTATGAATAAGTACTAGTGGTGCCAATGGAGTTAGATCTTCCTCAGTCTCCTGTGTGGCTTTTGTAGTCAATTCATTCTGTCCAAGCAACTTGTAAAAACTTTATTTCTTTAACTAAGTAACAACTGAAGACCAGCTTAAGTTGAGCTTGCTTGTATGCTTTAACTACTTTTTTAATTAATGTTTTATTTTTAGAGAGATTTTAGATTGACAGAAAAGTTGAGCAGAAAATACAGAGGGCTTCCATGTACACCCTCACAAGCACATCCTTTTCCACTTCTACATTCAAGGACATGGCAGGATATTTGTTACAATCACTGAGTCTATGTTGATACATTGTCACCACCCCAAATCCATAATTTATATGGGGATTTACTCTTGTTCATTCTATGAGTTTTCACAAAGATATATCAACATACATGCATCTTATTACTGTCATGCATAACAGCTTCGTTGTCCAAAGAAATCTCAGAGCTCTGCCTATTCCTCCCTCCCTCTCCCTAACTTCTGGCAACCACTCATCTTTTTACTATCCTCATAGTGTTAACTTTTCTAGAATTCAAATACTTCAAATTTTACCCCATGTAGTCTTCTGGGTTGGCTTCTTTCAGTCATATATGTTTGTTTCCCTCACATCTTTTTATGGTTTTAGTAGCTCATTTCCTTTCAGTACTCAATAATATTAAATTGTTTGGATATTCCATGGTTTATTTATCTGTTCACATGCTGAAGTATCTCCTGATTGCTTTCAACTTTGAGAAATTGTGGATAGTGCTTTGCTAAATATCTCTGTGTAGGTTTTTGAGTAAGCCTAAGTAATTGTCAAATCCTATGATAAGAGTATGTTTAATTTTGTTAAAAATTGTCCTCTGAAGTGATGGTACTACTTTGCCATTCCCATCAGCAGTGAGTAAGAGATCCAGTAGCTTCACAACCTGGTTCATATTGAGTGATGTCAATATTTTGGAATTTAGCAGTTCTACAAGATGTATAGTGGTACCTCACTGTTGGCTTTATTTCCGATTTCCTAATGACATATGACATTTAACATCTTTTTCTTTGTTTGTAGTCTTTAGATCTTCTGTAATGAGATGCCTGTTCAAACGTACTGCCATTTTTTTTTTTTTTGTAGTTCTGGTGTTTGAATGCAGTGTCTTGTGCTTGAAGCAGTCTACCATTTGATCCTTGTCCCCAGCCCATTTTGCTTTAGTCTATCTTTTCACAGAGGGTCTCATGCTTTGTCCTGAACCAGGCTACAATGATGACTGTCTTACATTCACCTCCTAAGTAGCTGGGATTACAGATGTGTACAATTATACTTGGCTTTTTTTTTTTTTTTTGAGATATGCTCTTCTAACTTTTTGCCCAGGCTGTTCTCAAAATGTTATCCTTCTATGTCTACCAACTAAGTAGCTGAAACTACAGGCATGAGCCTCCATATACTACCTTATTACTCACTTTTAAAATCAGCTTGCTCATTGTCTTATTGTTGATTTTTAAGAGCTCTTTAAATATTGGGCAACAGTCTTTTCTCAATTGTATCTTTTGTCATTAGCAAATGTTTTATTATAATCTGTGGCTCATTTTATCATTCTCTTACTATCATCTTTCACAGAGCAGAGGATTTTAATTTTGATGCAGTCCAAATTTTCAACTATCTCTTTCATGAAGTGTGCATTTGGTACAGTATCAAAAAGTCATCATTATACCCAAGGTCATCCATGTTTTCTCCTGTGTTGTGTTCCAGGCATTTCATGGGCATTATTTATATTATGTATTTCTAGTTAATTCTTGTGAAGGTTGTAAAGTCTGTGTTTAGATCATTTTTTACATGTGGATGTTTAGTTTTCCAGTGTCATATATCGAAAAGTCTACATTTGCTTCATTTTCTTGCCTTCATACCTTTCTTAAGGGCCTGTGGACTGCTTTATATGGATCTCAGCTTCTGGGGTCTTTGTCTTGTTCCACTGATGTATTTATGTATATTTTTCACGTGATTGACGTGACTTTATAGTAAGTCTACAGCTTAGACAGTGTCAGCCTCTGACTTTGTTCTTCCTCTTCAATACTGAGTTTGCTATTTTGGGAATTTTTCCATTTCAAATAAACTAAAATAACTTGAATAACTGGAATTGCATTGAATCTGCAGATTTAGGTGGGAATAACTGACAGGAAATATTCAGTCTTTTCATTCATGGCCATGGAAAACAACTCCACTTATTTGCTGATTCTTTAACATCTTTCATCAGATGTTACTTATTTCTTCATGCATAAAAATTAAATTGTAAAATTATATTTTAATTAAGGGAAAACTTTTCATTCAAAAATGATCAAACTTACAATGGATTTCAATGAAAGACCCAAATTCCAATGTAATCTAGTATACATGCTTTTCCCAATCAAATTCAGTTATTTTAGCAAGGCAGAAAACAGCAGTGTGATTTTGAATCTCTTGTAACTTCATTCCTGGGAGGAGACAAGTTTCTCAACAGAAAAGTAGACTAAATCTTGAGACTTTGCTGCAGTGTTGGTATAAAAAGATAGGGAGAGAGATGGAGAATAACAACCAAATAGAAAATGTAGCAAAAGGATATGCTGTTCAAATAAAAAAGGGTTTGCTATTGTAGTAAAAT
The DNA here is from genome assembly GCF_047511655.1 of Castor canadensis. Lineage (NCBI taxonomy): Eukaryota > Metazoa > Chordata > Mammalia > Rodentia > Castoridae > Castor > Castor canadensis. The sequence continues at coordinate 23,911,559 of NC_133389.1, read as the reverse complement.
CGAAAATATAAAATTTTTATGATCCTTTATGTTCTTTGTGAGCACCTTAATAAGGATCTAGTTTGATTATATGGTTGTTTCTAGCCATTTCTTCATCTATTCACCCACTAAATGTGTAGTGAGAACCCATTACATGCTACCAATATAGTAAATTATAACTTTGATTAAGAAAAACAAACTATATTACAAAGCAATAACAATAAAAACAGCATGGTACTGGCACAAAAACAGACATGAAGACCAGAGGAACAGAATAGAGGACCCAGATATGAAGCCACACAACTATAAGCAACTTATCTTTGACAAAGGAGCTAAAAATATACGATGGAGAAATAGCAGCCTCTTCAACAAAAACTGCTGGGAAAACTGGTTAGCAGTCTGCAAAAAACTGAAACTAGATCCATGTATATCACCCTATACCAAGATTAACTCAAAATGGATCAAGGATCTTAATATCAGATCCCAAACTCTTAAGTTGATACAGGAAAGAGTAGGAAATACTCTGGAGTTAGTAGGTATAGGTAAGAACTTTCTCAATGAAACCCCAGCAGCACAGCAACTAAGAGATAGCATAGATAAATGGGACCTCATAAAGCTAAAAAGCTTCTGTTCATCAAAAGAAATGGCCTCTAAACTGAAGAGAACACCCACAGAGTGGGAGAAAATATTTGCCAACTATACATCAGACAAAGGACTGATAACCAGAAAATATAGGGAACTTAAAAAACTAAATTCTCCCAAAACTAATGAATCAATAAAGAAATGCACAAGTGAACTAAACAGAACTTTCTCAAAAGAAGAAATTCAAACGGCCAGAAAACACATGAAAAAATGCTCACCATCTCTAGCAATAAAGGAAATGCAAATTAAAACCACGCTAAGATTCCACCTCACCCCTGTTAGAATAGCCATCATCAGCAACACCACCACCAACAGGTGTTGGCAAGGATGCGGGGAAAAAGGAACCCTTTTACACTGTTGGTGGGAATGTAGACTAGTACAACCACTCTGGAAAAAAATTTGGAGGCTACTTAAAAAGCTGGACATCGATCTACCATTTGATCCAGCAACACCACTCTTGGGGATATACCCAAAATACTGTTACTCCAGAGGCACCTGCACATCCATGTTTATTGCGGCACTATTCACAATAGCCAAGTTATGGAAACAGCCAAGATGCCCCAGCACTGACGAATGGATAAAAAAAATGTGGTATCTATACACAATGGAATTCTATGCAGCCATGAAGAAGAACAAAATGTTATCATTCTCTGGTAAATGGATGGAATTGGAGAACATCATTCTGAGTGAGGTTAGCCTGGCCCAAAAGACCAAAAATTGTATGTTCTCCTTCATATGTGGACATTAGATCAAGGGCAAACACAACAAGGGGATTGGACTATGAACACATGATAAAAGCAAGAGCACACAAGGAAGGGGTGAGGATAGGTAAGACACCTAAAAAACTAGATAACATTTGTTGCCCTTAACGCAGAGAAACTAAAGCAGATACCTTAAAGCAACTGACGCCAATAGGAAAAGAGGACCAGGAACCAGAGAAAAGGTTAGATTAAAAAGAATTAACCTAGAAGGTAACACCCACGCACAGGAAATCAATGTGAGTCAATGCCCTGTATAGCTATCCTTATCTCAACCAGCAAAAACCCTTGTTCCTTCCTATTATTGCTTATACTCTCTCTACAACAAAATTAGAAATAAGGGCAAAATAGTTTCTGCTGGGTATTGAGGCGGGGGGAGAGGTAGGGGCGGTGTGGGTGGTAAGGGAGGGGGTGGGGTCAGGGGGGAGAAATGACCCAAGCCTTGTATGCACATATGAATAATAAAAGAAAAAGGAAAAAAAAAGAAATACACATTTATTAATAATTATAATACAGTAATACTGAGGGGTATAGCAATTGATATTTGCAAAAGAAGTAACAATTTGAGATGGCCATTAAAATATCAGTTGGGTTTTACTAGTAGAATTATAGACCTAACAAAATGAAAGGGTATAGAGTAATATTTTCAATAACGATTTATGGAAGATCTTTGAAACACCAGTCATATAAATATCAGGTTCACATTATATTGTTTTCTTTCTTTGTTTGTATTGATTTGTTTTGCTTTTCAAAACAGGGTCTCATTATGTAGCCCAGACTGGCCTCAAACTCACTATGTAGCCCAGACTGGACTTGAACTCTATTCTCCTGCCTCAGCCTCCTGAATACTGTCATTACGGGGGTGTGTCCCCACACCTGGCTTATCCTGGATTAAAGGTATAATGGTATTAGCCAATGATCACATGTGTCACAACTAACTATGGAAAACATTAATATCAAAGAAGGGTAAGGAAATATGTGTTCACAGAGGAAGGCGATCTCACTCCACTGTGGGTCTTCAGCAACGTCCCCTGCAAAATTGGCCAAGATCTATGGGAATGGCAAGAGCAAAGGCTAAGAAGTATGGGGAGCACCACATGATCTCTGAACTAACGGTTTAATACGAAGTATATGAGGTTGGAGAGGCAGGTAGGAACACCTCATGCAAAGCCTTTGAAATCACATTAAGAAAAATGGGATGCCATGGAAAAGTTGATATCAAGGAAGTGATATGTACAGATGAGCATTTCAGCAAGATTTAGAAGTGTTTTAGTCTACTTTGTGTTCATACAAAGTACCTGAGGTGAGATACTTTATAAAAAAGAAGTTTATTTAATTCACAATTCTGGATATCTAAGAGCATAGTCTGAGCCCAGTGCAGATGGCTTCACATGGGGCAATGCCTTCAGGAGCAGTGAGCAATGTGCATGTGGAAGAGACTAAACACATGCAGTGGTCTTGTTTTTCTACAGCCTGCTCTCGTGGGAAAAAATGTAGTCTCATAAAACCTAACCCACCCCTCTGAGATGGGCTTTCTCCCTTCTGAGGATAGAGTTTCTGTAACCTAATCACTTTTTACTAGCCCCCAACTCTTAAAGATCCTACTACCTTTCAATGGAAACTTGGACTACATGGGGTCCAAGTTTCCAGCAAATGAACCTTTGCTTGACAACTTACATTCAAACCATATAAAGAGGGAAAGCAAGATCGGGAGTAGGAACACCAATAAGGCTCTTGGAATTGACTCAAGATACAATGATTTCCTGAATTAGAATAATGGTGTAGAAAGCAGAGTGCAACAGGAAAATAGACAGAAAAATGCACTGATCAGAGGCCCAAACTCTATAGTCGTAACGCTTGGCTTAATCCTTTGTTGAATCAAACCATAATATTTTTTTCATTTTGTCCTGTTTCTTTATAAATTATACTTTAGATTTCTTGTAACCTTTTATTATTTTGCACATCTTCATTTTATATTGATTTTTATATTGTAATCTACAGTTCCTATGATACTGATCTCCACTTGGTTGAGTTTGCTACTTTCCTTATGCCATATTTGATCTGTAATGGTCCTTAATATTGACATCATCTTCAGTAGGGAATTTTTTTCCTATGCTGGTTTCACCTTATAACATTGCAAAAGTTCTTTATAATTTAGAGTTGTGTTTTTCTTTTTTCAAACCTTGGGAATTCAATGAATCATGACTTATTTTATTTCCTTACTTCTTATTTTTGTTCTTGATGGATATTATTCTGCCTGATTTCTAATAGCTCTGATTGAAAGTCAAAGCACAAATTGCCTCCTCTTCACCTCCCTGGTCACTGTGCTATCACCTTGTTTACGAGTCTAATTATTTTCTACCCTCTTATTTCTGATATTTAAGAATGTTCCTTCATAACACATAAATGTTTCTCTTGCTGTGTTTCTATATCTTTCTCTCTCTCCTGAAAAAATATTTTTCTAATGTCATGAATGTTCAAAGGGGCAAGCAATGAGCCTCTGACATATCCTGTTTGTATAAATAGAATTTGCCACACTGTCAGTAGACTGTCTACAGGATTGGAATCTGGCTTTCAGTGTTTACTTTTCAGTGATAAGATCTTACAAACTCAACATCTTTAAGCTGTTTTTATGATTATTATTTATATGTGAACAGTGTAGCTCAGAAATATGAATTGGGGAAGATGTCGTGACAAGGAAGTCTGAAGTGAGGACAATGCCCTTGCAAAAATGAATCAACAATAGCTTTTAGTAATTTAGTTCATATTTCAAAAAAAAATTGAAACATGGTTAAGAGACCAGTTGATATTAGAGTCTAAGAAGCAGAAAGAACAGTTAGGAAATATGTCAATTTCAGCACTGATGGAAGTCCTAGACTGAGGAGTCACCAATGAAAATGGAGATAAGGAAACATCAGAGAAAAAGTTAATGGGACATCGTGTCCATAGGCACTTAGGATGAAGGAGGATGAGGATTTAAAGATGACTCACTTAAGGGTTAGAGGAGAAGGTGATGCTCTCAGGTTGAGGGTATGGGAGGAGGAGAGCTGCGGGACTCAGTGAGAGGAACAAGGTCAAGGTTCATGGTATTTATTTCGGAGGTTCGAAGAGGGTGAAAATAGAAATAAGGGTTTAGAGGTTATTAGTTTAGCTTAATTCACATAAATATATGACATTTCTGGGAGGGGCACTATTATTTTAACAGGGTCAGGATTGGAACAGTGAGGAAGAAAGTGAGTAGGCAGTTTTAAAGAGGCTTGTTTGCCTGCATGAAATCTGCTAAACACAAGATAGAAGCTGTTTTTCTCTTCTGAGTGCCCATGAGCAAGCCATCCACAGAAAAAAACATTTTTCCACAGAAAAATGTTCCATGTTAACCAAAATTAACAAGAGTTAGAAAGTTACTTTAGAACAAAATAGAACAAAATAGTTCTCTAGTTGTGTGCTCTTGGATGAGTTATTGAACCCTCTAAACTTACGTATGTTCAACTTCTCAATAAAAATAAAACTTTGCTTATAATTTTTGCAAGTATTAGATTAAAAAAAATCACTGCCTAGCATACTGGAGGCTCACAATCTCAAAATTATTAGGTTTTCTTTCTTTCTTTTTTTTTGTTTTGTAGTACTGAGGATTGAACCCAGGGCCTCATTGGTTATTAGGCAAGAAGTCTACCAGTTGAACTACACACTCCAGCCCTTTTATGTGATTTTAATTTTGAGATAGGATCTCACTAACATTGCTGGGCTGCCCTTGAACTCAAGATCTTTCTGCCTTTGAATAGTTGGGATTATAAGCATGCATTCCCATGACTGGTTTATGGTATTTCTTAATGTTGCCAAGAAAACTAAAATATGTCTGTTGTCTTCATTATGAATTCATTTTATACAGTAAATCAATTAACTATTATTAGAAAATAAATAATTAGAAGATTTACAATAGACATCAGTGTCATTTCAGAAGGCTGGTGGTGAATATTGAGTGACTGAAAAGGAATTACAGACTCAGGTTGATGATTCTGAAACATGGTTGCAGCTATAGGCCTTCTCTGAAACTTTTGATGTTTTATGTGTACTTAGTCTCTACTCACTTTATGCTAAGCACTGAGGAAGTTGACAGAAAACAATGACAAAGTGAAAAGCATAGTCCTTTCTATCAAATAAGATGTACATACATATGTATATACACACACACATACACACATCCAACCTTTTTATATACAGACATACATGTATACATCTAATATACATGCATATATATTGGGATGCATATATTAGGATTATACTTTGCAATGTGTGTGTGCATGCATTCATGTTTGTATGTGTATCTTTGTGCAAAGTTTAGTATTGGTACAAAGATAACAGTTGTTCCTGGTGTTCTCAAGGGAATGCAATGATTCCAAAGGCCAATAGATGGTTTATCCAATGCTACTGTTAGAAATTAGCCATGTCCATCTAACCCTCACTTACCCTTCTATTCCTCAGCTACATCCCATCTCACCCTCCATTTACCTATGTCCTTATAAAAGTTATATGTGCTCTAAGTTTTCTTGCAAAAATAATTTCCCTTCATTCCACATTTATAGATCTTTGAATATTTGTAATTTTGCACATATCAGATATCCCAGAGTTTTAGAAAGTGATAGATCAGTAGAGAAAACTTTTATCAAGTGAATATCCCTGAAGCCTTTTTCTGTAATTAAAAATTTGTACACATTTGTAATAAATTGCATAAATAATTACATTTTATTTTGCCAGCAGAAGTAGGTTTAGAGTTCTACAGCTTCCAATATCAGGGTGTCACTTATTTCTTTTAACTTCTACATTTTTTAATGTTGCTTTAGACTTGCTTTCTCTTCTTTACTAATTGGCATAGTTTCTTTTTATGTTTTGTTTTACCCATTTGAAAAACTCATTTATTTTTCTTCAAAGGTCTTTAAATTTTTTTACCATGGCTTACATGTATTTCATTATCCAATGACTCCAAAGGCAAGGTGACATATTCAATGTAAGTGTTACCTTGTTCAACCACTAGGAAAACAACCATAGAAGAGCAATATGTGCTCAACATTGTAATATTCACATACTTTTCAATGACTTCGTCAACAAACCAAACTTTGAGATTTGCCTTTCATTACTGTATCTACTTTTATTCCTTTAACACAAGTAAGCCCATAGGACAAGACAAATTCATTTTCTATAAATTCTAAGGTAGTGTTCAAAATCAAGAATTTATTGATAGACTGATGTTGGAGGTAACTAAATGATTGTCTCGAAGTATTTTAGTCATACAGTGGTATTATTTTATAATATTCCTAATTTTGTGTAAAACTAATATAGGTCACATATTGAATTTTGGTGGCACCTCAGGGAGAATCTTAAATTTCATCAATTTCTATAATCAGGACCAATAATGACCATAAGCACATACTTATGTTAATTGAGGAAATGTTAAAGATCTATGAAAATAAAATCTCTGATAGTGTACCACCAAGGAATTCAGATTTTATTTAGTATGTTAAGAAGTTATTTCTAGAGAAAACCCTGTGTATAAAATGCTTTCTGGGTGAGTAACATTGAAGTAATTTTATATGCATATGTATCCATATATAAAATTATAAGTATATATACACATATATATGCCTGTATACATATGTGGTCTTTTGGTCACACACACAGATACACACACAGACATGTAATGATAAATGATCATTAAAAAGCAATATGCAGTACTATGAAAGAAAGGTCTACAAGTCAAGTACACTTTGACAAATGAGTGAGAGAAGGAATTGCACAGAGATACAAAGCAGTGTGAAGAAGGTAGGCCAGAAACACATTGAGGATGTGTCCCAGGAACTATGAAATAGGCGAAGGCCAGAGGGCAGCCCCTGAGTAGGAGGGTACTGTGGTGACTGTATGAGCCATAGAAATGCAACAGGAAAATATATTCAATTCTTAACCATTTGGCCCAGGGTACGCTCTTACTGCAAAGAGAATTCTGAGATTTCCAAAGTCACTTTAAACCATGTTTTTCTTTGGAATAATTACTTATACTATCTGGTGTATACTCTTAAATATTGATGCATATTTCTCATTATCTCTATTTTTCAGATTTGTTTAGTACTCTTAAGTATATCATAATTTTCTTCTGCACAAGACTTGGGAGACTTTTTAAAAGGTGCATAAAATAATTCCCATCCTTAAAAAGCTCATAGTCTTGTCATTAGAGTCTAATGAACAGAGATGCTTTAAAATAAGTAAATGTAACATGGTGTAACTGCAATTAGAGACAAGGTATATTCACAACTACAGAGCTTTGAGCTTTGATGAAAATAGTTATTTTCATCAGAAGTAAATTCCAGGTTGTTCTTTTTAGAAGTTCAACTTAAGGAGACTTGGGAAAAGGGTACAGAATGTCTTTTAGTTCTTCATGACTGTATTTTGATTTAGGAAAAAATGACATGATGCAGGGAAACTGAAATAGTTTACCAATACTATGCCTATTGAAAAAGACAATTGGTGATGTTGCATTCTAAAATTAACTGTATCTTTGTCCACTGATGTTTGCTAATTTAGAAAAATGGGACGATAGAAAATTTAATAAAAATACAAAATATTATTAGAAATATATAAGGGAGTTTACCTTTTGTATTCTTTTGTCTATCTGAGCATCTTTAACTTTTTTAAATCTCATATTTTCTTTATTTAGTCATGGTTAAGGGCTATAATTGACCATATTCATAAATTTCAACATACACGATGAGATCATCTGAGATTTAATAAATCATTATTTTTTATTCCTTTGGTTAAGGGGAGATTTTTAGAACTTTCCAGGGAACCCAATTTAAAATTTTCTCAGCATTTCTACTAGCTTTCTATTACTACTATAAACAAACTAACATAAACTTAGTAGTTTAAATTAACATAGATACATTCATTTATAGTTCTGAAGGCCATATATTGAAAACCAGTTTCCGCTGACTAAAATCAAACTGTTGGCAGAGTTGCATTCTTCTGGAGGCTGTATTGAAAGATCTATTCTTTGTTTTTTTCTGTTTCTTGAAGCTGACTACATTCCTTGGCTCATGGCCCCTTCCTCTATCCTCAAAGCCAACAGCAGCATCTTCTTTCCTCTCTGATCTCTGCTTCAATCTCTACGTTCTCTTTCTTTTGAGGAGCCCTATGATTACATTGGGGCCACCCAACTAGTCCAGGATAATCTCCCTATATAAAGATCTGTAAAGTTCTTTTTATAAGGTTTAGGCAATGCAATATATGTCAGGTTCCAGGAATTAGGACATGAATGATTTTCACAGGTCATTTTCAGCATATCACAGATGATACTTTAAATCCTGCTATGATCCATCCTATTAGAGCTTTATTAGGAAGGAGACCAAATAATAAAAGGTCAGATGGAGAAAAGGATAGTAGAAAGGATGATTTGATTTTATTTCTTGAAAAAGAAAGCACCACAAAGGGATAAAAAGAAGATTCACTCACATACACACAAAATTCACACTGAACAATTTCATCAAGTGTCAAGTTCTAAGCAATGTCAGTTTCCAAACTTCATCCTGCTTTCCATTACTGCTGCTGTCTCCATATACCTTCCAATGTCAGGTTTTAAACTATGGCCAAAGAAAAGTAATGATTACATTTTTCCTTCGGTTGTTTCAATGACTGCCTTTAGAATTTAGATCTTTGTTTGAAAAACATGTTATTTTATAAAAGATGTTAGCAAATAAACTATCCCAGAATTTTACAGAGGAATTAGCAGTGTGCCATAAATCATTTACGTTTCTGGTCTGTGACCACATTCTTACTTACTGGTAATAATATCACTAATTGATAAACAGGCTTCCAATCCCTCAATTTAATTCTTCTTCCACTAAATTCATTAGCTCAGTAATTTACATTTGAGTTCAGATCTCAGTGCAATGTACAAACTACCCATGAGCTTCTTTCTTTCATAAACTAGTTAATCTATAAGATAGGAGCATTTTCCAAGTACATTCGATAAACTACCCTGAGGTACTTGGACCTGTGGGGAGTCATAAAGGGTGATCATGTTTGCCTCCAAAAGTATATCTCTCCACTGCTAAAGAACTTGAAAACATTTGAGATGCATTGCTAGGAATTTTTTCCAAAAAAAATCCATAGATAGTTTCTCATAGAAAATAAGCGATTCTATCTAGTCTTTTTCACTTGCTGTTTTGAAGCCAAGATTTGCCCTGAAGCAAAAATTGTTTGGGCAGGGGGTTATTCCATGGTTATGAATTAAGAGATGTTACTTATACTCTCTGACAACTTGAACAATTCAGTTTCCAAAAATGAGTAGCAGAAGGAGAGCATTTATTTATTTATGCCTTAAAACACCCAAGAGAACAGAAATAGATTTTGTACTGTTTTTGGGATTGCTTAAGCATTCTATACACTTTTGAGAACTGGAACAAGCTCCATTCATTTTGTTTACCCTCACCTTAAAGACATACTCCTCTCTTCTGTGCAATTTGTTCTAGGAGAATGTCCCTTTGGTACTGCATTGCATAAGCTCACTTGGCAACAGCAGCTAGTGGATTTGCCCGGTTGGAGGCATCAGCAGCTGATGATAGATAGGAAGGCAGAAGGAGCAGTTTTTTTTTTTCATTTTTCTTTTATTATTCATATGTGCATACAAGGCTTGGTTCATTTCTCCCCCCTGCCCCCACCCCCTCCCTTACCACCCACTCAGCCCCCTCCCTCTCCCCCCACCCCCTCAATACCCAGCAGAAACTATTTTGCCCTTATCTCTAATTTTGTTGTAGAGAGAGTATAAGCCATAATAGGAAGGAACAAGGGTTTTTGCTGGTTGAGATAAGGATAGCTATACAGGGCATTGACTCACATTGATTTCCTGTGCATGGGTGTTACCTTCTAGGTTAATTCTTTTTGATCTAACCTTTTCTCTAGTACCTGTTCCCCTTTTCCTATTGGCCTCAGTTGCTTTAAGGTATCTGCTTTAGTTTCTCTGCGTTAAGGGCAACAAATGCTATCTAGTTTTTTAGGTGTCTTACCTATCCTCACCCCTTCCTTGTGTGCTCTCGCTTTTATCATGTGGAAGGAGCAGTTTTTAAGGCATTTCTTCTCCACTCTGGTGTGGGCAGTACCCCGTAAGTATAGCTTAGTTGGGAGGCCCTTTGTCCATGGCTCCTGCCCTTAATTCTCAGGATCAAAATCATTATTCTTCTTTTTGTTCCTTCGGGCTTTGCAGTGGTCATGGCTTTCCCTGTGTGGCCAATTTCTTGATGTGTCTCTTAATCCAGCCCACATATCAGTACTAGTCTATTAAGCTTTAGAATTTAAACCACTTGAATTGAATTTTGTTTACTAATATGTCTACATCATTGACAAGTCTATTTTCTGTTGTGAAAGAGGAAACCAAATAGCCTATTGAGCATCTTCATAGGCTCCCTGTGTTCTGCTATCTCCCCACTCTTCTACTCCCTCTGGTTGGCCCAACTTGTAGTGATAGGGGACAGGGTGAGAATCTCAGAAGCAGGGTGACCCAATCCCTTTGAAATCAGTTTGCTTTATTCCAGTGTAGGATCCTACATTTCTGTGTTTTAACACCTTGCTGAGCAGAATAGCCCAGACAATGAGGGTAAGACACCACCTACTTTATAATTTAGCTATTTAGACCAGAGTGTCTACATAGATGGAGTGCAGGTTAGCAGTCCCAGCCTTGTATCAACTCTTTTTATATACAAATTTTATATTTTCTCTTCATAGCCTCATTTTGTAAAAACACTTTTATTATTACACAGGAAGTTTCATTGTGCCATTTCCATACATTCATATATTGTACTCCAGTTATACAGAAAATCCAGACTTCTCTGAAGACCTTCCCTGAGTATGAGTTAACTGATCGTGAGTGATGCTGATTATCTTTACTATTTGTTTGATTTGAAGGTGGTTTGCTCAGTGATGATACTATGAATGAAATGTTAGAAACTTTGCCAAGACATCTAAGTGTGTAATGGGCATACTTTTAACTATGACCTTGAATTCAATTTCATCATTTTATTTCTATATTTTTGGTAATAATTCTTAGAGTAAAAATAATTTTTCTTTGTTTTTTTTTTTTTTTCTCCTTTTTCCAAGCTCTTACTCTCTCCTTAGTTTCTGGTAAATCTAAACTTTGTCTTAGGTTTACCACCTTAACTTTCTGCTGCTTTCTCCTTTTCTCATATATTGGATATTTTCAAAACAAGCTTACTATTCAATGTGCTCACCTCCTGATAAGTTAAAAATATATATTTGGTGTATTCATTTAGGGAAACTAGAGGTATAGTCCTTAAATAATAACAGAAAATGAAACACAGGAGGCTGTGTGAGGAGCCTGTGTGAAATCAGGAGGCTGATTTCACCTTTGGGAAATCAAAACTTCAATAACATTATAAGAATGACAGATGATGCATTAAAGACCTATAAGTTCTCATAGCTGTCCAATGCATGTAAACTTAGGGTCTGAGTAGATTTTAAATTTTACTTTGCCCAATAGTTGTTAGATTCTTGAAATTCCTCTTTTTGTAGTAGTTATATAACCAATACAAGCAGAATAAAGGGATTCTACTTTCTACATGGGTCCAGAAATTGAGATAAGCTTCAGTATTACAAAGTTTAATAGAGAAAAGATTTTTTTCAGCTGTCCTCTGTGAAGTCAGAGATATAAAACATAATTGTGATGCGGGTTCAAAGTACCCTACTACAAGATGTTAACATTACAGAGTAAGAGTTAATATCTCTGATGAGAATGGCCAGGCACATTTTTCTCGGTGTTGTGGGTGGTGTAGGATGGATTGCAGGGCATCCAGCAGGAACTAAGGAATAGGATTACCTTGGAGAGGGATCCACGCTTGACAAGACATGCAGACAGCAAAGAAATTTGTCAAAGGACTTGACTGTGAGTGATGGGTTGGAGCAGCTCTGTCTTTGATTCAGCATCCCTCTCTCCCTTGTTTGATTGGTTATGTCCTTTTTGTCTATTACTAGCTGAAAAGACCACTCTAGATATTTCCCTATACTTCCTCCTTACTAGCACAACAAAGACCTCAAAGGAGTATTTGGCATTTACCCCTTACTATTCCATTTGTCACCCATGAAAACTAGATTCAAAAGAGCACATAAAATTTTTTTGGTAAGTGTGGTTAATGAAGGCTGCTTTTTGCCAGAAGCAGTGGTGTGGTTTCAGTTCTCATGTTACTCAAATAAGGTTGATAAATAAAATGTTGGATAACCTGTATTATAAATAATAACTTTAAATTTAGTTAGGAAAATTTAAATTTCAGATAAGATGGGTACTATTTTTAGTATAAGCCTGTTCCATGCAATATTTATGACATATTTAAATTATTTGCTATTTATCTGAAATTCTGACTTAGCTTGAGATCTGTGTTTTTACTTACTAAATCTAGCCATCCTAAATTTTCCCTCATTCAGATGGGACTTTACACAACTCAGTTTCCCTCTGTTCCACCCTTAAGTTCCTTATTTTTAATTGTTTTTTCTGAACTTTCTATTCTTTTCTCTCTCTCTCATTCATCTATATCTATCTATCTATCTATCTATCTATCTATTGAACTGGACTCAGAAAAATATATATGCATGCACCCATATACACATGTATCAATATTCTTTTCCAACATTTTTAACTTACAGAGATTTTCTCCCCCAGTGGAAACCTGAAAACAATGTTTAGAACATGCTGGAAATGTCTCTTTTAAAGTTTGAGGATAATTCAAAGCATTGTTGTCTACTAAACAAGTGTGGCAAATTTAATTTAACCTTTTAGATAATGTGTATGAATGAAAAGCAATTATAACACAGGAAGGAACAAGGTACCTGCCATTAATCAAAGAATCTCTTTTGGCTTTCTGCAGCCTATGCACGGGGAGAACTCTTATTGGAAAACACAATTCTATTTGAAGCCTCTGTAGAATTATTTAGTTAGTAACAAGTGGAGCTTGGGGTATTATTAGACAAAATTACAACAGCAGTGCAGTGCTGTGCAGAGAAAGATCAGGGCATTTCCTCTACACAGCATCTTTAAAAGTCTGGCTCCTGAAACTAATGTTGTGAAGCTTCAGTTCTTTTGAATTGAAACTCCAGGGAATAAGAAAGGGTCACAATTATTAGCTAGGAATTGATGTTAAATTTGTTTATTCACTGATTTTCCACCATGTTCCATAGTATGTAAATGAGATTTTTACTTAGAGAAAACATTCCCACTCTGAGACAGATGACAGCTGTTCAAGCCCAGGGGGAATAGAAACCAAAGTTTTTTCCTTGGCCTTTTCTTCTCCTTTTGTGGAGCTTCCAAAGCTGATTGAATTTTCCCAGAATTCTCTGTTTAGGAGCTTTCAAATTCTGATTGATTAGTTATCATATCAGGGCTTACTGCCTGGTGGCTCCCTTGTTACCAATTGAACATTATGAACCGGGTCCGGAAAATGAGCTTGCTCAGCACCAATGGGACTGTGGTGTATTTAGCAGTGGATGTCTAATTCCCTATGACTAGAGGTAGTAAAATTGGTATCAGAGTGATAATGAATAGAATGTTTTCAGAGTAAAATCTGAATATTGTTTCAAAATGTGCACCCTAATACACACACACACACACACACACACACACACACACACACACACACAAACTCTTCCCAAACTTTATGCACTGGGAGCTATAATGCTGGGGCCTTTTGAACTCAGGGTCTTGCAATTGCTAGGCAGGCACTCTGCAACATGAGCAACTCTGTTAACACTTTTGTGTTATGTATCTTTGAGATAAGGTCTCACTTTATGCAAGACCAGTTAGAAGGCAATTTGTGCTTTCTTGCTTTCCGGGGATGACAGGATCATACCATGGTGCCCGGCCATTGTTTGAGATAGAGATCTCATGAACTGTTTTGCCCAAGCTGGCCTTAAATCTTGAACCTCCCAATCTCTTCCTCCCAAGTAGCCAAAATTACAGGCTTGAGCCACTGGACCTGGCTCAGCACCATTTGGACTATTTAGCAATGGCTATCTAATTCCCTATGACTAGAATTAGTAAAATTGACATCAGAGTGATAATGAATAGAATGTTTTCAGGGAGGAGTTTAAACCTTTTTTCAAAATATGCAGTTCTCCTCTTATACGTATACATGCTAATTTTTTTTATTTTTTGCCTTCTTTATTCTCCTATATTCTGCAATATTCCTCCGGAAGTGTCTCAGCAACCACACCTAGAATCTCACTTTTCTGAAAACCTCTTCAGACAGAGACAAGTCAAGCTATCCAGAAAGTTGATATCTGACAGTGATGCTCAATCTTAAGTGTAGATTGTTTCCCTTCTCTTGTTCCCCAGATTATTTGCTAAGTATTCATTCCCAACATCCATCAAACCTGAGGTAGGTATGACTTCCTCATGTACCCAGTATATCTCCCGCACCAGAACCCTATTGCCTTAGAAGGCAAGTTCAGAACTTGTTGATGGTTAATTTGAAATTAACAAGTAACCTCTGTCTAAGTGTTATGGATTCAAAGAAGAGCTGTGAAGATTGACAATATACGAGTAAAAAGGAAAAAAAAACAATGGTCATGGATATTATCATTCTGAAAGATGTCTGGAAGAGAAACCATACAACAGGAAATCTATTTCTATTTTCCTTCAAACTCTGAACTATGGGCTATTACGAGTGATAGTAAAAAAAAAAAAGAAATACGTTAATCATATTTATTAATTGAAGCATTATTTTTAAATGTGCCTTTTGCACAAAAGTTGCCTTGAGGTGGATTTTTGTAACATGACAGTAATTAAAATACCATTAAGTAAAGATAAATAAACTAAACTCTTATTAGTCTTCAATTGCTACATTATGGGATAAAACAACTTGCAGAGAGCTGAGCTCCACAGCCATTGGATCAGGAATTGGATGTATTATTAGCTACTGTAAAATTACTTGTATGTGAAGTGATATACACATATGTGCACATGAAAACACATGTAAGTAAATGTAAAAATGGTAAAATAAAATTATTTTAAAAAGAAAGTTACTACTGTGTTTTCGTATTGTTCCAGTATGGTTTCCATTCCATGTACATATCAAGATGGATAGGTCTATAGTGCATATGCAAGCATTAACATATATGTATCCATGAATACCGGGTCCTGTACTGTGAAACTCTGAGGTAGTGAAGTGTGCCTCATTGTGTTTTCCTCTAATTTCAGTTCTGTGTGCATAGCGTGCTTCTCATGTGAAGGGCCACCGTGGAGCAGCTACCTTCCCCCCTCAGTGGTATCTGAAGATACCCTTGAAGAAAAGTCATACTATTTGTGTAATGCTCAGTGTTAAATTTGCTTGGTGTCCATTGCTGCCTTATACTGCCCTCCAACATACTACTAACTGTATGCATGGTTCTCTGCTCTACATCATTTTTATGTGGGTGAACTGAGCTGTGTAGTACACAGCTACTGCATCCAAAGTGGAAAGAAGTAATAATCCAGACACAGAGAAATGGGCTCAGTGCCCACACAGAACAGGGCAGATTCAATGTTCTGTTTGCCCATTTTGAGGGTTTTTTTTTTTTTTGCCACCATAGTGCTAGGTCCTAGTAGATGCTTAGTAAATGTTGGTTGAATGGATGAATAATTAATGAAATCTATACAATATGTGTTATTAGTTGGGTCTTTCTTTACCTAGATCTTCAATATAATGCAGCTTACTTAAGAAGATTTTATAGTCACAGATTTTTAAAATTCAAAACTATTAATATTAAATAATTTTAATTAAAGGAATCATAAAATCTTCAAATTAAGGCTGGGCATGCAAGCCCTGCAAGTTGAGACTCTGGTTTGTATATTCTTATTAGAATCCAGCAGTGTGCAAAGATAGAAGTAAAGAAAGTGTCCTCTACTGTTGTTCATGTAGGTAGCATAATGTTCTGAAAGTCAAGACACCTGGGTCTTTTATGCCTTGCAAATACTGCTAAGTAGGAGACAGGAGGTGAAGTCATTCATCATTAAGGTCCATTTCAGCTTTAGCAGGCTATTAATGAAATGTTGATCATCAAACAGAAAATGTGTGTTTTTGTTGGTTGAGGGAGCTACATTAGCCAAGAGGCTGCCCTGAACCACTCTGAATGTTAATAAGTGCCAGAGGACTCACAGCAAATCAAAACACGAGTGTTGCTAAAATGAATTTATAAGAAAAGGATGATCATTTTGCTTGAAAAGCCACAGGGTGGCCTGTAGGATCTAAGGAAGTGAGCCTTTGAGAATATATAAGAATAAACACTAATGGTGATAACAGACTCTACATTGTAAGCAGAATTCCAATAATCCAGTGTGTTCCCTTGTCATTTTTCATTTGCATTGTAGAGCACTAATCTTTATTTTTCAGTTTTTATTTTAAAACAAAACCTGTAAGCTATTCCTATCATGGACGATCTAAGACCATCATGAAGAAATGATAGTGCACCTGGTCTTTAACCTTTAAAACCTATTGACTTCTAGTAATCTTATGTATAATTATATTTTGCTGTGAGTTAAGTCACATACGAAATACTCAACACAACTATGATGGATATATGAAAAGTGGATATGTGTGTTTTATTTCTGCAGAATTTCATTTACCATATTTCTGCCCCACCTCACACTGTGCCCTAGAAAAATGTGGAAAAAGAGGAAGGACCTTCTTTGCTTCCTTTCAGCCATGATTGCTGATGCTACAGAAAAATTTTGATATTTACATTGGTCTTCCCCAGAATACCACATACGAAGTGGCTGAGGCAATATACATTTATCTTCTCATGCTTCTGGAGGCTGACAGTCCAACATCAAGGAGCATAGGGTTAGTTTCTGGTAAGGGCTCCTTTCTGGCTGCAGATGGCCTCCATTTTTGCTGTGTCTCCACATTGTAGAGAGCAAATGATCTCTGTTGTCTCTCTTCTTGCAAAGACATCAGTCCTGTTTTGCTAGAGCCTCATTTATATGCCCTCATTTAACCTTCATTAACTACATAAAGGCCTTATCTCCAAATAAAGTCACATAAAAGAGGCTAGGGTTTCAATATATGAATTTTTCTGGGGAACACAGTTTTATTTACTATTCTTTAAAATTATTTCCAGATATAATCTCCCCTTCCACAAATATCTTAATTCAATAATTGAAGACAGTTTATAATTTTCTTCTTCAATGTGACTCTAGTTGAAAAATGAAACATAAGCCCAGTAAGATTTTTCTACTCCTAAAGCAATTCTATGCTGGTATCCAACTTTTAAATTTAAATCCACTTCTCAAAGTATTGAAATAGTAATCACATATGTTTCTACCTTCTTAGTGATACAAACACACAGAGCTTATTTTTGAATCTGTGTATAAAGGGTTCACAGACCTTCAAATGATATCTGTAAAAAGAGTTACAGTACTTCATATTACTCTTGGATATTCTTTTAAGGTCTAGCAAATTTTTGTTCATTAATTTATTCTGAAAAATTTTAATAAAAACCTACTATGTGTCAATCACTATTCCAGACTTTGGTATAACAATAGAGAATGATGTATCTTCCCATAAAGAGTTTAACTTGTCCTAGACAGGATAATAAAATATATGACCAACTTTCTCATGCAGAAGAAACTCCTTGTTTGGATGTGCTGCTTGGTTGTTTTGGCCATCTTTTATGCTTGGCACCCATTGCTAAGTTCAATCAATTTTACTAGAGAAAAGTACGGAGGGAAATGAATTTGCATCTCTTTTAAGGTGTTCATTTGTAAAACTATGGCTTAGCTTATATCAGTGGTTTTCAAATCTTACAATCCAATTAGAATTACCTGAGTAGCTTTAAAAATACACCTTGCTTAGACCTGAGAGATGCTGACTCATTTGGTCTGTGATGGACTCTGTCCACAGGTAAACTTTAAAAGTTTTTTGAGTGATTCTAATGTGAAGCCAGAATTGAAACACCCAAACTAGATGATGTCCAAGACTCCTCAGTGATCTCTGATGATATGTCTTCACGGATTCCTAGTTTCCCTTTTGAAATCTAACATTCTGTTGTAGAATGCTGGAAATGTTATTCACGTTCCTCAGCATGTGTGCATTGAAGAGGTTATTAATGATCTTCTAAGAATAAATCTCTGCTTCAGTATAACCTAAGATAAACTCTTTTCTTTTGAGATTTTGATTTGAATAAAAATCAGGGACATTGAATAAAACATAAAAAATATAGTCTAGGAGAGGATCCAAGATGGTGACTAGGGCACAGAGGCAGACAGCGTGAGCTGTGTGAACCAAAAACTTTGCTGAGATGCTGGAGCCACACTTGGTGGAAATAAAGCACCATGGACAATTAAAACTTCGACACTCTGAACCCCAGCCCATACAAAGCTTCTCCAAGCCACTTTATACTGAGAAAAGAGGACAGCTGCCGCCACTGCCAAACACCAGCTCCAAACCTGCTTGGGAGATATTCAGCAAACCAAACAGGTGAGCACCAAGCATCACACGTTATTTCCCAGCCACCTCTGGGATAAACCAGCATAATCCACCAAGGCAGACTGACCACTCCCCACAAAACAAAACAAAACAAAAAAACACTGAATGATAAACAATGAACTGAAAACTAACACACAGCAGAGGATGGCGGGAAGCTGAAAGCACACCAGAAAAGGGGGGAGAGGCAAGGAGCTGGTCTCCATGTGAACTGTTAGTGAACAAGGTCTGGAAAGGCAGACTGGCTGACAGTAGGAAGGTGATAAGCCACTGCTTGAAATAGGGCAGGTAGCATTCCACAAGGGTCATCTCCTGAGCCAGTGAGCAACATCCAAAGTCAAACAGCCCTGTAAAATTGAAAAACAAACAGCAAACCATCACAACATGCTGACACCAGGGGACTGGCTGATGGATCACTGACCTTGCCCCACACTTAGCTAAAAACCAAGTACAGCCTCAACACAAAATTAAACCAAGGGAAAGAAAGCAGGTGACTGAAACCACCACCTAGTCTATCAAAAATATAGTTGCACAGTCCCAAGTAGAATGATGGGAAGATGAAAAAGGGATGGAAACCATTCTCCAACCAAAAATGATTTAATACAGGATTCAGAGGGCAATGAAGAAAATGGATACCCAGTTCCAGACTCCAACAAAACAAAGATAAACAATGCCAAGGAACCCAATGATGTGCACAAGAATACCCTCAAACAAGAACTCCTGCAAGTAATCAATGAGAATTTCATGGTGATGTTACCAGACATGGTCAACCAAAACATACAAGAGGCACTCAAGAAATTTCAACACACCAAAAATAAAAAATATGAGAAGATACAGAAACAAATAAATGAACTCATAGGAGCCTGAAATAAACACTGAAGTGAAACAGAGAACACTATAAATAGAGAGACAAATGAATTAAAAACAAAAATAGATAATATTAAAGAAGTGACCCATGATATGGAAAACCTCAGAAAAAAGAATGAAACAGAAATACAAAACAAAATGGAAGGCCACTCCAGCAGACTACAACAAGCAGAAGACAGAATCTCAGAACTTGAAGATGAAATGGAAATTAAGGAAAAACTGAAGAACTATTAATTAAACAACTTAAGACCTGTGAAAGGAATACGCAAGAACTCACCAACTCCACCAAAAGACCAAACCTGAGAATCAAGGGCATTGAAGAAGGAGATGAGGTGCAAGAAAAAAGGATTAGTAATATATTCAACAAAATAATAACAGAAAATTTCCCAAATCTAGAGAAAACTATGCCCACTCAGGTACAGGAAGCCTCCAGGACACAAAACAAACTTGACCAAAATAGAACTACCCCATGACATATTATCATTAAAATAACAAGTACAGAAAATAGAGAAAGAGCATTGAAGGCTGTAAGAGAGAAAAAACAAATAACATGCAAAGGTAAACCCATAAAAATCACAGCAGATTTCTCAACGGAAACCTTAAAAGCAAGAAGGGCATGGAATGAGGTATTCCAGGTACTGAATGAAAATAACTTCAACCCTAGGATACTCTATCCAGCAAAACTATCATTCAAAATAGATGGAACAATAGAAGTCTTCCACGATCAGCAGAAACTAAAACAATATATGACCACCAAGCCACCACTACAAAGCATTCTTCAAGGAATTCTGCACACAGAAGAGGAAAGCAAACAAATCCATGAGAGGACAGGCAGTACCAAACCATAGGAGAAGAAAAGACAAGGAATCAGAGAGTAACATTGATTCAGCTGCACACAATCAAATCTTAAAACAACAAAACAACTAAATGACAGGAATGACCACATACCTATCAATATTAACACTGAATATTAATGGACTTAACTACCCCATTAAAAGACAACATTTGGCAAGCTGGATTAAAAAGAAAGATCCAACAATCTGTTGTTTACAGGAGACCCATTTCATTGACAGAAACAAGCACTGATTAGGGTGAAAGGCTGGAAGAAGGCCAAGCCATTGCCCCAAGAACAGGAAAGATTAGCAATACTTATCTCAGACAAGTAAAGATAAAAATAAAGGACATTCCACACTAATAAAAGGGGAGATACATCAAAAGGAAATAACAATTATCAACCTATATGCACCCAATGTTAGTGCACCCAATTTCATCAAAAATACTCTGAAGGACCTAAAAGCATATATAGAATCCAACATAGTGGTAGTGGGAGACTTTAATACCTGCTATTACCATTTGATAGGTCATCCAAACAAAAAATAAATAAAGGAATTCTAGAACTAAATCAAACCATAGATCAAATGGACCTAGCTGATGTCTACGGGATATTCATCCTACTTTCACACAATATGCATTCTTCTCAGCAGCCCATGGAACTTTCTCCAAAATTGATCATATCTTAGGGCACAAAGCAAGCCTCAGCAAATGTAAGAAGATAGAACTAATCCCATGCATTCCATCAGATCACAATACATTAACATTAGAACTCAACAACAAAAAAACAACAGTAGAAAACAGGCAAACAATTTGAAGGTGAACAACACATTGTTCAATGATCAGTGGGTCATTGATGAAATAAAAGAGGAAATCAAAAGGTTCCTAGAAGTTAATGAAAATGAAAACACAACCTACCAGAACCCATGGGACACA
Source organism: Castor canadensis (assembly GCF_047511655.1). Lineage (NCBI taxonomy): Eukaryota > Metazoa > Chordata > Mammalia > Rodentia > Castoridae > Castor > Castor canadensis. The sequence continues at coordinate 23,890,042 of NC_133389.1, read as the reverse complement.
GCAAGGCTGTCCTAAGAGGAAAGTTTATAGCCATGACTGCATATGTTAAAAGGTCAGAAAGATCTCAAATCAATGCCCTAATGCTACACCTCAAACTCCTAGAAAAACAAGAACAAACAAAACCCAAAACAAGCAGTAGGAGATAAATAATACAAATAAGGGCCATAATTAATGAAATAAAAACAACTACAACAACAACAACAACAAAAACATACAAAGAATCAATGAAACAAAAAGCTGGTTCTTTGAAAAAATAAACAAGATTGACAGACCCCTGGCAAACCTGACTAAAATGAGGAGAGAAGAAACCCAAATCAGTAAAATCAGAAATGCAAAATGGGAGATAACAAACACCATGGAAATCAAGGGAATCATCAGTGACTACTTAGAGAACCTATATTCCAATAAATTTGAAAATATTGAAGAAATGGTCAAATTTCTAGATACTTGTAACCATCCAAAATTGAACCCAGAGGATATTAATCACCTGAATAGATCTATAACACAAAATGAAATTGAAGCAGCAATAAAGAGTCTCCCCCTCCAAATAAAAAAAAAAGTTCAGGACCTGATGGATTCTCTGCTGAACTCCATCAGACCTTTAAAAAAGAACTAATACCAACTCTCCTTAAACTTTTCCTGAAATAGAAAGGGAAGGAACACTGCCTAATTCATTTTATAAAGACAGTATTTCACTCATCCCAAAACCAGATAAAGATACTTCCAAAAAAGAGAACTATAGGCCAATCTCCTAATGAACTTTGATGCAAAAATCCTCAATTAAATAATGGCAAACCTAATCCAACAACATATCAGATCACTCACCATGACCATGTCGGCTTCATCCAAGAGATGTAGGGGTGATTCAACATACACAAAGCTATAAATGTAATATAGCACATTAACAGAAGCAAAGACAAAAACCACTTGATCATCTCAATAGATGCAGAAAAAGCCTTTGATAAGATCTAACACTACTTCATGATAAAACCTCTAAGAAAACTAGGAATAGAAGGAATGTACCTTAATATTGTAAAGCCTATATATGACAAACCTACAGCCAACATCATACTTAATGGGGAAAAACTGAAACCAATTCTCCTAAAATCAGGAAAGAGACAAGTGTTCCTACTATCCCCACTCCTATTCAATATAGTCCTGGAATTCCTAGCCAGAGAAATTAGGCAAGAAGAAGAAATAAAAGGCAAACAAATAGCTCAAAATATCCCTTTTTGCAGATGACATGATCCTATATCTTAAAGACCCAAGAAGCTCTACTCAAAAACTCCTAGACACCATAAACAGCTGCAGCAAAGTGGCAGGATACAAAATCAACTTACAAAAATCATTAGCTTTTCTATACACCAACAATGAACAAATTGAGAAAGAATATATGGAAATAATTTCACTTACAATAGTCTCAAAAAAACCAAATATCTAGGAGTAAACTTAACAAAGGATGTGAATGACCTCTACAAGAACTTCAGACCCCTGATGAAAGAGATAGAGGAAGACTACAGAAGGTGGAAAGATCTCCCATGCTCATGGATTGATAGAATCAACATAGCAAAAATGGCTATACTACCAAAAGCAATCTACATGTTCAATGCAATTCCCATCAAAATCCCAATAATATTCATCGCTGAGATTGAATAATCTACTTTAAAGTTCATTTGGAAACACAAGAGACCACAAATAGCCAAGGCAATACTTAGCAAAAAGAGCAATGCTGGAGGTATCACGATACCCAACTTCAAACTATATTACAAAGCAACAGCAATAAAACAGCATGGTACTGGCATAAAAACAGACGTGAAGACTAGTGGAACAGAATAGAGGACCCAGATATGAATCCACAAAGTTATGCCCACCTTATTTTTGACAAAGGCGCCAAAGACATATGGTGGAGAAAAGAACTTCTTCAACAAATGTTGCTGGGAAAAGTGGTTATCTGCTTGCAAAAAATTGAAACTAGATCCATGTCTATCACAGTGTACTAGTATCAACTCACAATGGATCAAGGACCTTAATATCAGACCTGAAACTCTGAAGTTAGGACAGGAAAGAGCAGGGAATACTATGGAAGAAATAGGTATAGGCAAGGACTTCCTCAATAGAACTCCAGCAGCTTAGCATCTAAGAGAAAGGATGGACAGATGGAACTACATAAATTAAAAAGCTTCTTACAACAAAAGAAATGGTCTCTAAACTGAAGAGACCACCCACAGGGTGGGAGAAAATATTTGCAAGCTATACATCAGATAAAGGACTGATAACCAGAATATACATGGAGCTCAAAAAACTAAACCCTCCTCAAATCAATGAACCAATAAAGAAATGGGCAACTATACTAAATAGAACTTTATCAAAAGAAGAAATTCAAATGGCCAAAAAACACATGAAAAAAATACTCACCATATTTGGCCATAAAGGAAATGGACATCAAAACCACACTAAGATTTCACCTCACCCCTGTTAGAATAGCTATCATCAAAAACACCACCAACAACAGGTGTTGGTGAGGATGTGGGGAAAAAGGAACCCTGGTCCACTGCTGGTGGTAATGCAAGCTTGTGCAACCACTCTGGAAAACAATATGGAGGCTTCTTAAAAAACTAAACATAGATCTGCCATATGATCCAGCAATCCCACTCCTAGGGATATACCCAAAGGAATGCAACACAGGTTACTCCCGAGGCACCTGCACACCCATGTTTACTGCAGTGCTATTCACAATAGCCAAGTTATGGAAACAGCCAAGATGCCCCACTACTGAGAAATGGATTAAGAAAATGTAGTATTTATACATGATGGAATTTTACTCAGTCATGAAGAAGAATGAAATCTTATCATTTGCAAGTAAATGGATGGAACTTGAGAACATCTTCCTGAGCAAGGTCAGCCAGGCTCAGAAGACCAAAAATCATGTTCTCCCCTAGATGCGGACTTTAATCTAGGGCAAATGCAGTAATGCTGTTGGACTCTGGTCACACACTAGGGGGAGAGCACATACAGGAGGAATGGGGATAGGTAGGAAACCCAAAACTTGAAAGTGTTTGTGGTCCTCACTGCAGAGAAGCTAATACAGTAACCCTAAAATGACGGAGGTCAATATGGGAAGGTGACTGAGAAGTAGTGAAGAGGTCAGGTAGAGATGAATCAATTTGGGTTGTAATACACTTGTGCATGGAAGCAATGCTAGGAATCTCTGTGTATAGCTATCCTTATCTCAACTAGCAAAAACGCTATGCTTGTCTTATTATTGCTTATGTCTACTCTTCAACAAAATTGGAGAAAAGTGCAGAACAGGTTCTGCCTAGAAGTGAGGGGGGGTGTGGAGAGAAAGTAGGGGTAGGGGGGAAAATGGCCAAACAATTTATACACATATGAATAAATGAATAAAGAAAAAAAATTAAAACATGTAGTCTAGGGTATGGAGTACACAGAGAAAGTGTCAAGGTATTAAACTGGACAGGGAGGGAGGGTCTTATATGTCATGCTAAGTTCTTTGCACTTCATCTTGAAGGTGATGGTTTGCTATTTTCTGAAAAATGTATTAAGTGTAAAAGCCTAAAGAGGTCTGTCTACATTTTGAAAAGATCAGATGGGAATGGACTAGAGAATGAACAGAGGAAAAAAACAAGTGCAGTTAGAGAATTTGCAATCCTATTGCAGCAATTCAAATTAGGACCAGAATGCAGTGAGGAATGAAGAAAGGGAGAGCGTTTCATACAGAGAGATATTTTGACTGAATGGATAGAATTTATGGCAAAGAAAGCAATCTCTGATTTTAATTTTGGCAAATAGATGGTTAAGTGAAATGATTTATTGAGAAAAGAAAGAAGATAGGGGAAATAAACTTTGGTAATGAATTTAAAGCATTCTGAGCTTGTAGGATGTTTGTGGGGAGTTATACAATACTGGTATCATCAGATCTTAAGGAAAGAGGTGGGAGCACAATAAACATAGTTTCCTATGATAATTGCATTGGAAGATGGATAAAATTGGTCCTAAAGTAGTTTTATAAGGGAGGCATAAGTAGAAACTTAGGTTAAGGGAAGTGAGAAATAAAGGAGAAATAGCAATCAAGCAGAGAAGTGGCACTTGGACATTCTAAAGAGTGACAGGAAGAGAGTTTCAACAAGGAAGGAGTTATCAGCCGTATCAAACTCTGCATTGCAGATGGATAATAATTGTTACAGGTATTGAATCCAGACATTTTTCTAATTGCTTTATGTATATAAGTCACTTAATTTACATAATAACTCTGGGAAGTAGCTACTATTGTAGCCTTTTTATACATGGGGAAAAAAAAACCCCAAAGTTCAGATAATATCTTGTCGAATTCCACACAGCTAATGAATGGCATAGTGAGGATGTGAGTTTGGAGGATCTAATTCCAAAAGCCAGGCTTGTAATGACTCTGCTGAGCTGCCAGGAAGGTGAAGAACAAGTCCTGTAAAGTGACCTTTGTGAGAGCAGATCTCAGTAAAAGCTGAGTATCTTGAATTGTGGAAGCCAGGAGAGAAAATTAGACGAAGGAAATGTGCTTTTTTCAAATATCTTGTATGTGAAAAATAGCACACAATGAGGTGGTAAAGAGGGTAACTTGAAATAAAAGTATGATTATGTTTGAGATGAGGAGATAGAATGCCCTTGTCTTCTGGGAAGAAATAGCCAAGACAGAGGCCAAAGATGGAGACACAGGAGATAAGGTAGTTTCCTATGATAGTGAAGGAAGGAGACATAGCTGAATATAAGGGGAAGAATCAGTGCTATGTTTTCCTTGGAGAAAGAAGGAAAGATAAGGATATGGAAAGTAAGAGTACTTAACAGTCAAAAAGTTGTGAGAAATATTTGCCACTTCATTCTTTCCTATGAAATAAGCCTCAGAGTCTGCCCAGGTGTGTGGCCTTTCTCTCGTTCATTTGCCAATGCTCTCATTTTCTCAACAAGCATCAATATTGCAAGACACCTACTCAGTCTAGGGCCATCTGACTCACAGATCACATTCTTTAACTTTTATGTATTGAGTTTAATTTTTCCTCTTCTCTGTAAAGAGTAAGGCCAATTCCAAACAAAAGCTTTCTCTCAATCAAATAATAGACAAGGACAGGTTTTATCTGGAGTTACCCATGAGGAGTCTGACATTGATTTGCCCTTTGCTGCAACATCTCAGTGTACTGAATTAGAAGAGCACCAATGGATAACACATCCAGTCGGATTGGCAGTGATTGGCCCGCCTGTGGAAAGGATGTGAACTGAATTAATAACACTTTGAACTGAAGCTGATAGAACCTTGGAGGAAAGATGCCTTCAAATCCCAAGTGCAGACTTTCTCCTCCTCTCACTTAACAGGCACTATGGATGCAAAGGGCAGCTTCAACAACTTTCCACAGGCAGCCCAGTTGCTGTCAGTATAACATGAAAAGGAAAGGGGATGCAAGTTCTCTAGAAAGCACACTTCCCCTGAGAGGGAGACACGGCTTTCGCTTTTGTGTTCAATCACTGTATTTAATTCAATTATCTGCCCCTGCCACCCCCAACTGTCTGTCTTGCAAGGAAGCTTGGGAGGAGAGTGATGCTTGATGCTTCTGCAAGTCCCCAAAGTGTGCATTTGTTATTATGGAATTCAATAAAGAATGAGCTCTTACTCACCCAGCTGCTTCCTCTGGGAAGTTGTGAAGGGGCTCCAGCTGCGAGCAGTAGGAGGATGATGGGGTCTATGTGATGCGTTGAATTTTTTTTTAGATTGGATTCTGCTAGTTATCTTTTTTAAAAGGAGTGCTTATTTCATTTCAACTTAAAAAATTCATATTTTTGGATGAAAAGGACATCACAAAATCCTCTTGAACTCTAGAATTTTTCAGGTCCCACTTCTCTATAGAGTTATATTCCAGTTAAAGGACTTCTTCCCTTCCTTAATTTCTTTATCTGTCCCCTTATTGGTTAATTTCAAGTGACCATTAAGATTAGCCAGAGGCACCTGCACATCCATGTTTATTGCGGCACTATTCACAATAGCCAAGTTATGGAAACAGCCAAGATGCCCCAGCACTGACGAATGGATTAAGAAAATGTGGTATCTATACACAATGGAATTTTATGCAGCCATGAAGAAGAATGAAATGTTATCATTCGCTGGTAAATGGATGGAATTGGAGAACATCATTCTGAGTGAGGTTAGCCTGGCTCAAAAGACCAAAAATCGTATGTTCTCCCTCATATGTGGACATTAGATCAAGGGCAAACACAACAAGGGGATTGGACTATGAGCACATGATAAAAGCGAGAGCACACAAGGGAGGGGTGAGGATAGGTAAGACACCTAAAAAACTAGCTAGCATTTGTTGCCCTTAATGCAGAGAAACTAAAGCAGATACCTTAAAGCAACTGAGGCCAATAGGAAAAGGAGACCAGGAACTAGAGAAAAGGTTAGATTAAAAAGAATTAACCTAGAAGGTAACACCCACGCACAGGAAATCAATGTGAGTCAATGCCCTGTATAGCTATCCTTATCTCAACCAGCAAAACCCCTTGTTCCTTCCTATTATTGCTTATACTCTCTCTACAACAAAATTAGAGATAAGGGCAAAATAGTTTCTGCTGGGTATTGAGGGGGGGAGCGGGAGGGGGTGGAGTGGTTGGTAAGGGAGGGGGTGGGGGCAGGGGGGAGAAATAAACCAAGCCTTGTATGCACATATGAATAATAAAAGAAAAAAAAAAAAAGATTAGCATATCTCTACAACAAGTTGGGAAAAAGGAGAAAAGTTATCAGAGTTCAACTAATGATGCTTATTTGGTTTTCATCAATGTTTCTAAAACAATGCCATCAAAAGATTGAGAAATCAAAATTGCCAACACAAGAATTCTTAAAAGTGAGAAATTCTAGTGTTTTTTAGATAAATGAATGTGCACCCTTGTCAATAAATGAGTCAATTGCTAGTTAAAGTTCTCTTAGCTAAATGAATCCAAACTGGTTGATTGGTGAAGAAAATTACCTCCTTTTTCTCATAAAATAGTAAATTCGTAAAGTGAAGAATAAGAATATGTAGGCCAAACCAGGGAGCATCAGTTGAAAAAAGCTAGGTTAATTTGATTTTTCATCAATGACTCACAAACTTGCCAATCATTCCAACATTCAAATGCCTATCTGTTAATCTTTATTAACTAGCCCAATAATGCCCAGGGAGCATATTATGTATAAACCAGGGCTTTCCAAACTTAAGGCCATGCGGAGCTCTTTAAGAAAAGAAATTCTCAAACCCTCACTAACATATTCTCTCTCAGTTTTGAGAAATACTGGCTAAGAAAGTTAAACCTTACTCCATGAAAATATCTTCCCATTTCAAATAATCACTGTAAATTACAAAATTTATCCTAATAAAGTTGAACTCACTTTAGATTCAAATTACATTTAAAGCTAAGAAACAGCAACCAAAATAACTGCAAAAATTACAGACTCACAAGTTTATGCTCAGAGACTTGGTTTGAAATCTGATGCTCAAACACTATTTACCCAACACCTGAAACTTTTCAGCACTTGTTTTCTTTTTCATATTTGTGCTAAGTTGCCAACTTTTTCTTGAGTCTCACATTTAATGTAGACTCCATATTCAGATTTCACATGATCCCCATTCTTGTAGGGTTTGAACAATCATGAAAAGATTGACAACAATGAGTATGTTCTGAAGCTTTTTCTCCAAGGAACTGCCTTATTTCAGTTTTTTTCTTCCATTCCAACTAGAAACAATGTCTCCTTTGAAAGCTCATCTCATTAGGAGCTTATTTACGCACAGATGTGTTTCTAGACATATTGTCCACCACATCTATGTATTAAGGACTAGTTAATGAGAATGGGACTGGCATAATTAATGGTCTAAACAATCAATGAATAACATTTTTCATATTTCATGGATGGCTCACCATTGATAAGTTCACTGAAGAAATTTTTAAAATGTAAATTGATATTTTTTCAAGTATTTAATATCTCGAGGGGAGGATCAAGATACTGCATATCAAAATACGATGATCAATACAAGTAAATTAGTAACAAGCAAACAGATCAGGAGATGATGGAGAGAAGAGTTTGGTGAAAGTGAAATTTAATCAGGGTCTTAAAAGAAAACTAAGATTGAGTTTGAAGACATGGAGGCAAGAAGGCATTGAAGGCAAGATGTCTCCAAGAGTTAGAGGTAGGAATCTTATCTGAAGTTAAGTTGGACACTCATTTAGAGAAATATTCACAATGTCTTCCAAAAGACAAAAGACTTCGAACTTTGATTCTACATCATTGTGTTATCTGACAATAATGTGAAGCTGTTCATTGAACTGGCAGATTGTTTAAACATCCTGGTTTTCCTGAAAAAGTCCTGGTTTGTCTTTTCTTCTCCTTTCCTGTTTGGTTTAAACCTCCTCTAACTCTTTGAACCTCCTCTAACTCTCTGAAGTGCCCAAGGTGGGACAATAACTAATGTGATCATTGTATTATGCTAAATTACTGGAACTGTAAGAAAGCAACCAGGGAATGCTGGGAAACTGGGAGGCCACGGAGTGATTTGCTCCTCCAGCTGCTCCAGATAATGTTTCCTGGAGGACACACAAGAGTTAAGACTCTTTACAACATTAGTTGTTAACCAGGAAAAGGGCCAAAGACAGAGGGGCCAGGATATTTTCCTGGGTCAGACACTACAATGGATAAATTGAAGCATTAGAGTACAACAGGCTAAAATGAAAATCCAAAAGTCATTTTTGCAAACTTGACTTCAATTTTGAATCTACCTATGAAATTGTTATCCTATCTGCCAAAAAATGAGCAGTGGCATTTTGAGTATAAATTCTAAATGTGACCACCGTTATGTTTTATAAAAGAAAAAGGATTGATTGCTATAAATTGTCCAAGAGGAGAGAAGGGTCAGTCCCCCAGCTATAAGTTTGCATGTGTGGAGATAATAAAATTTGCCGACCACCTTCTTTTCTTTTTATCTGACTGTTTATAGCCAAGACGTAACTACAGAACACCCAGCATACCATTACACATATAGATTTCAAAGGCTTGGGAAGAAATCTTATTTCAGCATCTGTAGTTGGTTTTATTAAAAGCAGTTTAAATTCCCCTGCCTACAGCAGTTTGGAATTACAGTGATGGGCTGCCAAAATTTACATTTTAATTGAGGCAGAAGACAAAATAGGGCCTGGTGCAGTATTCACATATTACAAGGAAGGATAAATAAGATATGTATCAGCTGGGAAAAAAAAAATGACTGGTCGTTTTTCACTGCCTCCGGAACTTAATTTTTCTGATATGGCAGTGAGCTGAGTTGGGACTGCTAAGCAAAGACAATTTTTCTACTCAAAATGTTTACCATTGCAGGAAGTTCTTGCATTGAAATATTTCCACACTGTGGAACCAATATGCAAAAATTCAGTAGGTATGTATTTGTGTGTGCCAGCGTGCATGTGGTATCTATAATATAAATATACTATCGCCAACAACTATAAGTACAAATAACATGTCTCAATAAACTGTGAGATTCTTTTAGGTATGGGGAATTAGAATTATTGACAAATATAATTTATCTTTAAAAGCTACAGTTTGAATGTTCTAGTTTTATAGAAATGTAATATAAGTTTAATAGAAATGGAATTTTTCTCTGTGAAGAAATTTTTGTCCTATGACTGGTCTAGATGTCTCACTAGAGATGCGGAAGACCAGGTTTTCAAAGCTGAAGGTTTATCTGGGTTTGGTAAGTGCTTTCAAAACATGTTTGATATTTCTTCCTTACTCTCATAATGAAAAAATAATATGCATAAAAGTATATTACAATACATTTTAAAATTAAAGTATTATATTAGTGCTGAAAATGAGTTTTAGAATACTACAGTAATTAAGCATATTTACCCTTTTTCTTGAACCTTCATCAACTTTGTCGTATCTCCTATCAGCTACGCACAGATTTTTATATTCATACATGCTCTTTGTGAGTCATAATTATAGATTAATTGCAAAATTTGAAATCATAAGCCAATGAGCAACACATTATTATAGTATGATTATCCAGTTACTTCCTACAGAGACAAGGACTATAATTGGTCCACAGAAAAGAACTGTTCTTTGACCCTAAGCATGTGCCTGTCTCAAACTATGGAGGTTAAATGGAATCTTCACTTTGTGCCATGAAAATTTATCACGATTTGCTTTATAATTTGACAATGACTTTCCTGTTTGTTTGAATTTTAAAATGACATGGTCCTTTAAAAAGTAATAACATCCTTTCACCTAATCACTAAAATGACACATTTTTTAACCACATACTGTTATTAAAGTGGAAAGGCATTTTTCTTTAGATATCATTTTTCCTCTTGTTACTATCCAGATCATTTGTGTTGATGATTTTCAGTTCTTTCTGTAGCTGTCATTACAGGATTTATTTTCTCCCTTAATTCCTCATCCCATTCTTGTCTGTGTATGCTTGCTATGTTTTGACCTCTATCTGCCTCCTCCGTGCTCAGGTTTTCTTTTTTGATTTAGGTCTTTCTGTTTTGACATTCGTAAGCAATGTTTCAGAAAGATATTCAAAAAGTAAAAAAATTTATTCCTTATAAATTTCAAATGTCATCATTTGTCCTTGTAATCAATAATATAGCCAAAATTAAATTTTGAAGTCCCAAATATTTTCTCAGTACTTTGAAGGCATCACTTTACATTTTTAGGACATTTGGTAATATTAATGAGAAGTGTAATAACAAGTTCATCCTCATTACCTTGTTGGTAGTGAGCATTTCCTTTTTGCAGAACTTCAGGTTTATTATTTTTGGAGATCTGACATTTCATTGAGTTGAGTAGATGGGGGTCCTTCTGGCCACTTAACCATATAACAACCACATTATTTTGAAGAATGTCAAATCATTTTCAGTTCTAGAGAATCTTTTGTCTATTCTTTTTTTCAATTAAAATAAATTTTAACTTATATTAATTGTACAAAATAATGATATAATTATGACATTTTCATGCATGCATATAAGGAACTTTGATCGTATTCACTATCCTGTAACACATACTTATCCCCTTTCCCTCTCCCACTGACCCACTTCTTATTCCTTAACAGTCACTTTCTCTTTTTGTAGTTTTGTTGTTGATATTGTGTTGTTGGTTGTATTTTTAAGATTCCACATATGATAGAAATTATGTGATATTTTTGTTTTAGAGTCTGCTTTATTTCACTTAACATGGTAATCTGTAATTTTTATAATCTTTCTTGACCTTTTCATTTCCCATGTCTTTTCAAAATTCTTACTAGATGAATGTTGATATTCTGGGTTAATTCTTTCTTTTATTTTATTTCTTATATTTTCTGTTCATTTATCTTTTCTTTTCCATACTTAAATGAGATTCTTCAGCTTTCTCAATTTTTTTTAGTTTCTTATTGATCTTTAAACTTCAAGAGCTTTTCTTCTTGGACTTCTCCTTAGCATCCTGTTCTGGTTGTACAGATCCTGAAGTTTCTCAAATCAGTAAGGAGATTAAAGTAAGGTTCTTTTCTGTCTTTGCATTATGTCAATATCTCTGAGCTTTGGCTGTTCTTTTTGTTGCTTTGGATTGTGATATTAATTTTCTCAACATGTTTGGTTATATTGATAGTTCAATATTTATGAAAGAAATTGTAGGCTGAGTCATATAAGTCTCTATCATTATGCAAAATGTCATCTCCAAAGGTCAATATAAAGTAGCGTTGACCAAATGGGTTAATAAGCTCATTCATTCCCCTACTGTGTACTGGGAAAGGTAGCATGCAATTATGTTGGAAAGCTTACAAAATGAGAATGGCTGCAAACTTGGCCATGACTACAAAAATCATTAAATTTCTTTCAAGACCACTTTTGTGATAGAAATTAGAGGAAATCCCACTGGTAATGAAACTCAAATCAGTATCAGACAGTGGTGAGTGGTAACTGGCACAGATATTCCTTAGATTTATGTCATTTCCTGCTCACTCTCTAGATTTATGCTACATCATTGGGTCTTTCTTTTAAAGAATGGCTCCCATCTTCTAAGAAGTTTGAGTGCTAACATTTTCTCTCTTCTAGATATTTACCCAAAGAAAAGTGATCCATTAAGGCCTAATTAGCCACTCATTCCAATCTGTTTTCAGAGTGATTATGTACTTAAAAAGTTTTGATTTCTCTCTTAAAACTGCAGTACAAATTTTTAAAGCAGGAAAAAGAAATTTTAAGCCTGGTATTTTATACCATAAATATTAATTTCATGGTACAAATAAGACCCAAATGCTATTCATTCTCTTTCCTATCTACACTCACAATCTGGGTTAGAAGCAATAAAAGCAGTCAGATTTTCCAGCAGGATAAGATACTGTATGGTTCTCCGCAGTTCTGCATCTGTCATGTACAATGGCTACCAGAGAAAACTGGTAAAGCAAAATACTGTAGTGTTTCCAATATGCCTTTTTATTTGTAGGCATGGTATAATCAAATTGTTTCATAACCTAAGACCTTCACTTTGTGACTTCCTCATTTATTGGTTATACAACCTACCAAACTCAACTTCAAATATCCTCCAATGTAGAACTTACAAAGACGTTTTGTTCTTTGATCCTTGATTAGTTTTCCCCCATTTGCATATAGTTTCTTTTTTTTATTATAGCATCATTATTCTAAAACAGGGTAAGGTATAAACATGAGGAAATGAGCAGTGGAGCCCAAATGAGTCTCTGTTATTACTTCTTGTTTCCATTTGTGTATGAGATGTACCACATTTGTGGGATAACAAAGACTCAAACACCAGACAATTCTTGGACATTTGTTCTTTTCTGCTATTTCTGGTGTAGTTTCTGGCTCACACATGCTCCTACTTCTTTTTTTCCTGCTGGAATTTGAACTAGTGGCCTTACTTTTGCTACATAAGCGCTCTACTACTTGAGCCACAACCTGGCCCCTTTTTGCTTTCTTTATTTTTTAGATAGGGTCTCATGCTTTTGTTCATCACTGGCCTTGGACTGGTATCCTCCTACCTCTGCCTCTTCCTTCTGTGTAGCTGGGATCATAGACATGACCCATGCCTTTCTTGTTCTTTGAGATAGGGTCTTGATAACTAAATTTTGCCTCCTTTGGCCTCAGAACTGTGATATTCCTATCTTTATGTCCCAAGTAGCAAAAAATCTACTTGCCACAGTGCCTAGCTACCACATCCTACTCTGACTAATATAACATGAAAATTATTTCCAACACTATGAACTTAGACATGTACTTACTTGTTAGTTAACCTAATGCATTTCTTTCTGCTGATGTAATGACTTTCCCTTCTTATCAATATTGTACAGACAAACTATTTAGCCAGAAAAGCTGCCAATATTTATAACCTTTTAAGTCAGTACAGGAATTTAGTAATTTGTTTTTAGTGTTTACTGTTTTAATGAATATTGTGGTTAGAGTTTATTTTCTATTTCATTCCAAAAATAATCTGAATTGTCTTAGATATTACAGGATGTAGTGTGTAATATATTCTCTGCTGCTCTCTTTCATTCCCCCTCCCCTAATTCCTGTAACAGTTTCAACAGGTATCATTTTGGGGACAGGAGGTGTGGCTGAAGCAGAAAAATGTCTGCTTTATAAGTGTAAAGTCCTAAATTCAAACCCCAGTCCCACCAAAAAAAATAAAAAAGGTGAAACAAATATCATTTTTGCATTTACATACATGTGTATGCCTTACTCGCACCTTATTCCTCCTCCAACTTCTTTCCCTGCCACCTCCTCCCGCCCCCAGTGCAGAACCTGTTCCACCCTCTTGTTCTTCAGTTTTTTAGAAGAATACATAAAAGATAATAAGAGAATCATGATATTTTTGCTAGTTTGAGGTAAAGATAGCTATACAGGAAAATTCCTTGTGTTGTTTCCATGCATATATGTATTATAACCAAAATTGGTTCATCTCTACCAGACCTCTTCACTACTCCCTAGTCCCCTTCCCATAGTGGCTTCGGACAGTTTAAGATTACTTTATTCATTCCTATGCAGTGAACACATCAACCACATTCAAGATTTTTGGTTTCCTTCTCTTGCCTTATCCCTCCTATGTGCGGCCTCCCCTTAGTGTGACCCACATCCTGTAATATTGCTGCATTTGTTTCAAGTCTATAATCCACATGTGAGGTAGAACATACGATTCTTGGCCTTCTGAGCTGGACTAACTTCACTTAAGATGATGTTCTTCATTTCTGTCCATTTACCTGAGAATGACAAAACTTCATTCTTCTTTGTGGCTGAGTAAAATTCCACTGTGCATAAATATCACATTTTCTTAGTCCATTCATCAGTAGTGGGGCATCATGGCTTAGCAATTTTGAATAATGCTGCAATAAGCATGGGTGTTCAGATGCCTTTGTAGTAACTTGACTCACATTCCTTTGGGTATATCCCTAGGAGTGTTATTGATGCTCTCATCAAATTGGAAAACACCAAGTGTTAATATAATGTTATTCATATTTTAAAATTCTGGGAGTTTCTGTAAAAATATTAATGCATTCTCCCATTTCATATAACTATTTATTTATTTATTTTGTAATATTGGGCTTCGAACTTAAGGTTTTTCACTTGCTAGGCAGGCACTCTACCCCTAGAGCCATGCCAGCCCTGTTTGTGCCCGTTACTTTTAGATAAGTGTCACTTTATGCCCAGGCTGGCCTGGACCACAGTCCTCCTATTTGTGCTTTTGTATGTAGGTGTTATGACAGAGATATGCCAACATACTCAGCTATTGATTCAGATGGGGTCTCACAAACTTTTTGCCAGGGCTGGCTTCAAACAGTAATCCTCCTGATCTCCTCTTCTTAAGGAGCTAGGGTAAAAGGCTTGAGTCACCACATCCAGTCTCATTTCATGTAAGTATTAAAGGAACATACAACAAAAGATTCATGTACTGTAGAACTATCTGTGTTATACTGAAACATCCACATGATTGACAGATTTATTTAATTCTATCTATGAAAAGTTTGCTCCTTATAGCTGTAACTAAAATCATATCATAGACATATCTGATGGGAAAAATTCAAACATATTTGAAAAATTAGAAGCTTCTCAACTATGTACTTTAATTTAGTTCCTATTCAGTTCTCTAGTTCCAATATCTATTATAAATTTGATTAAAATATGGTAATGCAAACATTGTACATAATAAAGTATTTGATACTCAAATGTCTATACTTCTATTAATCTAATATTTTTACTCCTGTTTCTATATAGTACATATAAAAGTTTAATCTTTCTATAGAGAAAGATGCGAATTGTGTATGAGCAAATATGTAGTAAACTTTTCTAGATATCTCTAAGAGTGGTATTAATTCATCAAATTGGAAAACATCAAGTGTTTATATATATATGTATATATACTGGATATTAGCTATAGATAGATAATACACAGATATCTGTATATATATATACATACATGTATATGTATATTCTTAAAGTAGTCTTGGTTGAAAACAATTACATTTGTTTGAGGCACACTTAATCCTGGAAGCAATGCAACATTTACTTTTAGCTTGAATTGACTCCTAAATGGAAAAACATTATGTTTTTTTCACATGCTTATTTTGAAAATTCAAGCAGGCATGTATTCATCATCTGCCAGGATATTATAATATTGGCTACCTACAGAATGGAGTTTTTTGAAAAAACAAATAACTGATAACATTATTTCTATTTGGAATCTCTTCATATGATGCAATTCTAAAACCTTATAAATGCTATCCTTTAATTACATCAGGTAGAGGGATAGAGAGGAGAGTTGAAATCATAATTCCCCCTCTCAAAATTATTACAGTCTTGATTAAATAAATACTGCTTTAATTTTAAATGTTTTGATCATAATTTTATTTATTATAAAACACATGTTATAAGATTGGTTTCTCTGCTCTGACTGTAGAAAAGTGACTCTACTGGACTTTTGTGGTGATCTTGCCTCTCTCTTTTCCCTTAAAAATAGAACAAATGTGTCTGGAGTTGTAGCTTATTTGTCATTTGTAGAGTCCTCACCTAGCATGCAGGATGCCCTGGGTTCAAGCCCTAGAAACACACACACACAAAAACAAAACCTAAATACAGATAAGGCATGAAATTTCTTTTCTTGTGTATTTAGCAAGTCAGATTCCTTTTAAATAACAAGAATGATAAAACTTATGTTATGGTTAAAATACTTCATAAGTTAATAAATAAAATGATGGAACTACCGCTACTGTGACTGGAGATATAGGCTATCAAAGCCACACAGGGCCTGGAGACGTGGGCTATGGCACTTGAGATGTTAAAAAAAAAAAAAAAAAAAAACACTGCTTGAAATGTAACATCATTGTTGGATTCACAACACATTTCTTTAGGTAAAAATGAAATAGTTTCCTACTGCAATTCTAAACCCTGTGGCAAGATGCATTACAATTATGCACTTTGGTAACCCTAGTCCCTTATGTTGCTTGTTTTAACCGTTAACTGTTATTTGTCTATCCAAACTCCTTAGAAGTATGGATCTTATTTAACTTTTCCATTGTATATCATACAATTTTAAGCTATGTGTGACAGAAAGAAGATATTACCATAGCCTATTGACAGATTGAAAGGAATTTGGGGAGAGTAAATAAAGTCTGAGGATAACAGGGTCAGCTGAGTAAGGCTGGCACTTCTGGCTTCCTCTCTATGCAGTTTCTTCTGCGATGAGTATTATCCCAGCTCTTAAATTGTGCCCCTGCTCTTTCTTTTCTGAAATTATGCCTGTCAAGTTTCTCTCAAGGTTTCCAACATTCCTTCTATGCAAGCTCCCAAAACTTCACATCATTCCTATTCTCTCTGAACCTCCAGATCAGTATTACATCTTCAGTACTCATTATTTCATATTTAAAGTAAAGTATGATTGTCCTAAATTACCTATGCTATTCAGTAATCCTGGATTACTGCTTATTTGGAATAATTCAACAGACTTGTACATAACTGTAGTAAGAGTTCAATACCAAAAGGACAATTTGTTATTCTTCCCAATGGTAGTGACTATGTAAATCAAATATTACAGTCCCAGGTGGGACATTTTACCATAGAAATATGCATGAAAAGCTGTGAAAATCAGCATTTACATGTATGTAGCCCTTACAGTTTACCAACAAATTTAATATGTATGTTTAATCCTTAAAACAACCTTATGAGGTATTATTGTTATAGTCTGTGGATTCTGGAAGACAAATGACTTGTATGTCTCCCCCTACCTGCATCTGGGATGGTGAATGGAAACATGACACTCATTCATTTCCTGTGGGCTTCCTTTGATTTTCCACCCCATGGAGGAAAGAGAACTTGTTTCATGTGGTCTTGAATACTCCCACAGTACACAATATAGCACTGATACCCAAATGACCCCTAAGATTTCATTATTTGACAAGCAACATTAAATAATTCTGTGTTTTGAAACTGTGGACACATTATAACTTAGTGTAAGTGAGAATTTTTGACCAGTCTATCTAGTAATAGAATGGACTGTCTGGTCACCTAGGAGCTCTCAAGCAGGTTCTGGGATGCACTCTTGCCTGGGAAGTAGACAAGGTTCATGCATTGGCAGATGTTTGAATCAGTGGCCTCTAAGGTGCCTTACAACTGTGCTTGCTATGCTGAATTTCTCTGGGCCATCCCAGAGAAATGCTGCATCTATAGACAAGACTGACTTTATTATTTTTTTTAAAGTGATAGATGCCACTTCTTTAAGCCCTATTCTTAATAGACAGAGTTGCCATTTAAGACAATTGTGCAAACTCATCATCAATTAATACAACTCAAGTACACAAAGACTTTTCATGTGGAATGAGTTTATTGCCATTCTTGACCTTATATCTTGTGAGAGGATTAAGACTGCAATATCGTATTTTTTTTCCTAAATGACTGTTCAAGTTTCCATAAAGTTACTTAAAGTTAAAATTAGAAAATCTCTCTGACAAGAAAAATATACAGTAGTTTTGAGACATCTATTGAGACCCATAAAAATTTGAAGTGTCTGAGAGACTTGACGGGATAGTCAAAAGTAGGAAGGATATGAAAAGTTCTCTGCTGGCTTCATTTTTGTGTAGGGATTTTTAAGTGGGTTCTAACTCCAAATTATAAGAACATTTGGCAAAACTACAAGAATGTGTTTAGCAGTGGAAGGAAGTAAAAACCTCAGTATATTTCTAGAGTATTCTAGCTCCTGTGTAAAATACAGTGAGAGTATTCCCTCTCAGAGCAACATTGACCCCCCTCAATGGTGTCTCTTACATGGAAAATTTATGATCAGTTTTGTCATTGCCTCATGTGTTTATGAGTCAAGGCCCAAATGACTGAATTGTCAAAGAACAATTGAGATAGAAAATGGTATAAAATTATGATCTGGCATGTTTCAAGTTTAGATTTGGACATAGATTAAAAAAAAAAAATATGGGTTTGGTGAGTTCCGAGTATGCCCAAAAAAATCATGTGGACTGAGGGCACACTGCAACACTTTCTTTGGTGCATATTTTTGCTGTTTCAGTAACAGAATTAAAATATCTATCTTACATAACTATACCTTATATAAAATATACCTATATGTTATATAAAATATATAAGTAGTAGCTTCCATTTTTATAAGTTCTAAGAATTTCTTATGATTGTTCCATGCTACCTTTCTGAGGGATATTCTTTCTACTCTCTGTCATGTTCGAATTAAGCTAAATGAAAAGTTTTGCTTGAATCTGGGAAAGTTTTTAAAGATCATAACTTATTTTGCCTGAGTGATCAGCATGGCAGCAGGGAACATGTGTTATCACATAGAGATAACTGAGTTGACTGTTGTCCCCCACTGACAAAACTATTCATCTCAATTACGTTAACAAAAAGAAATCACCTAGGTAAGGATAGCCAACATGTATCAGGAAGTCATACAGCTTAGGTCTTTTACAAAATGCTAAAATTAGCATTACCCATCAGATTTTCTATAAAAAGCAACCATCTAGACCTTTTGAGTTTCATTGCTTTGTCTTCTTACCACTTGAATTTATTGACAGAATGTTCTTTTTAAGGATCATCTTTGAGGTAAGTGAATAAAATAATAGTAGCATCTTGGCAAATTGTTCATAAAATTTTCACTCATTTAGCACTATGAGGGAAGGGTTTGGAGAAAGATGCAATTTTGATTCTGATTAATGTTTCCTATGCAAACAGAAAAATTTCAGTGATGAAGGAAGAAATGTACATCAATCAAATCCTATGCAAACCATAGTTGCATTGATTTGTGCTTAGCTCTTTTGGTGGAACCTGAAGTTATGAGTCTCAACTTCAGTAAGTCTTTGTGTTATGTGAACATGACCCATTACAACTAGCAATATAAAATTGACAGTATATATAGTGTTTGCTTTATAGAATGGAAATTAAATTGAGTAAGAAAGGTGTCTTAATTAAAAGACTGAATTTATTTATTTATTTTAAAATTTTTATTTTATTCATATGTGCATACAATGTTTGGGTCATTTCTCCCCCTTTCCGTCACTCTCTCCCTTCCCTTACCCTCCCAACCCCTCCCCCTCTCTCTCTACCCCCTTGCTACCTGGCAGAAGTAATTCTGCCCTTATCTCTAATTTTGTTGAAGAGAGAGTATTAGCAATAATAGGAAGGAACAAGGGTTTTTGCTAGTTGAGATAAGGATAGCTATACAGGGAGTTGACTTGCATTGATTTCTTGTGCATGTGTGTTGCCTTCTAAGTTAATTCTTCTTGAACTAACCTTTTCTCTAGTTCCTGGTCCCTTTCTCCTATTGGCCTCAGTTTCTTTAAAGTATCTGCTTTAGTTTCTCTGCATTGGGGGCAACAAATGCTATCTAGTTTTTTAGGTGTCTTACCTATCCTCATACCTTCCTTGTGTGCTCTCACTTTATCATGTGATCAAAGTCCAATCCCCTTGTTGTGTTTGCCCTTGATCTAATGTCCACATACGAGGGAGAACATACAATTTTGGTCTTTTTGCCAGGCTAACCTCACTCAGAATGATGTACTCCAATTCCACCCATTTACCTGCAAATGATAAGATTTCATTTTTCTTCATGGCTGAGTAAAATTCCATTGTGTACAAGTACCACATTTTCTTGATCCATTCGTCAGTGGTGGGGCATCTTGGTTGTTTCCATAACTTGGCTATTGTGAATAGTGCTGCAATAAACATGGGTATGCAGGTGCCTCTGGAGTAACCTGTGTTGTATTCCTTTGTGTACATCCCCAGGAGTGGGATTGCTGGATCATATGGCAGGTCTATGTTTAGATTTTTAAGAAATCTGCAAAGTTTCTTCCAGAGTGGTTGCACCAGCTTGCATTCCCACCAGCAGTGTAAGAGGGTTCCTTTTTCCCCACAGGGGTGAGGTGGAATCTTAGTGTGGTTTTGATTTGCTTTTCCTTTATGGCTAGAGATGGTGAGTATTTTTTCATGTGTTTTTTGGCCATTTGAATTTCTTCTTTTGAAAAAGTTCTGTTTAGTATAGTTGTCCATTTCTTTATTGGTTCATTGATTTTAGGAGAGTTTAGTTTCTTAAGTTCCCTGTATATGCTGGTTATCATTCCCTTGTCTGACGTATAACTAGCAAATATTTTCTCCCACTCTTTGGGTAGTCTTTTCAGTTTAGAGACCATTTCTTTTGTTGTGCAGAAGCTTTTCAATTTTATGAAGTCCCATTTATTCATCCTTTCTCCTAGTTGCTGGGCTGCTGGGGTTCTATTGAGCAAATCTTTGCCTATACCTATTTTTCCAGAGTGATTTCTGCTCCTTCCTGTAGTAACTTCAGAGTTTCAGGTCTGATATTTAGGTCCTTGATCTATTTTGAGTTGATGCTAGTACAGGGTGATAGACATGGATCTCATTTCAGTTTTTTGTAAGCAGATAACCACTTTTCCCAGCAACATTTGTTGAAGAGGCTGTCTTTTCTCTATCATATGTCTTTGGTTCCTTTGTCAAAAATCAAAAATAAGTTGGGCATAGCTTTGTGGATTCATATCTGGGTCCTCTATTCTGTTCCCCTAGTCTTCATGTCTTTTTTTGTGCCAATACAATGCTGTTTTTATTGCTATTGCTTTGTAATACAGTTTGAAGTCGGATATTGTGATACTTCCAGCATTGCTCTTTTTGCTAACTATTGCCTTGGCTATTTGTGGTCTCTTGTGTTTCCAAATGAACTTTAGGGTAGATTCTTCAATCTCTGTGATGAATGTTATTGGGATTGTAATGGGAATTGCATTGAACATGTAGATTGCTTTGGGTAGTAAAGCCATTTTTACTGTGTTGATTCTATCAATCCATGAGCATGGGAGATCTTTCCATCTTCTGTAGTCTTCCTCAATCTCTTTCTTCAAGGATCTGTAGTTCTCCTTATAGATGTCATTCACATCCTTTGTTAAGTTTACTCCTAGGTATTTGACTTTTTTTGAGGATATTGTGAATGGAATTGTTTCCATATATTCCTTCTCAGTTTGTTCATTGTTGGTGTATAGAAAAGCTAATAATTTTTGTATGTTGATTTTGTATCCTGCCACCTTACTGTAGCTGTTGATGATATCTAAGAGTTTTTGGGTAGAGTTTTTTGGGTCATATTGTCTGCAAATAAGGATATTTTGAAGATTTCTTTACCTATTGTATTCATTTTATTTCCTCTTCTTGCCTAATTGCTCTGGCTAGAAATTCCAGTACTATGTTGAATAGAAGTGGGGATAGTGGGCATCCTTGTCTCGTTCCTGATTTTAGGGGGAATGGTATCAGTTTTTCACTGTTAAATATGATGTTGGCTGTAGGTTTGTCATATATAGCCTTTACAATGTTGAGGTACATTCCTTCTATTCCTAATTTTCTTAGAGCTTTTAACGTGAAGTGGTGTTGGATCTTGTCAAAGGCTTTTTCTGCATCTATTGAGATGATCAGGTGGTTTTTGTCTTTGCTTCTATTGATGTGCTGTATTATATTTATAGATTTGCATATGTTGAACCACCTTTGCATCCCTGGGATTAATCCAACTTGGTCATGGTGAATGATTTTTCTGATATGTTGTTGGATTAGGTTTGCCATCATTTAATTGGGGATTTTTGCATCAAAGTTCATTAGGAGATTGGTCTATAGTTCTCTTTTTTGGAAGTATCTTTATCTGGTTTTGGGATGAGCAAAATACTGTCTTTATAAAATGAATTAGGCAGTGTTCCTTCCCTTCTATTTTGTGGAAAAGTTTAAGGAGAGTTGGTATTAGTCCTTCTTTAAAGGTCTGATAGAATTCAGAAGAGACTCCATCAGGTCCTGGACTTTTTTTGTTTTTGGAGGGGGAGACTTTATTGCTGCTGCAATTTCATTTTGTGTTATAGCTCTATTCAGGTGATTAATATCCTCTGGGTTCAATTTTGGATGGTCACAAGTATCTAGAAATTTGACCATTTCTTCAATATTTTCAAATTTATTGGAATATAGGTTCTCTAAGTAGTCACTGATGATTCTCTAGATTTCCATGGCGTTTGTTATCTCCCATTTTGCATTTCTGATTTTATTGATTTGGGTTTCTTCACTCCTCATTTTAGTCAGGTTTGCCAGGGGTCTGTCAATCTTGTTTATTTTTTCAAAGAACCAGCTTTTTGTTTCATTGATTCTTTGTATGTTTTTGTTGTTGTAGTTGTTTTTATTTCATTAATTATGGCCCTTATTTGTATTATTTATCTCCTACTGCTTGTTTTGGGTTTTGTTTGTTCTTGTTTTTCTAGGAGTTTGAGGTGTAGCATTAGGGCATTGATTTGAGATCTTTCTGACCTTTTAACATATGCAGTCATGGCTATAAACTTTCCTCTTAGGACAGCCTTGCTGTGTCCCATGGGTTCTGGTAGGTTGTGTTTTCATTTTCATTAACTTCCAGGAACCTTTTGATTCCTTCTTTTATTTCATCAATGACTCACTGATCATTGAGCAATGTGTTGTTCACCTTCAAATTGTTTGCCTGTTTTCTACTGTTATTTTTTTGTTGTTGAGTTCTAATTTTAATGTATTGTGATCTGATGGAATGCATAGGATTATTTCTATTTTCTTACATTTGCTGAGGCTTGCTTTGTGCCCTAAGATATGATCAATTTTGGAGAAAGTTCCATGGGCTGCTGAGAAGAATGAGTATTGTGTGAAAGTAGGATGAAATATCCTGTAGACATCAGCTAGGTCCATTTGATCTATGGTTTGATTTAGTTCTAGAATTTCTTTATTGAACTTTTGTTTGGATGACCTATTTATTGGTGATAAGGAGTATTAAGGTCTCCCACTACCACTGTGTTGGAGTCTATACATGCTTTTAAGTCCTTCAGAATATGATTGATAGAATTGGGTGCATTGACATTGGGTGCATACAGGTTCATAATTGTTGTTTCCTTTTGGTTTATTTTCCCTTTTATTAGTATGGAGTGTCCTTCTTTATCTGGATTGATCAAAGTAGGTTTGAAGTCTACTTTGTCTGAGATAAGTATTGCTACCGATGCCAGTTTTCAGGGACCACTGGCTTGGTAAATCTTCTTCCAACCTTTCACTCTCAGCCAGTGCTTATTTCTGTCAATGCGGTGGGTCTCTTGTAGGCAACACATTGTTGGATCTTCCTTTTTAATCCAGTTTGCAATCAGTGTCTTTTGATGGGGGAATTTAGTCCATTAACATTCAGTGTTAGTATTGATAAATACCTGGTGATCCCTGTCATATAGTTGTCTTTGTTGATTAAGAATTTGATTATGTGTAGCTTAATCAGTGTTACTCTTTACTTTCTTGCCTTTTCTTCTCCTGTAGTTTCATATTGCCTGCCCTTTCATGGTTTTGTTTCCTTTCATTTTCTGTGTGCAGAATTCCTTGGAGAATCTTTTCTAGTGGAGGCTTGGTGGTCATATATTGTTTTAGTTTCTGCTTATTAGGGAAGACTTTTATTGTTCCATCTATTTTGAATGATACTTTTGCTGGGTAGAGTATCCCAGGGTTGAAGTTATTTTCATTCAGTGCTTGTAAGACCTCACTCCATGCTCTCTTGCTTTTAATGTTTCTGATGAGAAGTCTTCTGTGATTTTGTTGGGCTTACCTTTGTATGTTATTTGTTTTTTCTCTTTTCCATCCTTCAATATTCTTTCTCTAGCCTCTGTACTTGTTGTTTTAATGATAATATGTCATGGGGTAGTTCTATTTTGGTCATGTCTGTTTGGTGTTCTGGAGGCTTCTTCTACCTGAATGGGCATAGTTTTCTCTTGATTTGGGAAGTTTTCCGTTATTATTTTGTTGAATATATTATACATTCCTTTTGCTTGCACCTCTTCTCCTTCTTCAATGCCCATGATTCTCAGGTTTGGTCTTTTGATGGAGTCAGCGAGTTCTTGTATTTTATTTTCACAGGTCTTGCGTTGTTTAACTAATAGTTCTTCAGTTTTTCCTTTAATTGTCATTTCATCTTCAGGTTCTGAGATTCTGTCTTCTGTTTGCTCTATTCTGCTAGAATGGCCTTCCATTTTGTTTTGTATTTCTGTTTCATTCTTTTTTTTCTAAGGTTTTCCATATCATGGGTCACTTCCTCTTAAATATTGTCAATTTTTGCCCTTAATTCATTTCTCTCTCTATTTATAGTGGTCTCAGTTTCAGTTTGGCATTTATTTAGGGCTTCTATGATTTCATTTATTTGTTTCTGGGTTTTCTCATATTCTTTGTTTTTGTTGTCTTGGAATTTCTTGAGTGCCTCCTGTACATTTTGGTTGACCATGTCTAGTAACATCTCTATGAAATTCTCATTAATTACTTGTAGGATTTCTTCTTTCAGAGTGTTCTTGTGGACTTCATTGGGTTCCTTGGTATAGTTTATCTTTGTTTTGTTGGAGTCTGAATCTGGGTATCCGTTTTCTTCATTTCGCTCTAAATCCTGTACTACTTTATTTTTGGGAGAGAATGGTTTCCTTCCCTTTTTCTTCTTCCCATATTTCCACTAGGTAACGTTTCTATCCCTGGACTATTTTTAATTTAGTATTAGCTGGGTAACAATATGAACACTCTGTCAAGCGTGTCTCCTGCTTTTTATCAAAGTCCCTGTTTCATAGAGGTCAGAAGGTCTGAGGCTGTGTTCCGGTCGCCATCTTGGATCCAGACTTTGTATCTTAATGGTATTCTTTTTGTAACTTTGTCTCCCCTGTGTCACCTGGAAAATTTCTGTATCAAAACCAGTTTAAGATTCACCTTCTCAGAGCATTTCTCTATTAACTCAGCAATAACCTCAGCTCTTGGGCTCAGCCTGAGAACTGTGCTAGGAAGTGTATATGATGAATTTATCAGCATGTGAACCTCTCTATTCCACCAAACCTGCACTGTCCAATGCAGTAGACACTAGCCACATGTGCTAATTTAAATTTAAATTAAATGCAATTGAAACTTAGTTTATCAGTTATCCTTCCACATTTCACATGCTCAGTGATCACCTGTGGCCTGTGGCTACCTATTGGAAAGCACAGACAGAAAAGTATTATTGTACAAAGTTTTGTTGGGCTGAGCTGTGCTACACTAAGATACTCATCCTGATGTCCAAGTCCCCATTCTCTGGTGTAGCTCATGGAATATGGAAGACAGTAACTGATCACTGAACACAAGCAAGAACAGAGTCAGACTTGGTTTATGTTGCTCTAGCCATTAGTATTAAATCTCTAATCCATGCAGGTAGCATGGATGCCAGTTTGAGTTTAGAGTAAAACCCAGCTTTCTTTCAGTATTTGGAAATGTAGTAGGATTCCTCTCTCTCTCTTTCTCTCATCTCATGGTGTACCCTGCATTGGCCTCAAACTCATAATCATCTTGCTTGCCCTTCCAGAGTACTGATATCTCCACAAAATGGGCTTCTTTTTTAGATATTGAGGTTGGGTTCCAGTATCTCTCAGTGAAGCTGAGAGGTGGCCTTTCAAGACTACCATATGATATATCTTTGCTCTAGGGTGAGTATTACAACTAAAAGAGAATAATCAAGAACCAGGCATTGTTTTGTTAACTTTGGAGAAGGTTTTTGAAACCCTTGAGGAATTTTGATGGTTTGTCACATGGCATCTCTAACTATCTGCCAGGATCCCTGCTTTGCTTAAGAATATAAAAAATTGTTTACATTGTCT
Organism: Castor canadensis; assembly: GCF_047511655.1. Classification (NCBI taxonomy): domain Eukaryota; kingdom Metazoa; phylum Chordata; class Mammalia; order Rodentia; family Castoridae; genus Castor; species Castor canadensis. Next base: position 23,863,877 of record NC_133389.1, on the reverse strand, counting down.
TTTCCTAGGGTGGGTTTTATTGAAACTAATATAGCTTTAAAATTTTTTATTACTATTTTTTTAAGGAAAACTATCTGGAGATAGGAAACTGGATTAGGAATTAAATAGCTGTATGATAATAAGCATTAACCTTAATGAACAAAACAATTAAGAAAAGAATGTCATATTAGATTTTAACATCACTGACTAAAAAGGGCTTAGGGACAAGTCATGCAAATCTTTCAGATGTCTACCTTTGAAATAATTGAACACAACTGTATTTTGATTCTTTGTACATAGTGGATATTCAGTAGCTATTGAATGGGAAAAGACTGAATGCATATAGACCTGATTTTTCAAGTCTGTTTTGATTGGTGCAGTGAATCAGATTAATTGAACCATTTCAAGAAACTGTTTTCAATTACTTGAACAACAAAATTGTGTTTTTCTTTTTTTTTTTTTTGTATTTTTATTGCTGCTTTCTTAAAACCAGCAGGTCTAACTATTGAACAACAGCCAGCATAAGCTCAAAAAACATTAAAAAGTACCTAAGAAGCATTGGATGTTTTTATAGATTCAAGCTATTAGTGTCACTGAAGGCAAGAAACAAAATTCATTTTTTATGTATAAAGTTAAAAGATTTTTGTGTTTGAATATTTCATTTCATTTGTTGGGCGCTTCCTGTACTTATCCTGCTGAGGTAGGAGGATTGGGAGTCTAAGCCAGTCTGGGCTACCTGGTGATTTCCAGGTAAGCCTGGGCTGTATAGCAAAATCCTGTCTCAAAACAAAACAAGACATTTCAAAACAAAGAAACAGCAAGTGAAAAAGTGAAGTTGTCTTTAAGCTTTAACTTTGGTATTAAATTAGACAAAATTCCAGTCTCTTCTGTTGCTATGTTGAATGATTTGGGGTAGATTTATTGTACTATCAAGAGGGTCAACTTCCATCTCTATTAAATGGGAATATGTGTAATCTCCCTCTCTAAACAGAGAAGCAATGACATTGACTTAACAATTCTTTGGGAGAGAAAGCCCTCAAGTACTGGACAAGTGTTTATGAAACAGAATTTATTACATTATCATTTAACACCTATGATGGTTTGAATTCTGTCACCAAAAAGATATACTGAAGTCTTATCTCTTGTAATTCCTATTATGGTCTTATATAGAATAGGGCACTGCTGATTAATTAGATGAGGTCACACTTGATTAGGATGGGGCTTTAGTACAATATAATTGGTGTCCTTTTAATAAGATACATAGACACATGGGGAGATTTCCCTGAGTCTACTCATATCTACTATATCTTCTATATATTCTACTGAATATCTTTTTCCATGAGGAAAAAGAAAGATATTGAAGTGATGCAGCTACTGGCCAAGAAATGCCAGGGGTTCACAACCACAATCTGAAACTAGGAAATGTAAGGAAGGAGCTTACCTGGAGTCTCAGGATCACAGGCTTAATAAGAACTTGACTTTTGACTTCTAGCTTCCTGAACTGTAAGAGAAGACATTTCTATTTTCAGCTACCAAGTTTGTGGTACTTCCTGATGTTAGCCCTCAGAAGCAATATGATACCTAAGTTATTTAACCAGTTCAGTTTCTTAATTCTAAGTAAGATACTTGAAAGTTAATGGAATAAGATTTTGTAAGATCATGTATGCAGTAGTGTCCCTTGAGGCTATTTGTTGATCTTCATATTATACTCTAATGGCTATATCCACCATTTCCTCATTACTTGCCTGAGAACTCAAAAATGCATTGCCTTCAAGACTGGGGAAGGAATGAGCAACAATTCCCTGTAATTGTGTTATGTATCTGCAATTTTCTGAAGCCAAAGAGCCACATATTTTATCAGTTTCTCCAAGAAGAGTCTAAGAACTACACTCTGTTTTAACACTAAAACAGAAGTTTCAGAATACTCATAGTGGTAGGGATAAGGCAGCTGATTTCCTCTCAACCTCTAGAATCCAAAAGGCCAACAACTTAGAGGCTATAACTGAGTTAGTCAGAAAATTGACACAGCCATCTTAATGACAGCTAATGAAAGTCAATTGATGAACAATCAGTATTTTGCAAGCCAGTACTTAAACATTATCATTATCAAAATTAAGTTATGTACACTTACACATAAATGCATTATATTAAGCAAAAGTTAAATGTACTTATCACTTGTCACCTCCTACTTATTTTTAGTACATATTTACTATTACCTATGTTTTTGAGACCATTTATGTCTATGAGATGACATGTTATTTGAGGATGTGCTGTGTGCAACTCTTCTTAACTCAAAGTTCAATAACACCCAGATTGGTTATTTCACTTCAGTCATGACAAGAAATCAGATCACAAAGGAAGCTGGCAAATATTACTAGTGACTTTCACCAACCCAACCCCCAACCAAAATGGTTGATAGTATTTGCCAGGCTACCACTGATTTATACTTGGCTAATTGTCTGCTCTTTTATCCTTGGGGTTTTCATAACTTGAGATACTACATAAGAATATTGGGCTAGAGTACCAAAAGGGAACTTAGAACATGCTAAAAGAGGCCTTTACTTATAGGAGAGTTCCTACAGACAGATTTGACATGCTGTAAGTCTCGATCTGACCTTTATGAATAGAGAGGAGCTGTCAGTCCTCCAATTACAAAGTTTTAGAGAAAAAGATGCCACTGTCTTCCTTATGACTTAGCCTAAGTATTATCCTAAAATTCATCAAAGCAAAAAAGTTTTAGAACTTCCTCAATATTTTTCCTTCTTATCCAGAGTTTGCATGATTGAGTAGCATTTTACAGAGAATAGTAAGTCATATTTTGTATTTGAAATGTAACCTCTTTTCTGGGGTGAATTTTCCAAAAATATTTCAATAGTATTTTTAACCTGCAGGATGCTATTTCTTATTTAATTCTGTTAAGTTATGATAAGGTTCTCTGTGTATTTGAAATAAACTATATGTACAATTTGGTTATCTTTCATTCTTTATTGTTGTTGTTTTTCTTCGAAGCAATAAGGTAGGGCATATTATAACTCAGACTTAATGAATTTTATCTGGGTAAAATCTGGGAAAATCTCGAGATTAATCTTAATTTTTCTTTAGTTGTTTTTTGCAAGATGCAAAAATAATCCTGAGCACCCACTGGCAGTGATCCTGAAAACTTTCTATAATTTTATTAATTTCACTATGTAACAACTATGCCTCACAATCTGAGCAAATTATTAAAGTCCTAAAAGAAATATTGCTACTGCTTGCACCATTAAAAACACAACTTAAAAACTTCCCTTTATTTTTTATGCTTCTGTAACACAAATAGAAAAAACGAAGAGTAGACGTTTCCGGGCTGCAACTACTTACGTGTTAACATTTGCTGTCTAGAATTGGCAGAATTAACTACTGACACAGTTAATTTGATTTCTCTAGCCATGCATAAGTGTCCTTTAGTTTTGGAACTCACTCTTGCAATTTATTTTACCCTAGTGCCATACTTCCGTCTCCTTCATTATGCAATAGGAGAAAGTATTTTCAGAGGAGCAATATGCAGGAGAGCTACAACATGAGGCACTGGCCACGCAGATATTGTGTCTGAGGGAGAACAAGTGATTCTCTTCATCATGCAATGTTAAAATTTAAATAAAATTCTTTTGCTCCACATTCAGTTGACGATATAAGATTTATGACTTTCTTCTTTAGATCATCAAGCTGCCTCCTTTTGTGATTACATTAGCACTGTTGCATCACCTTTACTGGTCATGAGCAAAATGAATAGGGATATCTATGATGACCAAACAACTCACACCAGGCCATTGTTTAAGAGTTTTCTTTTGGTGAGATTTTTGGCTAGTTTCTGCTAAAAATCTCACAACTCTGTACATTATTCCATTAATTACATCTTTTTATTTCTCTCTGAGATCTTTGATAATAAGCATGACAGATGTCTTAAAAGCATTTGTTTTTGATGCAGCCTTTGCCTTGCAAAGATAAATGAGAGGTTGAGACAATAGAAAGATTTGCACCTGATAAATTCACAGGCAAATATCAATGTCCTTCCAGTGAGAAGTGTATTGGCATATGCATGGTCTTTAGAAATACCGGGGATGGATATGACCAACTTTCTTTATACTGTTAACATGGAGGACGTTGCCTGTCTTGCCTGTCAAGGCTTCTCAAAAGAGAAACAAAACTCCTGTTCTTGGGAAATGTCTTGCTTTTTATAGGAGCCAAGTGTACATAACTAGGGAAAACAAAATTAGCAAACCTCTGTAACCTCATCCTAACTGGACCAAGTAGGAGGAATGCTGTCCAAGGTGCAGGTGCAGAAACAGATGTGACATGTACCATATTGCATCTGTCCCTCCCATTTCCTCAGTGACATGGCTTCTTCATGGTCAAATCTTAGGTAACTAATTAACATGCTGTAGAGATCACTGTTCTTTAATTAAATAATGGATTACCAAAACCATCAATAAATGATTGAAAATGCTGTTGAAGTACGAAGTCTCTTCTTCTTGGATCTGTATTATACATTGAACACAATACATGGCACTAGGGTCACTGACAGGCCATGTATTGTGGATCTGAGGAGAGGGGAATTTTGGTGGAACTACACGGGTATGGTGAAATATGTCACAAGCTACTTCTCATTGCCTGCATGTACTCTTTGTGATCTCAATAATTTTCAGGGGTTCTACATATTATTGATCATGAAGTGATTAGTCTCTGTTTAGAGATAGTATAGATCCTTTTCTGGTTTTGTCAAAAAAAGAAAGAAAAGAGTGACTACCCCCTAAGCCTTCAATCCCTATCTAAGTACCTCTTATAGAGATTGAGGCTCAGCCTCCAATTTATGGTGAGAGTCCAAAGAAAGAAGAAGAGGTTGTTTCTTTCACCCGTGGCTTCAGAAAGTAAAAATCACAAACACACAAACACACACAAATCCATAAGAATACTGACACAACACATACAGACACATTGCTTTGATATTTACCTCCTGCTAAGGCATTCATGAGTGATCAGTTTTCATATTTAACCTGTTCGGTGCCTGGCTTCATTTTAATGTTTCTGGCAATCAAAGTTCTACAAAGTGTATTTGGCTTACTTTTAGTTCATTTGTATATTTATATAAACATATATATATGTGTGTGTATGTATCTCTATATACAATTGTACACATGTTACCCACATATTTTTAACATACAACACTCATCAATATTTCACTCAGTTATTCAATACTACTGGGAATTGTCACTTAGCCTCATTGGGGCTCTGTTTTCTCACAAACGTAACTGGACCAATCATGTATTGTGGTCTTCAATAATGAAGTTGTTTGAAATAAAGTACTTAGAAATGCATCTTAGTCCTTTCAAGTGCTGTTTAGGGGTCTTTCCTGTGGTTGAGGTGGTTTGTGATGGCCCTGAAAATATATAGATGATTTTTAGTATATGTCCAAAATTAAATTTTATGTATGGATTGTAACAGACTTTCAAAATTGCTTAGCACTTTGTAATTTCACATACCACGTACAGTTGAAAAAATTCCATTTTGTAAAGGAAATATATTTCTGTAAATCTTTCTTAATAAATTATCCTTTTGTGTGTGGGCATGTGTATTTTTCCTCCAAAGCTTATTTTTAATATAACAAGGAATTATTTATTCATTTTGTCATAGTCTGTAAAACAACTTCTTTAGGTAACAGAATGATTTCTTTAGTGTATAGTATTTCTTTTGCAATTATGAATGTTTTTAAAAATACAGAAGAGAAAAAGAAAATTTTGTGACTCCATTTTAGCCTCCACTCAGCAATACCAGATCTTAATTTAGAAAGGTCGGGGATAGATGAGCTTTTATATTCTGGCTTCTCAAAGTTATTCCTTGAGGTCTGCTTCTTGCTTTCCTTCCATTAAGTGTGGTTTTCTCTGCTAACACCAACACGTGCATATATGTACATGACCTGCATATTTGTCCTTGAAGACAAAGGCATAGCAGAGAAGTTTATATTTCACAGTGAAAATAGTTCATGCCATTATCTATAATTTAGAAATGCAATGCTGTTGACAATGGAGTATTTTGGGAGATGATTTATTACTCCTTCCCAATTTTTTACTTATATTGTCAGTAACAAAATCAGTGGTTTCCAATTTTTTGTGATATATATAGAGAAAGTTGTATACATATGATATATATTATGATATAGAGATGTATATATCACTTCAGTTAAGTTGAAAATAAATATGCAAAGTTAGTTGGCAATCTACTTGTAAAGAATATTTGCTTATTGTACATTGTAATAATTTTAGGTTGTTTTTCATCTTAATCATCATTTTTGTTTGATAGCTATTACTATGCATAGAATATACTGTACCTTAATTTATCATTTCTTTCTGACCATCAAAAGGCCAATGTACTTTCAATGTTGGAATATGTAAATGGATCAGTGAAGTTCCCATGGCATCTTCCTACCTGGAGTAATTTTATCAAGGACTTTTCTGGGTGAGACACTGACAAAATCAGACAAGCTCACTCAGGCAAACTTATCTCTGAGGCTGTTTTTTTTTTTTTTTGGTATTTTTGTAGTCCATATTAATGTGTACTCAGTCATTCTGTAAAAATGATGACCTTAACGTTTTCTATGCCCCATTGTGTTTCATTATTTGAAAGTCTGAATAGTTTTGAATACATAAAGGACACAGAACATCTAAACTGATTTTGTTTTCTATAATGAACAAGTAGAGTTTGTTTCTTCAGTCTTCTGAAGAAGACTGAATGATGGAAACAGATTTCAAGTCCCTAATCAGCTGTCTCTTCATCGGTCTACTAATTGAAATAGTTATTCCTAAGCATGGAAATACCCTTCTTAAATAAATTCCCATTCTCTGAATAGATGCTAAGTATAAGGCAAGTGTATACATACTTTAAAAATTTTGCACAAATTAATTATAAAAAAGGAGTTGCATTGTGATATTTATATACATGACAAAATTCATCCTATCTTTAACCACTCCCTGCTTTCCTTTCCCTTTTTAACAATTTTTAGAGGGAATGCATTCTTAACCAGTGAAAAAACACCCTACAAAAGTGAGAAATTGTGGCAAAAAAAGGAAGGACTTACAAAAGAGAAACAACCTTGAAGAAGTCCTTTTATGGTAAAAATATTTCATGGAAAAATATAAACTTGGAGGTAACTATGCATAACCACCTACATCAGAGAGATGTCCAACTGTAGAATCCCAGAAGAAAGCTAAACTATACAGGATATTGATAAAAGGTTAATAAAATGAAACTACACCATGTTGCACTGTTACTTTTGACTTATTTAGAAGCTAATCATTCATCTAAGCCAGACAGGAAGCAAAGACAGATGTCAAACCATCGTGTAAGCACAGATGTTTAAATTAGTTTCATTATTACCTAGAAGCTTCTCTAACCTTGTCATTCTGCTGTGTAGAGCACTTAAGTCTTGAATCCTGTCAATAACTATCTGGCAGCTGATCCACTTCCAACAGGGCATGACAAGGTCATGATGTTTTGCAGCCTCTCCTCCCTACATATGATAACAACCATGGATTCCAAAGAGATAGCTTTATAATACATGATGTACCATCAGAAGTGATATATAAGACTGAACTTATTAATTGTTATAGGCTGACTTGAGACAGATGACAAGCCTGGTCTGTAGGAATGACAGGGAGATTTAAAAAACAAAGAAAATATCTAACTGAAGTGAAGCAACTAATTAAATTGCTTGTACTTACTCCAACTTCACACATAGGACAAAATTAGCTGCATCTGGCATTATGGAACTTAAATATCTAGACTTTGTTGGAAAAGCACTGAAGTTGAGTTATAACAGTTAGGGTAATTTAGGAAACCCAAGTTGACAATGATAAATTTCACAATAAATTTATGGTAAGTTTTGATGTGAGTGTCAAACAATTAAATAAGCAATCAAACCACAAATTGAATCGGTTTGCTTTGAACTGCCAACTCCATGGAGAGTCCCATTACTTGGCAAAAAACAGGCAACTTATAGAAGAAATCCATCAAAATATATTGTCTGGAACTAAATAAGAGCTGAGGTAGCAACTGTGTTTACAAGGGAGAAGAACCTAATTTGTAATCAAAATCAACTATTAAGATTTAAATAAAATATGCTGAGAGTCAGAGGCAAGTTGTAGACTTGAAAATGGAGATGCGATCTCCCGTTTTTTTCTGTCTATACATGCATGCATATATATATATGCAAAATATGAAGTACCATATTTATTTGTTCCCAGTAGTATAGCAAAATTTCAGTCTCGAGACTGCAAGCCCAGATGCTGTAGGATCAGGAAATTAACGAGAACATTAATGTGCCATCTCAGTGCTTTTAAAAGCAAGTGCTGAGGACCATGACCAAAAGGAGAGCTCATGACTTAAAGTCCTTCCCATTCAATTTTCTGATTTAAAAACCTTTTGGCCACTCAAATGATGATGATTTTGACCAAGCTGACTTTGAAGTGTGAGAACACAAACTGAGAATGCTCAATAACTACTTGAACCACACGGACCTAACATTATGTGGAGGGAGAGATTTTACTATTCCAAGATTAAAAATATGAAGTAACACCAGGATGTATGTATTATATTATTAAAGAATGCATCTGAATCACATATATAGATTTTTTTTCAGGATTCTTACCTAAGAAATCAGTCTCTAATAAATATAAGAATTTTAGCAACGTGTTTTGAATTCCTAGTTGAAGCTCCTTTGCTAATGAATTTCATTCAATAGACTTAGATCACATTTTCATGTTTATTGATAGCTAACACTTTGCTAAGTTATTTTGCTGACTTGTGGACCACGTCCACCTTTGGTCATTAGTATCTATTCTGCTTAATTACACTTCTGTTCATATCTCAGTAATTTCTACTTAATTTGCTTCCAGAGAAGTAGTTGAAAACTGAAACCTTTAACCACTTCCATTGCTCCAGGATATACTTCTGTCTAGTAGCAGTTGTCTGTTTTCAAAAAGAAGATGCTCTATGGAGAAAGTAATTAGAAATCTTTCTTGTTCTACCTCTTGGGTACTTGCAATGCAAAGCTCATTCAGTTTTAAATGAATTCTCAGGATTTCATATATATTCATATTATCTAAATCAGTAACCAACTCATTATCTAAGTGTCAAATATTTTAAACTATGGATATTTTTCTAAATTTGCCAGTTTGCTAACATTATCTACATCCTACAATATGTTATTTTAACTCAATAATATTTGTAAATAAATGGATAGAAGAATGTATTATACTTAAAGCTATTAATAATTGTTAAATGTAAATTTAGAAAGAATTTCTAAATAAACTGAAAACAGTATCAAATTTGACATAAGCAAAAGTGAAAGTAATAGTAAATACTGGTATTTCTTAAGCAAATAAGTTACAAGTGAATTTACTTCTATCAATGTCAGAAGTACTAATGTACATTAAATAATGTACATAACACAACTAGTATACATTAAAACTCACAGTCCATACGACTAACCACAAAATTTGTATTTATATTAAGAATTGAAACACTTTAACAAAAACTGGAAAGAATAGAGCTGAACACCTCAGTTAGGATAATGGGGTGGAATATTATAATAAACCTCATTAATATTCCCCTTCCCACACTCAAGATTGTTCACCTTGCCAATATCACCTCCCAATATTTGTGTGTGCTGGTAGGATTTATCTGCATCAGAACTGAACATATTTTTGAGCCAATATAATGAAGCATGACTTTTCTTATTTATCTAGAACTTAGCTCGAAAAATATAAAAGAACCAGAATATTTAATATAAGTTTATAATTTATATTTCTTCATACATTTATACCATTCTGATTCTTAAAAATCATTGTTTCAAATAAAAGATGCACATAATGTAATGAAAAAGCAGAAATGTTCTTCAAAGCCAAGAATCCTTATATAAATTGTACCTAGCATTATGACTGGAGGCTTTCTATCAATCTAGTTTATATGATAGTGTCCATGAGACAAGAAAGGGGTATATTCATTATGTTTACTATGCAGTTACAAAATTGGTCATGATGATCACAGATCTAAGGTAAAAGAAGAAAAAAAGTGAAAATAAAAACTTTTCAAAGCTTTGAATTCACTTTGAGTACTAAGATGATTTTCTTTCCAAGTTTTTAAGTTTGGAGTTTTGTATCTATGAATAAATCTCCATCCATAATGGTCATGGGTGGTGGGGTAAGTCAGTCTGCTCTTCATATGTATTAGTACCGAGGTAAGCACTAAGATTAATAGTAAAATTAATAATCAAACTTCTTTTTGTCATTTTGATAAAAGTTCCTCAGTGAACCACATCTGACCTAAGTCTTCTCAATTACAATAGCACTGTCACTGGTCTAATTGTGCTTTCAGCTTTCTTGTTGAACCCCCAGCGTGACTTCTCTAGGTAGATGCAATGAAACAGCAGGAGTAACTTTGGGAAATACATCTGACAGATGTTTTTAAAATCAAATCCATCAAATATTACTACTTTAAATTCACTCAAAATTGATTAGAACCTCTCGTGTGATCTTGCCTCTTACTGCTTTTGTTTGGTTTAGTTAATGTTGCAATTAATCTTTGTAAAAATCTAATTCCTCCCCAAGCTTCTTTCTTGCCATAATCTGTTTGTGTAAATCTTCTAAAACAAAACACCCTGTCTAATTTTATCAGCAGTCATGATTGTAAATAGTAAGCTGATATTGCTTTGTTTCTACAGTGATATAATTAAGATGCCCATGCTTTTCTAATTAATCTAATCTAAAATTGCTTTGGCTATTAGATATCCTAAAAGAATATAATGAATTGTTTTTCTTTCTTATCTCTGTCATTAGTCAGGAGAATTAATTTTGCCAAGTTTGAAACACATTCAGTGTTTATTTGCATATCTAGATTTCAATCTAAGCCAGACTGCTTTATCAAATATTATACATCACTTATGAAATAGAATTAACCTCATGAGCCATTTCAACAATGTTCAAAGCATAATATGTAATAATGAGTATTATTATTTGTAATTATGATACATTATATTTAGTTATATTTAATATATAATAGCTTTTGTATATTACATATTTATAAACACACCCTACTTATTATATTTATAGTAGGCATAATATAACACAATAATGTATTTACTGCAGTATACTAAGAAATATATTACATGTAATATATTTAGTTACATAAATATATTTCTATTAATTATTTCCTGTAATATTTATAGTATATAAATTTTAGTTTAGCAAGTCAAGTGGCATTACATTTCCCATTGCAGGAAAAAAATCATTAAAAATAGACATCTAAAGATGAGCAATTCAGTAAAGAGTCTCTTCATTTAAAATATGATAATAGTCATCCTAGCTCAAAGTAAGATTTTAGAAATAAATGGGAAATGCTATTATTTTATCAAAATTATTTTTGGATGTAAGAATAAAAATAAGGAAAAGGAGGTTTAATATAAATTGTAATGGCTTGTAATATAATGTTTATGTTAAATATAATATTACACAGTAGCCTTTGCATTAAATATAAATTTAATTAAAGAAAACAAAAATATTAAACTCATATTAGGTATTCAAATGCTGATGAAACTAGTCTTTAAAAGCTAGCCATATACCATTTGATCCAGCAATACCACTCTTGGGGATATACCCAAAAGACTGTTACTCCAGAGGCACCTGCACATCCATGTTTATTGCGGCACTATTCACAATAGCCAAGTTATGGAAACAGCCAAGATGCCCCAGCACTGATGAATGGATTAAGAAAATGTGGTATCTATACACAATGGAATTTTATGCAGCCATGAAGAAGAACGAAATGTTATCATTCACTGGTAAATGGATGGAATTGGAGAACATCATTCTGAGTGAGGTTAGCCTGGCTCAAAAGACCAAAAATCGTATGTTCTCCCTCATATGTGGACATTAGATCAAGGGCAAACACAACAAGGGGATTGGACTATGAGCACATGATAAAAGCGAGAGCACACAAGGGAGGGGTGAGGATAGGTAAGACACCTAAAAAACTAGCTAGCATTTGTTGCCCTTAATGCAGAGAAACTAAAGCAGATACCTTAAAGCAACTGAGGCCAATAGGAAAAGGGGACCAGGAACTAGAGAAAAGGTTAGATTAAAAAGAAGTAACCTAGAAGGTAACACGCACGCACAGGAAATCAATGTGAGTCAATGCCCTGTATAGCTATCCTTATCTCAACCAGCAAAACCCCTTGTTCCTTCCTATTATTGCTTATACTCTCTCTACAACAAAATTAGAGATAAGGGCAAAATAGTTTCTGCTGGGTATTGAGGGGGGGAGCGGGAGGGGGTGGAGTGGGTGGTAAGGGAGGGGGTGGGGGCAGGGGGGAGAAATAAACCAAGCCTTGTATGCACATATGAATAATAAAAGAAAAATGAAAAAAAAAATTTTTAATTGACAAAAAAAAAAAAAAGCTAGCCATATACAAATCATTTGACTGAAAACATATACAAAAATATGTAAATAATAGTGAAATTGATGTCAGGTATCCATTTTAAGACATTTTGATAAATTGGGTTTTTTTTTCCCAATATAACTGAAAGAAGCCAATATACTCAATGGTCTTTGTATTTCATGAAAACCCTTTTAATGTAAAATATTCTAATAAAAACAATTCTATTTTAAATTTATTTTTGAGCATTTTAGTATGCTTTTCTTTTTCTTAAAACATTCATTTTCTAAAAACATCATCTAGTCTCCAAAATTTTCATTTTGACTGTATTTCCTTCCCTTTGTATTTAAATTTGGTATTTTAGCTTTGTTTCCCCAGGAAATATCTTTCCTAATTTTTTTCAAGAAGGTTACAATTTCAATTAAAAACATAAGCCTTGAATAATTATTAGTAACTAGTCCCTTTTTAACAAACATTTTTATAAATTTTTTAAAAATTTTTATTTTGTTCATATTTGCATACAATGTTTGGGTCATTTCTCTCCCTCCCTTACTCTGCCCCCCCTCTTGCATCCCCCCGTCCCCTCCCTCTCACCCCCACCCCCTTGCTACTCGGCAGAAACTATTTTGCCCTTATCTCTAATTTTGTTGAAGAGAGAGTATAAGCAATAATAGGAAGGACCAAGGGTTTTTGCTAGTTGAGATAAGGATAGCTATACAGGGAATTGACTCGCATTGATTTCCTGTGCATGTGTGTTACCTTCTAAGTTAATTATTCTTGATTTAACCTTTTCTCTAGTTCCTGGTCCCCTTCTCCTATTGGCCTCAGTTGCTTTAAAGTATCTGCTTTAGTTTCTCTGCGTTAAGGGCAACAAATGTTATCTAGTTTTTTATATATCCTCATATCTCCCTGTGTGCTCTCGCTTTATCATGTGACCAAAGTCCAATCCCCTTGTTGTGTTTGCCCTTGATCTAATGTCTGCATATGAGGGAGAACATATGATTTTTGGTCTTTTGGGCCAGGCTAACCTCACTCAGAATGATGTTCTCCAATTCCATCCATTTACCAGCAAATGATAACATTTCGTTCTTCTTCATGGCTGCATAAAATTCCATTGTGTATAGATACCACATTTTCTTAATCCATTCATCAGTGGTGGGGCATCTTGGCTGTTTCTATAACTTGGCCAATAAACGTGGGTGTGCAGGTGCCTCTGGAGTAACCTGTGTTGCATTCCCCTGGGTATATTCCCAGGAGTGGTATTGCTGGATCATATGGTAGATCAATGTTTAGCTGTTTAAGTAGCCTCCAAATTTTTTTCCAGAGTGGTTGTGCTAGTTTACATTCCCACCAGCAGTGTAAGAGGGTTCCTTTTTCCCACATCCTCGCCGACACCTGTTAAGCCACTTGTTAGTGGCTTAACAAACATTTTTAAATGCAATTTTCTCAAAAATAAAGTCCATAAATGAAAAGACTTGTATCTTTGAATTGAATTGCAAAATAGAATCATAAATGAAGAAATACATTTATTATTGTATATGTTTGGAATAACATTCAGATTAGTTTGAAATCATAGGCATTCTGAAACTAAATATAAATTGATCAAAGCCCTTTCCTATGTATGAAGCTCATTGTCCCTACATTAGTTATTTTCTACCAAGAATATCCATCTCTTTCCCATATTTGGTTAACTGACTTATATAGCACAAGTTTATCCTGTCCTTGACCCTGCCACATATTCATATTATAATGATTACACAGGTTTTAACTTTTAAAAGAATTAACAATAATGTGGATTGTTTTGATACTGTGGTTAGGGGAAAGATACACAGAAAACAGCTCAACAGTACTGGATATCATGGAAATACAAAATAACAATATGAAATACTCTTATGCATCCACCAGGTTACTTAAATCAAAGAGACTAACAGTAGGAAGTATTGGCACTGATGTGGGATTACACATACATTATTGATGTGGATGAAAAATCGACCCCTTATAACAAACATATACCTTCATGGTAATCCAGATATTCCACTTATAGATGTATTTGTAAGAGAACACCTGTGCAAATATTTGTAAAATGTGGAATACGTGCGCAAAACAAGGGCAATACGTGTGCAAAGTGGCTCACAGAATATTCTTATTAGCACCAAATTATTCATCATAGCACCAAACCAGAAACAAAGCCAGTGTGAATCAATAGGAATATAAACAATTTTGATAGATTCAAATAGTGGAATATGGAATAGTAATAAAGAATGCACAAGCTGACATGTATGACAAATTAGATTGGATAAATCTCAAAAATATTATGTGAAGAAAAAGAAACTAAAAATAATTCATAATCTAAAAATCTACTTATATGAAGCTTGAGAAAAAGTGAGCCTATTGACCATGATTAAAGTCAGAGTAGAGGTTGCCTTTGATGGGGGACAGATTTTAACTAATAAAGGCCACAGTAGTTTATGGGGTATAAATGTCTTATCTTTCAACTTTAGCATTCTATGTATGCTCACATATCTATATGCACACACATAAATATTAACAAAGGTATACAAATTAATATACTTTGCCAAATGTAAATGGTACTCAGTGAGCACAAGTAAGACAGTGATACAGGAAAAATTAGTATATGTTCGTGATCACTGATTATCATTAAAATTTAAAATAGGTAAAGAAAGACCTTAAGAAAGGGGAAATGAGAGTGCATATGGTAGACATGTTTTGAATCTGTATTTGAAAATAGAAGAGTGAAACCTGTGGAAATTGTTCTAAGAAAGGTGGATGGGGAAGAGAGAAAATAATAGGGTAAATCTAACTAAAATACATTATAAGCACATATGTAAATATCACAGTGTATCCCAGTACAACTATTATATTCTAATAAAATTATAAGAAAGAAAGGCATTAAGCTCTGAGCCCACTTCCTCTTCAGTCTGTCTTTGCTCTCTACTAAACTTTCACCTGAAGCTTCCTGAAGAAGTACTTTTGCCCTATAGCACACTTTCCATCAAAGCTCAAAAACTCTGCTAATACCACAGGGAAAAAAGCAAACAGATACAGAATTGGAAATAACTGTGTGCATTTTTATACCAAAAACTTAGATTCTGTACTTGAAAATTGGTAAAAGTTTCAGTGGTCACCTTGACAATAATCATAGATACTTAATACATGCCAAGATTGCACCATTACTAGAATTATTTAAGTGTTCTTCTTGGCAATGTTAATGATACAGATGCTATTGCTAATCTTAGGAAGCCATGGAGATATATTTCAAATACAAGTTCACTGACTTCAGAGAACTTGTCCCTAACACCATATTCTTTTTAGTAGGATACTCTCATTGTGAAAATCATATTGTGAGTCAGTTGATGTGTATGAGATGGATCACATTCGTGGGTCAACCATTGAAATTTCTGTTTTTTGGGAAGGGGTTAATTCTGGGCATGGATTGTCACATGCTCTTTATTTTTTAGTTTTTTTTATTACTGTTGTACTAGGGGTACATTGTAACATTTACAAAAGTTCTTACAATATATCATAGTTGAATTCAGCCCTTCCATCATTCTTCTTTATCTCCCCTCTCCCTATTCCTGGAATAGTTTCAACATGTCTCATTTTTCCATTTTCATATATACTTGCAACAAATTCATCCTCCTACACTCTTTCCTTTTATCCGTCCTCCTCTCACTGGTACCAAACCCCCAGACAGGACCTGTTTTGCCTTCCAGTTCTCTGTTTTTTGAAAAAAAAAAAAGACATTTTTGTTTAAGATAGCTATACAAGGTGTTCATTTATGACATTTACATCTATATCTATCCATCTCTATATATGTATGTATCTATACATATGTATATGTAGTATGTATGTATATTACAAACTAAATTTGTTTATCCCCTCTATTTTCTCCTTTCTACTTTAGTCCTCTTCTTATGGAAATTTCAACAAGTTTAAAAATTCTATATTCATTCCTGTATAGAAAGTTCATCAACCATATTCATCTTAACGTCCTTCTTTTACACTCCCTGTCCCATTAGTGATCTGTTTTTTCATATATTGCTTGTATTTGTATTGAGTCTATATCCCACATATGAGAAAATAAAGTAGTTCCCTAAAAATTTGGTTAATTTTTTTCTGCTCTTTAGATGTAAGCAATTAAGAGTGTAATGTTTCTCTACTGTCAAATGAAGCACACTAGCAATGTGAAATAAAGAGAAGATGCAGGAAAGGGTGTATGAGCAGACTGTGGTCTTGGTTTTGAAGAAATATCATTGGGTGTGAGTTTGTCATCACCAAGATTATTTTTTAAAAGAATGGCTGTGATGCTGCATACATCTGAAGTTAGCTAGAGGAAATTTTTGGAACATCATGATAAGGGTAGTCCAGAAACTACTTTAGGGTGAAATGTGTATGATTGTAGTATTAAACAGCAACTGAGTTGCCATTTAATTTTAAAATCCCTTGGGAATCCAAAAATTAATCTGTACATTTTGCATAAAATTATTTCCCCCGAAAGAATATAATTAGAATGCAACTAATACTCTGTTAAGGAATGGAAAATTCTGATGTAAAATTATTATTGACTTCCCTTAGAGGCTTAATAAATGAGAAGAGGAATGTCAACAAGTATATTTAGTTTCTAGGTGTAATTCTAGATTATACCTCTTGATGATTTTCCTGTTTTCAAGGGTAATAATTGCTGATAAGCAGTTTAACAAAGTTAATTACTGATTTTTAATTCATTTATACAGTTATATGTAGCAAATTCCAAATATGAAAGGAACTGGAATCATTCTGATCTGACCAGCTGGCTGCAATCTTGGAAACAAGAGTTTTCAGATGAACCTAACTTCATTCATGTAGCTCAATTAAACATTTAACTTGTATGAATGTCATTAATCTTAGGCACTCATAAATACAAATGCAATTTCAGATTTTCACCAGCTCAAGTTTGTTGACATTTGTATGATGTAAGTTAACCATAAGTTTATTGCATTTAGTAGCTGGTGGCATCAGATAAACTTAATGTCATAGTAATATTGCATCGTGGAAGGGAGAAGATGAATTTGATATAATCTGCAAGCTACTTAAAAAATATTCTTTATGCAATATGGAAGAGGTTGACCTTTATACAGCATTATGCTTATAGTTTTTATTTTTAAAAGAAATGCAATTGTATATCAGTAATGAGGATCCAAAGATGCTCTATCATATGATAAATAAAACCTAAGATTATTACTTATGTTGTTGTTACAAGTTTAAATAAAAAACTCATTAAGACATTGCACTTTGACACAGATAAAGTTTCATTACATTTGACAGATTAAACTATTACTATCATATTTCTTAAAAACTTGTACCAGTTCCATGATTCTTTTGCCAAAATACCTATGGTAAATAATTTCCTAAAATTTGTGGCACTCATTGTGTATGATTATTCACACAGTCAAATTTATCATTCTTTAATTTCAGCCCATAGTTGAATAACGGAGGTATACGATTATATTGAAAAATTGTCATTTTGAGAATATACACCTCTTCCAAAAAACAAGAATAAAACATTTATTTTTATTTTCTTTTATCCCTTCCATCTCCTCAAGTTCCATTAAAAAATACATGGGTATGGGTGAAAGTTGGAAGACCAAACACATAGGTGCAAATAAGTTCTTAATTGGGAACTTGTTCAAATTTCCACTTAGTTTGTAAAATTGTTCAACCAGAAAGGAAAACATCTTTTATAAAAGCCTTGGTAAAGAAGTTGTACTCTAACAGCAAAATATGACATAACTTTGGAAAAGTATACCTCACATTTGAGTTAGAAAAATACATTTGAAAATCATTGGCTTTAATTTGCTATAACTTTAGATTTTATATAACTTTAACAATTATAGTCACATATTAAATAAGAACAAAACTGAGAAAAGTCTGTTATGTGCATTTACACTGCATTATCCACTAGAAATAATGAAAGTAAAATTTGTTACCTAATATATTTAAAAGTCATGACTTGCCATTATAGGACTAAATATAAAGTAAGAACTTAATTTTTCTGTTTATTAAATTGCATTAATAGAAATCAAAGTATGTAGTCTTTTGAGACTATAGAAATAGTATAGGGAATAATGCTGTGAGATCAAATATTTGTGCTTGTGTGGAATCATAGAGAAAGTGGGCAAAGTATATTTATTACATTTGTTTCCAAAGGTTTTTCACATGCCTGCCATTTAATATTTAGACAGAAAATTGCGTGAAGAAGCATTTATGGTAAACTGCTTTCTCCTGAGGCATGTTTGCTGGGTGATAAAGGATTTTCTCTGTATTCAGCCAGAAGTATGTTTTATGTCACTGTGCAGTAGAGTGCTTTGAAAAACGGTGTGTAGAGGTACTTACTCACTTGAGTTTTATGAATGGCAATGTGGTACTGACAGCCATGGTATGTTCTATTTTTGAAATTGGGTGGAGAACTCACAAGTACTCACTTTATTATTATGATTCATATCATGTAAATAATGTTTAAGCATAAAAACTTAATAAGAAATGGAAATTAATAATATGCCATTAGTCATTCTAAGGAATGCATATTTTAAGCAGGAAAATTACTCTATTTCAGTCTTTATTGAAAAGCAACTATTTTCAGTAATTTCATCTCCAGTTATCTACTATTATTTTAGCTGACAAGGATATATCTGATCTTAGCAGATTGGGAATTTCTTCAGCATCCTTATTGAATCCTAAATCTATAATTATGGACCACAGTAAACAACCTTAAACTTACAATGTCCCATAAACATACGAAGGGTTGATAAAAACTAGAGATTTCACCCCTCCTCAAGAAAATGCACACATGCTCATACATACAATCAATTGAATTTAGTAGAATAATTTTCTGATCTCTTTAATAATAATCTGTTGTTGGCAGATGCAGCATGATTGACCATTGGTGTGTCAATAAAAAAACATGGTTGTCATATTTCCTTTATTTCCATATTTATTGCAAAATCTACAAAGTTATTGTTAATGTATACTTAGCCTGAGTTGTCCCATGTCAACTCTGGCATACAGATGTATCAATCTATTTTTATTACCTGTTACTAATTCTCATATTTACAGAATTTGAATTATGGTAACATTTATCTATGCAGAAAACATTCTGTATTCACTGTCATATCCATATTCTTGACTTGATCTTTCATGACAGATGTGATTTCCAGTTGTTAAAAAAAACTGCTTAAAAATATCCAGGAGATTGAAAATTGCCACCATATGATCCTACTTAAGCACAATGATGCTAGTGGCTCCAGCTCTTAGCTAAACAAAAATGAATAAGGATAGACACTAACATTATAGATAACACAATATTAAATTTTCGACTGCATTAGCTTTCCCCAAAGTCTGGATACAATAATTGCTCCTGTTGTTCCAAGCTGGCTTTAATTGAGATGCATTTTTTTTGTCCTGACAGTAGCAGAGTTTGAACTCAGGTCTTCATATTTGCTAGGCAGGTGCTCTACCGCTTGAGGCAGACCTACAACTATTTTTGTTCTAGTTATTCTGGAAATAAAGTCTTGATTTTTTGCCTAGACCAGCCTGGACCACAAATCTCTTATGTAATGCTTCCGTCACAGCTGGAATGACAGCCATATGCTATGGCACCTAGCTATTGGTTAGGATGGGATAGTATGGACTTTTTGCCCATAGAAGTGCAGTCCCTCTGATCTCAGGTTCCCATATAGCTAGGATTATAGGCATGAGCTTTTGGCACACAGCATGAGGCACATTCTTCACAAAAGGATATTTAAATATTCTGTTCTCTCTACAAGGAACACTCCAGTCCTACCAGGTATAAATTTGTTTTCCATGGTTCTTATCCCCGACACTTCACTTTAAAATCTCTTCCTTGGGGACACTTTCCTGAAAGTGTCATTTCCCTATCATTGCATTTGTTCCCTAAATACAAAAGACCATGGTCTACTACAATACTTAAAATATCGTATGTGCTCAAGGAACATTTATTGTGAAAGTGATGTGCACACATGATAGAATGAATTCCATAACATGTACTCTCAAAATACGCTTGTCTTTACCATTCATTTTAGAAAGCTTCTAACAAAAGCTAAAATAATTAAATCTGGACTTATTTACACTGAGCATAGGTACAAATCATCTTGTTTTTTACCTAAACCAGTTTGTCTAGTTTTCTTTTCCATATTTTTTTCTTCATTTAGTCTCCATTTGCTAAGAACACTTTAAAACTAGAGTTTAGTTTTCCAAGTTAATGTGACGCAATGGAAAACCTAGTACCTGAAATTCCTATGATAAAATTAGCTATGCATATTAATCAATGGTTTGTACTGCTGGAGGCCTACACTACATAGCACACTTATTTCAACAAATGTGATATTAATGAATTAATTAGCCTAGAGCTTTCAAGAGCCCAATAGCTGGTTTTATTTTCCACAGCTCAGTGTCTAGTTAACATGTATTTGAACCTATGGCTCTGATAACTGACATAAAGCTAAATTTCTCCCTTTTGCCTATATTGCTGTTCATTAACCTATAAAAACCCAATATTTCATAAGTTTTTAGAAGACATGAGAATTAACTTTGTGATGTCAAGAGTAATTTCTGTGATGGGAAATTTTATTATCTTCAAAATGAGAAAAACGTGGAAACTCTGCCTTGAGCTACCTTTCTCAGGGTTGGAATCTCTAGAACACTTTTCTGATGCTCAGATCTGTACTGCTAATAGAGCCCATCTCTTGGTTCTTGGTATTTATGTGCTTTTGATGGTAACTCCTATCAGCCTCATCCTGGATTCTGCCGTCTTTCTTATCCATATGACATCTTCCTTCTGGTTTATTAAGTACAGGATCTATAAATAAAAATCCCAGGATGTATTATAGTACCCTTATAGTGATATATTACAGATTCTCTTATTGTATATACTATGAATTGCCAAACTAAACCATCCCCATTTTTTTGCCTATTATGTATTTGCCTTTGTGTTAAAATGGCAGAGAAAAAACCATATGGTCTAAAAATCTTAAAATACTTATTGTGTGACCCTTTACAGAGAAGAGTCTTCTTTGATCCCTGATTCAAACGTAAGGACTTACTAAGTGTGGTTTTAAGCAACATGCTACAGACAGTAAAGTCTTGTACATACCAGAGGTCATGATCTAAAAATAATTGTGGCCACATGGAGGTAAGCTAAAAGTGAATCAAACTTGGTGTAAGAAATGTAGAATGATGGAGATTGTCATGACTTAGAAGGGACATACTTTTCCTAAAAATGCATCTGTTACCCATCCCCAGCTCAGCTTGCCTCACTGGTTTGTGGACTATGTATTGTTAACCTCTTCACTTTTTCTAGAGAAGCTGGAAATCTAAAATTTTAACAATGTTTTAGGATAGTTTATTCCATAACTCAAACATATTTTGACCTGAATTTGGTCATGGATCATCTCTCTATAATCCTAGCTTAAAAAATATTCACTTTTTTTCTATGAAGGTCTGATTAGACTGTATTGTGAGGCCAATGAGGGATTAACAAATGATAAATGCTTTAACAGATTTCTCTTAAAGTCAAATATTTATAATAGAATACCCAATACCTATATTAACATATTCATAAAAATAACAGAAGTATCATTGATCAGGTATATGGGAGTTTTCTTTAAAATTGAATATGTGCCAAAATTTATTTACAGCCACCAATGTGACATGTTCCCCCTTCCTTATTAGTTCTTAGCCATCAATGTAAATGTTGAAGCAATCTAATTAGCCTCAGGTAACACCTGCCAATACCTATTGAGGCCAGTAAACTGCAACAAATACTTTAATTGCATCTACTTGCATCTTTGTTTTAAAGTACTTCTCAGGTCAACAAATTTCATGCATTTAGAAGGCCATGAAATCTGCTGGGTATGGTAGGTATATCAGAATCCCTGTCACTTAACTGGGAAATTGAGTAGAATTTAAGCAGATTTTTTTTAAGGAGGTGCAAAGTTTAGGGAACTGGAAAATAGCCTTGGGATAGTAACAGGTCTCATTGCCTATTATTATCATCTCTAAGCCAATGGAGGCAAATACAGAACCAGGTTATGGAACCTGGAATAAGGATTCTGATAACAGCTTTATGTACAGAGACATAACTAACCATGGCTTAGAAGTCAGAGAGCATGGAGGAAAATATCCCAATCATTTCCCCCTCCTCATTGCCCCCCCTCACATTCCAATTTTGGAACCCTCTGGAATCCTGGGGTCAAGAAAGGACTTTTGTTGAAATGGTCCTTGAAGTTCAGAGCAGGGTGTGAATGAGGTGAAGATCACCCCTGAAGGCTCAAAAAGGGAACACTCTGTCCTTTGGCTTTTCTTTCTTGAGGCACAGTGTTCTGTCTAATCTCTGAAAATTGTATGTTCTTCCAATGCTGAAAACACAGTAATGTAGAACATGACTTGGGAGGTTTTTCTGTAAAGCAATTGAAGTGAATGGGCAGTGGGTGAATACTTGTGCACAGAGCATCAGATGTTGTCTGTTCATGACTATTATTATGCCTTCTTCTGTTATGTGTCTGGCAAGCTGAGAAGTCAAGTAAAGGTGACAGTGGAAACTGAAATATTGCAACCCTTTTAGCATCCTCTGAGAGGAAATGCTAAACAAACAATTATTCTAAATAAACTTCCATATGTATGCTTTGAAGGAAGGATTTCCATGGAGAAGCAGATAAGAAGTCGAGCAGTTATATATCTGATTGTTCTCCAGTACCAAACTTAACAGACTATTTAATTTTGAAGTTCGATTGATTGCTGTAATCAGATCATGCTCTTGCAGGTGTTTCTGTTAATAGAGGGAAATAAAGCACTTCACTGTTAATTCTAGAAGTAGGCCAGTCTGATAAGGAAAATAAACTTGGATGACTTGATGGATGTTGCACAATTCTAGAAAACCTTAATTAGTGTTTTGAAGAAAGCAAGTTGAATACTGGCTGCGTTCGGTTTTATCTGGACTGTATTCAAAAGCCCTTAGTTCACCTATAAATAATGATATGGAATATTACGTTTTATGTAAAAATTTGCAAGCTGGTTTTGGTAATTTAGCTGCATTTAAAATATTGAAGAAACTGTGTTATAATCTGTTTCCAGATTATATTAGTAAGAATAGATCCTGTTATTTTACAAGTACATTAATACATTTTAGCATATGAATTTATTTGTGTTTTTGGTTCAAGTTCTCTATTTATTATAATATATACGTTTGAAAACAGCTTTATAGGGAAATAAGTACAATTAAATGAGAAGGATTTAGCATGAATATAAATTTATAAGAGGTTTTAAAAAGAGTTAACTTAAAATTAGGTGCTCTCTATTACAGACCCAGTCATTTTTGGAGAGTGGATTGTTATTTATTAATCAACACAACACCACACAGTCTCTACACTTGAAGCATCCAGTTATATTGTACTGTGCTTATTACCTTTTCTCTAGCTTTATAATAACTAATTCACCATATTAATTAGTACCTAAAAGTATAGAAGTATTTTTTGATTTATTAAAAAGCTGTTCACAAACCCCAAAATATTGTTTGGGAAATGATTATTTAACATTTTTCTAAAAGTAATCACCCATTAAGTTGGTATGAGATTGGTTCCAGGACACCCCTTACCCCACAGATACCAAAAGTTGCTTATATAAAATTATGTAGTATTTTCATATAATTGAAATACAGTTTCACTTGTACTTTAAATAAACTCTAGATTGTTTATAATACCTAGTGCAATATAAATGGTATGTATATAGTTCTGGAATGATAAAAAGTGTTTACATGTTCAGTACAGACATAACTTTTCCCTATTTTTGATCTGCATTTGGATGAATCAAATGATGCAGAGCCTGCAGATTTGAAGGCCTGTGTGTATGTAGTTTTACAACGAAGTTGATCTTTAAGACCAGATCACTTCTAAAGAAAACTTTCTTCATAAGATTCTGCTGATACATTCCAGGTTTTGACAGTATGTCATCAAGTTAAAGATCCAAACCCTGCAGCTAAGCAAAGCTATTTGAAATGTGCTTTGGCATTTCCATCTGAGTGACTTTCGGCAACTTACTTCTCCTTTTTGATACTGTGATATTTAAAATAAATATTTACACTAATAATATAGAGTTTATGAGGCTTTAAAGCAATAATGCCTCTGGAGTTTAGCCCAGTGCCTGGCACTTAACTGTAGGTCTACTCAGTGATTAGCACTCTGGGGCTGGGCACAGACAGCTCAACCTTTGCCCTGCTAGCTGCAGATGTCCCAAATTCCCTTGGTCATCTTTGTAGTGAAATTGTTTTAATCCAATATCTTTAAACTCAGTCTAAATGAGTATTCATATGTCATGGTTAATTTTAAAGAATGTTCAGTTATTAGATGGGTAGAATAAAACATTTCATGTCCTGATTGGGGAAAAGACAAAGAATTGGTAACTATATATAACATATTTAAAAAGATATATATATATATATATATATCTTTAGGATGGAGAGGACAGATTCTAACCAAAAATTCTAAAAGCAAACCTTTTAATTTTTGCCTGTAGCTTCTAAATGTATAACTTAAAAAAAAATAGGCTATTTTTACTCTTCAAATAGTATACTCCAGAGTGTTATAAAAGATAATATATAAGACAAGTTAAAAAAAAGAATCCATATAGGTAGAAAGGTGTGAAATCAGGAGAAATGTGTGTGTGTGTATATA
This sequence comes from Castor canadensis, assembly GCF_047511655.1. NCBI lineage: Eukaryota > Metazoa > Chordata > Mammalia > Rodentia > Castoridae > Castor > Castor canadensis. The sequence continues at coordinate 23,838,695 of NC_133389.1, read as the reverse complement.
TATATATATATATATATGTATATATATATATATATATATATATATTTTTTTTTTTTTTTTTTTTTTTGCTGGGGACATAATCTTGTGCAGATCATTTCACCAAACTGGTCCTTTGTCCCATTTTCAATCTGTATGTATGTGTGTTCATCATAAAATTCTAAAAAATCATCCTATGACCATAATCTGTAGGTTACTGTTAGCAAATTACATTTGCATAGTTCTTAATGGTTTTCAAATGCTTTTTATATGCATTAGTAAAAGGAAAACTTTCCATGAGCCAGAATTCACCAAAAGAAGATGAGCAGAGGGTTCCTCTATTAGATCATAGGGAATGGGAAATAGTAAATTGTCTTAGCAAAGAAGACCCAATAGTTCCTGGTAAATAAGCCAGGGATTCCATCATAACTAGTTTCAAGTCCTTTGATCAACTTTTGATTAATAGCAATACTCTAATTACTCATCTAATTTAAAATTCCTAAGCTTTGCAAATTATGTAAGTATTAACAAATGTTAAATTTTTATGAGCAATGGGTAAAGGGATTGTAGTTGTTGTTTCCTAATAGATACAAACTTGGAAAGTCTTTCACAGTTAATAACACTAAGAATTTTCTGAAGTTCAGCAGAATTTTTGTTTGTATCCACCATTCTACATACTTAAGCCTTCTTTACTTTATCCACCATCTTGAGAGGAATAGGGGAGAAAAAAAATCATTATTTTAGATTTCCCCTCCCTAAATGCATTTTTATTTACAAAAGTAGTATATGAACACATTTAACTAGTATTAAAATTTAAAACATTGCACAGAAGGATGATTATTGAAAATTCCTTTATTCCTCAAAATGATGAAGAGCTTCAATCTACAACCTGTGCTCTTGGCTTCAAACCTGGTTAAAATTTTTAGAAAATATTCAAACAAGTGATGTTTGAGCATTTTCTGAGACTCCACCAGGAGTAAATGAGAGTTCATGAAAAATAAGTATTTCAAACATGTTTCCTGACATTTCAAAATGACATTACTAGGCTGGAAAATCCAGGGGATTCTGTAAATTTTTTTTTAATCTCTGCTATCCTTGAGGAGAAGATTAAAGACAGTCAGCTAAAGGAGAAATTTCTAAAAATTGAAGAGTATAACCTGAAAGGAAAGACACAATGGAATCAATCAAAAAGATTGCTTGCCTCAGGATTCTTAACTTGATCCTTTCCTGTTCAGTGTATTGGTTAAAGGTTGGCGTAATGTGACTTGAACTACAGCTAAATAGTAAATGTAAGATTAAACAATGACTGTGGTCACAGCACTCAATACAAATAAAATGTCAGTCCTCACTATGGCATGACTATTGCAGAATAAAATTCTAATGTGAATGCCAGAGTTTATGATATCTTGCCCCTAAACATCTTTCTAAATATACTTAGAATTTACTATATGGGATGGTGGATACAAACTAATGCCATGCTAAAATAACTGAAGATGTTTAGTGCAGGTAATTGGAGATTAAACAGACAAAAAGTACCTTGTGATGATACATGTAAAGAACTTCCATAGAGGATGTTGTCAAACTATACAGAATGCCTTTTTGATAGGATTATGATTGAGTATAGGATAAAGATCATTTATTTTTTGTTCAACATATAAGAATTTTTATGTTTATTCTTTGTTTTTTGTTGTCATTATTGCTGTAGAGGTGTACATTGTGACATTTACCACAGTTCTTACAATATTTCATAGTTGAAGTCACACCCTCCATCATTCCCCTTTATCCCTCCTTCCCCTATTTCTGGAGTAGTTGGAACAGGTCTCACTTTTCCATTTTCATACATGAGTATATAATATTTCCACCATATTCTCTGTATGAGTCAATAGCTTTCTTAAAATGTTTAATGTTCCAGCTCAGTTTGGAAGAAGGCTTTCAGGGTGATTGACCATGGGATCCATGCAGGATTCATTGAATAATATCCAAGGATTTTTAAAATCCAGACTTTTCCCCTCTGTCCATAAATCTATAAAGAGTTTTTAAAAATTACTATTAAAATGAAGAAGATATTGATATTTATTTATGTTTATGTGTACATGCTAAACATAATTTGGAAAGTGGGGAGATGTGCTGTCACATTAGTGTGATGTTTTATTTGTTTTGTAATGTATAACATTTCTTTCTTTTTTTTTTACACCTTATATCTTTCCTTCTAAGAATACAGTTTTCTTAGCTATCATTTAAAAGTTATGTTTTAGAGAAAGAAACACCATCTATTAACTTTCCATCTCTTTACTAGGGACCAATGTATTTCTCAGAGCAACATTCTAACACTTGGCTTTATCTCACTAAAATACTGTCTTTGAATTTTTCGATTTTATCAGGATATGTTTGTTGTACAAAAGGGGTTTCATTGTGATGGCTTCATATGTACCCACAATGAATCCAGATCAAACCCATACCCTCCATCATTTCCCTTTGCCCCCCTTCTTGGAACAAATTCAACAGGCTTCATTGTTGTATTTTCATATACATGTAGAGAATACTTCAACCTTGGTTACCTTTCCTCTCGTTGCCCTTCTCCTCATACTTGTACCTAACCATAAAACAGTACCTGTTTTACATTCCTGTTATTCATTTCTAAGGAGAAGAGGCCACATAAGATATATAATATACAATATTGGCTTTATTAGTCTGAGTTATTTTACTTAACATGATGATAACTAGTTCCACCCATTTTCCTGCAAAGGACATAATTTAATTCTTCTTTATGGTTGAATAGTATTCCATTGTATATGTACACTGAAATTTCTTTTTTTAAAAAAACTTTTATTAGAATATTATTCATTATATGGGGGGGCTTCATAGTCACAATTTTTATCAGACTTACACTGTACATTTACATTACCCCCATTGTCTCTTCCCCTCAGTCCCCTCCCTACCCCACTTAAAGCAATTGGAAGAGGTTTATTAGTTCTGTTTCATATGTGAAGGTATGTGAAGTCCATCAACCATATACTGTCACCTTAATCTCCTTCCTTCACCCACCTCCCCCTTGTAGTAGTTCTTCCCCCACACACTGATTCACTTTACTTATTTTATGGTCCTGGTTTTTGTTATTAATATTTAAGTTGTCATTCAAAGGGGTGTCTCAATGTATGTCCACTGTGGGTGTGCTTTAATTTGATCTGTTCAGTCTCTTCCATTACTCTCCCTTACCCCTTTACCTTCCACTCCCTCCATTTTTCAACAGCTTTCAATGCACACACATCCTTATATCCTCTACCAACACATATTATGTTACGTGATATTACTGATGCTCTGTCATTTTCTTGTCCTTTTCCTCTTTCCCTGAGTTCCATAGAGTAGTTCCACTGTTGCAAACATGTTCTATGAGTTTGTATATGATCATGCTTTTTTTGTACATGTGTTTATCTTTGGATCTGTCTTTCATGTATGAAAGAAAACATGAGTCTTTTGTGTTTCTGATCCTAGCTAATTTCACTTAACATGATGTCCTCCAATTGTATCCATTTACCTTCAAACCACATGTTATTATTCCTTGTGGCTAAGTAATATTCCATTGTGTATATGTACCACAATTTCTTGATGCATTTATCAGTTGTAGGGCATCTGGGTTGTTTTCAGAGCTTGGCTACCGTGAATAGTGCTGTGATGATCATCAGTGTACAGGTTTCTCTACTGTATCCTGTCTTACATTCTTTTGGGTAGATGCCTAGGAGCGGTATTACTGGTTCATATGGCAGTTCTATCTCTAGTTTTTGAGGAATCTCCATACTGTCTTCCATAGTGGTTTTACTAATTTGAATTCCCACCAGCAGTATATAAGGGTTCCTGTTTTGCCACATCCTCACCAGCATTTATTGTTATTACTCTTGATTATGTCCATGCTAACTGAGGTGAGATGAAATCTAAGTGTTGTTTTGATTTGCATCTCTTTTAGAGCCAGGGAAGTTGAATACTTCTTCATGTATTTATTAGCCATTCGTATCTCTTCCTTTGAAAATTACCTATTTAATTCATGTGCCCATTTCTTTGTTGGGGTGTTGATTCTTTGGGGGTTGAGTTTTTTGAGTTCCCTATAGATTCTGGATATTAGTATCTTATCAGATGAGTAGCTGGCAAAGATTTTCTCCCATTCTGTTGGCTGTTTTACATCTGACTGCTTCCTTTCCTGTGCAGAAGCTCTTTAGTTTGATGCAGTCCCATTTGTTCATTGCTTCTTTTAGATGCTGAGATTTTTGAGTTCTGTTTAGGAAGTTGTTCCCTATACCTATCTGTTCCAGTGCTTCTTGAAGTTGTTTCAAAGTTTCAGGCCTTATATTAATGTCTTTGATCCACTTTGAGTTGATTTTGGTACAGGGTGAAAGACAGGGATCTAGTTTCAGCCTTTTGCATGTGGATATCTGTTTTTCCCAGCAGCATTTGTTGAAGAGGCTGTCCTTTCTCTGTCGTGTGTTTTGGGCCCCTTTGATGCAGCTCAGTTGGCTATAGATGCATGTGTTTATGTCTAGATCTTCTATTCTGATCCATTGGTCTTCCTGTCTGTTTTTGTGCCAACACTGTGCTGTTTTTATTGTTATGTCTCTGTAGTATAATTTGAAATCAGGTATTGTGATGCCTCTAGCTTTGGACTTTTTGCTCAGAATTTCTTTGACTATTTGAGGTCTTTTGTGTTTCATTTCCATATGTATTTCACAATTGTTTTCTCTATTTCTGTGCAGAATGTCATTGGGATCTTGATAGCTATTGTGTTGAACATGTAGACTGGTTTTGGTAGTATGGCCATTTTCACAATGTTGATTCTACCCATCCATGAGCATGGAAGGTCTTTCCATCTTCTGATGTCTTCTCTGATTTCTCTCTTCAGTGGTTTAAAATTTCATTAAAAAGGTCTTTGGTTTCTTTTGTTAAATTTATTCTGAGGTACTTTATTGCTTTGAGGTTATTGTTAATGGGATTGTTTCCCTGATTTCTTTCTCAGTCTATTTGTTGTTAGTATACAGAAAAGCTAGTGATTTCTATGTTAATTTTGTATCCTGCTATTTTGCCAAAACAGTTTATGATTTCTAATAGTTTTTTGGTAGAGTTTTTGGGATGTCTTAGGTATAGGATCATGTCATCTGCAAATAGGGATAGTTTAACTTCTTCCTTAAAGAAGAAAGGGGAGCTCCTTTATTTTTTGCTCTTGTCTTATTGCTCTGGCTAGGAATTCCAAAACTATATTGAACAGGAGTAGAGAACGCCGACAGTCCTGTCTTGTTCCTTACTTTAAGGGGAATGGTTTCAGTTGTTCTCTGCTAAGTGTGATGTTGGTTTTACTCATAGATAGCCTTTATTGTTTTGAGGAACATTCCTTCTATTCCAAGTTTCTTCAGCGCTTTTGTCATGAAAGGCTGTTGGATTTTGTGAAAGGCCTTTTCTATCTATTGAGAGGATCATGTGCTTTTTGTCTTTGCTTCTCTTTATAAGCTATGTAATGGTTATAGATTTATGTATGTTGAACCATCCTTGCATCCCTGGAATGGAACCAACTTGGTCATGAACACCAAAATTTCTTTGTCCATTCAGCCATCAATGGGTGTCTAGGCTAATTCCATATTTTGGCTACTGTGAATAGTGAAAATGACAGCTCATTCTTGAAAGAATGTTTATTTTTTCTATTTACCACAGGTCATTTAAAAGATTCTTTGTGGTTATCTAAGCCTTTTTATTGTTTACTTCAATAAATTCAACATAAGTAATAATTTCTTGGGCATTTTAATTCTGATAGGGTACTATTTGTCTTTCTCATTTCTCTCATTCTTAGTCTTAATAGCCTAAAAAAACATATCATCCTCCAGGATAGTAAGGTCCTTCTGCTTTAAGCCAGACTACATATAAGACTCAGTAAATACTGATTAAGTAATGCAACTTCCATTGAAGAACTGGAGGCATCTGTTTTCTGTTTCATTGGGACAGTGACTACAGAGAGATCCAGTTATGAGAGATCCAGTTATAATAAAACTGGAAAAGACTGACACATCTGAACAGTGAGTAGTCCTTAGATAATCTACACCAGTGAAAAAATATTTTAAATACAAATCTGGTCCAAAAACAGCAGTAACATTTACTTTAACATACATTAATATACTCCATTACAGTTTATAAAAGTCTCTAATTACATGAAGTAATGTCTTTCTCAGAACCACTCTGAAATTGTGAATATATAAAAACAGCTTCTAGATGGGGAAGCTGGTGTTCAGAGAAGGCCAGTATTCTTTCTAAATCACACAGCTGCAAGCTTGGCACAGAAAACTACAGTGCTTGATACCATTATCACTGTTTTCTTATGTCTGGTCCCAATTTCCCCATCTGAGGCCAAATTTTCCAACAATTCAAACCACTTTTGAATGAGGAGACACCTCATTACATCCTAAGGCATCCTGTGAGATCTTTTGATGGCTTTAATCCTTTATTATTTTTTAATAATTTTATGACTATGGGATATATATTTATCTTATTTTCTTCAATAGATTTTATTTCCACCTTTGATAAAATCGGTCCTGTTTCAAAAGAATAATTAAAATCAGAAAATTATAGGAAAATAAACACATTTTAGTAAGCCAGTGATTGTAGACTGAGATTTGTGAGATACTTATGAGTACTTATTAAATTAATAAGTCATGGAATTAATGTTCTAGGGATAATAGCAATTGAGGGGGTAAAAGCTATTTTTTATCAGGATTGAGAAAATTGGGAGTTTTATAGCAATGATAGTTCTAGGGGAAAATGATAAGTATTGCCTTGAATGAGTAGGTTTGGAAGAGAATAGGAAGGTAGCCCTTTAGAAAATTCTGAAAACTCAGTACCAAATCAATGCAATTGAGAATATATAGTTATACCTTGCTAAAAACAGCCACTACTTATAAGAGCTGTGTCCTAAATCATGATAAAATGTAGCTTTATTTATTTGCAGGAAAATTCATAGCATAGATATATTAAATAGCATGATAGTCTAGTGAATTTAAATAATCCAGTGTTTTGGGAATAATTAATCTACACATATCTTTTGTATTCAAATTTATTCTGCAAAGTGTTTTCTGCTTGCATTCAATGCTGAGTAGTCATCTTTAAATATTTCTGATGAGTTATATGAGCAATAATATATTTATAATAATTCAAATACTATTTAAGTGAAAACCTACAGAAAGTATCTTAAATCCTTTATAGAAAATCACCTACCACATCTTAAATTTGGCTCAGTTAGGCATATAATTTTGGTTACTTTAAGAAACAATTTAAGCTTCCTATCATATTACTAAGATGTACTATGACAAGCCTCTGGGAAAATAAATAGCAATTAAGGAATCTCAATTAGAAGGGTTACAAATATTTGTTCATTATGCTAATAATAACAATGATGATAAATATAGTTTATATTTAACTTGGCCTCTTCTAGCTAACAGGTGGGTAGTAATTTACAATTAATCAAACAGATCATTAATAGAAATTATCACTTCTACCTCTTCTAACACAATGTCTGTTTGATTGGAAATATGAGCCTTAAGGTCACCTTAGCCTCTAATGCTTGCCAAGAAAGCAACAGATAAGCTGCCCCCTGTTTACCTGCTATAATTGTCAAAGGAGATAGAGGATGATTCTAAATGATTACAATATTTTGTAGGCTCTAGAAATAATTGTTTTACTAGGCCATTGCTATACTACCTCACAAGTGTCAAAATACAAACTTAATGCATTATACAGAGGAAAGGTCACCAGAAATGTAACAAAGTCATGAAACACATGCAAAGCCAGAAATCAGAAACATTCTTTCCAGTTCAGATGTCCTACCTCCATGGATATTTTTTTAAATGTATAGGTTGAATCAATCTCCTTTTACTAATTGATGAATTTACAATGTTTATTTATGCAGAAAGCAACTCTAGGAAGCTTGACTTGAAAGCCTGGGTCTATCACCATACATTGGGAAATGTTCAGTTGATCCTATTCTCACTCAATATCCATTTCCATCAGTATATAAAATATACATGGTTTCTTGCCCCATTGTGGAAAGTTGTTATGAGGTTAAAATTATGTAATGAACTTGTAAAAGTACTTGAGAAACAAAGTGTTTTATCAGTAAGAATATTATTATGCTCTAATTATAGAAACATTTTATTTGACTGTATTTACTTATCCAGGTTACATAATTTGCTACCTCTGAGCTAATTAAGGAGGCTTCATAATTTAGCACAATGTCATTTTTGCTTTGTTAAAACATACTTGTCAGCGTTCTCCTTACTTTGTTCTTTGCGCCCATCTCTGATCTGAGGGAGGTGGGATATTGGAGACACAGTAAAGACAATCTAGTAACATAAAATACATAAAAAGTATCAATTCATTGGAAGTGTTTGCTAACTAGGTGTGAATAACTTTGTGCAGGATCGTTTTCCAAATGAATGTTTTATAGAATAAGAAGTCATGTTTTTGGTTTTTTTTCCCTAAGCATCTAGGGAAATGCTGGTTTTGAAAATGCTGAATCAATTTCTCTTTTACAATTAAAATAATCAAAATTCATCTACTTTTGATATCTTTTAAGGAAGTTTAAAGAACAATCAATGAGGAAACTTAACAAATCAATTCAAATGCTGCATAAATGAATATTAACTATGAATCAAAAATGCCAGAGCCACAAAATAATTCTGTAATAATGGTGGAAAGCCTATTATATGTTGAGCACCCTGATAAATAATCTTGATGCATTCTCCCACTTACTGATACCACAGTCTATAAAAGAGTTGCTGCTAATCACATCAGTGTATAAATGAGGAAGCTGAGTTGGTGTAACTTGCTTAAGATCGTCTAGTGTCCAGGTTGTAAATTCCAGCACACTTGCCAAAACATTGAATGAATTCTCATAAGTCCTTTGCCATTCTTACCCATTTTCTTTTCTTTTTTTTTTTCTTACTCATTTTCTTACTATTTTCAAGAATGGGAGAAAAATCCTGTTACAGAGATTCTGCAGAGTATTGAGTGTATCTTTGGATGAAAAAATGAGAGAGAATGCAAAAATTGCTCTAATTATATAGCCCAGAATTCAAATGATTATTTTAATAAGGTACAAAATTAAAAATATCAGGAAATAACATGCTGTTGTGGAATACAAAATAACTAACTGACCACAAGAAATAATCTTTAACTTGAGAAGAAAAGGGGAAGGAGCAAAATAACCAGGAAAGAAGAAGAATAACCTCAGCCTCAACTTTGTCTCTTTCCTCTGCTCTGACCATAGTGATCTGATTCCAGATAAGTTTAGAGCTGTTACTAAAAGCTGTTTAGGACTGGTATCATGGCTGAAGTGGTGCAGCAACTGTCTAGAAAGCAAGTGACCCTGAGTTCAAACCTCAATACCATCAAAAATAAAACATAATGAGATAAAATAATAAAAACAAAAAATGAGCCTATTTCATGTTGTCATATTTAGTCTTTCAACATGTGGGTTGCATAATGCCAAATCATCTCTAATTTGAAGTAAATTAATTCTTCTCACATTGTGGCTTGGGTACAAAAAGTAAATGTTAAACAGTTGTCTAATAGACAGATTATAAGGAACAAAAATATTACCTTGCATAACAGAAGACACAATAGTGAAATGGTGAGGTTAAATATTTGGAGAAGACCCCTCCTGTGTGATCACAATATAAAGAACAAATTCTGGCCGGAAGACATAAGAAGTCAGTTTTTATTTTCTCAATTTAAAGACTTTAATAAAAGTTATCACCATTTCAAAGTATTTAGCAGTGAGAAATGTATAAAGGATACAGTCAAGTAAAACAATTTAATCTGATCATAAAAAATAAAAATCTGACCAGTTGGGGATTAAAATTTGATCTGTGAAGTGAACATTGTCTTCAAGTAGATGCCATGATAGAATTAATTATGTATATCAGTATTTAAAAGATAGTGAGAATACCACAAACCTAGCAAAGCTATACTTAGGAAAAACATAATGTTAAATATTTATATTTTATAGAAAAGAATAGAGATGAATGAACTGTCTTACTTAACTGTCTTATGTAAGATCCTTCCATGGCCAGGGATAAGAAGCTGGCACTTAGTAATATGCCTATCCTGATATTCATGGACATATCCTCATTCCTAGCTAGTTCTCTAACTATGGTCTGTGCAGGCAACTACTGCATAATTTTTAATATCCTAATGGCCTCTTCAGCTGACTATCCAGCCATGAGCAATCTGGAAGATGTGGTTCTAAGATAACCTCACTTGCCCGCCTGTTCTCTGTTCTTTCCAATCCAATGGAGAATCATTACATAGTGGTCAGTGTAAGAAGAGGCCCAAACTCATCAGGCTTGATTTTATTTTATTTTGCTCTATCCAGAGTCCCTTGAATTTCCAGACTGTTGGATTTCAAAAACCTCCAAAACAAAAAACACTTCTCTTTTCTTTTAACTGAAATATCCCTTTTTGGAAGTAATAAATATTTTACTCCAGGTACACAAACTCAGAAAGGATCAAGGGGTAAAGAAAAAAATAAGTTAACTTTCAGAGTATTATCCTTTTATACTTCAATTATATCTCACTAGACTTATGTGAGCCATTCATAGTGGCTATTGTAACTTCTATTGGGATATTTTAGTCAGGCATCCTTATTTTAGAATTTTACAGGGTGTGTTTGTTAGAAAACATTTCAATAATATACTTTTAAATGGTAAGTATTTGCAACATATGACTAAATCTTCTTAGTATGTTACCCTTGTAACATTCTTGCAGTGCTGTGTATAATTTGTGACCAGAATTCATTTCTATTTAGAATACTCTCTTACTTTACCACTTCAACAGGCACACAGTTTACTCAAAATCTCAAAATTTCACTATAAATTTCAGGCCAGAATAAAAACCCAAATATAATGACATCCAAAAAATTAAGATGAGCTTTGTCCATTGCTACTAAGGATATTCAACTATCTTTTAAAATGAGGAGTTCATGATTTGGTCTAAGGAACAGAGTTTCTCTTTAGGCAGGACAATTTCCATTTGAAGTCAAGAAGTTTTCAGTCTGCAGAAGCAATGTCCAGAAAATGGAGGACCAGAGCTGAGCAGGCCAAGCTATATCTGCTTGTCCACATAGAAATGGCTAGATATCAAGAAAATCTTAGATAAAGTGCAACTTCAGGTGCTTTGGAAAATCAGTGGTTTATAAAACACTCAGATATGGCACATCTGAGATGTCAGTCAATAGAATCATTTTCATAAGCTCTTTTTCTCTCTTCTTCTTTGGTCAACTCTTCTTCCTTTATTCCCTTCCGTTCTTTTACTTTACCTCAATTTGAGTCTCCAACTTCTCTTACACTATGACTGATATTAGCATCTTTGACTCTTAAATACAAGCTGTTATTACTTTCAGATCATAATCTTCTATAAGAATCTGACAAAAGCACAGTAGCATTATATAGTCAGGAAGTTTTACTTTCATATGAGAGAGTGAGGTGGTGTTGGAATTGATATTAAGTCAGTTTAACATTAGCCAAGGTAACCCAAAGACATGAACAGTGGTTATTTAGTAGTGCTGATAAGGAAATTTTAAGGAACATTTAATGGTAATCTCATACTAATAGTAGGACAAATGGACATTTTTATGATTGTCCAGGTAGCCATCTGAAATACACTGTGTGTTCAAATTAACAGCGTCGTAGAAAACACATTGCTTATGTGCTTACACAGGTGAGTTCAGCTCAGACAAATAATGCTATAAAGGAAAATGAAAGTGCTATTATTCTGATCAGAATGTGCCTTAACACCATTAACAAAAGCATTCCTTTTGTTTGTTTTTCTCTCTCAACTTTTGAATGTACGTTATTGTAATTAAAATTAGTCTTGTGTTAAAATGCATTAATAATTATATTTTTCTTTTAGTCAGTTCATGATGCTCCTGTCTCCAAACTCAATGTACTAGGCTCCTTTTCCACTAAATTACAGAAAATGGAAAAGTCGTGTAACTAGTGCTCCAATTTCATAAAATTATGAGTGCATGCTATTCACAGACCTTTGCCAGAAACAGTATAGTTATAGCATTATCGATTATATTAGATAGTTGCTAAAATGAAAAACCCTGAAGATTGTTAAAAATTAAGAATCCTGTAAACTGGGGTAGATTAAATCTTCTACAGCTCCTCAGCCTAATAGTTTCTGTGTTAATCATTTGCAAAGTTGATTTTTAATAATTTATTATTGGAATTTAATATGAATATTCCTAATAAAGACAATTATGTCAATATTAAGCAGTAGTCTCAAGAATCCTTCCACAGGGCTTTTTATGACATTCAAGTATATCGAATGCCCTTTCTGACTTTCACTACTACTGTTTTGGTATGTGAGGATGATGAAACCAGTTAGTGCGCTGCAAGTAAGTTCTAAAATTATTGTTATTACACCAGCTTATATTCAGTCATGAGATATAGAATTTTTGAAATGGGGAAAAATTACTTAGCTGACAAGAGTTTTATATTTTTCTTCTTCCTTTTGAGTTACAGTCCAGGAATATACATGAGTAACATTTACCCTTTGCAATTAATTCATAAACAAATGAACTAAAATACCCATATGTAGGCTTTTGGCTAGCTGTAAATAATTTTAAAATGTTAGTGTTTATTTGAGAAAGGAAATACAGATATACAGGGCATGTAAATTTTGCTATGTGGGGTAAAACTAATTTAAAGTAAGCTTGTATTGGTGATTTTTTACATGGCTACCTGGTCATAATATCGTGACTCTTGTCTGACTGTGACACATGGAAAAAACAAATATTTATTACTTCTCTACCACACACAAATAATTATTTTCAGACTTTCTAAGTACATTTAAAGTAGAAATAGTCATTGGGCAGACTCATTCCTACCTCTTCCATGAATCCTCTGCATATTGAAAATGCTTGCTTTATAGCCTTTACTCCATTGAAATTATCTACTTCTCATGAAATTCTGTTAACAGACTGTGAATTACTTTAAGACAATTTCTGGGGTTTTTTTTGTCCTCCTCATCATTTAATGATCATCAGCTACACAAACTCAGAGGTCCCACAAACATCATATACTTTTACTTTAACCAAACTAACCTTAAAACTCCATCCTGAGAGGCTGTTCAACCTATGTTGTTGTTATTCGTCATCCATTTCCCACAGGACTACTCCACAGTCCTGAGTCTAATTGATGAGGAAGACTGTGTGGAGAGAGCCCATTTATCTTTAATCAATCTTGATTACTGTAAATCTTCATCTAAGATTACCTAGTTTCTTAAAAGGTGGATGACTATGTTATTTTTGTGCTAAGCTTGGGATATTTGCTGAAGCTGGGAACCTTAGGCTCTAGAACCCAGACTTGTTAACTATTTCCTACAGCCATTTACTCATCAGAGTCCTCCATATTCCCAAACAGAGGATCCATAATCTTTGGGTATTGATGATTCTAAAATTCTTCACTTAGGTTCAACTATGTCTCCTTCTAAGAACTTTATTTTCTTCCTCTCCCTCCCTAGAATGTATAGCACAATCCACTCATTTTTATGTTTTAAAACAAAAGTCAAGAAAGGAGTTGGTTTTCAAAAATCTTAAGTTTTCAAATCAATTATTATGCTCCCATTCCATTCCCAATTCAGAAGAGTCTACAAAGTTCTGGCTACTGTGCTAGAATAAGAGAGACAGAAGAACAGGAAGTATGCATACACATTGATATCTCAATATATTTCCAAATCAAATTAATATGCCTAGTACAAAGAAAATTCTTCCTCATAATACTCAGTATGGAACATATAAGGACTGGTTGAATGAATAAGTGGTTCGTTTTTGATGTAAAGAACAAGAGCTATTCTGTTTCATTTTCATTTTAATATCCTATCTGCTGGTCAAGATTAGTATTGTGCATGACAGGAAACATGCTTCTTTGAGCTTGAAATATGATCTCTATGACAATATAAAAACTTAGCTAGTCTTAGACCTAATGCTGTAGGTCCTTACACTAATTTGGGTAATAACCAGCAGCTATATTTTATCAATCATCTTCATATTAACATATTAAATTGATGTCTAGATGAAGATTAGTGGCTACTGTGGAGAGCAGATTAAAGCCTATGTGAACTAGACACAAGCAAGGCAAGAAGAGGCTCACCTGCTTTTCCAAGATTGGCACAGCCCCAGAAGCAGAACAGCTGTTTCTCCTAAGTTGTTTGCATTCAGAGAAGCAGGAACACAGGTTTCTACTATTACAATGTCACGCCCTCCCTAACTGCTCCACCCAGTTTGCCATTGGGTATTAAACAACCTGCTGAAGTGGGGGCACAGGGCTTTTTGCTTTGGAGGGGTTTGGGGGCTTTTGTTTGGGCTTTGGCTTGGTTCTTTTGCTTTTGGCTTTTTGGTGTGGGAAGCTTTTGGAAAGGAAAAGAATTACTGAAGGAAAAAGAATTGCTAAAGAGAAATTGCTGAAGGGAAAAGAATGGCTAAAGAGGGGTTGATAGAAAGTCTGCACCAAGAATTTTAACATAGACCTTAGAAAAGCAAAGCTACAGAAATAACTTTAACATAATCTTTAGAAGCTAAAGAAAAGCCAAAGAAAACATAGGACAGTGCAAGATAGAGGACATAGACTTAAAGCTAAAGAGAGAATGCTAAAGAAAAGCTGCAAGCCTGGGGGCAAAAGACTTTAAGAGCAATTAAACTAAAGATAAGCTAAGAAAAAACATGGGACAGTGTGAGTCTAAGGAAAGACTCACACTTGTTGAAACCTTGCAAGGTTTTAAAGAACTGCAAGGAGTATGGCCTTAAAGAATCAAGATAGAGAAAAGAAGCAATGAGAGTTGGGCATCTCCACCTGAGTGCCCAATACACCTGACCCCACTTTCTGTCTGTCTGTCTGTCCTGCTTTCTGAATCTCCAGTCGCCCCCAGTTAAGCCCAGTTAGATTCCGTAATAACCAGCGAGCAAGAGAGAAAGCGCACTCAACAAAGGAGGGAGGAGAAAACAGTGCCCTATCCAGGCTAACACATTCTAACTAAAGCAAACATATTCCTTATGTGAATTTTAGGTACCATTTTTGTGGGGGAAATATTTTGGCAAAAGTACAGTATTATATACCATCACTTTTTGGGGGTCTACTGATAGCAACGCTGGTGAAATGTGTCCCTAGGAAAAACAATGAAATGAACAAGATGTATCTTCTCACTAGGAGTACATTGCCTGGGTTTTGTTTTTTGTCACCTTCAGTGGTCTCCATGTCCATGAATGGGACCATGTGACCTGTGTAATAGAACATGAATCTCTCTTGATAGCCATTCCTGACATGATCATTTGGAATTTTGATAAAAAAATTCTTTCCTAGAGTAGATACATTATGATATTGTTTTAATGTATATTATTATGGTTTATATTTCATTCCTGATTAAAAGCAACTTTCATTCACTTTGAAATATTATTTAGGGAATTGGATGTTACTTAAAGTGTTATTCTTGGGTATAAAAAATGAGGGTCCAATTCTCTCATGTTTATGTTTGGATCAAACACAAGTGACCTTGAGATATATCAGTAGGAGCCAGTTATTTTATTTATTCAAATTTTGAATAAATTAAAAAGTCCAAGTTGAAAAATAAAAAAAGAAGTTAAATAAGTGAATGAAACAAAATAGATTTTCAGGGAAATATAATACAAAAATATATGTAATCTAAGGATTTACAAAATTGTATATTCTAGACATGAGCCTAGAAACTAAAGTTATTTGTAAAGAATTTGACTTTTCAAGTACATTAAAGTTCTCTGAATATATTTCCCCTGAAAATCACTAGACGGTCACTAAGGGTTTTGTGACATACTCTTCATGGCATGTATTTTTACTTCTATTGAAAATTCAAATCAATATACTGATATGTGTGCATGTGGGTGCATGTGTATATACATGCAGGCTTAAGTAATTTTAATTTTCTGTTAACCATTTCCAAAAAAGGAAAATTTAATATTACTGGTGGAACTATTCTGGAAACACAAGAATGTGATATTCTACTAAATATGCAAACAGACTAACAGTGTTATTTTGTGAAATATGTATGTTATGCTCTGGAGGTCAGTCACAGGCTTTCCTGCTATTTCAGCACAAAAGAAAAAGTCATCACAGAGAAGTGATACAAAACATACCTTCATGTTTTTTTGAATCATGCTGCAAAGATTTAGAGCCTTCCAAAAGATGAAAAGAAAATGAATGTCTAGTAGAATGAAAGAGGGAGAGTAACGTGTGTGTGTGTGTGTGTGTCTGAGAGAGAGAGAGAGAGAGAATATTGCTTCTGATTTTCTCTGCATAAATTACTTTTTAAGAGGAACAAAAAGAAAGGAGAGCATATTATAATTCTTTTCACTTGAAAGAAGATAATTTTCTGGCAAATAGTTAGACCAACTGTGTATTATTCCCATTTGATTTCCTTATTGTCAGTTCTTTGGATGCAATACAGATGTTATTGATCCAACCTTTCTCTCATGATATATAGGGTTATTTGTGTTTTGACAAACATTTTCATGCATTCATGCATGCATGGCATGAATTTTGAAGAGAATTATAATTTATAGCTGCATTATCTTTGATATAAAAATGTTTCTAAGTGTTAGGAACCTTTAGTCATCCATTTTTTCTGCAGAGTCACTAACCACTATCACATTATATTGGTGGATATAAGGAAATTTCGAGTTTCCACATATAATACTTTTGCATTTCTATGGAGCAACAGGTCAGGAAAATGAACTCATGATGACCTGTGGAGAAGAAATGTAGTGGGGCACTGTGAGAGTTTTAAGGACAGACTACACAGAGCATACCAGAATTCTTTTCTGAGCCAAATTTAAAGCACTGAAGCTGACTGCTGGGGAAGTAAGTTAATAATAAAAAAGAAAACCCTGCAGTTCAAGTCAACTAGCAGTTGAGGTAGAAATGGTGACTCTTCCAAAAAACTCCCTCTGGCTCTGGGTCTGACTTTTCTCTGCAACTCACAGGATATCTTATAAAGCATAGTGACCTACCTGGTTGTTCATGCAAGGCCTATTACTGAATTGAGAAATCTATGCTGTAGTGTGCCTTGCATACCAGAGATAAAAGAGTTATAGTCCTTGGATTCACCATGTGACAAGTGACTAGAGACTCTCAAACTGACTTAAGTCAAGAGGGAATGTCATGATAAGAGAAATATGATCTTGTGGTTGGGGCAAGCTTCAGGTAGAGTACAGTTCAGGAGATCATCTGACAAGAACTAACCCCAGTTAACTCTAGCTGTTACTCACTCTGACCTGAGCTCCTGAAGCTGAACATGAGTAGAGAATAACACCAACTTGTTGACTGGTCCCTCTTTGTCTATGTTGAGCCCCAATAGTGTTCAGCAATGGACCAATGTTCCTGTACTCCTCTTGCTCTCCCAGGTACCTAAGAGACTATTTCACAGTGTTTCCTTCCTCCTCATTCCTCTACCACATCTTCCCTTCCTCACTTTCTGCTCATAACTTTGTTTCCCATTTCCCTGAAAATAAAGGAACCATCAGAACAGAACATCCATGGGATACTAAACTGATCCAAGTAGTGTTTGTGCCACACAATTTCTTCCTTACCTTGTGAGACACCTATCCGAAGCCCAGCACCTCCATCCCAGCACTGGTTTCCCTTCCTTTTCAGGCACCTATAGGCAGCATAGCTTCAGTACTTGTCGTCACTCTTCTGCATGGTCTAATATTTCCTCTGTAACGAATCATCGTCCACCCATGAATAAATATGTTGTCATTTTCTCCTATTGCACTTTTTGAACTTGCATTCCTTTTGGGCTTCACATTGTCCCTCTGTTTTATTTACTGGAAAAGTTCCCTAAAGCATTTTTTTATACATTCTCTCTTCAGTTTTCCTCCCATCAGCCAAACAAAACTGTCCTTGTCAAATTATTCAATGACCTATATGGTTATTTTTCAGATTTTAAGTTACTCAATGTATTAGCAATATTTAGCATAGCTGGGATTATCTTCCTTCACAAAAATATTCATTTCTCATTTGGGACATCTCATAGGTAACTCCTTTAAGTCTCATTTGCAAGTTTCATTTTGTCTCCCTAATGCCCAATATGAAATTTTTCCACCTCTTAGGTCTTGCTTCTCTTTTCATTGGCTGCTTGGATGACTATCCTCCCATGACTTAGCTTTTAATTCTCTTTATATTGATAGCTTTCTTGTTTCTGTCCCAGAACTCTTGCTTAACTTTCTAGTTCATCCATACTTTACTTAAACATGTAGTATGCACAATATTTTCTTTATATATATGTACATGTACATATATATGCTTAACAGTACACAAAATTTAATAATAAGCAAAAATTGTATCTTTCTTGTTCTCTGTCATCATAACTCTCCATTAATCTTTCTCATCTTAGTGTTATATGAAATGCAGCATTCTACTTGTTCAGGTCAGCACACAAACAGAGTCACTTAATCATATACTCTCCTCCCATAAAACTCAAAATCCCATTGGCCCTAACTTCAAAATGCTATCACAATATAATCCCTCCACAGTGGCCAAATTACTATTATCTTTTATCTGGTCTGTTTCATAGCTCCTAAATAGTTCCTTATTTTTACCCTTTTCCACCTACACTCTACTGTTAGAATAGATCCTGATTCTTCTAAGTTATGTTTCATTTCTTCTTTGCTCAAACCTCCTTAATGGTTTTCTCACCCAGAGTAGAAGCCAGAGCTCTCAAAATGGTCAACAAGACCTAGGGGATCTGGCCTCTGTGATCTCATGCCTGGTCTTCTGCGTGGTCATGCTGGTTCATCAGCATTGGCTATCTTTGCTGTTCCTTAGACAGTTCAAGCACATCCAGCATCAAGCTTCACTGTTCCCTCTGCCTCAAGTGTTCTTACTCCCTAAATATCTCCATCTCACCAACCTAGGTAGTCCCTTCCATGCTGCCATTCAATTCTGTAAACTCCCTTCCCACTTTTACATGTTTTATTTTTCATATAACTTATAGTCACTATTTTTATGTTCTCTTTTAGTAAAGTAGAATGTGAGCTCAGTGAAGATGGAAATTTGTTTTGTTTTCTACTGAATCTCTCTCTTAGTGTCTAGAAAAGTGCTGAGAGCAAAGTTTCCAGATCAAAGATTTAGATCTGGTCTAAAAATTTTGGATTTTACTCTCTTCAGTGTTGCCTGATCAAACTGACATAATTAGACTCTTCAGTGCTATTTGAAAAAGTGCAGTGAAATTTCTTTCACAAAATATCATATAATTGCAATTTGATGGGAAGATCGAAAGTTTAAAAAAAGTCTCTCAAACATTTTTAATGTAATACTCTAAGCTTCTTGCTTACATAGTAACCCAATGATAATGTAGGATAAAACTAGAATTAACATAAAGGAGCACCAACAGGAGCTGGCACCATTCTTTAATGGCATGGGAAATAATTTTTACTGACTATACCACAATTTTAATGACTTCACATTCATCCTAATTTGAATAATCCTGTCATTTTAATATATACTTAATTCAGTTTTCCTATGGTAAGCAATATATGCAGTTTTGTGCATTTGTCTAGTTGTTTCTATAGTTTTAATTCCTAGAGGTATTTTTAAACAAAATTGAATCTATGCTTTAAAAAAACATCTTATTGGCCTAAATTTTCTCCTGTGAAGTTTTTGGAGTGATTCATCCATTGTTAGGGCATCTAATATTTCACTATAACAAGTAATGCTGCAGTGAGTACTTCCATGTTCATTAATCTTTGTCTCCAACTCTGTTCATTTCCATCAGCTGCATGCCTAAATTCTGAAGACTTGGTAGGAGGAAATATGCATTTTGAGGCTGTTTATAGATCTTACAAAATTCCTTTATGGAAAAGTATATCAATTTAGCTTTCAAAATTATGTAAATGCCCTTAATTCATTTCAACCTTAAAAATGCTTGAGTTTTTTTCTTTACAAAAGTCAAAATTTTTTTAAAAATTAGTAATTCCAAAATATTTCCCAAATAAATTTGAATGTATACCTGTAGCATTTATGCTACTATCAGTTCTTCTATAATGCCTTATTTTTTTTTTAAATTTGAACTTGTTCCAGAGTGGTTGATGTATTAGGGAGCAATTTGAGTATGATTTAAATCACACCTTTTCTTATACAAGATTTCATTTTCAAGAAACTATGCAAATAGAGAAAACTGGACCAAGCTAAATTCAGCCATCATGGTATAGAAACCTGAAATTTCTGCCAACTAATTTAACTTACTACTTGTGTTATGAGCCATACCCATCCTTGTTTTTGCAACTTTCCATCTTATTGCAGATAATCATCCTTTTTCACTTCACTTCATCATAGCATGGTGATTTTTAAGGATATATGTTCATTGTAGCAAAACTGTACATGACTTCAATATACACCATAGACTATATCTAACCTGGATGTTATTTGTATTTGTTAACAGCTAGAGCTATAGCATGCTCTTTCACAAACTCTCTTAATCAGTGGTAAAAGCATCATTGAATTGGTGATTCAATATGAGTACATAGCCCATTCTCTGTCCCTTAATTGTGTGTAGAATAGGCAAACTTGAGGCAGCAAGAAATACAGTGGAAAAGGAAATGCTCAGATCATTTGGTGTAAGCAGTATTAGAATTAAATACCTCAGTTTGAAATATATGCTTTAGAGGCTTAAAGATGAGTTCTGTCAAACATTGCTTCCCATCTTGGTACAGCAGAAGCCTTCAATTCCCTAGAAAGATAAAGATGAGTCCAAACTTGATACCCATTTGTAAGTTAGCAGAGATGTGGGTATTTTTCAAGCAGGTAGTAGAGCAGGGTCCATATCAATCTTTCAAAACTCTTCAAACATAGAAAAATTCTCATCAGTTTCAAGCAAGAGAGCTGACATTCTGTTTAGATAGTAAATGATTTCAGGAACATCAAGAAACACTCTTAGCTCAAAAAAACATTGCCAAACCAATCGATGATGTTTAAATAACTCCATGCTACACTGAGAGATTAAATTACATGTCCAGCATCTCTGGATCCATTTTCTTTGTGTTCTAATTTGGATTCAGGAGAAAGTGTAATCAAGTCCACCTAGAAAAATTGTAAGGATAAGTGAACAGACAAGAGTAGGTGAAGAAGGAAGCTGAGAGGGAATCAATTGGAAGTAAACATGTGCACAGAAATAGCATATATTGCCTACTTAACAGGCAGAACAAGGTCAGCTTTTTTAATAAGATGCAATGTCTGTATGAGAGAGTGCCCTAAACAATAAAACCTAAAGTGGTTTTATTGTTTATGGACATGAACAATATTTTCACAGACTTTCTCTGCTATAACTTTGAATCTTTGCCTCTTGGTCTCATACAAGCCTTCACAAAGCATTTGAGCATGAGATTATTATTTAAAAAGTGTTACTTAAATGTCTAAAATTACGAATGAATGAACTATAATTATATGGAAAGTACAATGAATCAGTAGCAAAAAAATATTTGGTAAGGTAGGCTATCTCCATATGTGGGTTCACAAAATGGAAGAAACAATTTCGCTACCATGAATCTGACTGACTGCATCAGTAAACTTACAACTAATGAAAACACTTGAAATGGTTTCTCTTTTAGAAAGACTAAATGAGATAATGCTTTGTGAAAAAGTGAGCAGAGGCTAACAGAACAGTAATGGATAAAAGGACAAAACATAAAATATAGTTATACTTTTCAAAGTATATATATGTCCAGAGATGGCCAGAACACGCAGTCATTATATATGACATTTATGATCATTATCAAAACCTACCACAATTAACTTTTAACTCAATTAATCAGAAATCACTTAATCCTCAATGTATATTGACTATAAGGTATAAAATGCTACATTGTAGGGATAAAACAAATTCACAGGCAAGCATCTTTTCCTCTTCTCACTTACAAAATTTGGAAATTTGAATAAGTAATCAACCAGTTATCTTCCAAATTTAACATTTTGGGATTCTAATTATTATGGGTGATAATACTATTGCTATTTTGTTAGAGTGGGTTGCTATAACAAAGAACCACAGATTTGGTGATTTAAACAAAAGACATTTAATTCTCATGGTCATGGATGCCAGAAAACCCATCAATGTGCCAATACACTCGTTTCTTGGTAAAGGCTCTTTCTGCCATCTCACAGTGTGCTTACAAGTCTTCTTTGTGTGGCCCATACTGGTTGGAGGTGGGGAAAGACAGAGACCTGCCATTCACTTCTTATAAGGGCACGTGTTGATCCCATCATCATGGTTCTACCCTCATGACCAACTGTAAATCTAATTACCTCCCAAATGTCCCACCTTCAAGTATCATCTCTTTGGCAGTTTGGGCTTCAACATATGAATTTTATTCAGCCTAAAACACCCACATGCTGTCATTGGTGCACAATGATTATATAGGATTTTCTCTAATCCTCAAAATGACCTCCATTAAATAATGGAGCTCTCAGATAAATGAATTATCCCAACCTCCTATAGCAACTAGGTGGCCAGAGTAAATTTCAAAACCTAGGTTGACTGCGTGATTACTTTGCCTGGGCTCTTTCAACCAGGTAAAACTGTGCCTTTAGTCATCTTAAAGTAAGATTCAAAGACTATCATTTAAAAGAGCTGTTGACAGAGTTTGGTCAAACTACAGAGACAAGACAGTTCTTTGGATGAATAAAAACATATTTTTTTAAAAAAAATCAAACATGAGAATCAGGTACAGTGGCTCACAGCCCAAATTCCAGCTTTTCAAGAAGTGGAGACGGAAATGATCCTGGTTTGAGGCCTGCACAGACAAAAAGTTATTGATACTCCAACTCATCCAACAAGCTAGGCATGGTGGCACACACGTGTGATCCCAGCTTTGTACGAGATCAAGGATAGAGGGATTATGGTCTGAGGCCAGCTATGAGAAACACCCAAGACCCTAGCCAAAAAATGAACAAAGTGAAAAAAGGCTGGGCATGTGCACTACCAAGCATGAGGTCCTGAGTTCAAGCCCAACAATCATCAGAAAAAAATATTTGAACATAAAAGGAGAACACTAATAGAACAAAAAAGGAGAACACTAATAGAAAAGATGATATTTCTGTGATCACAATTGTTTGCCACTCAATAAGCTGTCACTACAAGGAAAAAATATCTTGGAGGAATGCTGAGGTCACCAAAACAGAAAGCTTTTTAACACATACATCTCATTACATATGCATCTCATTAGTCTTAGAAGCTTCTAGATAGATTTAGTGCTAAATATCTATCTCCTACATTCTAGCAATGTGAGACTTTTTTTCCTTCTTAGAGCCCATTGACCAAAACTACATTTATAGCTTTACACATATGCTGCATTGTAATATCCAGGACTCTGGACAATGCCAAGACAATGAAATTCTAGGGAATTTTACCTTCACCTACATTGCCTCCAGTTGTTAGTTTTTTATGCAAATGGAAACATCTATAAAATTTCTGTCATTTTACATAGTCTTAAAAATGGGAGATGAAAAGTTCTATCTCTATACTTTTGGTACTATTAAACCTTAATTCTCTGTAAGGAATATTGGCTAGAGACATGTCTATGTTGACATTTTTAGAAGGATTAGAGGGGACATTTGCTGTGTATTTATGATTTTTGTTTATTGGGATCAGAGGTGGTGAGTCTTAAAAACCTATGAAAAATTCATATCACATTGTGGTAGAGATTAGAAAGGGGCTTTGACTACAATTTTCCCCTCCAGTTTTCACAATTCAGGCCTTACCTGCTGTTTCCTCAGGTCTTGCCTCTACATCATTTTTCTTTTGCATAAGCAATCAATTATTCTGTCTTCTCTTGTTTCATAGCATTCCAAAAAATTTCAGATTCTAATCACCAAAGACATCAAAACCGTCAGATCCTTTGGATCCTTTTCAAACTGCCTTTGTGTCCTCATGTATCTGCTGCTCCTCTGTTATAAGAGGAGCACATCATGTGGGTATTAAAAGTATACTCTTCCTTATTTTATTGGACTCTCCATTCCTTGAGTACATATCTGTTGTTCCTGAATCCTCTGGACCTGACACAATATCTACACATAGGTGCTCTGTGAGCATTTGCTAACTTAGCTTAAATTAAATGAACCTTAGTTATGGAAGTAGGGCTTGGGACAGCAAGAAGATAGCAGATATTCAAAGGGATGGAATTCAAAGCCTGACAATGATCAAATGCAAGATAGGAAAGAAAGAAAAAGTCAAGTGTGAAAAATATGGATAGCTAGATAAGTGACAGAGAAAAAATGATATTGATATTAAGATTAAAATCATGACTAATATTTATTGTGCACGGTGTGTGCCAGGCTTTGTGTTCAATGTTTTAAATGAATCATCTCCCTGAATCCAACACCATGAGAAACATAATCAAAATTCTAGGTAATTAACAAAGCCAGAATTTGGGTTAGCTCTATTTGTCCATATTGTATAAAATCAAAATTTCCTAAAGTGTGATCCAGTAATGACCCAAACCCAAACTCATATGAAAGTGGTGATTATAAATGTATATTCCTAGGTTATAGCACAAACCTGCTACTGAGTCAGAATTCGAAGTGCCAAGGTTTCTACATGTTTAAAAGCACACTAATCAGATGAGAATTGTGGTAGAGCCTTTGCCTAGTAAGTATGAGGGCCTGAGTTCAGTCTCCTACCTTCAAGAAAAGAAAAGAAAAGAAAACCATGGTAATCAACTGCAATGGCAATTAAAGCTTTAGAGATATTGTATTTAATTCTAATTAGTAAACCTTTACAAACCTGTTATAATGTTGTAGAATTTGGTCAAGGCCTTGGAAATGTTAAAATAAACACTGTTACATCCTCTAGGAGTGAGTGGACTAATGAATGAAAAGAAGAAATTGAGCATGATAAATCACTGTTGTAAATTTTGGGGTGGCTTTGGGAGTACCTTGTACTTAGGAGAACTGTAACTCTGTCCAGAGGTAAGTTTGAAGTGACAGAGAGACAGAGTCTGAAACAGCCACTACTGAGTTGCAAATGTAGAGCCCCTGAGATAAGTCAGGATTAAATATGGTGGTCATTCATACAGAGATACATTTAAAGTTTCAGGAAGTGAGAATGCCATGGAATAGATTTAAAAAAAAAAAACTCAGAAGATTAGGAACAAATCATTGGAGAATACGTCCCATCTGACATTTTACTTTTCAAAGCATAGTTCCTTGAATATGTGAACCAATAGTTACATAACTAAATAAATTGCCCTTCTGAATGCCCTATAACTTCACATCACTTTGTCAGTTTACTTTGCCAATGCAGAATTTTGAAAGTGCTTTGCCTAACTTCTAAAGTTTCAGGACATGTGCTTTCACTGAATAGCAAAGATGTGTTTTGGACAATTTATTTCCCGAGTATACACCTTGACAGCTTCGCAATTCTAATCTAACTCTAAATCATATGCTTTTATATTACCAAATTCTAGCAATCAATTCTTTGTATAAATAAGAATTCATCTTTGCTCTTCCCCCACCCCATCCCCATTCACTGACTACTCTTCAGTGTCACTTAACACACTGTTAAGTGTGAAAGCTATCACACTTACTATCAGTGTGAAAGCAACAGTAAGTTAAACTGCCTAGAAGTACCACGGTTTCTCTGAGCATTACAGGTAATGGCAGGCACATCTTCAAGCATGTTTTATGAAGAGTTTGTTACTATAGTGCTTACCTAATAACGTCAGGATATATTGAAGAACTAATAGAGTGTAATTGGCTTTGAGAACAAGAAACATATCTGGTCCTTTCAATAATATAACAATAAGATGATGAGAAGCATCTTGAAAACATAAAAGGAGAATTTGGAGTTGATGCTGTTTTTCTTTCTACATTTGCTTGATGTATAAGACAAAAATAATGTAGCCTCTTCTTTAGTAGGAAAAAACAAGGAAAATGAGCATGTTCCTTGTCCAGGACATAAAATAATTATATAGATCATAAAAACACTTTGATATCTTACTTGATAAGCATTTTAAAATGTTATTTAGCAAAAGAGAAAGGAAAATGATTAGAATTCAGACAGCTTAGGTTCTGATATAGCCTATTATGTTTATGAGTTGTGTGATGCCAAAGAAATAAGTAACTTACTGTTATCTTCTTCATTTAGAGAATACTAAGGATGGATTAGATCACTATAACTCTAATAGATCCAAGTTAGTCAATCAAATCAGCATTTATGCAAGACTCTGTAATTTAGAATATAAAGCAATAAATAATTACATACAGTTTTCTGCTCAAGGTATTCACAGCCACTTAAAGTTCAGGTTGATTTTAAAAAAGCAAAAACAAACAAAATAGCTCCTTCTTTTGTAACTTTTAACTTGATTTGTATCTCAGTGAATTTACATTTCTTTTCACAATGAAGATATTTTGATTCAGCTTAAAAATACATACATAAAAGTACAAGAATGTTACTATTTCAAGTTCCATTTTTGTTAAAGACATATTAATGTGTATTAACCATTCAAAGGTGTATATATGGCTATAGACTACACACGTTTGTAACTGTATACATGTCTGAATGGTTATTCACAAAGGCAAGTCTTGTGTTAACTTATATGGCAGCTCATGCTTAGCATGTGAATAGGAATTAAATGTATATACAAGAATGAATGAGGTAAATATGAGTGACTAGTATGAAAATATACCAAGAATATTTTAGAAACCTCTGAGAAGCACGTATGTGCTTTAACTGATGGATATATTTTAAGTGTTCAACCAGCTTGCTTTTAATTAATAAGTCATATACTAAGTATAACAATACAGATATCTCTCCAAATGAAAAAGGTATAGGAAGGATTCTGTAAAATTTGAAGAAAGACACAAAACAGTTCATCTAGTTTTTCTTTTCACTCACTTCTCAATGAGACTGAGCATTAGAGGATTTCAATATCCAATGTGAGGACAGTGTAAGTATGTAGCAGTTCTCTGTTGAGTTTACTTTGAGCCCTTGCATTTTATGGATGTAGAAAAGGTGATGGAGCATTTCCCTGAGGATTGAAAGGTGTAAATTACAGGGAGATGTTCAGGGTTCAAACTGGGCTGTGTCAACACTTTCAGATTTTAAGTGGTAAAGTTAGCCATATATTGATTATGCAGTCACACTCACAGATACACATGTATACAAACACATACATGTCTTTGTCTATACTATATAGGCTCCTCCAAAAATGTAAAGCCTAAGGTAGAGGTTTAATGGAGGAATTCTTGTTCAATGAAAATCCCCAGATCTCTTTTGATATGGGCTAATGTTAAAAAGCTAGTGGATTTTACTAATTTTAAAGTGCTAATGCATGCCTTCATCATTTGCCCCTAAGAAATTGCATTTGAAAATTTGATGCCATTTCCTTTCAATTAAAATGAACTGATGCTTTAATCCAATTTACCTCTATGAATTGCAAACCCATTTTATGAGCATTCCTGGGTTCAAAATTAGGCAAAATGAACATTTTCTTTTGCTAGGCAAGAGACCATTCAAGCTTATAGATGGGTTTTGCATATGTGACAAGATTTATAAATGTATCCTAATACATACACATACACCACAATCACTTTTTCCATGATTTCTGAAATCCCCACTTGAAAAGTATGAAACTATCATGAAATCTGGTCTTACTGCAGGGAGATAGCTATGATTTCTTGAGCTCAATGCAGGAATGAAAAAGGTAGATTGCCTCAAAAACCAGAATATAATTAAAGTTGGAAGTATTGTTTTACCAAATAATTTCAGAAGTAAGACATTTGTAAGTGTTTGAAGTACTGTCGTTTAGCAATAGGATGTTGAACTAATTCCCTTTGACCTACCTTTGAGTCATTCTCTGTGATTTTTGAGATTCTTAGGTTGATATTTATTGTTTTAAGCAGTTTATTAATGCTAGTCAAATATTGTTTTAGTGGTAGCATAAGAAGCAAAATGGTAGCTTTATTTTCCCTGTTCTTTTTTCCTAAATCAATACTATGTAAACTGTTCATGCTGAACAGCACTGGGGCACCTATATATGCTTGTATGTTAGACTGACAGACTTTTATAGCTTGAAAAAGTAAGCTTGAGGATAATTTAGGTTGTTTTAGTAGAAAAGTATGCTCTGATGCAGCCTTAAATTAATGTGAAAGCTCTATCTGTATGATAAATAGGAAGATATTAAAGAGTTGAGCGAGAACCTCAGAACCACCCCTCCAGTTGCACTTGAAGGATTCCTAAGAATTTGGAAACACAGATCTCAATTCAATCCTTTTTAATTATGAAGTAAATAATTCAAGTCAAGGAAAGTTCAGTTACTTGTTTCATTCCAAGCACACACTAATGTTCTGAATTTGAAAACAGATTCAATCTTCTAAATTTTCAAAATAAGAAACCAAAGTCAAGGAGAGACAGTTATTCATTCTGTATCCATCATCTACTCTAGCCAAGAGCCATTACCAGGAGTTAGAATTTGTGGTTCTCCTTTTAACAAATGGATAAAACAGAGCATCCTCTAGTGTTCTTCAAAAAAAAAAAAATCAAAGGGCTGTCAGAGTATCTAGATCTTAAATAGAAACTCCTTGTTTCATTTTCTTAGGGGTATTTTGTAATATGGAACTTAGTAAAAACTCAATATTAATCAGTTGATTAGATAGGCCTAAATAATTCTTTTTGATTAAATTTGTGTGGTTTAAAAAAAAAGAAAAGAATTTGTGGCTTTCCTTTTTAGTCGTGTTTTCCAGGTCATCCTGTTCTATTTTCTCTTCATCACATTTGAAGAAAAACCTTTTGTTGTTCTTTCCTGTACATAATTTCCTTCCAGGGTTTATGTGATTGTAACCAATAAGAAAGAGTTTCTGAGGTTTTGCCAAGCCCCAGTGAAAAAGTATGACAAAAGTAAAGGAATTTAAAAATGTTTACATGGTATTTATAGCTATGAAATATTTACGCAAGCTCTTAGAATTACCGAGAGTTCAACCGTTTAAAGCTATGCTAGTGAGTCCTTTCAGCAGGTAAATATTTTTTTTTTGGTGTTTCCCTTCTTTATTATTTTATTTTATTTTTAGGTTTTTATTTATTTTTAGCATATATTGATAAATACAAGTTGATTTCATTTTGTTAACCCCATAGTTGAAATTCATTCTGCTTTCTACAAGACCATTAAAGAAAAACTAATACCAATGCTTATATAATGCACATTATAGAAAGGAAAGGAATATTACCAAACTCATTTTATTAAGCCAGTATTACCCAGATAATAAAACCAAACCACAAAAAAAGAAAATTATAGACCAATTTCCTTGATGAACATAGATGCAAAAATTCTTAACCAAATTTTTACAAATCAAATTCAACAACACATTAAAAGACAATATACCAATATCAAGTTGGTTTCAATTCAGGGATGGAAGAATGTTTCAACATGTATAAATCAGTAAACATAATATAACACATAAAGCAAATCAAGGAAGAAATCACATGATCATCTCAATAGATGCAGAAAAACTCTGACAAAATTGAACAACAGCTAGATTTTTATTTAGTATTTTTTTTTAGTTATTGGGATTTTTAAAGTGCAAAAGAGAAAATAAAACATAACAAAGCTTCCATAACCAGTGAAATATCTCAGCATACTTACTTCTAGTATCTTTTACACACAAACACACACACACACTTTCACACACACATACATTTTCAGAAAAAAATCATTCTGTATTTTTGGGAAAATAAGCCACACAAAATTTTTAAATCCCCCCAAATCTCAGGATTTCATTCAATACATTTAGGTGGATATATACTATGTAATAATGAATATTTGGGTAATAGGTAGAAACCTGTTTATGTCAATGCAATATGGGATAGGTGATATATTTAGTCTTTTATAAGTTTGTTTTTTAAGAATATGACTGATAAAATGTTCTCATAACAGAGGTAAGCTCTCATTCATTGTCCTTCAGAAAAGCATCAAATTTATGCTGTTGAAGTTTGCAGCAGTGTCATTCTCTTTAGTAACAATTATTTCCATTGTGTTTACTTTTATGTCTCTATATACATGTATACATGTACCCAATATGAGTCACCATTCCTGATTGAATGTACTTTTAAATGTTTAGAATTTATGTTTAGAATTTATTTTTAGACATTTTAGAAAGTGTTATATTCTGTTGGCACTTATATAACTGAGAAAGTGGCATTGCATATAAAAGCTCATGTATAATATTCTTGCATAACATTACTATTCTCTTCTTATATTGGATGTTACCATATAGGTATAGGATTTCACTTCACCTCTTGTAGATGTTTTTTTATTTTTATTTTTCTGTCTGAATAATCAAGGAATTCTTGACCCTTTCGATTTAACAGTTCGAATAGGACAACTCACTATTCAGAGTATTTCCCTAGAATGGTAGGATAGCCTTTCAATCTGAAAAATCCATATTTATGTTTTAGGGAATATTTCCCACAATTTTACCTTTAATCTTCTGTCCCATCTGTGGGTTCAGAACATTGGAAATGCCACTTATCTTGACATCACATTATCTTTACTTGCCCTCTTTCTATACAGGGTTGGCCCTGATTATTTTCCTTTCTTTGCCTTTTTCATCTACATTTGCTGTGACTAACTCAAGTTTCCTGTATGTTGATAATCTGATTTTCTGTTATGATACTTGCGTCTTCTTATTTATGTACAGATTTGTTTCCTTAGTCAACTACTTTCCATTTCATTTCATTCTGTTATTTCAGTTCTCTAGTCTTTGACTTCTATTTTTATTGACTGTATTTTCATATTGAGCGAGTCTATTTTGTAAAGCAATTTGAAGAATTTTCTTTGGTTTCTACCCTAATAATTACTTCTAGGTTGTATATTTTATTTGTTATATTAAATTTCACTCCTCTCTCCCACCTTTTCTCCATCTCTCTTTCATTATCATCTGTGTCTGTTTCCATATTTACTATATCTATCTCATATTGTAATAGTATCTACTTACTCTAATATAGTAGAGTTTAATTTTATACTTATTTTCCATATTTTCTGAAATTCCTTGGACTGTGGATTGAAAACTGTGTGTTCTAGTTTAATACATTAATAACACAACCAGGGTGTATGGTAAGGGAGCGAGTTCAGAGGAAGCAAGATTCAACTTCTTCTAACGCACAACTTGTGGCTGGTGTGATCAATTTCTGTCTGTGAGAGAGGGAGTTGCCATTGGGTTTACAGTTAACTCTTCCATTCATTGGAGCCAATTTATCACCATGGTAGAATCTATCATATTCTCATTTAAATGTTTGTGCCCATGGATTTCCTTAGAGGATATCTATTACTAATAAGAAACTTAGAAAACAACTGTTATTGTAATTTACTGAACTCTTCAATGTACAATGAAAAATGCACAGAAATGGCTTTCACATATGAAACAATTTTTTTGTAGACATTTATTATGTTCACATCTTTTACTAGCAAATACCAAGAGGGCATACTAAAATATATTTGATTGGAGGAAAATAAAAGGTCACAAATTCCTGTCAGTAAACAATGTTTGGAACTAAATAACTTCTTTTAGCTATTTATCTTTGTATTCATATGACATATTTGATATAAAATTTGTATTTTGTCATTCTTAATGTATTTTCATAATTAAATTTGAAATTCTGACAGAGAGGTGTTTATAAATTGTATATATAATTTATGATTATATGTATGAATACATATTTGTATGGCCACAAATACATGACATTATAAATATATGTATTCTATGTGATCATTTAATTTATGCAGAAGTAAAGAGGAGATGAACCAGTTTGGGTTATAATACATACAAACATAGAAACGTCACAAGGAAACACCCTGTATAGCTACATTAAACAAACAAAAATGTCAGTTTTTTGAATCTTAACAAATTTTATTTATTTTTTTGAATTTTTCTTTATTTTTGTGCTGGGTGGGAGTACATTATGGCACTTACAAATGTTCTTACAGTATATGAAATATATCATACTTGAATTCACTCCCTCCATCTCTCCTTTATCCCCCACCCACCATTCCTGGAATAGTTTCAACAAGTATTATTTTTCCACTTACATACATGTGTATTTGAACCATATTCATACTTCCATGCCCTTTCCCTACCTCCTCCCCCTCCTGTTGTTACCAATCCCCCCACCAGGCAGGACCTGTTTCACCTTCCTGTTTTTCAATTTTGTAAATGAAAAAAATAATATTTTGGTTTGTTTAAGATAGCTACACAGGGAGATTCATTGTGACATTTCCATGTGTATATATGATAGATAGACTGTCTATACAAGAATGAATTTAGATTTTTAAACCTGCAGAAGCCACCATATAAAGGAGACTAAGGTACAGAGAAGTAAAGAGGAATGCAAATATGTCTAAGATATGCAATTACAACATTGTCTTTGCCAACAATAACAAAATAGCTTAAAGTGTGATGGTTCTGGTATTCTGTTGCTATAATTGATATTAACAGTAGAAGAAAAGTGAACAGTTATTTCTTAAGTGTTGTTCTTCAACTAACTATTGCTCATCTGAAGCCAGAAAATGGCTGAATGCCAAAGGGATGGCACACTTACAGTGCTCAACTATGAATATTTATTGAGCACTTATCCCATGCTTGGCCTTGAGAGCACATTAATGGACAAGGCATTCCTGGTCCTTAAGAAGTTAACAGTTAGCCGAACACTGGTGGCTCACACCTGTAATCCTAGGTACTCAGGAGGCAGAAATCAGGAGAATCATGGTTTAAAACCAGCTTGGGCAAATAGCTCATGAGACCCTGTCTTGAAAATACCTAACACAAAAAGGGCTGGTGGAGGGGCTCAAGCTGCAGGCCCTGAGTTCAAGCCCCGGTATAAAGAAGTTAACAGCCTAGTGAATTCACATCCACAGTTGTGCCACAATGGGATGAATTGCTGTTGAGACACTTGCACTTCTATTATGTATTTTCAGTTACAATGCATTTACTTCCACTTGAAAAAACATATACATATGTATATATATATATATATATATATATATACACATATATATGTATATATATATACATATACATATATATATGTATATATATGCATATATGTATATGTTATATATATATATGCATATATATATACATATATATATGTATATGTATATATATACATATATATATGTATATATATATACATATATATATGTATATATATATGTATATGTTATATATATATATGCATATATATATGTATATATATATGTATATGTTATATATATGTTATATATATATATGCATATATATATATACATATATATATGTATATGTATATATATATATATGTTATTTATATTTAAATAAACCATTTAGACTTAGAAATATGTGAAGATAAAAGGTAGGGCACACTCCAGCAATTGTTAAGAGCATCCTAACATCTCTTTTTCTCTGTCTCTTCTCTCTATGAGAATAGATTGAAAGAGCTCTTTGAATAACAAATGTGTAGAATAAGTTTACTGAAAAACTGTGAATTTCAAGAACTATGTAAACCCCAATCAATACAAATAGTCAGAAAAAAAATCCAGCATGCTTTTATTTCCATTGTAAAATATGTTCTTACCTTTAAATATAGAAACCTTGTTTAACCCAACCTAAACTATTTTTTTAGGAGAGTATAGACAGGTGTGTATGAGAGACACTTAAATAGAGATTCAAATGCAAATCTCACCAACTAGTACGGGGGACATGGACAGATGTGTGGGTAGGAAAGGACAAACTAATGATAAATGTTAAACAAATTTCAGGTAACTTCTCACATATGAAAAGGTGGGGAGAGAAATGTTAAATTGGACAGAAGATGCATCATACAGAACAGTCAAGATGCCACACTGATGATTACAAAATCAGAGAACAGGAGGGAGAACAGGTCCTGTCTGGGGAGGGTGGGGATGATATGGGAAAAGGGTGTAGGAGGGTGAATATGGTACAAATACTGTGTACACATGTATGTAAATAGAAAAATGAGACCTACTGAAACTATTCCAGGAATGGTGTTGGGGGGGGGGAAATAAAGAAGAATCATGGAGTGGGTGAATTCAAATATGATACATCTGATGTATTGTCAGAACTTTTGTAAATGCCACAATGTATTTCCAGCACAACAATTTAAAAAAAGAGGAAAATGGTAGAGAATTTTGCATTTAAAGATTGATTTATTTAAAATGTTAGTTTAGAAATGACAGTTAGTGCAGGAAGAAATGGAACTATAGAGAGGATAGCAGTGTATCATCGCTAACTTGAACAGTCCATTAGAAACATTATTACATGGAAGTAGGGATTTTATTGAGGTATGTTTAACACAGATGCCTGAATTTGTACAGATATATTCCCTCCTACAATATGTTATCACTAAACCTACGTTCAGTGCCAGATGGCTTCCTTTGTAGTCATCCAAATGTGATTACATACGAAACTATTGCTCCTGAAGGTAAAATTACCTGTGGACACAGTTGTGATACTGTACTTGAAAGAACCCATTTGTCTTGGATATAGGGGAGCCCAGCTGTGCAGCAAACACATTCTAGACATTTGGCGGTGTTAGTCTTTTCAGATATTTTCATTCCAGAGAGGACTAATGTGTTTATGTCCACTATTTCAAGAATAAATGAATAAATAAATCCAAAGGGCACGAACAGATAGACAGGAGCCTTCAGTTCTAGGGATATTAGCTGGGTTTCCACCATTCTCAGGGAGGAATTGCAATCACTAAAAGAACATGTAAATTTTTATTTTTCCTCCTGATAAAATCTTTTTTCATGATTCTTGTTCATCATTCACCAGAGTGATTTGTGCTGCCTGTTGTATATTTAAACCACCTACATGGTTTTAAAAATGCATTCTTTGTCATTTCAAAGAGCAGCAATAACTCTTTAGAATGTATAGATTCTTCTCAAAGTCCAGGTAATACAGAGAATATTTGGTTTTTGTAATATAGTAGCAACTTACAATTGACTGAAATTTATTACATCCCTAAATAAATGCATATGAGTAAATAACTTACCTAAAAGAATAAATAACAGATCTAAAAATTTTCTCTCCTATATGGAAGATAGATGTAATACAAATAAATACAGCAATATTATGTAAAACATGTCACATTAAGAAACAGTCACATATGAGAGAGGGAAGGTAAAACAAGGAAGTTAAGAAGGTGAATATGGGTGATGTACTTTCTATACAAGAATGAATTTAGGATTTTTAAAGCTGTTGAAATCACCATAAGAAGGGGACTAAGGTAGAAAGAAGAAAAATAGAGGAAAACTCCCTGTATAGCTATCTCAAACAAACAAAATTGTCATTTCTTTTTTCTTTTACAAAATCGGAGAACATGAGGGCAGAACAGTTCCTGTCTGGGGGATTTGCTACCAGTGAGATGGGGAAAGTGGGTAAGAGAGTGAATATGGTGGAAATACTGTATACACATGTATGTAAATGGGGAAATGAAACCTGGTGAAACTATTCCAGGAATGGGGTGGAGGGGATAAAGAATGATGGAGGGGGTGAATTCAATTATGTTATATTTGATATATTGTAAATTTTTAAATACCACAATGTATCCCCACCACAAAAATAAAAGAAAAACTAAGCAAAATTTAAAAAGTGAAAGTGATGTAGAAACCAAGTCTGAAGATTAGGGAACAATCGGAAATACTAAAAACACTTGTGAGGAGGCTTTTAAGTTAATTTAAGTCCATAATGCTATGTGGGTTGTTAGTGAGGATTTCAAACTGAAATCATAGAGATATTTTATTCTATAAAATTCAATGGCTATTCATAGCATAGAAGCACACTAAAGGAAAATCAAATTTGCTTAGAGAAAACTTTTACACAAAGTTAAAGTTTATTCACTTAATTGTAATGATTCGACGTCCAGTAGACTGTGAGAAAAGTCCAGGGGAATAGCACATCTATTTATCTTTTCTCTAATTGTAAAATAAAGCCATTATACCACATCATCCTAAATATCCTTTTCACCAATAAATAATTTATTAGAACAGGATGGGCTTGTTCAGATGAGGATATGATTTCTATGGAAGATGTGTGAGAAATAAAGTTTGAATTAGCAAGTTTTTTACCTGCCTATAAGCTATTAAGTACAACGCTGTAAGTTTGGTCTTTATCATGTGGGTAGTAGAAGTTCACTGGCAATATTTTGAAAATAGAAGCAATATGATTAAAGTTGTGTCATAATAAGAATGTTACTTTCAATACCTCTTTGACAAGAATTGCTTTGATTAATTTGTGTTGAGAATATAGGACTCCACGACTGTGAAAGATAATAGGAATGATTAGATCCTAAATTCTAAGAATTAGTCCTAAAATGGAATGAGTAGATCCTAGTCTCTTCATCAGAAAAACACAAAGAAGATCAACTAAAAGCAGAAAAATTGGGTAAACTTCTCTTTTCCTCTCCCCTAATCACCCAATACCATAATCACCC
Source organism: Castor canadensis (assembly GCF_047511655.1). Taxonomy (NCBI): domain Eukaryota; kingdom Metazoa; phylum Chordata; class Mammalia; order Rodentia; family Castoridae; genus Castor; species Castor canadensis. The sequence continues at coordinate 23,802,191 of NC_133389.1, read as the reverse complement.
AAAATACATTAAGAGGTTTATTAAATTTATGAGTAATAGATCCTCTTCCCTTAAGGAATTACATACTAGCACTAAGATGACACAAATGTACAAGTAAATACAAGGATAAGTAAAAATAAATATCACAGAGTTCCAGAGAAAAAAAGAAAATTATACCCCTGCTCCCCAAAATATCTAGATGTCCCTCTTGGACAAGTGACTTCATGAGGAGTGGATCTATATGCTGGCATGAAGTGAAAAACAAATACCAGGATGAGAAAATAAAATGCACATAGACTTGATATTAGAAAAGAACCAGGTACTTAATTGACCACACCACACTGGATCCCTAACACACGTTTAAGGGATATGTGGATGATAAGTTTAGGAAAGTAGTCAGCAATTCGCTTGTGCATTACTTAAAAACAAAGGTTGAAGAGCTTTACCTTATTCAGTGTACCCCTTGGTCTTTTATTTTTAGAACTTTTCAAGATCCTTTCCCAAGTGACGACAGTGTTTCAATTCCTTTTGCTCAGAGAAGTGTCTTAAGAATAAGCTAAACTTATCCTAAAAAACAAATACTGAGTCATCTCTTCAAATAACCAAGCTGAATCATTTTTATACTTTATTTTTTCTCATCATTCATTGGCATATATTCCCAATGATAAAGTCATATTGTTTTATATATATATAAATATATATGGACAACATATATAATTATGTCCATGTACATGACATTGTACAAATTTCTGCTCTTTACCTTAGACCAATATTCCCATAGAAAAACTGAAAATGTGCATTTTATTATGTGTTTATTAGCATCAACAGCAAGTGTTTGTTGAGCATGTACTGATGACAAAGTACTGTACTAAGAAGCATGAGATGTGAAGAGAAATCATCAGCCTTTGTCCTTACCATGTAGTATACTGATGACAGATAACATTGCCCAACAAGATAGGCCATGTACTGCAGAAAACACTGACATAGACTCATTTAGGATTTTGGATATGCTCTTTGATGTTTCATCTTCTACCATATAAGTGAGAGAAGCTGTTTTTTCTCACCTACTGTCTAATCTAATAGGAAAGTTGGACAACCTGAGATAGAAATGAAGATATTAAGATGACAAGGGAAAAAAAGGTGTCCAGTGTAGTGCTTAAAAGCTAAGAGATATGAGAAATGTGAAAAACATAGATAAAACTCTCTCACACACACCTAAGAAGGAAGTAATTGTTAGAATATTACAACTATAATTATATGTTTAAAGTGAATTGTCTCCTTGATAATATATATCACTATATTTTAATGATCAATAAGACAAAATGTTTTGAGAATTCATTTTGTGATTGGCTTTATATCATTTATCCCTTTGAGAGATAACAAATAAGAAAATGATTCCTAACCATCAAATTAGGGGAACTGTGAATCTTTATGATACTATTTCAAAAATAGCAATCATTTAAGTATAATAAACTTTTAAAGAAATCCTGTTATGTGAAGTACACTATTTTGATATTGAGGAGACAAGAAGTCTACTCTAATTTTAGAAATCAATAAATAACATAATTGATAAAAGCAAAGAGGCTACACATGTACGCACAACGATACACTCATATATTTATATTCTGATTTACATATATCTATATAATATAATAATTATATTTTCTATAGTCAATGCACTCTGATATGTTTTCTTTAACATGAAAATTAGTTCAAAATGTGAGCCAGGGAGTCAGATTGGCTAGCTCTACAATTTACAAGCTGTGTTATTTTGGGAAAAGTTATTCTAATACCTTGTAGCTCAACCTCTTCATTTGTAAAATAAGAATAATATGTCCTATCTCAGAGAGTTGAGATGAGAATAATAAATATAAGGTGCTTAAACTAATAAATTGAACATTATCAGTGTTGAGAAATATTGGTGGTTGACCAAAATCTGTGGTAAAACATAGAATTGAGAAGATTCAGCTAATATGTCTCCTCACGGGTGTTCAATCAATATTTCGGAAGTCTTTTCATTCATTGGTAGTAGATTTGATGAAAGAATCAGAAAAAAGTCATTATGCTAATAACATTATCAATAATAAAACATATTTTATCCCTGTATACAATGTTTCTAATGGTTTCCAGAAACATCTTTTTTCCTGACTTTACTCCATGAATAGTAATGCATCTCAGCTGCCCCATCAAAGTCAGTTTGCCCCTATGAAAGACTAAAGAATTTAAAAATTGTTCAATACTAGCGATCAAATTATTTAGTTACAAATCAAGAATATAAGATAAGGATAGAGGAAGACAAAGAAAGAAGCAAGACTCAAATCCTGAGTTCCCACTGGCTCTCCCATTGTTCTAGAAGGTGATGCCCATCACAGGTTGGAGAACATTCACTGTGGTGTCAGGGGAAAGTGTTGCCACTATGGGTTGGAAGGAGAAAAATACACAGATATTCACAGAAGGAAAAACTAGGACTTGTTATTCATTGAGCATAGTAACAATAATGACAAAAGCCCAGACTAACTTTGAAATGGTTGCTAGAATATGTATCAATTTCCTATGTAAAATCATTCAAAATCACATAAATCCTATGTGAAATCATAGGATTGTGGCTTTTCCTTCAAGTGAATTTTTCCTGGCTTCTCAGGCTACATGAATATTCAAAGTAGGCTTAATGTCAAGTTTCCCCATGGAAGACAATAAACTACTTTTTAAAAATTTCTCCTCCTAGGCATGGTTTTGAGGAACTCAGCCAAGAAAGAGATTCATTAACAAATTTATGGTCTATTTGCAATTTTCTTTCAGTTGCAAATTTCCATGATAGAGTAACAAGTATTATGGTAATTAAGAAATTAAATTAGTATATTATATAACATGCTGAGAAAATAATAATAAATTATTGGAATATAGCTGTAGTAGACACTTACTTGACAACAGGAATGTGTCCATAATAAAGATAATACTGTCATTTTTAGTGCTCTATCACTCAGCCAATTTCAATAGAAAATGAATCCATCACATAAAATCTTAGTGAAACTCTAGAATTACAGGAAAACTAAGCTTTCTTATGTTTTGCTGTGGTTGAACTCAATCCTGTAAGCTTCCCTTTCTTTCCTAACTAACATAATTTCCACAGCTTTACGCACTTTTCAGTGTGTAGGTCAATTGAATATAAACATTTGTCTATTCAGAATATTTATTACATCTGGTTTTTTTTTCCAAAAGCTATTTTTTTCCTTCCCTTGTGACATGACACCACTAACTGCTTTCTGTCCCAGAGCAGTGTTTCCAACTCAGTGAAGAAGTCAGTATGCAAGCTCACGTCCTCACTCACTCACTTTTTTTTTCTGTCTTTACAGTTCCGCCATGGTTTTTAAATCACCCTTCCAACCTCTATGCCTATGAAAGCATGGATATTGAGTTTGAGTGTGCAGTTTCTGGAAAGCCTGTGCCCACTGTGAATTGGATGAAGAATGGAGATGTGGTCATTCCTAGTGATTATTTTCAGATAGTGGTAATTATCCTTTTTTTTTCATATTAGCTTTACAATTCCATTCATTGTTTACAACTTCTTCACTTGCTTTTCTTTCCTAGGAAGAATGATCTTGCTGAAGAATTGTAAGATATATTAAGGGAATTGTTCTCCAAAGGCAGATGGTTTTCTAGACTTAGAATTTTTGAGTGATCAAACAGTCCAGCCCCCTTGTAATACAGTGAAGTCTTTAAAACAAACATATACAAAGAAAAAAAAAACAGAGCCTAAGACTTTCCAAGTATTTTCATTGCTAATTCATAGAGTAGAATTCAGTACCTAGTTCTAGATGATAATCACAATTCTCTAATTTCTTTGACTTTTACCAATTTTAATGCATTTTCTGTAAGATGTGATACTTTATAATTATGGTAGTCTTACTTTGATGACATGGACTATTTCATTATTACTTTTTTCAGAAAGTACCAGCTGATCCTATATGAACAATGATGATGGGGACAGTGATAGTGGTTGTGGCAGTGTTACAGGGGCCATGGAGACCCAGAGAGCATATTGCTGTATAACTTTGAGTATCAGGAAGAGAAGAAACAATGAATAGTTTTAGTTCATGCTCTATGTCTATACTTGTGAAAGAAAATAGGGATACTGGTACTATCTTCACTTAGTTGTCCTGGTACATGGCAAGTACTCCATGCCTATAATTATTCTTTTAGCTATTAACAGCAGAAAGCTTTGCTCACTCGAAAAAGCTCTATGACAACTACACATAGGTGTTGGTTAGCATCAGAGGCTCTGATTTCAGACATATAAATACATGATAAATATAAAAACATAATTTCCAAATACCAATCATCAAGGAAGTGTGAAGTAAAGAAAGGGTTTAGGATTTACTTTTCTTATGTGTGTGAGATGCAGACATGATGTTGTCAAAGAACAGCTATCATGAAAGCCTGGCCTCCCAGGTGTCTTGTGAGGACAGCCCAGGCTTCCTTATGGCACTGTGCTGACACTTGATGGTAAAAGTTCCTTTCACAGCAGGTGACCTTAGAAACTTTCATAAACGCTTCTTGCATGCATTTTGGCATACTCTATTTTTAACGAATAAATCCATAAGTCATATATCACTTTTATCATCACTTTCTATTTTTCATTTTTAGTTGCATTTATTTAATTGGTTGGGAATAGAGTAAGAGAGCACAAAACTTAACTTTTAAATGCCACGCCAATCCATTACTTCCTTTAAATGCAATGCTATTTTCAATACCACTGAATTACAAATGACCTGCCATTGGGCAACTTGAAAATTGTTGTATGTGCCTAAAGTAAATGCTACTTGCATATAAAGGAAATTGTTGAGTGCCTTTAATGACACATGATAAAATGCAACACTTACTTTTTTCTACTTTTTGAGTAATCTTTCTCCCAGCATGACTCATTATAGCCAACCTATTTACATGCTTCTTTTCCTAAGGTAAAAAGAAATGTACAGTATGTGTCATATTCACAATAAATTACGCTTAAAATATTTCCTCAATAGTTTCAGAAGTCTGAGAGCCATTGTGTGTTGCCCATGTAACATTGAGCACAAATAGTAACTTATATGAGAATTGTTAATTAGAAGTTAGGCAGCTTTATCTAGGAATTTTACATCAGCTGAGAATTGACTACAAGACACTAAAAACAATTAAGAATTCCCCATGAGGTAATATTTATCTCTTAATGACTTCAGGAGGAATCATTTAACACGTCTCACTTGCTGAACTAATTCTTGCACTAATATTGAAGATAAATGGAGTTCATATAATTAAATACTATCTCTAGATCATTTTATCATCCATCCTTGAAAAGGATGGTGACTCAATTTATATACAAAGGACTTAACATATTTCAGCCATGAATTGCTGAAGGTGAAACATTTTGGATAAGGGAAAAGGACAACATGGGTAGAGAGTAACTACCATAGTCCCTCTTCAAGCCCCCCAAAAGAGTACATATCAAAGCAGTTACAGTTTTAAAAGGATCTTCAGACATTTCTCTTGGTAAACACTTCCAGAAAATATCTAGCCTAGATATTCTGTCCTTTAGCATTTGCACAGATCATTGTTTTTGTCTCATGAGAGTTCTTGTTTTGCTCTTCCTGAGTAGCTGCTAAACCTAGCTTCTAACAATACAGAATTACTTTGGTGATAATATTTGTTTCTTCCACAGGTAATAAAAGACCCTTCTTTTGACTACACATGTAGATATTGAGGACAATGTGCATTTTTTGTGAGCATATTTTCTTTGCAGAACTAGGCTTAATTCATACACATGAATTCAGAAAAGAGTACTGGGAATGCGTAACATTTCCCAGGTGGCATAAGAAATATCTATGGGGCTGAGAACCCTTATGGCCTCCTTTCTTTCTGTGATGTTTAATTGAACTTTGGTCTATGCTCATTTTGTCACCTGGAGGTTTTCTTTTTTTTTTTTTTCTTTCTAAAAATATCTCATGTGCTTTTTTTTTTTTTTTTTTTTCTCTAGGGAGGAAGCAACTTACGAATCCTTGGGGTGGTGAAGTCGGATGAAGGCTTTTATCAGTGTGTGGCTGAAAATGAGGCTGGCAATGCCCAAACCAGTGCACAGCTTATTGTCCCTAAGCCTGGTAAGATGCTAGGAATTTTGAGACCTGTAGTCACAAGTATGCATGGTTCAATTGTAAAATACATGTTGCTTTCCTTTTGCTTGAAAATCAATATGTAATTATTTAGTGAATCAAAGTGAACATGTGTGCATTGATGATATATTCCCACTAACAATTTTTATGTAAGTTTTTTTTCTATCTCTACTAAAATAAAGTCATCATGAATAGCAGGACTTCTGGTTTTTAGGCAATACTACTAAATTATTGCCATCTCTTTTTGTGAACTGCCTTTCTTCACAGGGTTCTCCATAAATTTGAAATATAACATATGTATATATTGTAACTATAAATTTATTTATACACACACTTATATATTTATTTATATGCAAGGACCATACATATAGCACTATGTAGTCCTGAATTTTTAGAAATCAGCTTAAAAACAACAGAAATAACCACCAAAAAGCAAACTCAATTTTTCTCTTTTCTTTTAAATGAATTTTGAGAAGTTGTCCTTCTTACAATAGATAAGGCTTTGATTTGGTAGTCTTGTGTAGGTTTACTAAGGCGATGTACTGAAAACTAGAATAAGTCTGTATTAGACTGCAGTATAATATCTCCATAATGACTCAGCTCCTGCTAGGGTTGAGGAAAAGCACCAAAAAAAGAAAAACCATAAAAGGGCTGGCTTCTTTGACATATTTAACCTAAAGCAAGTGAAAACACGTGTTTGTTTCTGAAGCAGATATTGAACAGTTGTTCACAAAGCTTCAAATACTAATATTAATACTTCCTATGAAAGTTTTCATATTAGGTTGGATAAATTCCAACTGTTTTAAGCCAATTTCCTTCCTCTTGTCATGCCTCAACCTTGTCTTAATCTTTCCCTTCTTGTTAAGTCCTTATATTTTGTGTAACTGTAGCCAATTTCGTGAAGACTCTCATAGTAAAGCTCACAAAAAATGGATTTTCTATGTTATTCTTGATTAAAATAAAAGACAAATATACAAGATCAGCCCTAGGTGAGCAAAGGAGAAGTAAAGGAACCATCTACGAATTAAAAGAGATAGTTATCTCTCCCATGAGGTTCCATTTTCTCTGATGGACTCTTTCTTTCCCTCCATATAATATGCCATGTATGTATAACTTCATTTATGGAACTTAGTACATTCAGTCAGAATAAGTAATGGATAATTTGGAGAAAATAATCCTCTAAAAATAGGGTTTCAAGCTGTGTGGGGGTCTCACACATATAACACAGCAATGTAAAAGGTAGATATCAGGAGGATCACAATTCAAGGCCAGGCTAGCCCAAGGTGTCACTGCCACCTTCTCTCAACCAATAAGCCTGGTATGGTGATACACATGTGTAGTTCCAGCTAGGTTGGAGGCAGAGATGAGGGAGGATCACAGTCCAGGCCAGCTCAGGGCAAAAATAAAATTAAATAAAACCTGGGTCTCTGGACTGAGTCATGCTTTAAAAACGGTGCAATCACATCATTCTTAACAGCTACCATGGCTGCCTTTAAGCTAACACTGCCTGTTTCACAAGTCATAGGAAGAGAGAATACTAGTTGAACTTGACTGTTAGGGCCATATTATGGAGGAAAATGTAAGATAAGTCACTCCATATTTCTAAAGGCCATAGGGAATATATACTCCTAGGACTTGTTACACTGACTACAGAGCCCTGATGATCCTCTCTGCAAATACCACAGGAAAGGAGGATTCTTTGAAGTTCTGGAATTCTTAGAGTTAGGTGTTGGCAAGTTTGCTTGTTTTTGTGTGTATGTGTGTTTGTGTGGTACTGGGGTTTGAATTCAGGGCCTACACTTTGAGCCACTCACCAGCCCTTCCTTGTACTGTGTTTTTTCAAGATAGTATCTTGCAAACTATTTGCCCAGGCTGGCTTTGAACCACAATCCTCCTGATTTCTGCCTCCTGAGTAGCTAGGATTAAAGGCATGAGCCACCAGCACCCAACTTGTTTGTTTTTATCACTTTGCCAAAAAGCCCAGTTGTGAAGATGCCAAGAAAATCATTTGAACAAAATGTGTATGCATGTGTGCACGTGTGTGTTTGTGTGTGTGTGTGTGTGTGTGTGTGTGGTGTTTGTGTGTTGCTGGGGAATGATTGCAAACAAGAAAGATGGACAACACACTGTAGTATGAAAATTCTCTGGAGCAACTCACAGCCTTCATCTCTTCACTCTAAGTTATATTCCCCTCCTTGGCCCTAAAAAAGACCTAGACAGAGGGAGGATATAGACCCAAGAAACTGAAAACAAGCTTCAGATAATCCTACAGACCCATATCTATTTGTGGTCTCAGGCTTGCTTTGGGAAATTAATTTTAGATTAATATTTTGACTAAGATTCCACTGAAATATAAGAGTATTTTGTGCTCGTGCTGTGTTCTTACTATAAATTGTTTTGTTCTTTAATACGTACAACTTATACCAGGAAGCTCCTGTGTCAACAGGTGGAACTGTCTCCATCTCCTCTTCATTCCTTATGGGCCCTGATTTGTTCAGGTCTTTGTGAACATAAAGGAACAAGGTCTCCCCCACAGAAATGTCATTTGCTTCCTCACTAAAGCCAGCCGAGGATGCTCTTGACAATTTATTCTTCTTCCATCAGGATGGTAGGGTGTTGTCAGCAACTCTCTTGATCAGTGTCTATTGTATTTGGCATGGATTAGAAAGTGAAATAAATAAAGACAGAAATCTGAAAGTGTGAGAGAACACCATTGTGGCTGTCTTACATGTCCCTTATAAATGATGGATTACTTTTTTCCTGGCTATTTAATCAGGTCTTCAAATAATGCCACTCCAATTCCTCAGAGATTCAGTGTAGGCTGTGTGCACAGATGGTGGAGAGTCCAGTTATAAATATAAATTAAGCAGTGAGGCTGACCATGTGGGGGGAAGGTTGTAGCCCTCTCTGTTTAAGTTTTGACCATATATTTTGAGACACATTGTCAGCTTGCATTGCCCAGCTGTTTAGTTTTGGCCTGTCCACAAGCTTGTGACTCAGAGTGACTCTTGGCAATCATAGCAACCTGCTTCTCATAAAATACAGATAGTAAATAACCCATTACAGCTAGTGTCCGTTGTTGGTTCATATTTACATAAGTTTAATGAAGTTTCAACATAGTCTTTTATATGTTGTTAGCAGTTCTCTCTTGAGCAATTAGTAACTTAGGAAATAAAGTAAACATAAACTACCAAATTAAATTGAGTTAATGACTTGATTTTTCTTTCCATCAAATAAGTTTGGGGAAAATATTTGAAATGGATACACTGTAAAATGTGAAAAAATACATGGTTTCCTCTGGATAAAGAACAAGATCAGTGGCATTTTAAAAAATCATTATATTACAGGAGGTTCCATCAATAATGGTATTTAGCTAACACTGTCACACCATCTGCACAGTTCCAAACTCCACCATCTTTCTGCCAAAAATATCTAACACACTCACTCACTCACACACAAATGCAAAGAAATAGCCTCCTATACACTTAATACTACATATAAGTGGTGAATGAATGCAAGTTAAAATAGCTTAGCTCTGTTATCACTTCTAATATATATTAACCTCTTCTAAGAGTTGAGGACAGTTTTATTTTTGCTGTTGCTGTTTGTTTTAATTAGTTTTGTTTTGGGGGGGATGGGTCAGAAAGGATAGTGATGAAGAAATATTTTTCCAAATGCAAGAAACTATGTATAGTTTCAACCCTGCTATTTAGTGAATAGCTTGGCAAAAATGTGTTGTTCTCAAGAATAAGTTGTTTTAAGAATCAGAGTTGCAAACAGGTGAGCAGTCAGGATCTCACTGGTATAAACGATGTTGATATATTAGTTCTCTTTGAGATATCTCCATATTAAATTGGAGTGTGAGTAGATGGTAATTAAATGAAGAAGACTATTTGGAGGCTGAGTGGATACGTTTGTAATTATTTGGGGTAGAAACATGGCAAGAACAAAAGATAGATGTAAGTTATCTGTTATCTCTAATTAGTTATTTTGATTCTTGCTGCAGAGTAACATTCAATCCTTTTGCAGTGACTTCAGTGGGAGATCATTGGGAATAACTTACTATTGATCATTGGAGTTTAGAGCAATAAAACTGGGAATGCATCTTTATAGTCTGAAATGTGTTTAATTTAATGGCAGAAATGTTTGAAGATAGAATAAAATTATCAGGAGAAGAAATGATGTATGTGTTCCTCATATTTTACTGTGAACAAAAAGACTGGAAAAATCTATATGATACACAAATAAAATAAAAGGTATTAAGATAAATATTTACTAGAATGTAGATTTGACTGGGCAAGCTATCAAATCATGACTTCTGTATAAGAAATAAACATGGATCGTGTGTCTTCTGTTAATAATGCATGTTCTTTAATGCTGGATATTTTCTCTCTAGCACTGCTAACAAAACAGAGTTCTACTGTAGTAGGGGAAATATATTGGTTAGACATTTAGAAAAACTGAGAGCTGTTCTTAATTACATGTCCTCCCTTGGGAAAGGTTACTAGTCACAAATGATGCTGAATTTTAAACATTTTATTAAGGAAGTATATCATATAGCCTAGAATTAGTGAAAAAAATTAAGTCTGGTCATGTACATCAAGGCATAAAATTAGAAGTCTGTTGGATTTGCTTTTGTGAATTGTAACTTACCAATAAGAGAATACATAGAAATCCAAATGGACAAGAGGAATATCTAGATAAATAATCATGAAATTTTATACTAAATGCAACTAATGATAGTATTTCTTAGTAAATGTTAGTTTTATATAGTAACTTCATGGACTTATGTGAAGCACTGAACAATTGTACAATTAGTCAACACTTCAAGATCTGTTAGAATTTAATTTGTCAATGTATCAACACCTCAGCAACTATGTAAGAGAGAATGTAACTAAAACTAAAGAGATAATTCTTAATTTGGTATTAGTCACTGGTGGTCAATTAAGTTAAATTTTTGTCTCAATATTAGAGGGATTATAGTGACATAAATGCTTAATTTAATGAGGGATCAAATTGTTTTTAGAGTTCTGTAAATAATTTAGAAGAGCCAATTCCATATACTAGACTAGTGTATTAGTGAACCCAAATTGAAAAACAAGTCATTAGACAATTTCCTCATATGAACTAAGATGCTCATTAAAATCACCAAATTTCTTTTTACAGTTCCATCATTGAATATAAATGAAAAAAAGTATAGCTTAGTATTTTTGAAACATATTTCCATTGTGGTGAAATTTTTGTCCATAGCTTTCCCAGAATATTTTCCTCTATAAGCCTTAGTAATTACCTATAGCCAAGATAATATAGAATCATTTTTTCAAAGTGATCGTTAACTTCAGCATATATGGTCATAAATTTATTCAAATAATTTAAAAATTATTTTTGCTTGACAAAGTAAAAGTAAAGATAAGGGGAAAGTAATTTATGCTCCTTTTTTTCCTGCCTCAAAATCTCTCATCCTTGAGAGAAATGTTGACACTCAACCTAATACTTTCCCCAAAGCATCCATTGATAGTCTACATTTGACATAAATCAGTCATTTGATCTTTGACCACATAATAGTCACCTACAGTAGGAGATGTGTCCATAGCTCATCTCTATAGCCTTACCTAGGTTACTTATTGATATATCAAAATATATTGGAATATAGAATATATTTATAAACATATTTTTAGAGAATATTGTCTAACTTTTCAAAGCCTCTTTTTTTCTCACCTATAAAATTCAGTAGATAATTGTCTAAAGATTTAGTATAATAAATATATTTAAGGGGGACTTGTAGGCTGGAAATTGCTACACAAATCTTAGTTATTATAAAGCTTCCTGTTGGTTCTATATAGTCTCAAGAAAAATAGTAGGTGTTTCTTGGGATAGATAAAATGATAGCTTTGTACTGGCACAATTTTCCATCTTCTCAGAAAATAATTAATGAACAAATATTTCAATGGCAGTGCCCATTTACAGCTAAATATTTTAGCTCTGTGAACAAGGTGATGGGGAAAAGTCCTTTCTCAAAATGACACTAGTGGAAAGATCTACACCAAGGTTTGCTTACTGGTTTAATGACATGCTTATTCACAGTTCCTGTAGGCACAAGTTTCTCAGCAAATAAAGGCTTGTCATTCACCTCGCCCTTCATTCAGCATGTGCTTCAAGCGGGAAGCCAGCTCAGTGCTAATCAAGCGGATGTGGCTGTATGGCAGACTTTGAAATTAAAAATGAGTTCTGCAGTGATATGAAGTGTACTGAGACTAGTGATACCTACAAATCCATACAATATGGAAAACTTGATAGACTTATAAATATTGATCACATTATACTTTAGTAGTGAACATACCAGGGAATGTTATAATCCTGTCTTTTTTTTTTTTTTAAAAAAAAACCCTTTTCATTGGGAAAGTAGAAAAAAATGTTGCTTTTTTCCATTAAACCCAAATACATCTTACACTTGTTATATTTTACCTTTACCTATAAATCAATCATCCTTTGATGAAAACTGTATCCACACAAAATACATACACACTCATATATACATATATCCCTTCTAATATATAATCAAAAAGCTTACCAATGCAGTAATTTGTAGGTGCTACATAGAGTTTAATAGCTAAAATTATACAGGTATAATTTTTAACTGCCAAAATGATAATGACATGGGTAGACCTACAGTGGTATTGTAGTTGCATGTAGAGTTTGGGAGAGTAAATTATAATGCAGTCACAACAAAAGTCTCAGATAATCCCATAGGAAGCCCTGTAGGTAAAATGGCTCTACAGGCTACTCTATATCAAGAAGTGGGAGTGACCTCTGTGAGGTGGCTGTATTTAGCTCATGGTAATATAATTAGATATGAATTCAATAGGAAGCCATAAACCACCAACACTCCCTACTATGTTTTTATATTTTAATTGAAAATATATAACTGCAAAGAACATCAGACAATCAGCAATGTAAACTAAAGCATGCCAAAAGTTTTAGAAATGTGAATGTGATTTTGACTTTGGCCCCCAAATAAACTACTCAGAATATTTTGCATTTGAATATTTTCAATCTAATGAGAAACTTTAGAAACACATACCATTTTAATTTATGGAAAAGAACATGCCAACAGTTATAATCAGCTCTATCTAAACAACAGTTATATGAAGGCAGAAAGAAAATTCAGAAGAAATACCATTTTCAAGAACTTTCTTATGTCAGATACTACATGATACAACTTTATCAGTATCATTCCATTTACCTCAAGATAATCTAGTGTAGAATATGTACTTGTTCTGGTATCATAGATTAGAAGATTGAACTTCAAAGAGGTCAGCTACTATCCCTAATATCAAATAATGACAAAGTGGGGGAACCAAATTTACAAAACAAGTATTGAATCTTTGTGTTGCCAGGTGTTGGACATGAGCTGAGTTGGGGCTTTACAATCACATATTACTTGATATCTCCCAAGAATTTAGTGGGGGAGATACAACTATTATTCCCTGACTTTGTGGGTGAGGAAGCTATTGCACAGTAAGTTAACTAATTTGTTTAAAGACACACAGCTAGCAAGAAGTCTGTCACTTCTACATTATGACAGTTAACACATGCTTTGTCCACAGAGGGAGTCTGCTCAGATCAATGAGTGAAGCTTTAAACTAGTTTGGGAATAATTAATACAGGAAAAAATCTTGAAATTAATATAAATTTAGAAGATTCTGCCATCAAAATAATGTCTCCCCAAATTCCCAGGGTGCCAGAGGTTATCACTAAATATGGACTAGTTATGTGATGAGTCTTAGGAGACGACAGGTGAATATCACATACTCTCTGCCATGCAGGTATCCATAGAATCAATCAATATGACTAATTTAATTGTTAAGCATAATTAAGATATATTGAACTTGAAATGCATATTAATTTATTCAATAAGGATCAAATACTTAGAAAATGTATGAAGACTCACAAAACTAGAATGCAAATTACAAATGGTAGATGCAATTCAAGAAAAGTCTAATTCTTTTTCTTTTATTTAAGAGTTAGTATTCCTTCACTATTTTTTTATTATTATTGTTGTGCTGGGGGTACATTGTGGCATTTAAAAAAGTTCTTACAATGTGTAACAGAATTCACCCTCTTCATCATTTTCCTTTATTTCCCCCCCACACTTCATCATTCTCCTTTCTTCCCCATCACCCCATTCCTGGTCTCATTATTCCATTTACATTTTTGTGTACACAATATCTTTAAGGTAACAGTCATTACATTCTAACGCAGCCAATTTTTAATATATTGGTTTTTTGTTGTTCTAACCCTATTTTAGAAGGATGGGTGTACTATTTGTCTCACAGAATGACAAGGGTTCTATTGTGTTAAAAAGCTCTTTCACTTATTGTTTTACTTTATTTCAAGTTTTAAGTGAAAAGCTCCAAGTTACAAAATAATTTTTTTTAAAGAAAAGAGAGAAAGAGAATGTATCTTCTTAGAGACCTTCAATGATAATGGGGTTCCCTATAAAATATCTGTAATAATTATTTAATAAGCCTCAAGGTCTAGCATATTCAATGCATAGCTGTTATTTTGTGGATAAATATCCACCATGACTCCGTGAGTAAACCTAACATTCCCTGTAAATATTGACAAAATGTATTTCTTTATTTAGATGATTGAATTTCATATGTTGTAAAACATAAAAAACTTGAAATTTAAAATAATACTTCTTCAAAGTAAAATGCATAACATTATAAATCAAGAAAAGTCAAATAGAAAATAGTTTCCCATATTTCTTGGTATTTTTCCAGTTCAATTCCCATTTAAATAATGATCTACATGCTAATCAGTAAATATTCTATGGTTCTAAAAAATGTCACCTGAGTGTACATATGTGGAAATGCACAGAGAAGTATCATTCTTTCTCTAAATAACTTTTTTCCTAACACTATGCAACTTGTTTGGAAGAACAAAGAAATAAAAATACCATGTATCTTATTTTATATCCCTCTCTTCTTCTGTCTTCTTGATTTCATAAATGGAAAGGGGCACCTGTAACAGAATTGGTGGCTCACACCTGAGCCTTCTGATCTCATGAATTCCATATCCAATTTCTGACATGCAGATCACCAACTTTTTGTCATTCATGAGCCTTTCTTCTCATTATCCAAAATGAGCTTTTGATCTCAATTCTTATCAGAAAAAGTTTAAGTCTTTAACATACTTACCTAGGTGGGGAAAGATGTTCCTAGGGGAAATTTAACTGAGAGAATAGTAAAATACCTTTTTGCTTTTCCAGATGAGGAACAATAACAATGAAACTTCTTACTAAGTGTGAAATTTCTTTGCACATGAAACATTATCCTAGAAGAACTTATTTCTGTCTTGTTTTAGTCTGATAAAGAAGTTTGACACATAACAATGAATCATGAGTCCCAGGTGTATGTAAATACAGGAATTAGGGATAGCATACTGGAGGCTTAAGCAGTGATTTCCATGGGAATCAGAAGCATTCCTTGCTAAGGATGTGACACCTGTGCAAGGATGAACTTTGAAGAAGGAATATGGTTTTGCCAAGTTGTCAGGAAGGACAAAGAAATGGCTGGTAGAAGAAACAGTACAACAAAGCACAGGAACATAGAGCAGAAGTAAAAGCACATGCTCAGAGAATTATGCATGCTTCAGTAAAACTGGAGAGACTGGAGAGATTTGAGGGGGTGAATGCACAGAAAATTGGACTTTTTAATCGAAATTTTGTGGGGTATTGAGAGCTTAGATGTAAAAGATAGTAGGCATGCTTCTATTTGTGTAGCTAAAAGATAATTCTGAGTGCAATATGGATGATAGATGTGTTGGCAATGGCAGGAAGAGGGCCCAGAAAAAACAAAATTATTTGGGAAGCTGTATCATAAATAGCCTTCTTTTCTCTTATATAGCCTATCTACCAAAACAGTGCAAAAAGAGCAAGTGGATATACTAGAAGGTGATCAAAAGCTATACATTGTTGTAAATATGAATACACAGATGTGTCTGGAATCTTGACTGGCTCCTAGATTCTTGCTTAACTGAATAGACTATAAAGTCACTAGCTAAGAAAGCCCGAAGTCCTGGAAGGATGACTTCAGTCCACCTTGACAGAAGGGCCTGCATTGTGAGTTCCTTGAAGGACCATCCCTCGATCATCTCTTCATTCTCAGCATCTAATGAGTGCTGAAAATAGTTGACTTTCCCTGATCATGAGGTGGCATGAAACACAAATACTTTATTTTGATGCTTAGTTGATAATGACAGGTATAAATTATGATATAATAAAAGATGGAACAAAAGAAGCAAACATTTAAGAGATCTTAAAATCTGTAATTGAAAAAATCAACAGTTGAAATATACAAAATTAATATGCTGACTGAAAAGCATATTTTTTTCTGTGTGTATTCAGCAGATTGGAGCAGAAGAAAAGACAAATGCAGAATACTTTGTAGTATCTCCAAGGGAAATAGTTATGGTCTGAACTGAGTAGCAACTTTGCTCCTGGAAAGAAAGATGAATTCAAAGAATAAAATGGAAAAGTAAATGACTAGCAGTTTGCATTTGAATTGGAAAGGAGTTTTTGATGCTGGCTGGGAAGGCTCTAAGTTATTGGCATCTCTGATGGTAATGAAAACTTAAGGGAAAGTGTGACAGAGTTGTATTATGCATCCTTAGTTCCTGGATAGGTTATAAGTGAATCATTCTTCTACTGATGAGATGATTCCATCTTGCTGGACATATTTTACCCAGCTTTGAGGAATGGCTCATTGTACTGCCATCTTGGAATAACAAGTTTAAGGATTATGCATTAACATAAGATAACAATGAGTACAGTCAGTGGCAGGACTGGAATTTATTGATTTGATTAGCCTTAAATATCAGAAGGTAAGAATAATCATATCTCTTTCCTCTCCTCTTTGTCTCTACTTCTGTCTATAGTAGGCATAGATAAGAACTCAGAAATAAATTCAAAGGAATAACTTTGGCTTTCTGCCACCTAGAAAGAAAATCCATTTAATCAACCCTGACTATCCTTGTTACAGTGTTAAATGTAGACTAAATAGTTTAATATGGATTTATTTGATGAGTCCTCAAATTGATTTTACGAGTGTGTTCACTTTAGGAAATAAACATCTGCTTCTATGCCTTGAATGACATTCCTCGATGTAAACTCATCTTGATGAATGTATTTTCTTAAGAAGGATTAGAGAGCTAACCTATGATCATTTTGCCATCTCAATAATTTTAAAGTCCATGAATCTAAAACAAAGCAAACAATGATATAGAAACTCTGGCATGCATAATTGTTTGCCTGGGCTGTATGTAGCTAATTTCTAAAATAAAATTCCTTAAAAGTGTGAAGATTAATTCAGAGATGCCTCTTTTAATCAAGCTGCCTCCTTCCCTATCTCTGGTGACCAAATCGGATGTAATTAAAATTGGTGGTGGGATGGCAACCGCAGTGTAAGCCAATCATTCTAGGAATGGCTACTTGGATTTGTAATTATAATGTCCTTTATACTGATTTAAATTCAACCATCACATCACATTACTATTCTTTCCCTTGAAACATGGGGATTTGGGTGTCGGGGTTGAAGATGGTTAGGAGACAAGATTTTACCTTCTTGAAATGTACACTTTTTCATAGTCTGTCCAATTTCTCTAAGGTACTATAGACAGGGAGGCCAGCTATCAAGAATGGTAATTTACAGCCTCAAAGTGCTTAATCTAAAGTCTGTCCTTGTCAAAGGAGAACACATTGGTCCCCATGCAGTAGTGATGAGAATTTTATTCCAGCCTAAGTTTCAATAGGTGCTTTCAACTGTTTCCTTTAAATTGCCCCCCATCATTATCAATTCATCCAAGAAACAGGCCTTTTGAATCTTTAACATTGTTGTACTTTTAAAATAAAAAGCATAAAATATAATTAAGAATCTAATCAACATCTGAAAACCTGTAAACTCACCTTGCAATCATAATAACAAAGGTTATGACTGAATCTAGCTTTAACATTAATAATTTCTCCTGGTGATTAAAATTTAACTTTTCGAAGACACTTCTTTCCTTGGCAGGCTTGTCTCTCATTGACTGTAACTATTTTATACTCTACAATGATTTTCCTTAAATTCTACTTTTGTATATGATAGAACTTTCTCTCCTTAAAACAGTTCATAATTGAGAAACATAATACTTCAGGGCAAAAATTGGATCAGGTATCCACAAATGAAGATAAATACGTAGTCTTTATAACTGCTTTTGTTTAGTAACAAATCAGTAATAGGGTGGTGGATAAGGTAAATATCAATGACATTGTATGCATATTAAATTACTAATAGAGGATACCTTATTTTACTTACCAGTTCTTTTTTTTTTAATTCATTTATGCATTCAATGTTGGGGTCATTTACCAGTTCTTGTTTTGAGAAACCTATAAATCTGGCCCTCCTTCAGATTTTCCATGCAATTTATTTACATTTATCTTATTTTGCTTCAAAAACACATTCCTAACTTTATTATCCTTAGTTTTTTGTGTAGAATTAGTTAACCATCAGTATCTGTTTTCTTTGTCCTATTTCACTGAGTCCTTTCATTCTTATTATTCATTCTTATTATTTCATTCTTATTATTCTATTTTTACCTGCTTTTGTATATCCTTAAATTCTACTTCTCTCTAGGTTCTCTATATATCTACTTCCTACAACTCTGCAGTGTTCTTTCCTTCATACCAGATTCTACTAGAGAACAATCCTATGGTCCCTTTCACTGTTACTTTTTTTTTTTTTACTGATCTTCTGAGACATTATTGACCAAAATACACAATGAAGGCAAACAAAAACCCACATCATCATTATTACATTTCTTATTCTCTGTCCCTTTTAATATAATTATCTGCCCATAGACCTTAATTCTTTTGTGTTCTGTAATTGTTCCAAACAGAATTAGCACTTGGTATGTTTGAGTTAGCCCACCTACCAATATCCATGGATAAGATATACATACTAAAATTTATTTAAATACTGCAAGAGGAAGTGTGTATCCAGGACTCCAATTAGAAAGGACTTCATTTATTCACATGTTCATACATTGTTTGGGTCATTTATCCCCCACTACCCCCCTCTCCCAACTTCTCCCCCTATCCCCCCCTCACTTCCAGGCAGATCCTGTTCTGCCCTTATCTCTAATTTTGTTGAAGAGAAGCATAAGCATAGTAAGGAAGACAAAGTGTTTTTGCTAGTTAAGGATAGGTATACAGAGAGAGTCCTAGCATTGCTTTCGTGTACATGTGTTACAACCCATGTTGATTCATCTCTAACTGATCTTTACAATGGATACTGATCCCCTTCTCATGTTAACCTCTGTTGCTTTAAGGTTTCTGTATTAGTTCCTCTGGACATCAAATGCTTTCATGTTTTGGGTTTTCTACCTATTCCTACATCTCACATATGTGCTCTCCCCTTGTCATATAACCCAAGTCCTACAACATTGCTGCATTTGCCCTAGATCTAAAGTCAGCATATGAGGGAGAACATACAATTTTTGGTCTTTTGAGCCTGGCTAACCTTGCTCAGAATGATGTTCTCCAGTTCCATCCATTTACCTGCAAATGTAAGATTTCATTCTTCTTCATGTTCCATTGTGTACAAGTACCACATTTTCTTGATCCATTCATCAATAATGGGGCATCTTGGTTGTTTCCATAACTTGACTATCGTGAATAGTGCTGCAATAAACATGGTTGTGCAGGTGCCTCTGGTGTAACCTGTGTTGCTTTCCCTTGAGTATATCCCCAGGAGTGGGATTGATGGATCATATGGCAGGTCTATGTTTAGATTTTTAAGAAGCCTCCAAATTTTTTTCCACAGTGGTTGCACCAGCTTGCATTCCCACTAGCAGTGGACCAGGGTTCCCTTTTCCCCACATCCTCACAAATATATGTTGTTGGTGGTGGTTTTGATGATGCTATTCTAACAGGGGTGAGGTGGAATCTTAGTGTGGTTTTGATTTGCATTTGCTTTATGGCTAGAGATGGTGAGCATTTTTTCATGTGTTTTTTGGCCATTTGAATTTCTTCTTTTGAGAAAGTTCTGTTTTGTTCAGTTGCCCATTTCTAAATTGGTTCATTGGTTTTAGGAGAGTTTAGTTTTTCCCTGTATATTCTAGTTATCAGTCCCTTGTCTGATGTATAGCTGGCAAATATTTTCTCCCACTCTGTGAGTAGTCTCTTCAGTTTAGAGACCATTTCTTTTGTTATACAGAAGCTTTATAATTTTATGAATTCCCGTTTGTCCATCCTTTCTCTTAGTTGCTGGGCTGCTGGGGTTCTATTGAGAAAGTCTTTGCCTATACCTATTAGTTCCAGAGTGTTTTCTGCTCCTTCCTGTAGTAACTTCAGAGTTTCAGGTCTGAAATTTAGGTCCTTAATCTATTTTGAGTTGATACTAGTACAAGGTGATAGACATGGATCTAGTTTCAGTTTCTTCCAGATGGGTAAACACTTTTCCCAGCAACATTTGTTGAAAAGGCTGTCTTTTCTCCATCATATACTTTTGGCACCTTTGTCAAAAATGAAGTGGGTATCATTGTGTGGATTCATATATGGGTCCTCTATTCTGTTCCACTGGTCTTCATGTCTGTTTTTGTGCCAGTACCATGCTGTTTTTATTGTTATTGCTGTGTAATATAGTTTGAAGAGGTATTGTGAGCCCTCCAGCATTGCTGTTTTTCCTGAGTATTGCCTTGGCTATTCGTGGTCTCTTGTGTTTCCAAATGAACTTTAAGGTAGATTTTTTTAATCTCCGTCATTGGAATTTTGATGGGAATTGCATTAAGCATGTAGTTTGCTTTTGGTAGTATAGCCATTTTTACTATGTTGATTCTACTGATCCATGAGCAGGAGAGATCTTTCCATCTTCTGTAGTCTTCCTTGATCTCTACAAGGTTTGTAGTTCTTCCTCGATCTCTACAAGGTTTGTAGTTCTCCTTGTAGAGGTCATTCACATCCTTTGTTAAATTTACTCCTAGGTATTTGATTTTTTTTGAGGCTGTTGTGAATGGAATTGTTTCCATATAATCCTTTCTCAATAATCCTTTCTCAGTTTGTTCATTGTTGGTGTATAGAAAAGCTAATGAGTTTTGTATGTTGATTTTTTGTCCTGCCACTTTACTGTAGCTATTGATGGTGTCTACGAGTTTTTGGGTAGAGTTTTTTGGGTCATATTGTCTGCAAATAAGGATATTTTGATGATTTCTTTACCTATTTGTATTCCTTTTATTTATTCTTCTTGCCTAATTGCTCTGGCTCATATTCCAGTACTATGTTGAATAGGAGTGGGGATAGTGGGCATCCTTGTCTCGTTCCTGATTTTAGGGGGGATGGTTTCAGTTTTTCACCATTAACTATGATGTTGGCTGTAGGTTTGTCATATATAGCCTTTACAATGTTGAGGTACATTCCTTCTATTCCTAGTTTTCTTAGAGCTTTTATCATGAAGTGGTGTTGGATCTTGTCGAAGGCTTTTTCTGCATCTATTGAGATGATCAAGTGGTTTTTGTCTTTGCTTCTATTAATATGCTGTATTACATTTATAGATTTTCGTATGTTGAACCACCTCTGCATCCCTAGGATGAAGCCAACTTGGTCATGGTGTATGATCTTTCTGATGTGTTGTTAGATTTGGTTTGCCATTATTTTATTAAGGATTTTTACATCGATATTCATTAAGGAAATTGGCCTATAGTTCTCCTTTTTGGAGGTGTCTTTGTCTGGTTTTGGGATGAGAGTAATATTGGCTTCATAAAATGAGTTAGGCAGTTTTCCTTCCCTTTCTATTTCATGGACCAGTTTAAGGAGAGTTGGTGTCAGTTCTTCTTTAAAGGTCTGATAGAATTCAGCAGTGAATCCATCGGGTCCTGGACTTTTCTTTTTTGGGAGACTCTTGATGGCAGCTTCAATTTCTTTTTGTGTTATAGATCTATTCAGGTGATTAATATCTTTTTGGTTCAGATTTGGGTAGTTGTACGTTTCTAGAAATCTGTCCATTTCTTCAAGATTTTCAAAGTTATTAGAATATAGGCTCTCAAAGTAGTCTCTGATGATTTCCTGGATTTCACGGTGTTTGTTGTTATCTCCCCTTTTGAATTTCTGATTTTACTGATTTGGGTTTTTTCTCTCCTCATTTTAGTCAGGTTTGTGGGTCTGTCAATCTTGTTTATTTTTTCAAAGAACCAGCTTTCTGCTTCATTGAGTCTTTGTATGTTTCTTTTTTGTGTTTCTATTTCATTGATTTCAGCCCTTATCTTAATTATTTCTTTCCTTCTCCTTGTTTTGGGATTTGCTTGTTCTTGTTTTTCTAGGAGTTTGAACTGTAGTATTAGGTCATTGAGTTGAGCTCTTTCTGTCCTTGTAATATATGCAGTCATGGCTATAAACTTTCCTCTTTGGACTGCCTTTTCAGCATAATATCTTAATTAGTTTTCATATCTTGGACTTTTTATATGAGATTTGAGAAAGATTTTTGTGGGAATCACACAATCAGAGAGTAAATAATATAACGAGTGGCCCTTACCGTGGGTGTCTGTATCCTAATTCTTAGAACCTTTCAATACAGTAAGTTACATTGAAAAGAGGAATTAAATACCAGTTGATTGGTAATCAGCTGATCATAAGAAAGGAAGAGTGCCTAAATGGATCCAATAGAATCATAGAATTTTTAAATATGGTAAAGGGAGGCAAAAAAGTTCCAAGTATATGGGCGGACACACATTAACAAGCTGGGAATAGCCACAGACAGTTTCCTCTCTACATTTTAAAAAGAGGAACACAGTCCTACCAATGCCTTGACGTTAACATAGGGAGAGCTATGACAGACTTCTAGCCTATAGTACTGTAAAATAATAAATATGTGTTATTTCAAGATCTTAACTGTTTAGTACTTTGCAGCATTATAACAGCAATCTAAAACAAGTATACTTGATTTAAGTTTCACCAATTAATTTTCCCTCTGTATTTTGATTACCTGGGAAAACTCTCAGACATTTTATAAGATTGAGAAAATAATATATATATATTTTTTTCATTTTTCTTTTATTATTCATATGTGCATACAAGGCTTGGTTCATTTCTCCCCCCTGTCCCCACCCCCTCCCATACCACCCACTCCCCTCCTCCCTCTCCCCCCCAATACCCAGCAGAAACTATTTTGCCCTTATTTCTAATTTTGTTGTAGAGAGAGTATAAGCAATAATAGGAAGGAACAAGGGTTTTTGCTGGTTGAGATAAGGATAGCTATATAGGGCATTGACTCACATTGATTTCCTGTGCGTGGGTGTTACCTTCTAGGTTAATTCTTTTTGATCTAACCTTTTCTCTAGTACCTCTTCCCCTTTTCCTATTGGCCTCAGTTGCTTCCAGGTATCTGCTTTAGTTTCTCTGAGTTAACGGCAACAAATGCTAGCTAGTTTTTTAGGTGTCTTACCTATCCTCACCCCTCCCTTGTGTGCTCTCGCTTTTATCATGTGCTCAAAGTCCAATCCCCTTGTTGTGTTTGCCCATGACCAAATGTCCACATATGAGGGAGAACATACGATTTTTGGTCTTTTGGGCCAGGCTAACCTCACTCAGAATGATGTTCTCCAATTCCATCCATTTACCAGAGAATGATAACATTTCGTTCTTCTTCATGGCTGCATAGAATTCCATTGTGTATAGATACCACATTTTCTTAATCCATTCGTCAGTGCTGGGGCATCTTGGCTGTTTCCATAACTTGGCTATTGTGAATAGTGCCGCAATAAACATGGATGTGCAGGTGCCTCTGGAGTAACAGTCTTTTGGGTATATCCCCAAGAGTGGTATTGCTGGATCAAATGGTAGATCGATGTCCAGTTTTTAAGTAGCCTCCAAATTTTTTTCCAGAGTGGTTGTACTAGTCTACATTCCCACCAACAGTGTAAAAGGGTTCCTTTTTCCCCGCATCCTCGCCAACACCTGTTGGTGGTGGTGTTGCTGATGATGGCTATTCTAACAGGGGTGAGGTGGAATCTTAGCGTGGTTTTAATTTGCATTTCCTTTATTGTTAGAGATGGTGAGCATTTTTTCATGTGTTTTCTGGCCGTTTGAATTTCTTCTTTTGAGAAAGTTCTGTTTAGTTCACTTGCCCATTTCTTTATTGGTTCATTAGTTTTGGGAGAATTTAGTTTTTTAAGTTCCCTATATTTTCTGGTTATCAGTCCTTTGTCTGATGTATAGTTGGCAAATATTTTCTCCCACTCTGTGGGTGTTCTCTTCAGTTTAGAGACCATTTCTTTTGATGAACAGAAGCTTTTTAGTTTTTTGAGGTCCCATTTATCTATGCTATCTCTTAGTTGCTGTGCTGCTGGGGTTTCATTGAGAAAGTTTTTACCTATACCTACTAACTCCAGAGTATTTCCTACTCTTTCTTGTATCAACTTAAGAGTTTGGGGTCTGATATTAAGATCCTTGATCCATTTTGAGTTAATCTTGGTATAGGGTGATATACATGGATCTAGTTTCAGTTTTTTGCAGACTGCTAATGAGTTTTCCCAGCAGTTTTTGTTGAAGAGGCTGCTATTTGTCCATCGTATATTTTTAGGTACTTTGTCAAAGATAAGTTACTTATAGTTGTGTGGCTTCATATCTGGGTCCTCTGTTCTGTTCCACTGGTCTTCATGTCTGTTTTTGTGCCAGTACCATGCTATTTTTATTGTTATTGCTTTGTAATATAGTTTGAAGTCAGGTATTGTGATACCTTCTGCATTGTTCTTTTGACTGAGTATTGCCTTGGCTATTCGTGGCCTCTTGTGTTTCCATATAAATTTAACAGTAGGTTTTTCAATCTCTTTAATGAATGTCATTGGAATTTTGATGGGAATTGCATTAAACATGTAGATTACTTTTTGGAGTATCGACATTTTTACTATGTTGATTCTACCAATCCATGAGCATGGGAGATCTCTCCACTTTCTATAGTCTTCCTCAATCTCTTTCTTCAGAAGTGTATAGTTTTCCTTGTAGAGGTCTTTCACATCTTTTGTTAGGTTTACACCTAGGTATTTGATTTTTTTTGAGGCTATTGTAAATGGAATTGTTTTCATACATTCTTTTTCAGTTTGCTCATTGTTAGTGTATAGAAATGCTAATGATTTTTCTATGTTGATTTTATATCCTGCTACCTTGCTATAGCTATTGATGATGTCTAGAAGCTTCTGAGTAGAGTTTTTTGGGTCTTTAAGGTATAGGATCATGTCATCTGCAAATAGGGATATTTTGACAGTTTCTTTACCTATTTGTATTCCTTTTATTCCTTCTTCTTGCCTAATTGCTCTGGCTAGGAATTCCAGTACTATGTTGAATAGGAGTGGAGATAGTGGGCATCCTTGTCTGGTTCCTGATTTTAGAGGGAATGGTTTTAGTTTTTCTCCATTAAGTATAATGCTGGCTGTAGGTTTGTAATATATAGCTTTTATAATGTTGAGGAACTTTCCTTCTATTCCTTGTTTTCTTAGAGCTTTTATCATGAAATGATGTTGGATCTTATCAAAGGCTTTTTCTGCATCTATTGAGATGATGAAGTGGTTTTTGTCTTTTCTTCTGTTAATGTGGTTTATTACGTTTATTGATTTTCATATGTTGAACCTCCCCTGCATCCCTGGGATGAAGCCTACTTGGTCATGGTGAATAATCTTTTTGATGTGTTGCTGAATTGAGTTTGCTATTATTTTGTTGAGGATTTTTGCATCAATGTTCATTAAGGAGATTGGCCTATAGTTCTCCTTTTTGGAGGTGTCTTTGCCTGGTTTTGGGATAAGTGTAATACTGGCTTCATAAAATGTGTTTGGCAGTTTTCCTTCCCTTTCTATTTCATGGAACAGTTTACGGAGGGTTGGTATCAGTTCTTCTTTAAAGGTCTGATAGAATTCAGCAGAGAATCCATCAGGTCCTGGACTTTTCTTTTTGGGGAGACTCTTGATTGCTGCTTCAATTTCATTTTGTGTTATAGGTCTATTCAGGTGATTAATTTCCTCTTGGTTCAGTTTTGGATGATCATATGTATCTAGAAATCTGTCCATTTCTTTTAGATTTTCAAATTTATTTGAATATAGGTTCTCAAAGTAGTCTCTGATGATTTCCTGGACTTCCATGGTGTTTGTTGTTATCTCCCCTTTTGCATTCCTAATTCTACTAATTTGGGTTTTTTCTCTCCTCATTTTAGTCAGGTTTGCCAGGGGTCTATTGATCTTGTTTATTTTTTCAAAGAACCAACTTTTTGTTTCATTAATTCTTTGTATGGTTTTTTTGGTTTCTATTTCGTTGATTTCAACTCTTAGTTTTATTACTTCTCTCCTTCTATTTGTTTTGGGATTTGCTTGTTCTTGTTTTTCTAGGAGTTTGAGATGTATCATTAGGTCATTGATTTGGGATCTTTCAATCTTTTTAATATATGCACTCATGGCTATAAACTTTCCTCTCAAGACTGCCTTAGCTGTGTCCCATAGGTTCCGGTAGGTTGTGTTTTCATTTTCATTGACTTCCAGGAACTTTTTAATTTCCTCTTTTATTGCATCGATGATCCATTCTTCATTAAGTAATGAGTTATTTAGTTTCCAGCTGTTTGCATGTTTTTTGTCTTTACTTTTGTTGTTGAGTTCTACTTTTACTGCATTGTGGTCAGATAGTATGCACGGTATTATTTCTATTTTCTTATATTTGCTGAGGCTTGCTTTGTGCCCTAGGATATGATCTATTTTGGAGAAGGTTCCATGGGCTGCTGAGAAGAATGTATATTGTGTAGAGGTTGGATGAAATGTTCTGTAGACATCTACTAGGTCCACTTGATCTATTGCATATTTTAGATCTTGGATTTCTTTATTGAGTTTTTGTTTGGATGACCTATCTATTGATGATAATGGAGTGTTAAAGTCTCCCAGAACCACTGGGTTGGAGTTTATATATTCTTTTAGGTCTTTCAGGGTATGTTTGATGAAATTGGGTGCGTTGACATTGGGTGCATACAGATTGATGATTATTATTTCCTTTTGGTCTATTTCCCCTTTTATTAGTATGGAATGTCCTTCTTTATCTCGTTTGATCAATGTAGGTTTGAAGTGTACTTTGTCAGAGATAAGTATTGCTACTCCTGCCTGTTTTGTTTTCGGGGGCCATTGGCTTGGTAAATCTTCTTCCAGCCTTTCATCCTAAGCATATGCTTATTTCTGTTGGTGAGATGAGTCTCCTGTAAGCAACAAATTGTTGGCTCTTCTTTTTTAATCCATTTTGTCAAACGGTGTCTTTTGATGGGTGAATTAAGTCCATTAACATTAAGCGTTAGTACTGATAGGTATGTGGTGATTCCTGCCATTTAGTTGTCTTAGTTGTTTGAAGGTTTGATTGTGTGTACCTAACTTGATGTTACTCTCTACTGTCTTGCTTTTTCTTATCCTGTGGTTTGGTGCTGCCTGCCTTTTTATGGTTAAGTTGGGTGTCACTTTCTGTGTGCAGGATCCCTTGCAGAATCTTTTGTAATGGTGGCTTTGTGGTCACATATTGTTTTAGTTTCTGCTTATCATGGAAGACTTTTATTGCTCCATCTATTTTGAATGATAGCTTTGCTGGGTAGAGTATCCTGGGGTTGAAGTTATTTTCATTCAGTGCCCGGAAGATCCCACCCCACGCTCTTCTTGCTTTTAATGTTTCTGTTGAGAAGTCTGCTGTGATTTTGATGGGTTTACCTTTGTATGTTACTTGTTTTTTCTCTCTTACAGCCTTCAATATTCTTTCCTTAGTTTCTGAACTTGTTGTTTTAATGATGATATGTCGTGGAGTAGTTCTATTTTGATCTGGTCTGTTTGGTGTCCTGGAGGCCTCTTGCATTTGTATGGGAATATCTTTCTCTAGATTTGGGAAATTTTCCATTATTATTTTGTTGAATATATTACACATTCCCTTCGCTTTCACCTCTTCTCCTTCTTTGATGCCCATGATTCTCAAGTTTGGTCTTTTGATGGAGTCGGTGAGTTCTTGCATTTTCTTTTCACAGGTCTTGAGTTGTTTAATTAATAGTTCTTCGGTTTTTCCTTTAATTACCATTTCATCTTCAAGTTCTGAGATTCTGTCTTCTGTTTGTTCTATTCTGATGGATTGGCCTTCTGTTTTGTTTTGCAGTCCTGTTTCGTTCTTTTTTCTGAGGTTTTCCATATCCTGGCAGTTTTCTTCTTTAATGTTGTCTATTTTTGTCCTGAGTTCATTTATCCGTTTATTCATTGTGTTCTCTCTTTCACTTTGGTGTTTATACAGTGCTTCTATGGTTTCCTTTATTTCTTCTTTTGCTTTTTCAAATTCTCTATTTTTATTGTCTTGGAATTTCTTGAGTGTCTCCTGCACATTTTGGTTGACCCTATCCAGTATCATCTCTATAAAATTCTCATTGAGTACTTGTAGTCTTCTTTTAAATTATTCTTGTGGGCTTCATTGGGTCCTTTGGCATAGTTTATCTTCATTTTGTTGGAGTCTGGATCTGAGTTTCTGTTCTCTTCATTCCCCTCTGGTTCCTGTACTAATTTTTTGCTGTGGGGAAACTGGTTTCCCTGTTTTTTTCTGTCTTCCCATCATTGTCCTTGGTGTTGTTACTGTCCCTGTACTGTGTGTAATTAAGTCTTTTCTAGCTTGTAATAATAACAATGGTAATATTTAGATTGGAAAGGTGAGCTGAGATGGAAAGCAAGAAGTTAAAGAAAAGGGGAAAACAAATATACAGACAAGAGGGAGAAAGCAGAACAAGGTATCAGACAAGAGAGTTTCAAAGGTATAAACAGGGAGTGTTAGTGTACTAATTGACAGTAAGCTGAACAGACATTAGAGAGACAGAGAGAGGTTTGAAAATCAAAGATAAAAAAAGTAAAAAATAAGTAAATGAAAGTAATATCTATGTATAAAAATGAATTAAAATAAAATGGAAAATAGAAAATTAAAAAAAAAAAAAACCAAAAAACTTCCAAGTTTATATGCAATGCAGTTTCAGTCTTAATAATTTGGGTGTCCGTCTCAATCTCCAGTCCTGGAGTTGGTGCCTCAGATGTTGTTCTGTAGTTGTCTCATCAAAGGGGATGCATAAAGTAGAACAAAACTACACACTCACACACACACACACACACACACACACACACACACACACAAAAGCCCCACCAAGTGTCCCAAGTTCAAATGCAATACAATTTCAGTAAGCTTTTTGGCTTGCAGGTATAATTCGGTTGTTCTCTCATCAAAGGTAGGGAGAAAAAGAAAAAAAACGTCTGGAGACAGTTCTGAGAGTGGTATCTGCAACTGTGGCTTGCCTGCCTGCTGGTCTCAGCCTGTAGCTGGCGGCGTTATTTATGCAGATCTCTGGGGTGAGCTAGCACTCACCTGGTCGCACAGGCTTTGTTTGCTCAGAGTTCTCCTGTGCGGGAGCCTGTGCTACAGGCCTTCCCCTTTCCAAGCACTGGGAAAGGTGACACTGCACCCACATTGTCAGGCCTGCGTGTTTATTTACAGTTCATGTGGGAGGTGGGTCTTCCCCCCTCTCCTCTGAAGTTTTCCTCCCACTGCCACTTTCAGAAGCTTCCCTGCTCCTGATTACTGGGTGGTGCTGCTGCTCCTGCCAGCTGCCATGTTTGTTTACACTTCACGTGGGAAGTGGGTCTTCCCTCCTCTCCTGTGGAGTTTTTCTCCCTCCTCCACTCTCACAAGCTTTCCCACTCATGGTTGCTGGGCACACGCCCCGCTACCGCCAGAGCCTCTCCGGCCCACCCGGCTTCTTTATTTACAGTCCCGGGAAGGATTCCCTTCCCCCAGTCTTCAGCGCTCAGGGCACTCCACCCTCTTTCCAGCGTGTCTTAACTGTTCTTATTGCTTATTACTCAGTTTCTCTTTTTTTCCCGGATGGAGGTCAGTCTGTCCATGGGGCTATGCTGCTCTGGTCCAGGCTCGTCTGTGGGGGTATCGCAGTACTGCGAAGCTCACCTGGTCGTGTCTTCCCAAGCGGTATGGGCGGCCACTGGCTGCCCGGGGACCCTCCTCGTTTCTCCGTTTAACGTGAAGTGGAGATTCTCTGCACCAGCTGGAGATGTGGAGGGGTCAAAGTTATGCCTTTTCTCAGTGATTATGCCTGCAAAGTGTGTCTCCAGCATCTCTCCAAGATTTCACTATAGGAGGGTCGCTTTCTGCTTCCTACCTCTAGCTGCCATCTTGAGAAGCGAGAAAATAATATTTTATGTAATATCTAAGATCATCATTGCCAAGGGACTCTGTCTTTATGGAACCATGAAAATGAGGGATCCTTTTGTGGTTCTTATTTTGAACAGAAAGATAATTCCCATCAGTTATTTTAAACCCAATCCCTTCATACAGGTACTCAGACAATCCAGCCTCTAGAACAGAATACATTTTATACAGAATGGACCCATAGGCCAGGAAGCCCTGGGAATTGCCTTTGGTTTCAGAATGCAAGAGTTCTTGTGCTTAGTAGTTTTTCCTGGAATTAATAAGTGAAAGCCAACAGTTATAATAAAGATCTAATGCAAGGATTTAACACTAACAAGACCACATAGAAGGAAAATGTGTACAAGAAAACCAATGTGAGCCATACCTAAGCTGAGATGGTTATTCCTTTTAGCCAAAATAATAAAGGGTCTTCACCCTTAGTTATTATTTAAGACTGATATCAGGATTCAGTAACTAGTACTTATTATTCTTTATGTGCAAGAAGGTGGGGTAAACAATGCCAAATTCTCATTATTATTTGTAGGTTAATAAGTTCTGAAATCATCGATTTACATCACTGGTGTAATTGATGTAAATTGATCAATGATGTGATGCATTTGGGGAATTGGTTAAATACTACCTAATCAGGAATCGATATATCATTAATTTTCTCTCAGAACATTCCATGATGCAGAGCTGACTTCTATTTGATTGATCACCCATTCTTTTTAAATAAAATCAGTAGATAAAGCTACCTCTTCAGGTGAAAAGGTGGAGGTATCACTGTGGTCCTATCTAAAACACCTCTTAGTATAAACATTGCCATACTATTGATTTTCAAACATTTGTCAAAATGGTGATCCTCCAGAAAGTAATTTCTCTTACTGTGGACTTCACTATTATGGAAAACAAACAGAATAATCACTCCAGCAGGACACTCAAGTAGCACTTTGTTTCTCACAAAATCCATCCCTCACCATCTCAGCTTTAATAGTATGTTTTGTTAAATTGTTGCTACCTGGACCTTTGCGAAGCTGAGGACGTTGTTGCCTCCAGCAGTGACTTCCTATTATTTTGTAATACACTCAAGTTGATTTTCTTATGATCACAGTCTGTGATCATATGCATCTCCTTTTGAATATTGAAAAAGCTTATCCAGCGATGATCAGTTTGTGACAATTAATAATGTAAACATGTTTTAGTGGATAACTTAAGTTGTGAATTAGTAATAATAAACATGATCAGACATTCCTCTTGGGAATGTCACCAACTTAGTCATTAGTTATATAAAGCAATGCAATTACTTACTTAAATATAATTATTTCTTTTCGTATTCCTCAGTTCTTCCACTTCTTTTCTTTGGAAAAAGTGAAAAAAGCAGGGAGGAAATGTTAGGATAGGAAAGAATCATCAAGCGTGTCATCCTTGGTAACTCCCACCTCTGCAAAAAGGACATTTTTTTTTCCTTTTTTTTTGGCTGTACTAGGGGTTGAACTCACACCCTTATACTGGCTAGGCAGCCACTCTGCAACTTGAGCCACTCTGTCAGCCCTTTTGGCCTTGGTTGTTTTTGAGATAAGGTCTCCCCATATGACCTGGCTAGCCTGGACCATGGTCCTCCTATTTGTGCTTCTCCACACAGCTGGGACATTAGGTTGAGATGGGGTCTCATAAATGTTTTGCTTCAGCTGGCCTCAAACTGCGATCCTCCTAGTCTCTGATTCCAAGTAACTAGAATTATAGGACTGAGCCACTGCATCCATCCTAAACTAAGAACTTTTTACCTTTTCACCATCGCACTATATATGACTTTTTTGGCCCAGAGTCACTTTTGCCTCTATATGTACCTTTCTTCATATAAAAAAATTGCAACTTCATTTTATAAATTATTTGGAATAAAATAATTCAAGCCGAATTATATTCATTTCATTTTGGTAATTTATAAAGTGCTTAGAATATCTTTATGGTCCCCTAAACATATCCTGGCCCTTGTCACTGTGCCAATTATATCCATTGGGTAAGTCAGCTGTATTATATAGTCATGTTAGGTTATACTTACAGCTAATTGGCCTAACTTTCTAAATGCTTTAAAGCCATTTTATGCATAAGAAAATGAATTAATCATTTCATTAGCCAATTTTCATATTATATAATAAATCACTTTTATTTTAAAATCATTTTTATGTCATAGGTATATTCCGTAAGATTGTGCCAATTAATTCATATTTATTAATTTATGTTATTATCACAAAGGAATTAAGGATTTCAGATCACTTGCCAGTTCAAATAACTTCTAACATTTACACTTTGAGAATATCTGAATCCTACTTTCTCACCACACCCACCTTCTTCTTCTTCTTTTTTTATTTCACACCTGCCCTCTTTTGGACATTATTTTGTCTTTTAACTCATGTTCTGACACAAACACTTGTGTTTGCCAAAGGTACTAAAGATGTTGAGAAATCTTTTTCTGATGAAAGTGAATATCTTTAATTTACCTGTGATTTTACTTAAAACATTAAAGTGTCTGTTTTCTTCTCATAAAGCAAGGCACATGAAAAAACATTCTTAAGAGGCAGACAGTTAACTAAATTATTAAAGTAGTGAATAGAACTCTAAATAATAGTTCATGAGGCTGCTGCAATCTTGTACTTCTGATAGTTAAAAATATTCTTTTTGGCTGCTAGGAGTGGGCTAAATACTAAGAGCTACATTATTTTGAGCAGTTCTTAAGGGAAGGTATTATGTTTTCTGATGTTATCTTGAATAACTTCTTACTGTTGCATCACATATTTTGTCACTGTAAACAAGACCTAGTTATATATTATTTGGTAACATATAGCATGAGATTGTGGTTCTGGCAAATAATCAAGAGAGGAATGATGGAGGGTTTTCTCAACTCAATACATTTGAGCCTATCGCAGGTTTTTTTAACTTTGACCTTAAAAAAGGAAGCTTGAAGCATGTTAACGGAATAGATGAGCCAAACCCCATCGGTCTGATCTTATTAGGATACCTTCAGGACTTAGATTCTGACCTTCTATAATTATTGGCACCTATTTAATTTATCTTTTCATCCATAACCAAGCCTACTACAGCTGCTATGGCACATGTAAATACATCACTGTTGCCAGCACAGGCTGATTGGCATTCATGCTTGAGTGTCTTTTTTATTTTCTCCTTGGCTGCTGGGAGTAGCCCAAACAGCACAGAAACTAAAGAGCTTCATCTATTAGGCATGGCAGATTTGTATTCAGTGGTAAAGGCCTGACCTTGTTCAAACTCTCTCATCTATTCCCATCATCCTCTTGCCAGATGAATCTGCTTCACTCCTGCTTCCTGGCTGTTTCCTTGGCAACAATAACTGAGTCAGTCTGAGGGAATAACTATTAAAAGAATACGCTGGTAGTGGGATTAGGTGCATTTAAAAAGTCATCATCTGCAGAATTAAAAATGAAGAATGCTTAAAATTGGAATTTTAAAATAATATCAATCAGGGACATAATGGTTTCCTTCTTAACCTATTCTACTTTGCAGTAATATTTAGAAATTTTTCCCCGGGTATTTTAGTTGGATAATAGAGTGTTTAAGCTCTTATTATCCATTTGATTTATATGATGAAAACAGATTAGCTTTACATAAAACTTGTATTGCTTTAGATGTTGAATTTGTGGATAAAGGAAGACAATATCTCAACTGGCAGAAAGAACTTTATAACAAAATATGTGCTTGTGTTTCTTTTTTTTTTTTTCTGAAGGTAACACAGGTTTTTAAAGACTTATATCTGGAAGATCATAAACCCCATGTTTGATTTTCCTTAAAGATTTTGTCACTTTTAGACCCAATTCTTACTATCTGAAAGATTGATCATCATTCTTGTTTTGTATTATTTTTGACAACACATCACAAAGTTGTCAAAACCCTCAGAATCCCTGCAGAATTCTTAAATTTGCAGTAAAATTCATAGCATCGGTGTTTATAAGTTGTTTAGCAAAATTTTGCTGAATTTTATAGAATAATTTAAATTATATGTTAAGAAAGTGGCCAGCTTAGAAATCCAGTATAGCGACTTCTAGCAGAGAAAGCACAGGATATTTTGATAAAATATGTTTTGCTAAGGACATTTCCAGTGATTTTATCATTAACTCTTAAGTTTTGCCTTAGACTCAAATAAATTTTAGATGATTTTTAATTATCTATTTTTTCTATAATGCTAATATTATTTTACTCTTATAATACACTGAAGCTACTTAACATTTGTAGGGACGGAAGTAGGTCTAATAAATATTAGAAAATAGTAATAATGTAGTAATATTAACATAACTAACTCTACTATAGAATTCTATATTGAATGAATGCTTAGCCTCACTTACGGTTTTGTGATGCTACTGCTACAAAAGAATCATAATTACAGTTGGCAACAATTTTAACAAAGTTTATGTTTTCCAATTAAAATTAATATTAGATACTTCCACCCACTTTTAATGCCCCTGATTAGAATGGCCATTCTATGTTATGTTGCAGCCTCTTTAAAAAGGCTAAATATGAGCATATTTTAATTATCATGGCTGACACCATCCTGAAATGATAAGGACATGAGCACCCCTAGGTGCCATGTCACAGTATAGAGACAACTGCTCCCAGGTCTTCAGCAAGATATGTATCTGAACAGTCTGTTCAGCTCCCCATGAGAATCCTCTGTCTGTCACAGAAGAAGCAGCTGCCTTTGCTGACAGAGCTGCCAGAAAAAGCTTTTCACATAGTATTGTTGAGTTATTCTAAGAAAATGAAGCAAGACTGTATTAGTTTCTGGTTGCTGTTATAATATATTACTACAAATTGAGTGGCTTCAAACAACACAAGTATTTTAGCTTAAACTATGGTGGTCAGGAACCTGAAGTGAGTCTAACTAGGTGAAAGATAAGATGTCAATGAATTTTGTAGCTCATGGTCTCTTACTTCAAACTCATGCATCTTCTACTGATTTTGGTCTTCCTAATTCCTCTTTAAAGGATCCTGTGATTGCATTGGGCTCACCTGTATAATCCAGGATAATCGTCTCATCTCTAGATAATTATTTATCACATCAGTGATATCTTTTTAACATATAAGGTAATATATTCATAATTTCTAAGAATTAGGATATGGTTATCTTTTTTTCTAGTGGATGGTAACATTATTCATTTTACCACAAAAACACTTAACATTTGTAAAATGAGTGAAGATTAGGTACTCAATGGATATCTCTCAAACCAATAAATATTAATGAACACACAGAAATGTACAAGAAAGAATATCATAAAAAATGCACAAGAGCATATGATTATATCAGAACATGTGTAGCTTTCAATAAGACATTTGGGGATAACCTAACAATTTCACAGAGTAATCTCTAGTTGAGTAGAGTATGGGCTGGAAAGCAGATTTTCTATTTGCAGTTGATTGGCTTGTTGTATCACATTTAGTTTTTGTTTGTTTCCAAACTTTGTTTCCAAAACTTAAAATTTAGACAGAGAAAACAGAGGCTATAAAATATGGCAATTGGAAACATTAAAAGAGCTATAATGATGTATATTGGATTGTACATCCTTGTGAGGGATTCTGGATACTCTTCAACATTGTATTCTACTAGATACCAGCAGGGAGAGAGAGATGGAGAAGGCAGAAAGGGGGGGATTAAGCAGAGAGCCCAAGCAATTGTTTAAAAATCAGCTTGCAGTTTATGATATGATAATTATTATTATGATTCTTGCCTATGATAGCATTACCATAATTGCTATGCTAAAAATATCATAACTATTTTATAATGAAGTAAAAATGTATTAATATTTAGAGTGGTACATCTTAACACAAAATATATCCTCAAAGTTTTACAAAGCTAAACAATGTGGCTAGAAATACATATCAATAGAAAAAAAGAGAAGGGGGAATGGAAGAAAAGATGCAGCACAAAGTAAATGCAACTTTTACCATGCTTGCACAAAATCCTTCAGTATATAATATTAAACATTAAAGAAATGAAAGCAAAGTGACAAAACAAAACTATTGTATAGTATGTTCATGCACTGATAAATTATTTAGTACCTTGAATTTTATATCCTATCTCTTGGCAGTCTACTGTAGATAATATCTGGCTTAAATGGATGTATTTCTTCTTTTTAGTTTTCTCTACCTTGAATGTATTCTTAGATGTAAGTCAGTAATGGTTGGTGTCTGGAGAAAGCTGGTCACTTTCCTGTGGTCTCTTGCCTTCCCCACACAGGCCACCATTCTTCTCTCACTACACCCTCCTCCCAACTAAAATAACATTTATTTGCATGGGGCTTAAAGTTGATTTGAGGAGATAGATGACAACACCAATAAATTGGACAAACTCTATTGAATCACACATATTTGATCTTCATGCATCCTTTAAGACCTGATTTTTATTATGATGCTGTAACAGCATGGTCTGGCTGCCATAACAAAATTCCACAAACTAGGTAAAGAGCATTTATTTTTTTTCAGTTTTGGATGTTAAAAATATGTGCTCAATATTCTTAAAAATTCAATTTCTGGTAACAGTTTTCTTCCTTATGGGACGTGCCGTCCCATGACCGTTTTTCTGTGTGTTTATGAGAAGGAGGGTGAGAGAGAGAGAGGGAGAAAAGGAGAGAGGAGGGGAGAGAGAGAGAGAGGAAGGAAGGAAGGGAGGGAGGGAGGGAGAGAAAGAGGAAGAAGAAGAGGAAGAGGGGGAGGAGGGAAGGAGGAGAAGGAGAAAAGAAGACAAAGAAAGAGGGGATGAGAGGTAGGGAGAAGGACAAAAACAGAATAGGAAGAAAAAGAGGAAAGGAATCAGGGAGAGAGAGGAACAAAGACCAAACTGGCTGTGTAGAGGAGATTAGCAGTTGTCTGAAGGGTCACATGCTTAGTGACACTACTACAAAATCTTGGCAAGCTGTTGGCACTCAAATCTCTTCTGTAGTAAATAATCTCGTTCCAATATTTACTTTCTAAGAAAAGGTTGCAGTAAAACAGCTAGGGAAAGGAGAGATTCTTCTTTATGATAGGGAAATGGCTACCATTCTTTTATCTCTCAGAGGAGACACATTGTCCACATGGATTATATTCTGTGAATTCATTTTTGATGTCTTCAAATACTATCCACACCTTAGTGGAAGAGGAGATTCATTCATCAATTATGGATCCTTTCTTCATAATTCTGTTCTACAAAATTCACCTTGGTTTGGATAGTTGCCTTATGACGTCCCTAACAACAATGCCAGTTTACTTTATAGGTAAGATATAGCAGGAACAAACTGAAGGAGAAACAGTTACAATCTTGAAATACTCTCAAGGAAGCATCACTTTCCAGATAATCATGCTAAAATATCAGAGTCAAGGTCAATTCTGATCACTAGGAAGGGATGATGTACTTGTCTTCTATAGATGTATTAGTGGGCACACAAGCCTGTACACAGTCTTGGCAGTACATTTTCAGATGATGTGAAAAGAAGCCATGGGGCCACTTTGGCCAGGAAATGAGTAGGGGCTGGCTAAAAGAATGATCTTTGGAGATGGAGCCATGAAATATTGTATGAATCAAAATGAGAGGCATGACTAGCACTAAATCCACATACTACCTTGGGATCATTTAACAGAAGTGCTAACCCAAAATATTATTAGGCTTGAAAAAAAATGGGCAAGGTGATCTTTACATAAATAATTCTCTGGACTGCTAGTCACATACCAGCATACTGGGAACTATAAGCACTCAGAAATATTTGTTCAAAATATTTAATTTCC
Organism: Castor canadensis; assembly: GCF_047511655.1. Taxonomy (NCBI): domain Eukaryota; kingdom Metazoa; phylum Chordata; class Mammalia; order Rodentia; family Castoridae; genus Castor; species Castor canadensis. The sequence goes on along the minus strand of NC_133389.1, from coordinate 23,764,025 downwards.
CGTAGGGCTCCTTAGACTAGAAAACATAGAGGACAACTCAGTTTTTAATGACATGTTTGTTGTCCTTTGTTCTACAGCCATTCACCCAGGATGGGGATAAAACAGAGTCTTCATTCTGATATACTGTTTGTCTTTACCAGAGATGCCATCAAGGTCCCAGTGATTCCTTAGGACAAGTGGCAGTGACACTACCACTGCACTGTTTTTTTAACAGTGTTGACATTGAGTTCTCTCCTCTCGGCACGTAGAGGTCCATGTGCCCCCTGACCCGCTACCTGAGCCTGTAATTACTCCAGGAGCAGGGAATGAAAAGGGCATATCTCTTCTGCTTTCAGGGAATGACAGACCCAGGGATATAAACAGGCCCTGCATTAAAGCAAATCTCTCAGGAGAGCTTAAAGACTCCCAAGCCTTGACTCCTATGATTTTGCATCAATAGAGGCCAAGCTCATTACCACTGAAGGCACAGAAGTTGTGGAATTGGTACATGACCGAAATGGCTTAGTTGTAAAGACAGATCCTAATGTCCATATTGGAAACACAGACACAGTACATATAATTGGCATAATTAGCTAGCTTCCTCTCTTCAGAGCACTACTGTTTAGTGAATACTTTGCCTACTTCATATTTTAAAAAAAGATAAAAAATTCATGATGTCTTTGAAAGTGAATTGGTTGTTCACAAACCACATTCATTTTAAAAGCATTTTTAGTGAAATGAGTAATTATTCTGCATATTTTTATGTGAAATCTAGATTTTGTAGTTCTGTGAAATCCATTTCCAAACTCTGCAAGGTGTTCTGTATATTATGTAATCCTTTCTGCCTAATTTTTTAAAATAAGTGTGTTTCCAGTTTAATAACCAGCTATATTCTTGTGAATGAGCTTTGCTCCTTCAATTGGACAGTCTGCTTAGCTGATTTTTTTGAAGTTAATTATGGTGCAGTGAAATCTAAAGGTCAGACCTCATCTATTTTCCTGGCTTTTTCAGTGCTATGGGCATACAGGCCCGAGATAAATCCCTTAACTGCTGACCTAACTAATAACTTTCCTGTATACCTTAACCTCTTTCTGTTCCAGGATGTTAGACCGTGTAGTGTGCTTTAAGGTTTGTAGAATGGATTCTTACAAAGCACATCACCCACAGGCTTCCAAGGAGACCCCCTTAAGAATTTCAAATCATATAGCATAAGGCTGTCTTTCTGCAGTATGCCCCAAGTTATCTATGTGTTTTGCAAATTGCCTGGATTATTTCATTTTATCTTTACTGCTCAAGGAGAAAATTAAATTTCAGAAAGAATTTTGAAAAACATATAATGCTTAGCATTAGCTACTTAGAGATGGCTAGTTCAAGGTTTTGAAATTTTTCTTTTTATTTATTTATTCATTCATTCACTCTACTCATTTGTGTATTCCTTCATTCCGTGATTTCTTATTGAGTATAACTCTTGGTATATCACATACTGAATTCCATGAGATACAAAAATGCAAGAGACATATAACATGAAGTAATTACATGCTCATAATTTGAAGTAGAAATTCAGGCCCACCTTCTACCAATAAGAGATGGAACTAGGGCAAGTACCCTGTGTAGATTATAATGACAAACTCTTGAGGAGATGCTAAAGGAATCAGGGAAAAATAAAGGACTAAAGGACAAGAAACCAGGATAATATTTACAAAAGGATACTTTTGTGTGGGTTATAAGTCTCTTCTTATAAAATAACACAGAATAGTCACATGGAATTAAGTTAATATGCTATGACATTCTATGAAAATCTGAAGCTTGCAGTTGTGGTAAAACTGTATTGATGTAAGTGACCATAAATCAGCAGTCCCCAGATCACTTCTGTTGTGCTTTCAAAAAATACATGACCCTTTGTGGATTATTTCTCTTCTACTTTAAAGTTAGATCTCCTAACACCTCTAGAGAAGCATTGAATTAAGAAAACAATGGATGTGGTGGTGCAAGCCTATAATTCTAGCACTCAGGAGGCTACAGTTTGAGGTCAGCATGGGCTACATAGTAAGACCCTGTTTCAAAAAAAGGAAGGAAGGAAGGAAGACAATAGGTTCTGAAAAGATGCTTATGAAATAGTTGATTTTCTCTACTATAATTTCAACCCCTGTAAAGACTAAGTATGTGAATGTGTTGATTTGTTTGCCTTTGTTTAACTGGACCAATAAATGTTGGCTTCAAAGAACAATCTAGAAATGGGGCAAAAGTAGGACTGAGACAAGTGAAGATTTGGCCTGGGTTACGGAATATAAGGGATCACAAAAGCACACAGTAATCAAAGTGATATTTTAACCAATATTTTAGAAAAAACAAAATTAATGACAGATCTATGAATAAAATATCAAAATCTTAGAGTATTATTAGATTTTGTCTTGCTACAGGCTTCATTGTGGCTCAGCATGGCACCAATCAAGGTGGTACTTGCATTCTGCAAGAGTCATAGAACATTAACTTTGGCTTACAAACCTTTAAATCTGGGTTATGTCACTTTTCAGAACACTTTCTAAGATGTCTCCTTGATTTTCTGTTAATACTAAAAAAAAAATCATACATTACTTTAACATTTCTACTGTTAGACATTGAATTTAAGTGTGCTTAAAGAAAATATCCTTGCAGGTCAAAATGAAGCCTAGAAAATGTAGATTAATTAGCAAATGAGTTGTGGCAGAATTTAGCCTAGAACCTTCTCTGCAGTCTCCCAGTCCAATGTTCTTACAAAGGCAACATACTATTTGGAGCCTGAGTACTCCAGAGGTAGAATTAGGTTATTCATCATTTGTGACTACTTCTATCTATGCAGTATCTTAAAGAAGTTCTTTGCAACTTCAGCTTAACCCTCTAACACAAAATGAATATACCACATGGGAGTAAACAAAGAGCAGATTAATTCCCATCTAAGATTATGTAAGTGCATTCTAGCTCTTATGCATACTCTAAAATGGGTTGGCAATCATAATTTTAACTACTACTAGAAAATGGCACCATTTGGAGATTTGTAAATTAAATGTGTTCATGTATTAATTGGCATGTATAGAATTTCAGATTTTGGATAAATAGGGGGAGAAGATCCTGGGAGTAAAATACCACACAGATGAGGGACGTGTGTTCTTTACACTGCTGTGTCACTTCAGTGGAAGATCCTTAGGAATCAGCTTAGATTTTCTCAATTCGGAAACCTAGGCTGTGCCTGGGATACTTGGATAAGACTCCAGGAGCAGAAAGCTACTCTTGTCAGCAACTGAAAATGTGCAAGTTCTTCCAAGGGCCCTTGCATTTGTGCCTATTTGCTTTAGAGATGCCTCTAAAAGATCCTAGTCCCAAAGTATCCAGGTCCAAATCCTATTCTATCTCATGGCCCTTGCTTTATTATGAGACCTATAATAGGAAAGGATGTGGGATGTGTTTGTTTATTTGTATGTTGTTAATCAGATTTCAAAGGACAATTTATACTTAAATACATGTATTTGCAATGACTGGATTGTTTTTGAGAGTTGTGACTGCATTCTTGCTCCCGCTTCATCCAAACCATGACAAAGTGTGCACATTACATTATAAATTACCTAATGTCACTCACTCAGTCTCATCTCCTCCTACCTGCCTATTCCATTTTTATAAGGTGATTCCCTAGCCTGGGAAACAGAATGCATTTTTTTGTAGGTAATAGGTTATTTTCTTATCAGCCTCTGACAATTTGTAGTCTCACACCCTTGCTTTCTGCCATCATGCCTGCCTGAATCATTCTAGTGTGACCAACTTTGAAATGGCCTCTTTAGTATATTTGCTATTGCTGCCCAAAGCATTTTGTCTGGGCAATTTCTGCACCTTCTTTCACACTTCCCTGTGACCTGAGGTGAAGGAGTAATATGAGAAGCAGAGGTGGTGAGGATGTTTGAAACCTTAGCCTGGCTTTGCTCGATTACTGTCATTTTTTATTTTATTTGACTGTGGCAGTTTCATGGGTATATCAGAGCCCTCAGATATCACTTAGAGGAAGCTAATAAAATCCTTGACAGATCAGATTGTTTTCTGTTTCATTTTATTGAACTTTTTGGCAATTGGGCTTGATGGGTTAAGACTCAAGGGAGGTGTCTTATTTCCCACTGATGCTTAAACTAGATTCTTAGCTAAGACAGGTAGCTTCTTAGTATGTCTTGCCATCTACCAAATGCAGAGTAGAACATCCTACTTTTTGACATGGTTTGGGTCTTGCTTGCTCATGGGACAATTTGTGCCTATTTGCAGACAGGGTATATATAGCATTTCATTGCAAACTGAAACTCTGGGTACATTATTCTCTTCAGGACAGAAGCACATTTTTAATTGTCTTAAGAATCTGTTTAGCTGGGTGTTGATCTGGATATTGTGTCTGGTATGGCTTAGCCATGTGGTAGTTGAGATGTAATATGAGGAGGAAATTCACTCTGGGACTTCTAATGAAGGCTCTACAACTGACAATCTAACAACAGGTTTCAAACCCTGATTTAATAGTAAAACAAATGTCAAAAACCCTAAGTAAAGATCAAAGTTGGACCTAAAGCAGAATGAATCACTGAGTCATGTTGAAGAATAGCCACAGACAGCCATTTTACCCATGGCACATTTTATACGAAAGAACTCCTGGATTCCATACCTGGGATCTGGCCACTCATCCCGGGACACCAAGTGGAGATAAGTACTGGTGAAGGGCAGAGAAAGGAGGTATGTCATGTAGCATGGACAAACCTCAGTTAGACGAAAGGTAGCATCAACCCATATTCCCCTACAGACACGTTTTAGATTTAAACAGGAGGAATAACTGTGGTCAGGGAGAGAGGTATGCATAAATATTAAACAGCCCCTGTCACAGGTGTGTGCCTGTGGTCATAGGAGCCTGGCAGCCACAGGTGATCTGGTCTTTACCAGAGATGCCAAGATTGGTCAGGTAGGGCCTTGTTACAATATGAGTCATTGCTTCCTGGTGGGTGGTCTTTGTCTCCTGTCTAGTCCTTCCTGTATTTCAAGATGGCTATAAAGTGTCTGCAGGAGGAAATGACTGAGATCAAAGGACACAGATACAAAATAGAAGCTGGGATGCCTAGCTTTTATCTTGCTTTTAGTTAATTCCTGGGCCCAAGTAAGGAGTCAGTGTTTTTCAGCAAAAAACAACTTTTAAGAACTTGTGGGAGATTCTTCTATTCCCTTTCTACTATCTTCTGTGCTCTTAAGGTGGGCACATTTTTTTCTGGCCTTTGAAAAGAGAATATGTGTCAAACATTAAACTCTAGGCTGAACAAATATAAATGATTACTCCAGAGGACAGAATTGGAGATGATACTTCCTTTTGTCTACAATTTTTACATTTATCCAAAATGGAAACATTGAGAAAGAGAGAGAAAAATACACAGAGAGAGAGATGATTGCTAACCTCAGATTGCTTATAATCATACTAAAGTCAGTCCCCAACCCAAACTCTACCAAGAACTTGTTTAGAAGGTGCTCAAGATGATTAAATAGTCTGATAAAGAAATTAAAGTATTCATTGGTGACCAGGTGTTACTCTCTCAATCTAGCATATTTATGTTTATGAGAGACTTTCTGTATTATGATGCCATATACATTTAATAATTGACAACTTGAGTTCATGATCATAAACAGACCTGAAGGGCAATAACCTAGATGAGAGTGAGGGTTATAACTTTCCTATATTTCATTTTTACTCAAAATATGTTACTTTAAGCCACTGTTTTATTTTATTTTGCATTTTTCTGAATTTTGATTTCTTTATATTTTGGTCACTTCTTTATATTAATCTCCCAGTTCTTCACTTTTTCTTCTGTTTGTATTTTTCTCCTTAATGTTCTCAAGTAGATAATCTCCTAGAGGAACAATGTACCATAAAAAAATACATTAACTTTAATCCAAGCATAAAACTCAAAGTAGTTTTCAGAGACTTAGAAACTTTAAATTTATAGAAGTACTTTTTTGTTGGTTTTTTTAAAATATAATTTATTAATATTTCCTTTATATTCCTTTGGTCCAAGAAACAGAACATGACCAGCTCCCTATCAAACCACCTCAAGATATTTCAAATCCCTTACCCATTTCCCATGAAAGAAAGACACTATTTTGAATTGTGCTGCACTCATTTCTTTACTTCCATCAAATTTATACTTCCTAAGCAACTATCCTCAAACAATATACATTACAGTTTAATTTTTCTTGTTTTTAACATATGTACAAATAGAATCACATGATATATGTTATTTTGTGTATTACTTTTTCCTCTGGACATTACGTTTGTGAGTTTCCTATGTTGTTGCATTTGTATTTGCTCATTGTATTTCTACTTATATTCCATATCATCAGTGTAGTATAATTTACTTATCCATTCTATTAGTGATGGAGATTTGGATTGTTTCCATTTTGTAGCTATTATGCAAGAATGAACATATTTGGACATTTCTTTCCTGAGCAACAAGGGCATGCCTTTCTATTGAATGTATTTGTGGGTATGGAATTACACATGGTCAACCTCAGTAGATAATGTCAACCTAATGCTAATGTAGTTATGACAATTTATATTCCCACTTAGTATTTATGAGTTTACTGTTTACTATTAGTCTACATTGTCACAAATACTTTCAGTCACACTACTTTTAGCAATTGTTATAGATAGATACAGTATCTGTTGTGCTTTGTATGTGAAATATCCTCCAAAAGGCTTGTGTGTCACAAGCCTGATCCTCAGCTGGTGCTAGTCTACAGCCATACCACCCTGAACGTGCCCGATCTCGTCTTGTCTCAGCTGGTGCTTGATTAAGTGGTGATGAGATCATGAGTGTACTAACTCCATTAATCTATTAGTCCATTGATGAGTTCATTGTTGAATGCTGTTAGGTGTTGGGGCATCATGGAGATTGTAGGTGGGGTGCGACTTTGAAGAACAGCTTTGTCCCAGCCTCTTTTTCTCACTCTGTGCTTCCTGACTGCCATGAGGTGAGAGGCTTTGCTCTGCCACACTCTTTCCACCATTATGCTTTCCCTCTCCACAGGCACAGAAACAAGGAAACCAACTGACCATGGACTGAAATCTCAGAAACCATAGGCAAAATAAATCTGTCCTCCTTTAAGTTGTTTTTCCTCAGGTATTTTGTCACTGTGACAGAAACATTGTATTTAATTGTGATTTTAATTTATATTTCCTTGATAATGAGGGAAAATCACCTTTTTGTGTTTATCCACAGCTTAGGTGTCTTCTTTTATAATATGCCTACTCAGATCCCTTGCCCATTTTTTTTCTTGATTGGTTGTCTTTCTTAATTGTATCTATTGATCCAATTGAGGAGTCATGATTTCATTTGCATATTGAGTATTTCAGTACTGTAATATTCAATATTCTAATATTTGATATAGTGTCTAGTATGATAATGTTAACATTGAGCAATTAAGTGTTCTAAAATTTAATATTTATTAAATATTTTTACTATTTCTAGATAATACTTTATATTTTTCTGAGTGAAAATGTTGCCCATTTGCATTAGATTTTCCTGGAATTTCTGTCTTTCATTTCTCTGTCTTTGTCCCTCTTTTCCTTTCTGCCTTATTTCCACAGCTAGACTCTCCATAGAGAAACAGTCCTCCACACAGGGTAATTTTCCTTCCAGGAGAGATTTGGCAATTGAAGGTATTTTTGAGAGCATACCACTGGCATGTAGTGTGTAAAGGCGAGTCATACTGGTAAACCTCTACAATGCAAAACAGACCCTCCCACAGCAAATGCCAACAGTGCCGAAACTGAGTCAGTAGTGTTGTATAGCACTCACAAGAATGGACAGCTTTGCTTTGTAAGGATAACAAAGTAAAAGCACTTAACATTTACTCAATCATTGTGATGTATCTTGCAGGATTTTAGTAAGTAATTACTAAATAAAGATCCTTTTAGCTATTTCTATTTTCTCAGATTTTTTTGTCATGTGCCAGACATCATATTTGAAAAAAAAATGCTTAAGAAAGCAAATTGCAACCTAGAAAGATGGTAAATTTCTCCAAATGAATTCACAGTGCTCTTGCCATGCAGTTTCCTTGAGCAGACATTGAGATAACTAAAAACTGCTAGAATCCATACTTCTCAGAGGCAATATATAGATGATAGATAAATAGATGTGTGTATAAATATGTGTGTATATATGTATGTATATGTTCTCTATACATCTATATATACAAATATATATGTGCTCTGTGTGTGTGCATGTGTGTATGTATATGCACTCTATACATATATATGTATGTATACTCCACGCATACATGTGTGCATGTGTGTGCATGTCTGTGTGTGTGTGTGTGTGTGTGTGTGTGTGTGTGTGTAATGCATGCACAGTTAGGAAGATGTAGCATGGCTTACCCATTCACAGGTCTTACACATTAACCTTTATAGCCTTATTCCAAGGCTACTTAAGAATGGTATCAACATTACCTTCAAGGCCTTTCAGTCTCTCCACACTGAAAATACCAAGTCTCTGGGATTCCCACTGAACTCCGGGATAATTTCCCATTGCTTCTTTCTCATTTCACAGTAATTCCTCTTTTTTTTGGGGGGGTAGTTACTCTTGTACTTCATTTTTAGTTAAGTCCTCCAGAATCTCAAGCAGACTCGTTTTAAAATTTCATCCATTTATTTTTCTTAGTGATTCTCCTAGAAGACTGTGAATTATACAGTCTGCTGTAATTGAAAGCAGAATTCTTGTTTTATTTGTGCATGCATTTTTAACTTATTTCTGAATAAGACTTAAAAAAATGAACAATGAAAATTCTGAAGGTTTTTTTTCTAGAAAATAGTGCAGACTTGGCTATAAACTATTGAAAATGTTGATATACTTGATAATATATGCTCATATTTCAAAAAAATATTTACTCTTATTTGACTAAAACTTTGAATCATTTTCCTTTAATTTCAAAATTCAAAGACTGTCCAGTGTGAGTAGAAGAGATATTGACTTGATCTCACCATCTGTGAGTTAGGGAGAGAATAATTAATTGATTAGAAAGTAATTCTAGAATGTGGTGAGTTGACTTGTAGCCCACAATTTTTCAGCTGTAGTAGCACTGCTCCATTAATTATCATATCAATATCATCAATATGCAAAGCCTAGAGTTGGCATTTTCTCTGTACTCTGTGTTATGTGGCTACATTGGAAGGCTGTTTTTTATCTTAGACTTAAATTGAAAGTCGAGTGAAATCACCTAATTTAGCAATCAACAAGTTTTAAATCTTTGGGGACCAGAGGAGGAGATACAACAGGAATTTTGCCTCTTTGGTCCATTTCTAAAAGTAAGATCTAAACCAACCAGGTGTGTATAAGTCTAAACAGGCCACCAATTTGAGGTTTGGCTTCTCTTTCCTCTTAGTTAAAGCAACTCAGAGAAAATGTCCACACTGATATCTCTGCTTTTCCCATAAACAAGGCTTTTTACCACTTCAGGTTGTTATTCTACCATACAAAAGCCCGTTAGAAATTGCTTTAAAAGAGAAAGAAAAAAATCATTTTGTGATGTTTAGTTAATTCTGAGCACTTATATTGCCAGAATAAATATGTGTCCATTTTCTAAATTTTCCCTGCAAACCTATAACCCTGTTGGAATTAATTGAAGAACTGCATACGCAGTAGAACCTCAAAGGATAATGAATCAAAAGGAAATGAGAAAATGGAAATTCAGCAACCACCAGTCACTTTAGACATTTTAGTTGCTTTGCAATTTGCAGTTTCAATTGCTGAAAATTCTCCTGAATGCTTCATTGTCTCACTGATCTACCAGGAAATGAGAGCTGTGTAAAGGAGGGAAAAAGAAAACAACCATTTCCATTGCAATCTGGACATCGTGGAGATTGTTTTCACTGCTGCTTTGGACCTGCATTGAGTGGTTCTAACACTCATTTAGAAGCTACTATAGGAAAAACTCCCCTACTCCAATAAGTAAAATCTTGTCATATCTAGGTGATATATTAAAAGTATATTTGAAATATTATGGAAATACAGACTACTATCTGGAAGAGAGAATAATTTGTCTTCATTCCTATAACTGCTCATTTTCTCATAGCAGCAAACTTTTTGTCATGGTATTAAAGTATCAGTAAGAATGGGCACTTGTGGATGTCTACTCTAAATAGTTTTTATTCATTTTTCCTTCTCATTAAATTCTCACAGTGCTACCATGACAGTGGTTCCATTGTACAACTGAAAAAAACTGATATTTAAAATGGTAAAGTAACACTCCTGCCACTCAGATTATAAATGGATTTGAAACCAGGTTTGGCTTTATCATCAAGCACATGCTGCTATGTCAGGTATTGGTGGCTACAGTGATTGAACATGTGGATTTAAACAGTGTAATGGATTCATGAGAATAATCCATAAGCTGTAAGATTCCAGCTATACTTAGAAGAGCTGCACATGAAGAGCTGGAGGCATATTCATTCATTAGACTCAGGAGGGGTATCCTTGAAATTATGGGGACAAAATCTATTTCCTTTCCCATCAGAGGTAGACAGGATTCTCTGGTAGGTGTTATTCATACTCAAAAGATCACTGGTCAGGGAAAACAGAACAAGCCCACACACTATAGTGACTTAATCTTTATTACCTCAAAAGCTTTTTGGCTTTTAGCATCCAATTGTATAATCGCTGCACATATTATTTGCCACTATTACTTACAGGATTTGTCATTTAATTTCAAAATTGGAATTAGAATATTGGCTTACATTTCAAAAATCCCCTAAAAGCATCCTCTTTCACTTGGATTCTTGTTCATCACTGATTCATAGACTCGGTAATATGCAGGGCCACTACTGTAAGAGGTTTTCTTTTAAATGAGTTTCTAGGGCTCCACTGACTCAAAAAATCCCATTAAGATATATTTTAAAAATTAAACTGAACCCAACAAATAATACATTCCTGAATGCTTATTTGAAAACAATGTAAAGAGAAGGTTAAAGAAGTTGATGCATATTTTATTGTTTTTAAAATATTTATATGGGATGAAAATTCAGCAAGTTAAAATATTTTATTCAGAGGCTGCTCAGTAAATAAACTAAAGAACATGGATGATTCATTTTTCATTTTTATAAAGTTAGATATAATATAGTAACTCCATTTCAATACCAATGAGGGGCTTAGTGTGACTTAATGATGGACATGATGATTTACGAAACTTACATTTACCCTCATGCTTTTTCCTTTTGGAAATCTACTAGGTTTACTAATACATAACAATTTCTATTAACTCTGATCTATTCGTCCTCTAAATCTGATCTTGTTATTCTTTTTCCCTTTGTTTATTTTACTTTCATTTTGAAAAAGCAATATCAAGATATATTTCACCTACTACAGACCCTGCTGCTCCTTAATTATGTGGATGTAAAACTTCATCTTACAACAGATGAACATATATTGTTATTAGGAAAATTTGTAATGCAGATGTTTGCAACTATTAAAGCAAAAAACTCTTTTTCATCAAAAACCTGCATTGCACTTAGAAACAGTTGATATATTTCTTATCATAACAACAAACCACTAGTAAATCTTAGGTGTTAAACTAATAATCTAATGACAATATTTTCTTTTAGTTTTTTACCTTACAAAATTATGAGACATACTGCTCCATTTTTTGTCGCCTTCTCATGTATTCGTCCATCAGTCAGTTGAAAGTGTGACAAAATACCTGAGATAAACTATTTATAAAAAGGAAAAGCTTAATTTGGTTTATGATTTCAAAGGTTTCAGTCCATGGTTGCTTGGCTCTTAGTCTTCTAGTGAGGCAGAATTTCACCATGGGAAGTGCTTGGTAGAGCAAAGCTGCTCACCTAATGATAGTGAGAAAGAAAAGAGTGAATAAAGGTCCAGGATCCCAATATACCCTTCCTGGACATGTCCCCAATGACCTAATTCTCATCCACTAGGCTCCTTCTCCTAAAGGTTCCACTTCCTCCCAACAGTATTGCAGGCTGGTGACTACACATCCAGTAAAAGACTTCTTGGGGACATTTAAGATCTAAACCATAACAATTCTTAACTAAGTCTTATGGATGATGTTTTGATTGTACCTTTACTATATTACAGGCACAGCTTCTCTATGCTCTTAAATTTTCAAATTTTCTGAAGCTTTAATTTCTCTCAGTTTCAAACAGAACCTTACATTGCGTTTTCTTCTTTTGAAACTTTAAGTTGTTGACATGAATATAGATCCTAAATTACTAACTAAGGAAAGAAGAACAAGTTAAACTATTGTATGGATAATGGTATCTTATGAACCTTTGCATTCATAGTTTGTGTATGAAATCTTCATGTTTATGTGTCATCTCACCATTACCACTGTCATCTATAATACCAGTTCATAGTATTTTCATTGAATCATGGCTTGATGTATTTCTAAACTGTATCCACCTTTAATGAGTATGTTAATTCTATCATCACTTTTTCCATATACCTGAGAGAACAACTTAAAGAGGGAAATATTTATGTTGACTCATTGTTCCAGAAGGTTCAGTTCATGATGGCTTGATCTTTTCTACTTGGACAGTGGCAGGGGAGGGACTTTACCTCATGGCAGACAGGAATCAGAGAGTGAGGAAGGGACAGGAGACAAGGTATGACCTTCAAAAAATGTCCCAGGGATCTACTTCCTCCAATTAGGTCACACACCCTAAAATTTCTAGAACCCTCCAAAATAGTGCCACCAGCTGGGTAGCAAGCATTCCACACATGAGCCTTTGAGAGACATTTTATATTCAAACTACAACATTCTGGCCCTGACCCCCAAAAGGTCTTGACCATCTCATAATGCAAAATGCAGGGGTCCTGACTATGCTACACATATCTCAGATCATTAGCCCTTCATTTGAAATTGAGTGGAAACCTCCATGATTCTGTCATTCTTGCATTCTTCATGCCTTAAAAACCAGTAGCACATGGGTGATGCCAGTGTCTACACCAGCTCAAGCAGTAGACAAGTACATTTCAACCATGACTACAACAGACCCTGAGTGCCTGAGTGTCTGAGCATGGTGAAACAAATCCTAGGAAAATAACTTCCTGGTGGGCCCTCTCTCCAGAGTTCTCTTCCCAATGCAAAATCCTCCAACTGGGTTAAAACCGTTACACTTTGAGTGTGTTATGGGTGCTGAGATTTTTCTTAAGTCACCTTTCATATTGTCAGGTGCAAAGCAGTCTGCATTTTTTTAAATGGTGCTAATCTCTTCAGAAACAGAGACTATCCCCTCCTTAGCCCCTGCCTTAATATCTTTTTCAGGCAAAACTGCATGTTTTTTCTAATCTTTCCACTTTGACTTTTGTTCGTACTTCTCACTGTAAACCTGACTAAAAGAAGACACTAATGTCCATGCCACAGCCTGAATGCTGTGTTGTCTTGAAATTTATTCAACCAAATAAATTATCCCACTACTTTAAATTCTTCCTCCCTCGAAGCCTCAAGATATGGGCAAAAGGTAGATGAATTCTTTGCCAGAATATAACACAAATAGCCTCTAATCCAGTTCCCAACAGAATCCTCATTTCCACCAGAAACCTTAACAACACAGTCTTTACTATCTGCATTTCTGTGATCATTCTGGTCCTCTAAACTCCCACCATAATTACCCATTAATCTAAACTTAATGGCATTCTAAGATTCCTCTAGCTCACTTTTCTAAACTCTTCCAAATTCATCTTGCAAATCAGAGCCAAAGGCTTAATAACCACATGGTAAGTTTTTGTCACAGCAACAACCCCAATTCTCTGGTACTGTATTAGTCTGTATTAGTTAGTTTTATCATCATTTTGACCAAATACCAGACATAAACAACCTAAAGTAAAAAGGATCTATTTTGGCTCATTGCTTCAGAGGGTCAGTATATGGTCACTTGGCCCCAATGCACTTGGAGAGAACATTGTGGCTGCTAGAGTATGCAGCAGGGAACATTCTTCTTGTGGTGGACAGGAATCAGAGAGCAAGGAAACGTCTGAGGACCAGATATAACCTTCAAAGGCTACTACTTCCAACGAGGCACAACCATTTAAAGTTATCAGAACCTCCCAAAATAGCACCCCAACTAAGGACCAAGCATTTAACCCATGAGCTGGTAGAGTTATTTCATAACCAAACCATAACAATGTCCCACTGTCCTTTTTTCCTAATGTCTTAAAAGATAGTGTCATGTGTAGTAATTCATTTTTAATAGAAGGGTATTAGTGCTTTATCAAGTATTTAACATTCAAGAGAAAAGAGACACCGCCAAAGCTGTGTAACACTCTTCGAGAGTATTTAAACTTGCGTATGCTAACAGGAATAACAATAAAAAGCAAGTCTGTACATAGAGCAAATTCAAAAGGTGTTTCTCTTCTACCCGAGCTTCAGTGTATTTTAAAGTCTGGAGTGACTCGATGCTGCCATTTTTAAAAAAGTAGAAGATACAATCGTTAAAAAGTGAGGCATTTTATACAGTGCACATACCAAGCCAATGGGCCCAAGAGAGATCCAGTAAAATACATTCTTTTGCAAACTGAAGTGGTGGATTATTTACATGCAGATCAGCCACATAGAATAGCGCAGGACTTCAAATCACTTTTAAAAGACCAGGTTGAGGCTACAAATTTCTGTGCACCTTCTCTCCTTGATTACATTTATGGTTGGATTCACAAATTCATAAAAATAAGCCAGTTCATTTATTTGGGGCCAAATGGAATACAGATGAGGAAATTGTTATACACTGATGAAAGAAGTATGTTCAACTGTAATTACGAATTTGAACTTTGAAAGCAAGGCCCACTGTCATCCATGTCAACACATGAGCCCTTACATTCTCTGCTGGCAGGCTAAACTCGTTTTTAAAATGAGCTCTTAACATTCTCCCTCCCTTTAAGAAGCCATACGAATTTTCAGGTTTTTCCTATTGAAAAAAGTACTTGATAGTTATTAGCTAACAAGCGTTTGGAGAAAAGAGACTTCTCATGAGAAAGGGGAAAAATCACACTTATGGATTATTGATTGGTGTTATCAAATGAATAATTTGTTGAACGGTATGGTAGAGCAAAAAAGTTCATGCCCACAAACAAATTAGACACAAAATAAAATTAAAAGAAAATGTGTTCACAATGATACCTAATAAGTTTTCATGTAGAACTTTGTATCTAAGTATTTTGAAATTTAATTTTACTTGTTCTAACAAGCATTTTAAAGTGGGGATGTGTGTGGTTGTGTGTGTGTGTGTGTGTGTGTGTGTGTGTGTGTGTACGCTGATTGCAAAATGGGGAAAAAGGATAGACTGTGATGGTGACCTGATTCAATGAAATGATTAGGAAACAAGCTTTCTAAATCAGTTTTGAAACTCAAACATTGAATCTCACTCAGATTTAATTCACCCATCCCAATCCTATAACTTGACCTGTAGCTGTAAAAATATAAGCACTGCTGTGGTTGCATTACATCATAACTATTGTAACATTTGAGTTACAGAAGAGTTCAAAACCAGGCATGGTGTTGTATTTCTGTAATTCCATCTCTACCACATGAGCCATTCCACTCCACCAGTCCTTTGTTCTGTTGCTCTCACTTCAAACCACAAACCTCCTGATTTCTGCCTCCTGATTAGCAAGGATAACAGGTGTGAGCCACCAGTGCCCAAATTAAATGACAATTTTATGAATAAAAATCATATGTATTTTCTGATGACAAAAATTTATATTAGAATTCCCATTCATTTAATGTATATATTTAGATCTTTAGCATTAAAAGTAACATCAACTTAGAATTGAAACACAAATTATTTTGTACTTACTAGGGCTACATTTTGGTATGTCTTAATGGGAAGGTTAAAATTTTTCTTTGGGAAAAATATTTTTGTCATTCCACCTTATTCCATGCTAACATCTCTTATTCATTTACTATATTTTTACAAGTAATCTCAGGAACATGCACTGTAAATCAGTAAGGAGATATGGAAAGAGCAGATCAGGAGACAAACTCTTAAAGGAAAAACAATTCAGAGGTGATTGCTGGATGGGAGTCTCCTCAGTTACTCCTTATCTGTTTAACTGATAGCAGTTCTCATCATGGGCTGGCAGTTTATCCAACAGGGTTATACTCAGCTGACCTGTCCAGTTAGTAATAATTCAAAGTTAAGCCATATTTATAGCACATGGAATGGCTTGAATGTGGGTTAAATGGCTTTGTATGTTCTCTGATGTGCTATGCACATTTCCAACTATTCTTTATTGAATTTTTCACATAATCATGAAAGTATTCTTGGAGTTCCAGATGAGAAATTATTAAAAATGATTTGCAGCAAAGACTAGTTTATATCCTGCTCAATATCATATACTTCTCCTACTTTGTTCTTTGCAAAAATTAATCTGAGGCTCTACTTCAATGTCAATTTAAGATTTCTCACCTTTTCTTGATTTATAATACATATTTGTAACCTTTTATAAACATTACACAAATAATTATCTCACCCATTTCCCTAACTCCTATGTCTAGA